>NC_143396.1:134033488-134698176 GCF_052110815.1 Crocodylus siamensis | reverse complement strand
ATTTAGGGAAGTATTCTAGATCACTTTTGGTGCCTAGATTCTACCTAAGTCCTGTTTAGATGAGCAATCTAAATCTGACTCTAAAGCCCTACTCCTGCAATAAACCATATGGGTTTCCACACACATCTGAGTTGAGCTCACTGTAAGATGAGGGTCCAAATCTCTCTTGGCTTTAGATCTACTCAAACTGCACAGGGGACTCAGTCAAAACTTGGACAGATCCACAAGCTTTTCAGCAAACACAGTGCAAGTTTCAGGACTGCACTAGTTTCAGCTCTGTCCAGATCTTTAATATTCTTTGAATGTAATGGATTCATTGAATGTCATGAATATTCTTTTGATTCAGCACTTACAGCACCTCATCCACGGTCTTTTTCTCTTTCTGAACTTTTGGAAAAAATCCTTTTGCTTACAGCAAAAGATGCAAATCTGTCCCAACAAAGAAGAGGTGCCTGGGCTGGTGAGCGATTTGTTAAAGAAGCAATAAGGCAACGTCCAAAGTTTACTTTGTCTGTAAAATTCTTCCATCAGCTTTAGAGGTGACACTACTTGTTTAGCTTTCCAAAGATATTCAGTAAAGTAAACACAGTTAAACTGCTTCTAGAATGGGAGTCTGATGGGAGTATGGGACGAGAATAAAGAGATAGGAGAAGAAGTCAGAGAGCTGGGAATTTAGGTTTTGAGGAATCGGCACCTTGACCTACATTTTTGGATTTCATAATTCAAAAAGGTTTATGCTGCTGAGAGCTGCAGGTCCCCCCTTTATGAAATGTATGGTGTTTCCCTCACTACTCTATGCTATCCTTCCTCTGAGAACAGAAGCAACTAGCTACTGAGATAGATAGACAAATTGTCTGTATACTGCAGCCACACTAGCTATCACAGTAAAAGTTCAACAGGACAGATTTGTCATTGTCTTTCCTGCATGTTGTCATTTGCCCCCTAGGTATTTAGAATTGGGGAACAGGCAGCAATGCTGCCTCCGATTTAGTAAACCAGCATATTGATTTTTCTACTGAGTTTGAGAAGACTATAAACATGAGGTTTGCAGATTTGAACACTATGTTAATAAACACTAAAAGATATTTACCATGTTATGTGATACTTCATCTCCATTTTTGTTGGCTCCCATCTTCCTTTGCAGGCTCTCAGGAATTAGTGCCCGTTTTGCACTGAGTGCCTGTGCAAAGTGAAGTTTAGGCAAGAGACCCCTACCAAACCAAAGCACTTGTGTTCCACCTCTCAGGATATATTGAGCAGCAATGATAGGTCACTTTGTTCAGTCATCTGTGGATATGTGGGGCTCTGTGATGCCCATAGAAAGAAAAACCTAAGTAGATGACACTCATCTGCTAAGAACCAAATACACTGAAAAGGGTCCACCTCTGGCCGACTGTTCTATGTGCCTCATAAGATGCACCGGGAAACTTTACTCCAATGAGTAGAAAGAGAATGCTTGCTGTTAACTTTTGCTCAGAAGCTGACCCTACCTATAGGACAACTGCTAGACAGAAAAAACATGGCCACTGCTTATAACTGGAAAATCCTAGCAGCTGAATAATTTGATACCTGCCTGCTTGTCACAGCACAACACTCCTGGTGAGGTAAGAGTGATGGACAGTGCGTTTTCTTGGTTGGAGCCTAACTTATTACATGAGAAGGAAGCTTGCTATTTATTGACAATCTTCTCCACCTGGCAATAGCTTTATCTGAGGTGTTTTGTGTGGAGGAGACCGAATGTGTGGAAAACAAAACAGGTAGATATGTGTATAAAGATATGTGTACTGGATCCTTACATCTCTAGCACATAGGCTGGGACCTGGGAAAGGTTCTTTAATGCAGCGACTTTGCAGCAAAGTAGAGAAAGAGAAACACTTCGGGAATACTATTTCATAGATTTCATAGATTTCATAGACATTACGGCTGGAAGGGACCTCGGAAGATCATCGAGTCCAGCCCCCTGCCCGAAGGGCAGGAAGTCAGCTGGGGTCATAGGATCCCAGCAAGATAAGCATCCAATTTACTCTTGAAGGTGTTCAATGTAGGTGCTTGAACCACCTCCCCTGGCAGACTGTTCCAGACCTTGGGGGCTCGGACAGTAAAGAAATTCTTCCTTATGTCCAGCCTGAAATGGTCTTGCAGGAGTTTGTGACCGTTCGACCTAGTCATCACTTGGGGCGCTCTGGTGAACAAACGTTCCCCCAGATCCTGGTGGTCACCCTTGATAAACTTATAGGTGGCCATCAGATCACCCCTGAGCCTACGCTTTTCCAGGCTAAAGAGTCCCATGTCTCTCAGCCTATCATCGTAAGATCTGTTTTCCTGACTATAGTTTATCTGTTTGTCTCCACATAACTGCTTAAATAAATGTGTTTTGCAAAAAAGAACCCGATTGTGTCAGAGGTAAGAATTTTTAGTGGCATCTTTAATTAGACCACCTATATAGCTGGAAGCACCATTGGACAAGCTTTAGGCATCCAGTGCCCTTCCTCAGGTTGTGGATTATATCAGTCAGTGGTATAACTGAGATTTAGTTACCTCCAAAGTCATTCTCTAAAACTTGATCCAAAGCCTATAGGAGTCAATGGAAGTCCTTCAATTGAGTTCACTGGGCTTGAGTTGTTAGTGAAGGGTTAGAATAGTGACTGGGCTTCAGAAACCTATCTACTTATTTACTGCTAGAAGGAAGAGACATATTTCTAATGGATAGAATCCGTGAAATGCGCAGGAACTATGGTCCTCACTTCTGCTGGAAACAGCAGAACTCTCTTATGTATCCATTGGTCTTACCATACATTATTATTTTCACTCTTTGCTTACAGCAGATAGTATTCCTGAGAGACAGACCCATCAGAATGCTTGGAGCTGTTACAGGATGTTAGTTATTTTATAACCAATTGAGTAAATGTGTGAGCTTGAGATTCTTAGTAAGAGGGTAGTACTTGCTAATTCAATTAATATATTTTATGAGATTGTTTTTCATAGGGGATTTTTTAAAAAAGGCTAAACCAACAAATGATTTGGCAGGACAGTAATAGATCATGCATATTGCTCAGATTGCATCCAGGGCACCAGGAAAATTAGTGAAATATAGCTTACATGGCCAGTTTAAAAATTTTTGAGGCAGCTAACTGTTCAGCTTTAATTCCAAAAAGGAACCTTGCCCAAACTATCACTGTGACACATAGGCCTTGAATATGTCATGGACTGAGGGCCCTGGCCCCCCTCAGGAAGGGGCAGTTCCAAAATGGGAACATCAAGTCCCAAGCTGCATCGTTCAGGGACAGCATTTGTCCTGGATTCCCAGTATTGTGCAGGGATCTGGGTCTTCTATTCACTATAGACAAATACCGGAAATGGTGGGTTTCCCCTTGCAGGTTGGCAGAGTTCCAGCTTGCAAGGGGCTGTGGGGAGCTGGATGCAGGGAGCACCATGCACATGTGTGCATGTGTACATATGCATAGGGCCAGGAAATCGAGCCCCAGGTAGTAGTGGAGACCAGGTCCCCCAGCTGCCTGCAGTTAAGTCTATGGGGGAGGGGGAGCAGATTGAGGCCCCCATGGTGAGGGAGGGAGTGGGGCAGGGGCTGTGCCTGGGGGTGCTGCCTAGCCAGGAGATGCATGGGCCAAGGGCTGGGGTGGGAGCAGGAAAGGGGGCAGGGGGTGGCAAAACATCCCCTGCCTACCCATCAGCAGTGGGTGTGGTAGCACAGAGTTGTGACTCCCACTACTGCCGGGAGGGTAGGGGGCACCATATCATGGTTGTGCAGGGCTCCTGGGGGGAGGGCAGCAGTGTGGGGAGCCTCAAGCCCTGTGGGCAGTCCATAGCCACTCCTACCCCATCATGGGCCCCACTCAGCTCTGCTCCAGTCATGCCATGGGCGGGGAGGAGGAGGGGCATCACCTGAGGCCCCCAACTCCTGCAAAAATAATAGTTGGCACCTATGCTGTGGTATGCCATTGTGATGCAAAAAAAAAAATAACGTTAGCATAAGAACAATGTGACTTTTTAAAAGCTTTTTGATTGGTTGTTATATAAGTAGGGTGTTCTCTTTATGTGCTATATTCTATGGATACTTTTGTGAGCCACTTTTCTGCCTTTGCAAGGAAAGAACAGGGCATCAAATGCCTGTGTACTCCTCTGTATGGGCTATGTATGTTGCAAGTAACTGTGGTGGTGGAACGGAAGAACAGCACCAAGTGCCTGTTACTCTTATGCATGTGGATAACTTCTTCCACCTACCCCTTTTCCCAACAAGCTGCAGAGCCAAAGCACTGGGGGAAACAAGGGTGGCAGGTGTATGTAACAGGTTCCCATCTTTGTCAAACCCACAGAGGATATGAATCAGGTAAGAGCTGCAGTTAGCTGTGGTTCTTTACCTCAGCCTGCAGCAGCTCATGCTGTCAGCTCTGGAGGTCTCCAGTATGATGATGACGGGTGATCACTCATGAACGAGTAAGATAATCTTCCAAGGATCTTAATAGTGAGTCTGTAGGTGGCTCCACAGCCCAATTCTAGATCCACGTCTTGTTGGAGTGAGGACAGGTGTTTCCAGTAGGTTGGGCACTGTGTTGTTTCATTGGATGTTCTGATGTTCTTTTCTCTTGTTCCTCTTTTCTTCTTCTGCCTGTCGATGAGCTGTTTCAAAGTGTTGAGGTCCCTCCCAAAGTGTCTTCTTCCACTTTGGTCAGTCCTAAGCAAGGGTGTCCCAAGTGTTGATGTTACACCTCTTGATGTTTGCCTTCAGGGTGTCTTTGAAGAACTTTTTTTGCCTCCACTACTTCACTGACCTTCTTTCAGCAGTGAGAAAAAGCTTCTGTTTGGAAGGTGGGAGTCAGGCATGCAAACAACATGACCTGTCCAGCGAAGTTGGTTTCGGATGATCATGGCCTCAATGCTGTTGTAATTTGCTTTGGCAAAGATGCTGATGTTTGTGCGTCTATCCTCCCAGGTAATCTGAAGGATCTTGCGAAGGCACCTTTAATGGTACTTTTCCAAGCTCTTGAGATGTCTTCTGTATGTGGTCCAAGTTTCTGAGCCATACAGCAGAGTTGGAATGACAATGGCTTGATAAACCAAGAGCTTCATTTCAGCAAGGATGTCATGATTTAAGAAGATTCTCTTACTTGGACGCCCCAAGGCTGCACTTGCACATTTCAAGTGGTGTTGTATTTCTGCCTCAATGTCTGACTTTGATGAAAAATGGCTTCCAAGATAAGAAAAGTGATTCACATTCTCCAGCAATTCTCCATTGATCTGAATGGAGCAGGGGAAGGAGGGTTCTTTCTCCATTTGGAGCAGGTTGGTAAAAGACTTGCGTTTTCCTGATGTTTAGAGTTAGGCCTTGTAGACTTCCAAGAATGCATTAAGAATGGTTTGGAGGTCCAATTCAGATTGAGCAATGGCAGCATTGTCATCCGCATACTGGGATCCATTATGAATGTTATCATGGTCTTCATTTTGGACTTGAGTCTGTTCAGGTTGAAGAGTCTTCCGTCCATCCTATACACAATTTCAATTCTGGGTGGGAGCCTTCTGTCAATGAGGTGCATTAAGGTGGAGATGAAGATAGAAAACAAAGTTGGAGTGATGACGCAACCTTGCTTCACTCCAGTTTTCACCTCAAATGGTTCTGTTTGATTCCCATTACTGAGAACACTGGCTATCATGGAGAAATCTCAGAACACTGATGAACTTGTTTGGGCAGCCAATTTTGGACAAGATTTTCCAGAGGGCTTAACGGTTTACAGAATCAAAAGCTTTAGAGAGATCAATAGAGACCAGAGAGAGAGATCAACTTTGCTCACAACACTTCTCCTGGATTTGACATGCCACGGAACACTGAACCAAGAGACATCTACAAGAACACTAGATCCACGT
The DNA here is from genome assembly GCF_052110815.1 of Crocodylus siamensis. NCBI lineage: Eukaryota > Metazoa > Chordata > Crocodylia > Crocodylidae > Crocodylus > Crocodylus siamensis. Next base: position 134,692,296 of record NC_143396.1, on the reverse strand, counting down.
CTTGTTGGAGTGAGGACAGCTAGGATAGGAGACAGGCACAAGAAGTACTCAGGTAAGAGACAGGGGCCCAGATAGTCCTGGGATTGGGGCGGTCGGTCCATACACCCTCTACACTTAAATGCCTCTACACTAATGCTCATAGTATGGGGAACAAGGGGGAGGAACTTGCCCTCCTGCTAGCTAACAGAAACCCAGACATACTGGGGCTCACTGAAACTTGGTGGGATCCAATGCACAACTGGGTGGTAAACATCAAGGGCTATCGGCTGTATAGGTGGGATAGAATGGGGAGGAAAGGTGGGGGTGTGGCACTCTACATCAAAGAACAATACACATCCTCAGCAAACAGCATGGGGTCTGAGGTAGGGCAGACTGAGGTGCTCTGGGTCAGAATACAAGGGGGTTGGGCGGAAGACACTTAATGGTGGAGGTCTACTACAGGCCACCCTACCAGGGGGAAGAGGTGGACAGGGAATTCTCATGTCAGCTTGTGGAGGCAGTTAGGTCAAGGGACGTGGTCATCATGGGTGACCTAAACTATCCAGACATCTTCTGGGAAGAGCAGTCAGTCAGATCTGACTGCTTATGTAGGTTCTTAGCTGAGTTACAGGACCTCCACCTAACCTAGGAGGTGGATAGTTCCACCAGGGAAAAGCATTATTGGACTGGTCCTGGCCCCAGGTGATGACCTGGTGAGGGGACTGCAGGTTCTTGACCACCTGGGCAATAGTGACCTTCGCCTACTGGAATTCACCATCCAGCGCAGGGTGTCAAAGGCCTGCAGCAAGGCAGCAGCCTTGGACTTCAGGAGGGTAGATTTCAATGAGGTAAGGATACTAGTCAGGGAGGTACTGAGGTCCCGGAGCAGAGGGGACTTGGGAGTTCAAGAAGAGGGGTCGTTCCTGAAGGAGACGTTCCTCCAAGCCCAAAGGGTGACAATCCCCTTGCAGATCAAAGGGGGCAAGATTGCTCAAAAGCCCCCATGGCTCACCAAAAGCATCCAGGAACATCTGAAAGCCAAAAAGGAGGTGTACAGCCAATGGAAGGGAGGGGCCATTACAAAGGAGGATTATACCTCCATTGCTTGAGATTGTAGGGGGGCTGTAAGGAAGGCTAAGGCAGAGAGAGAACTGTGACTAGCGACCCAGATCAAGGATAACAAAGAGATCTTTTTTAAATACATGGGTGAGAAAAGAAGGTACCGAGTAATGCGGGGCCTCTGCAGGACATGCTTGGAAATTTGGCAGCCGCATCAGATGACAAAGATAACCTCTTTAACAGATTCTTTGCTTCCATTTTCATGAGCGGGGACAGGGCATCCTTCTGACTGGGATCCCTGATGCACCCAGGGGAGGCGCAGCCAGGTCCAGGGTCAGTGAGGACCTAGTCAGGGAATTTCTGGTGGGACTAGACATGTTCAAATCAGCAGGTCCTGACAACCTCCACCCTAGAGTGCTAAGGGAATTAGCAGAGGTCATTGCAGGACTTCTGGGACAGCTTTATGAGCACTCATGCTGCTCTGGCAAGGTGCCAGAGAACTGGAAAAGGGCCAATGTGATCCTCATTTTCAACAAAAGGAGGAAAGAAGACCCAGGAAACTATAGGTCCATTAGTTGTACCTCAGTCCTGGGAAAGCTCTTTGAGAAAATTATCCAGGAGCACAACTGCAAGGGACCAGCAGGGGAGATTTTGTTTACAGGCAATCAATGTGGGTTCATTAGAGGCAGGTCCTGTCAGACCAACCTGGTTGCTTTCTACGACCAGGTCACACAATCCTTGGACGCAGATGTTGTGGCGGACATAGTTTTTCTGGACTTTAGAAAGGCCTTCGACACTGTCTCTTACCCCACACTCATTAAAGAATTAGGGGATTGTGGTGTCAATGCCTACACAGTCAGATGGGTCACAAACTGGCTGGAGGGCCAAAACCAGGGAGTGGTGGTGGACGGGTCATTTTCGACCTGGAGGGATGTGGGCAATGGGGTTCCCCAGGGCTTGGGCCCGCACTGTTCAACATCTTCATCCGCGACTTGGACGAGGGGGTGAAAAGCACCTTGTTCAAATTCACAGATGACACTAAGATGTGGGGAGAAGTGGGCATGCTAGAAGAGAAGGACAGGCTACAACTAGATCTGGACAAGTCACAGAGGTGGGCAGATGAGAATAGGATGGGTTTCAATACTGACAAGTACAAGGTATTGCACCTGGGGAGGAACAACCAGCACCATACCTACAGTCTGGGGAACTCCCTTCTTATCAGCACAGAGGCAGAAAAGGATCTTGGAGTCACTACTGATTCCCAGATGAACATGGGCCACCAATGTGAGGATGTGATCAGGAAGGCTAATCACACCTTGTCATGCATCCACAGATGCATCATGAGCAGGTCCAAGGAGGTGATCCTCCCCCTCTATGCGACATTGGCAAGGCCACAGTTGGAGTACTGCATCCAGTTCTGGGCGCCGTACTTCAGGGGGGATGTGGACAGCATCAAGAGGGTCCAGAGGAGGGCCACTTGCATGATCAGGGGGCAGCAGGGTAGGCCCTACGAGGAGCAGCTACGGGACCTGAACCTGTTCAGCCTCCACAAGAGAAGGCTCAGAGGGGATCTGGTGACCATCTATAAACTTGCCAAGGGGGACCAGCAGGCAATGGGAGAGTCCCCGTTCCCCTGAGCGCTACTGGGAGCAACAAGGGATAATGGCCATGAGTTGACTGAGAGTAGATTCAGGCTAGACATCAGGAGGCACTACTTCACAATCAGGGTGGCTAGAATCTGGAACCAACTTCCAAGGGAAGTGGTGCTCGCTCCTACCCTGGGGGACTTCAAAAGGAGGCTAGACAATCACTTAGCCGTGGTTGTTTGACCCCAGCATTCTTTCCTACCCATGGCAGGGGGTTGGTTGGACTTGATGATCTGATTAGGTCCCTTCTGACCCTACCAACCATGAAACTATGAAACTACAAAGATCATGTCCGCAGTTCTTCAAGATGGTCTGAAGACACTTTGAGATTCTGGAAGTATTTCTTCCGCAAGTGGGAGAAGGCGATTAGCGAGGATATGGGCGACGACTTTTCCCAGCAGTGGCCAACGAGATGCCTCAGTAGTTTCTGCAATCAGCTGTTCCCCTTCTCCAGTATGCAGCCAAAATGGCAGCTGTATCATTGGGAAAATGACTAGGTATAGGTCTTTCTCTTTCTACTATGAGATGCCTTTTACTTAGAGCTTGTGACAAAACTGTGGAACAGCTCATTACTAGTAAAGCTGAACTCTATACTAGAAACTCAGGTGAGGGGCACTCTGCAAAGAGCTAAAACAGGTCAATAGAAATGTAGAGATGGGTGGAGGGTGGAAATTCCATTTTCAAAAAAAGGCTTTAAGATTTTGGGACACAAAACTGAAGATTTTGCAGATCTTTGCAAGAAAAAAAAAAGTTAAGAGAAGAAATTGTCTTGCACTGACACATTCTGCTTTGCCTGAAAAGTTGTATGTACATTTTGACTTCATTCATGTAAAACAAACTGAAAAACTTAAATGAAAAATCATTTCAAAATCTGACTTTTCTCCCCTTAAAATCTTTTTATTATAGTTCCGCAATGCAAAATATGAAGGGGCAAAACAGACTAAATGTATCTGAGAAGGCAAATAGTTTCAGTGTGGTTTACATTTATCTTGGGTTAAAGCATTAAACCTTTGATTTGAAAGTCATTGAAATGGAAATGCAATGAATAGCTATTCTTAAAATGGCATAATTTGAAGTAAAACAGATTTTTCAAAGCTGCTCTATAACACTTTTCTTTAAAAGCTAATATACTTAAATTAAATAAAGATAAATTTTAGTGTAGGAAGCACAATCCATATTTTCTGAAAATTATGTGATGAGACATAATGGCTGTATAACTTTTATAAGGTTATGCAACTAAACATTGTTTACCAATGCAGCCTCAGTGCTCCAAAATTCAATAGCAAAATGAATCAACACTGGAACCTGAACTATAATTTATGAGGGACTCACTTCTGGTTCCCTCCTTACCTAAATCAAATTTGGAGCCAGAATTATGTTTTGTGATAGCAAAGTAACATTTGCTGAATGTGCTGTGTGATGGTCTGCAATATGCCTCAATCTGAAATCACATTTATAAAAGTAATGTTCAATCAAAAACCATTTTTAGCCCATTTACTGACATCTAATACATGATTCTGATTACCTTGAGTATTTTCTTTCATAGGACTTCATGCCAAACAGAAAGCAATGAAAAATCAAAGGGGTAACATAAGTTCCTCAGCGGCAGAGAAATGCAGTTCAGCTTTTTCTGCTTTTCTCTGGGAAGCATGAACTTCTATAGCTGTTCCAGCAGGAGAGAAGGTGCTTCAGGGAAGAACAGCTTTTTCTGGCATGTCTCCACGTGCAGAACAGGATGACCAGTCTACCCTTTCTATTCTAATGGAGCAGATCACTGTAGTGATAGAAGTTATAATTTAGAGGAGACTCCCTAATTAAGGAGACTGAGAAAGTTGGTAATTGGGAGATTGTCCCTCAGTTAGGTAGTAGCTTGTTTGTTAAAGACAAGGGTTTTCAGAGGCTCACCTACTGCTCCACAGTAAAAGTTGTTGTTTACTTTTTTCTGTACAAGAATAACCACCCCAATGCATCCACCCTGGTTGGGAGGCCAGGGAGGAGGGTGGAGATCAGAGCCACGATCCTTTCCCTTCACATCCCTCTCTATCATTTTGCAAGTGCGCATGTTCTTGAAGCAGGCCTTTGGCAGATGGAAGCTCCTTAAAGGTCACATCAGAGCTTCTCCTAATCTGATCCTTTACCAGAAACATTCAGCTAATGCATTTATCCTAAACTGCCTCTTGCATCTTCCCAGGTGCTGGAGGTCCCAGCTGTCCCCTCTCAAGCAATTTAAGATCTCCAGTATCCTAGCAATGATGATAAGGTGGTTATGGATTTTTTATACAAATTTCTGACATACTGAAAAATCCAGCGGTAGCATCAAATAAGCTGAATTTAAACATCAAGTTAAACAACACCAGACAAAGCACAGATGTTTCGGGGAATGGCAGCCCCAAGGTCACGGTGGGCCGAGGGTGGTATCGGATCGGAACAGGCGGGATTAGCAGCGAGGAGTCTGAGCAGTACACGGACTCGGGCAGTTTCAAAAGAGATGGATTTTATTTACTTACGCTTCTGGAGCGTAGGCAGAGAAGCTTGTTCAGTTACAGTTAGATTACGAACGACAAAGGGGTCTGTTGGCCCACGGGGTTCTCAAGCCGAGCCCTTGCTTTCTACCCCGAAGGATAGGTGCGGCTGCCCAACTGAATAGTCCCAGGGCTGGTCAACAGCTCATTAATCGGGAAAACAAACAATGGAACTGTAACACGAAGAACGGTGTGACACCAGTCCAAAGTGGACGAAACGGGTGATCGTTAAGATGCCGAAGTCAATGTGGAGGTTGGAGTTACGATGTCATAGCCCATGGTCGAGATGCAGGATTGTGGTCGAAGTCGAAGCCGGAAATTAATTCATTAGCCAGAGATCAATACGGAATAATCAGATCAAGACGAATCGAATAAATCGCAAAATTGTAGCTGTGAGGAGACCAGTGGCCCAAAGCCCTCCTGAGGAGCAGTCCCTGCAGCCACAGCCTCTGCTCTCAGGATCGGGTCGATCTCTCCCTGTGAGACAGTCTCTGCTAAGGCAGTATCTGTTGAACAGGTCGAGCGTGGTCTCCCCCCTGAGGAGCAGTCCCTGCGAATAGCAGCCTCTGCTCTCAGGGTTTGGACAGGAGACCAGTGGGCCTAAAGCCCTCCTGAGGAGCAGTCCCTGTCAGGCCAGCCTCTGCTCTCAGGATGAATCTTTTTCTGTCAGCACCACTGTCAGAACCCAAAAACTCTCGCTCACTCTCTCTTTCGCTAACTAACAAAAACCCACTTGGGAGGGGCCCCCAAGTCTTTTATGACAACCGGGTAGCCAATCAGGTTGTCTTCTCTAAAGAAATTTCTAGTCCGATTATGTCATGCAGTCTGTAGACTGAGCATGTGTCTGGTCAGATTACTTCATCTGCTGAGCAGAACTGAGCATGTGCGTTGTTACAAAACTAGGTCAGTTGTGACTGACAAGCCAAGGGTCGCACAGGGGGCACAGGCTGGGCAGGCTGGGGAATTTTCCATAGACCTTGTCTGCTTGTCTGCGCATGACCAAACTTAACTCTTGTGTTACCAGCATACATCCAAAATTTGGTCCAGACAGGATGAAATTACTTATTTTTAGAGTTATTTAAATTTTTAAAATCTACTTTTTTTAATTTCTAAAGCTACCACAGAGGTTCTGGTCTGATGCACCAGAATAATGCAGAAACCGTAGATCCTCCAGCCAAATGTATGATTGCTTTGATTTAGAATTGACAGGACCTTGGTTACAATCCTACATTTCTTGTGCCATTTTTATCCTTGCTTCTTTTTTTAAAGGGAATGTACAGATAATTTCAATAAATCTAATAAGAAGACACTAAAATGAGATCACAAAAGAACTACTCCATTTGTCCTGCCAGGGGAGTGACAATATTTTGCTGCTGTGATGCCGACACAGTTAGAAGTTCATTTTGAAGACTGCAGCAATTTACCACGGAGTATTGCAATATTCAAATAGGTTGGCCTCTGGGGATAGGTAAGAGGCGGGACAGATTTTCCAATACTGAGAGCCAGCATTTTGCTTTTTGTTTTATATGATGAAAAAAATCAGTATAAAATCCTGAGTTCAAATAACATTTTGCTTCATAGGGGAAGAAAGAACAAAGAAACAGAACAAACAAAACCCCAAATCAATGGACACGTACTGAGCACCTGACTGAGCAGCCTGGAAGATGTGTTCTCCTTTTCTGCTAGATTTACCTTGAGCAGATAACTGCAGTCAATACAATAATAGTCTAACTTGACAAACAGGACTTTCCTCTGTGATTGAGTCTGTGGGATACCCTTCATATTAAGGATGGAACTGAACTGTTCACAAAAGCCTACTTTAACGAGGGATTTCAGGACAAGGAACCATCCAAGGAGCTTCACCTTCTCCTTTGTTACTAAGGAATGACTTTGATATGTCAGAAGGAAGGATTTTGGGGGTGATATTTTTCATGGGGCCAACGGCATGGTTTGAATAAAGTCAGACAAGCTTTTGAATGTGAGACATGCTTCACTAGGTCCTGATGAAGACCAAACCAACTTTCTGGGCTTCCTCTCCTCTATTCATCTTGGAGGTTTCCAATTTGATGGATAACTCTCTAACACATCCTCTCTTTGGTAATACTTCTGGTACTTCTATCAACTTTCCTATAGTATCTACTGCTGTATACAAACAAGTGTTTGTAAACTAAATTTCATAATTATTACAGCTAGAACATTCATGCAGGCAAATCTGTTACTTTTCTAGCTGGGTGAAATAAGCAACTAGTCCTTTATGTTGGCATAGGTGTCCCCAGGGCACCTGGGTAATCTAGGATATATCCTCATCTATCACAATTCTATTTGGTGACATGAAAATTGGAACATAAATTCACAGGGTCAGAAGGTACCTCCTGGATTTTTAAGTCCAGTCCCTAGAATTAGCAGACAACCACTTATCTAAAAGGGTCCACAAGTCTGTCCACTCTGCCCCCTATCATATAAAACAGTCACAAAGCATCACAAAAAACCTGCAACATGCTATAGGTAAAGAGCAGGAAAGACAAAAAAAAAAAAGATACCACCAGTGCCCTGGACACTGAAATGGCAAAGAATTTGTTAGATGAACCCAGGAAAAAGACCATGCTCTGTATTACACAAGCAGTCATAAAAGCCCATAGTTATTGGACCCAGAGGAGAAATCGGTTTGCACATGAACAAACCTTCCAGGCAAGTATATGAGAGGTTTCTAAGTACTATTTAGAGTATCAGTGAATCCCAGTCAAACATCCACCTCTAGCCATGGTCAATGCGCAGTGCTTCAGAGGAAAGTGAAAAAAAAACGTATTTCCTTCCTGGCACTCCAGATGGCTCTCCTTTCAATAAGTGGCTGGTTAGTGATCTTGACCTCAAGGGAAGACTGGACAGCTGCCAGAAAAAATAATACATCAGTGGGACATATCTTTTCCCACATCCTGAAATGAGCTGAATATGTTTTTGTGGAGCCACATATGCTAGGTAAGGAATCTTTCCTTTTCCTCTTATCTGACTCAACTTACTCCTTATGTCTTCCGGTGAACCCCTTAGCCCATTCTTCACTGCAGTCTCCTTGCCTGTGAAAATCTCTGATTGCAGGGGGAGTAGGATTGGATCCCAGACACAGATTTTGAATGAACTGATATTATTTCTTATGCCCTTGCTACTGAGCATACGTGTAGGAAAACATAACAGCTGCCTCAGAGACTTACTTCTAAGTATGTGTGGCCAGTGTGCTTACACTGTTCTAGTGTAGAGAGTAACATTTTTTACTTTTCAGAAGTCAGACATTCTGAAAACAGGTCCCAAATCAAGACACGTGCCAAAGGCCCTGCAGCTTATGGGCCACAACCTCTGTTCATGCCTCTTTGCTGACTGTAACTGCCAGCAGTCTCTCAATTTACCCATGTATTGTAAACTCTTTGCAGTAGAAACCATTGCTGCTCCAGGTCTGAATGGTACTTATGGCGATGAGGCTGTGGCCTCACCCAGTTCAAATAATAACTGAATGTGTCTATGTGTGTGCTTCAGTGTGAACTAGTCCATTTTAATGCACATCAAAGCATCACAAAAAGGTGCACTTTCACTAATGCACATTAAAATAGGCTAATGCGCCTTTTTCTAGTGCCTACCCTCAAGCACAGACGTGATTAATGAAATCTGCTGGTGTGTGGCAATTGCTGTGCTCCAGCAGCCTCCTGTGTTAAATGAGCTTTAGTTCAAGCACCCCCGCTGCAATTTTTAATTGGGGATGCCGATACATGAAATGTGGCAGTGCTTTACTTAAAGCAGCTCTTGGAGATGCTCTAATTAAAGTGCTTCCCTGCCCTCCTCCTGATCACATGTATAAGTGCCAAGAGGTACTAAATTTAATGCACATTAGCAAAACACATTAATGAACATTTGGGGTGCCTACACATGAGCAGGGAGGCTGCTCTGATGTGCTGCAGACTCAATTAGTCAAGTCTGCTGGAGCGTGACAATTACCATGCTATAGCAGCCTTCCACATGTCATATATCAGTGTTCCCATGCTTCAAAATGGTGGTGGGGTGCTTTATCTAAAGCTTCCCATTTTGAAGCACAGGGATGCTGGTACACGAGATGCTCTGGATACTTTAATTTCAGGGTCACTCTAATTAAAGTATCCCCCCCGACTCCCAGAGCACGTGTATAAATACCCATTGATTCACCCACTATCTACAGGCCCCAGGTCTGGGGTGTTTTATAAGCTCATAATAATAGTATCAAACTCTTAGCTAGCATATTTTTTCTGTACATCAAAAAGTGCTTTAAAAGGAGGTCAGCATAACTAACCCCACTATGCAGACAGTGAACTAAGGTGTAGAGCAGTCAACTGACTTAAGGTTGCTGAGCTCGTTGCCCAGCTCTTTTGAGCCCCAAGTTTAGGGCTCTCGTCATGAAGGCACAGAGTTTCACAGAAAGCTTTTCCTACATGTGAAACCTTAAAGAAGTCAATGGGACCAATCACATGCTTATAACAAATATGCTTTGCTGGAGGAAGCCCTTGAACAGTTGAAATTGTCCTTCAATGGCCACACAATATAAAATGCTCTGAGAAATTTGGCAGGGGCCTGGGGAGCATGTGGCACTTTACAGATAGAAGCCTAAACACAGGTCTACTTTCTAGACGCCTGTTGCTTTATGTAGATTTCATTCTGCTGTCCAAAATGCTGTGTGGATATAGTAATGCCAGACAGTGGTTAGTTTTTGAGAACAACGCTTCAAGGAGAGCTAGATTATTACCCTTTCCAGAAAGGCTCACATTTCTGCTGAGCAACCTTTTTCATCTCCATTTATTTCCAAACCTTAATGTGATAGTAATATAAAACTTAATTAATTTTATAATTATTTTTTAAATTAATATGATAACCAGAAGGAACTTCAGTCTCCATAGCCCATTCTGTCCTTGGCTTCTTTGCTGAGATAGCCAAATCTGTCCACCAATTAGTGCCAGCAGTGGTAATGAGTTTGGGAACACGGAAGCTTGTTTGCTGGATAATGGGCTGAGACTGCTTCTCCTGTGACACAAAACTGCAAACCTCTTCCATGCAGAGATGGTAAATACCAACAAAATGCTATTTTAACCATGGCAAAGGAGGGAAAAAGGGTTTTGTCTTTGTGGGACTGGTGTAGAATTCCAGAGATCTAGATTAAGTTCTTAGCTTTGCTGCAGACATCCTGAAGCGAGTCACTCAGGCTTTAAACTTGGAAACCACTAGAAGTTTGTTCAGATTCATACAGCTGAGAAGTCTATGTACATAAAGGTAAGGCATGAAATGGACCCACAGGATTGGGGCTTGAAGGGCTCTGTGTCTTAGTTTCCCACTTGTGAAAAGTAAATAGAATTTTTTCCCAGACTTCGTGCAGTTTGCCTGAGCCCCGGTCTTGCAAACCTTGATGCCTCTGTTTAACTTCATTTCCATGACCCATCACATGAATTTCAATAGTACTGCTCCTGGGAGTAAAGTTAACCTGTCCACATTTTCAGGGCTCTTGATTGTAAGATGTTTGGGATAGGGCCTTTTATCTTACCATGAACATGAACAGCTTCCATTACAACAGATCCCCAAGGGTGAATCTGGGGGGATGTATTTGTACAGTCACTTCCTGCCCCCCTTTAATTACTGCTTCACCCAAAGTTTAAAACCAACTGCCCAGCAGCAGCAGTGGCAGTAGCAGCAGCAGCAATGACACTTCTATTCAGGCAATGCTGAGGGAGTCAATTGACTTCCTGGGTCATTATAATCTACCTAATTCCGATGACACCAAACTTCGGGGCAAAGCATCCACGCCAGAAGATAGGCAGGTGATCCAGGCTGACCTGGACAAGCTCAGCAAATGGACAGACGAGAACCTCATGGTGTTTAACACCGAAAAATGCAAGGTTCTCCACCTTGGGAGGAAAAACCTGCAGCATCCTTATAGTCTCGGCAGTGCTACGTTGGATAGCACTACAGAAGAAAGAGACTTGGGGGTCATCATTGACCACAAGATGAACATAAGCCTGCAATGCAGTGCTGCGGCTAATAAAGCGACCAAAACGCTGGCTTGCATCCATAGATGCTTCTTGAGCAAATCCCGGGACGTCATTCTCCCCTTGTACTCGGCCTTGGTGAGGCCGCGGCTGGAGTGCTGCGTCCAGTTTTGGGCTCCGCGATTCAAAAAGGATGTGGAGAAGCTTGAAAGGGTCCGGGGGAGATCAGGGGTCAGGAAAACAGATCTTACGATGATAGGCTGAGAGCCATGGGACTCTTTAGCCTGGAAGGGCGTAGGCTCAGGGGTGATCTGATGGCCACCTATAAGTTTATCAGGGGTGACCACCAGGATCTGGGGGAACTTTTGTTCACCAGAGCGCCCCAAGTGATGACTAGGTCGAACGGTCACAAACTCCTGCAAGACCGTTTCAGGCTGGACATAAGGAAGAATTTCTTTACTGTCCGAGCCCCCAAGGTCTGGAACAGTCTGCCAGGGGAGGTGGTTCAAGCACCTACACTGAACACCTTCAAGAGTAAATTGGATGCTTATCTTGCTGGGATCCTATGACCCCAGCTGACTTCCTGCTCTTTGGGCAGGGGGCTGGACTCGATGATCTCCCAAGGTCCCTTCCAGCCCTAATGTCTATGAAATCTATGAAATCTATGAAATAATTCCTGTGCTTCTGTCTTAATTTCACAGGTGTCAATGGCCCTCTCTCCTTTTTAATGGTCTTGATGTTCCATTAATCAAGCTCTCCTTCTTTTGGCAACTTTGCTGTCTGTTATCTTCTCCTATTTCACAGCCCTGGCAGATTGTTTTAGTTCTAGCTAAAAACATTAACTCAGGTGTGGAAACATTAACTTGCATGTAGATATAACTGTCAGCAAAGTGTTGGGTGTATGTTCAAAATACTCATGAAGGCTAGATTTTGTTTTATAAATCTGAATAAGACATGTATGTATAATATATCTCAGGACTAATAAAACAGTATCTTTTGATTATTTTTGCCTAGTTTGTTGTGTTTTTATACTTAATACATAATAAATAAATATACATTCCAATAAAGTTGTTTGTTTTTGCTTCTATCTTAAAGTGAATCATATAGCCTTAGCCCCCTGACATATTAATAAACCTTCTAATTTCTTTTTTAACTGGAGAAAAATGTGTATTGTGTTATATACAATGATACACCTCACCATCTGCACTTCCTTTTTCAAAATCCCAGATTTGCCTATGCATGTCCCTGATGGTATTCTGTGCCTCTCTGCTACAAAAAAATGTAAAATCCTTAAAGGAAGAAGCCCAGTCTACTCTATCAATCTGTTATTACAGCCATATCTCATATCTTGCCTAGTGTTTGAATGGAGACTTAAAACATTTTATCATCAGAAATATTACTATGTGTCCCACTGGTTGGACATAGGCACAGCTGATTGGCTAGTTGTAATTAATTATGAAATACCATATCTTAGGCAAGAGAAAATATACTCATGTAGCACAGTTTCTATGCTTCTACAGTGCCATGGTGCCAGACACAACACACTGGTGATGTTTCAGTTAGAAAAAGATGTATTTGAATGCACTGATGTGCTTCAGACAGGGAAAAATAGGCATGAAAGACTAAGCAGCTAAGCACTGTTGTCCTGTTTTTATTTCAGATTCTTTCTATGAGACTGCACAGTACAATTATCATGTGGGGGAATATGGAGGTATTTCATGTATTATTTAGAAGAAGCCTCAGCTGTTTTAGATGGTAAAAGGGTGCAATGTAAAGTGAGCATTAACTATTATTTTCACTTGAGCTGAGAAATGTTTTAGCCTACTTTCCTCCCTACAGGGAAACCTAACTAGAGGGTCAGTTCTCAGTATTATTACTGAGGTCCTGTGAACTGCTTTAATGAATCTGGTGCCAGCTGCCTGCTGATTATTGATTCCATCTGATTCAATAAGCAGTAATAAGTAGTTTATAAATTGCTGTGACATTGCGTAGATGCGTTTATTTATTAAAGGAGGAGTGATGCCAGCACACTTCCCCTTGGGCATAATAGCCACCAGCTCTGCAGCTGCAGAGCCAGGGGAGTCACCCATCAGGTCCCATCCCTGAGGGGGCAGGGCATGTGCACAACATATTTGACAATGGTGGTGCAGGTTGAATACTGGGGGGAATGCTGGCTGTCATGCCACTCAGCATTGTGTTACTGTTTCCTCATTTGCCTGTCTTCACTTGTTGTCTCTAAGGCTACATGGCTGTACAAGATCCCTTTTTTTGTGCTTGTACAGTACCTAGCACAGTGGGGCTGGGCTCCATGATCTGGGGTGCTGTTTGGGCACTATTTCAGTATAGATGCCATGACCTTTAAGGAGCTGAGGGTAACAGTCTTCTAGAGGATCCAGCTTTCAGTAGTGGTTTGGATTATAATGCTATGGCCCCAATGCTTAAGACTTCCTATTTGCAGACTATATCCTGTAGATACAGCAGACTCTGTGTCATTCTTGTTCATTTAATGAACTCAGAGGAGAATTAAGGGATCATAAGAAATGTGGGTCAGTATTTTTAGTTCACAGGTCAAGGCTTTGGAGAAACCATTAGCAGTAGAAGGTTGTATGACTGAGTTTCTCTGCGTGTTCAGTAGGGCTGATGATGACAGTCATGGTCAGCAAGAGCCTTTCTGAATGCCAAAGTATCTTGGTTTCTCTTGGTCAATGGGAGGGAGAACAGACTACAGGGTTGTAAAATGGAGATGGACAGGAGTTTAGGGCTGTAAAAACAGTACTTTTAACAGCCTTCTTGATACTTAGCCACTGAAATGATTAAAATAGGAAAGCACATCCAGAGTAACTGGGAAAACAAGGATGTTCTGGTTTTTTTAAAGCACTGGGCTACAAGTCAGGAGAACTGGGTTCAAATTCTACCTCTCCCACAAGGTTTTTTGTAGGACTGTGGCTAAGTCATTTAATTCTCTTCCTTCATTCCTTATTGGTCTTGCCTCTTTAGACTGCAAGATCCTCAGGGAAGACAAGGCCTCTTACTTTGTGTTTGTACCACACCACTCATACAATGGGACCATCATCTCAGACAAAGCTTCTAGCCACTGTTATAACAGAAATAATCATAAAAGTTTTATCCAGGGGAAAAGTGCAGGGCACTCAATATGCTTCCTGAAAGCACTATGTGCTAGTAAAACATTTCTCTTTTTAAAGAAATGAAAACATTACAAATAGAAATCTCCAAAGCACTCTTCCCACACTAACATAATTTTACAGAACTCCAGTAAGACAACCGAGTGTTTTTCCCTTCATTTATTTTCTCTAAAAATAGTTTTTGAAACCTGTTTGTTAGAATGGGAACTGTATGTTCTATGCTGATGATTCAATAACCAGTGAACTCATGAGTTTGATCACAGTATTCCTGCTTGACCTGTGTATATGCTCAAACCCTTGAATTGCTATTTGCACTTTCACTGGCTACATGAAAAATAGTTTGGGGAGGTTTATTTAGCAAATTTCAACTGTAAAGCTTATCAGCATGTATCAGTGCTTTGACTGCACTTCTGGACAAGTTGGGACACTTCCTTTTTAGAAACAATTTCAGTTCCATTGAGCTCAGAGTGAGAGGAACTGAGTCAGAATTCAAAGCATAAGTCACACACTTTTCACTACAGGGCACTTTCTCAGCCACTGGGGGATTCCAGTTTGAACTAGGAATGGACCACACCTTACCAAGTGTGTTGGTTTGATTTGAACAAGCATCTGGAAAAGAAACTGCTACTTCTCTAGACTGTAACCTCTCCAGGTTAGGGATTGTTTTCATACTTGCTTCTTGTACAGTGATAAGCATACACAAGACTTCAGCAGCATGACCAAACCTCTCAGAACTTCTTTTGGTTCAGAATTCATATAGGAACAGGTTTCTGGGGGAGATTCTAATAGGTGTTTACAGCAGTCTCTCTCATGGTGCCTTGTATGCTATCATAAAGAGGTGTGTGCAGGGTGTGCCATGTGAGCAGGAACAGCACCCTAAGGCACTGAGTCTTGGAGAGAAGGTAAATTTTGAGTCACACTTCCTCCCCTGCATCCTTCTCGTTCCAGTGGAGATAACCATGACATGACCACTAGTGTAGGTCAACAATACATCCTTCATACTAGTAAAGATACTACAGCTGAGAAATAGGGGGTGGAACCAACATGCCTCACCCCTCCCTATATGTTTTGGTAAGATTTTTTTCAAAATAAATAAGGCAGGATGTTAAACAAATAAAAAAACATGCATGCACAAGGAGCAATCTCAGGAAACCACCAAGAGAGCTGCAATGAATTCCACTATAGTTCTTTCTAACTTTGGAGAAAAATCAGGACTTACATGTAATAAAGTCATTGTCTCAGTGCAAGAAAGCTTTAGAAACATATCTGGCTGCTCTTCAAGCACTTGTAACCAACCACTGTAGTGTCTCCCTTTATTCTCTGTTGTTTCAGCTTTCATGGAGAAATTTTGCATGGAAATTCAGAGATTGTGAGTTTTGTTTTGGTCTGAATTGGGTGAAAATAGAAATGCTGGAAGTTTTTGTGAAATAAAATATTCTGAAATATTGTGTTTAGACTGTATCAAAACATCTTGTTTCAACAACATCAAAACATCTGTTTTGACTTTATCATTTATACTATTATATTATGTCAGCTAAAAGGATAAAGTAGAAAAGAAACAGTCTGACCTTACTGAACTGTAATATTTCAACCTTACTGACATGAAACATTTGGGTAATTACCCATCCGTTGAAAAGTTTGACAAAACATTGTCCTGTGACGCATCTTGATTTTGTAGAAGCAGCATTTTTAACAGAAGTCCATTCTACAGAAAAATTTCAACCAGTTCTTCCTGAGATTATATAAAATTGTGCAGAGTCTACTGCAGGAGGCTCAATCAGCTGTTTACACATAGAAGCAACTACAGGAATATTTGTGCATCAGTGTACAAACTATTCATAAAATCCTCACGAAAGAGTCCGATGAGATCCCATCCATTCTTAGGGAAGAACTAAAATTTGACATCAATATTACAACATGATGGCTTTGTGCAGTACTGGATGTACAGAGAGACAGTGATAAGAAAGGAAAAGTTAATTAATCAAATCTTCCAAACCATAATAAAGCTTGTATTTTAATTTCTAGCCACAAGTTCAGGGGGAATAATTTTTTCTATCTGACCCATCCCTAATCACCATTTACAATATTTTTAATTTTGTGGATGGCTGCTTTGAAGGCTTCCATTTATTTCTTCAAGGAGATATAACTATGCTACTTAGGAAAAAGGCAACCTCCCTGCCCCCACCTTATTATGATCATTTGTCAAGCATGGGCCTTTCCCTGTTGAAGTAAATGGCTAACCTCCTCTTCACTTCAAACTGGGAGTAGATAAGGCCCATCATTATCTTTATTAATTATTTATGTTTCAGTAGCATTGAGAAGACTCAATTGAAGTGACTGTGCAGAGCCTTATATGAACCATAATACACTTCAAGCTTTGACCTCAGGAATGAGACAAAATTCACAGGGTAAGAAAGGAAGTGTTATCATCCACTTTTAACTGCACAGAGGGAGTTGAGACAGAGAGAGATTAAGGGCCAGTGGAACTCAGTAATTTTTTAGGACCTTATTTACTCATTTTTCTATAATAGAAGTCAAACCCAGATAGCCCACACCCAAGGTCATACACCCCAAACCATCCATACCAAGGAAAGATCTAAAATTTACAAGACAAAGACCTTTGTGGGAGGGGATTGTGCTTAGCTTTCATTTGCTGAAGCTTGCTGGTTTTAATACATCATAATAATACATGCATGCTAGGAACCTTTGAAAGCTTCTTAAGTTTACCCTTTTACTGTAAGACAAAGTATTACTAATATGAAACACATAGGCCATTCTAAATATAGGGGACATTTAAAATACTAATAGCACTTTTCAGAACAGTAAATAGATAGCACAAAGCTTTCCAAGCTATTTCTCTATTTCACTCAAATCAAATATACCTAACAGTGCAAATATAATAGAGGTGTTAGTGTATAACATACATATTGATATTTTGTATTAAATTTAATTACACATTACAGTGGAATCGCATCTTTTGCGGGGGTTAGGTTCTAAAGTCAGCGTGTAAGGCAAAAATCGCGTATAGTCAATATTACCCTTGAAAATCCCTTGAGAGATGCTCACACTATGAGAGGCACGTGGGAACTGAGACCGACTGAGGGAATGGCAGATTCATGTCTCCCATCTCAAGCTCATTCCGGGGCATACGCTTATCGAGTGGAATGGTGGGTGGAATTGCCCGCACTATTTAAATTGTTATTTTTCTCTTTTTTTTTTTTTTTGCCAAGCGCGTATAGTTGAATTCACGTAAGTTAAATGTGCATATGATACAACTCCACTGTATTGACTGTCTTTGTGTTCAAAAATAATTTCTAACAACTTCATGGAAAAAGAAACACTCTCCATCTTGTTAATTATTTAGGTTGCACTGGGGAGACAGGTCAGATGATCATAGCCACAACATTCCACTTCTCACCCCACTTTGTGTAGATATGCAAGGCCTCCATCTACCTAGAGATCCTTGGTAATGACTGACTCTTCACTGAAATGCAGATAATGAATGTATACGGCATCACAGCTTCAGCTTTGGCTCTCTACCAGGCCCATTTACATCTGTAGCAAAAGAAGAGCAGAGATGGGGCACTAACAGTTCACTAGACAGGCGAGAGACCTGAAGCTGAGAACATGCACCTGTCAGAATGGTTGACACGGTTGCTTTTTGAACTACAGCCTTGGTTTGCTGACCTGTTAATTTGCTCTGAAGAAACTGATCAGAAACAAACTGCTTTTCTCACACCAGCATGTGCCACTGGTGGAAGACTGAAACACAGATATCATTTAAGACATGTCAGGTTGCCCTTTCTTCCACAAACAGATTCACTAAATTCAGCAGGGTGACCGACAAGAGGAGGAGATGCTCTGTATGAATTATTCCTGTAATATTCACCCAAAGAGCCTTGTCTGCCTGTGCCCTGAAACCAATACGGCTGCAGCCTACACCCGTGTACAAATTAGGCATCAGAACCCAACCCTCCCCCTTTCACTCAGAGTGACTCATATTATTTAATTCCTAACAGTTTCCATTGTGTTATGGGGCAGCAAAATTATCAGCACCTTATTTTTATAGCCCCATTAGTTCACCATCATGCCAGTGCACAGACATTTTGGAGCAGGGGCTACCTTTTAACTCTGCATTTGTACAGCACTGAGCAAAATGAGGAGCATGACCAGGTCTCCTAGTGACTACTAAACTATAAATAATGAATAGTAACAACAACATTACTACCTGCAGTGCCCCAGTCACTGTAGCTGTCAAAACTTGGTACCCTAGTGCAATTTGCCTGGGCCCACTGACTCCTACCCTTTTAAAAATGATCAATTAGGCAAGTGTCATGCACAAGTTTATCTTAGCTAGTGATTTTCAAGGACAAGGCTGTAATTACCTGGATCTTTCAAAAGTATCTTTTTAAAAGAATGCTGACTGAATAGGCTAGAGCTAAGGTCAATTAGCTCTTCATTTGATTAGGTCAACGTACTCAGCATGGTGCAGGCTTGTACATCACAATGTATTGAACCATCTAACGGTTAAACATTGTTAACTCTTTAGTGAGTTATATCTTTAGTGATTGTGCACTACATCTTAAAAATAAAACCAAGCATATCCACCAATACAACAAATTTTTAGTACAGCCTAAATGTTTTGCAGTATCTGTGGTGATGGTTGCTTCCATTTTCCTTTGTTCTCTCTCCACCAGGTGCCATTGGCAGTAAAATGGCCCGGGTTCAGTTACCTGGGGCTCCTGCTGGAAAAGCATAAATAACACTGGTTGAAACCCTTACAAAGGAACCTGAGAAATTCAGTGATCTTGAGGTGTAACACTTCCCTATTTGCAAGAAACAAATTCAAGGGTATGAACCAAAGAGAACATCACAGAGGCAAGGTATACTTGGGGAAGCCAACAGTTAATAAATGACCCATACAAGACGAGATTACAATCACAAGGGGCAACTTATCCCCTGGCCCCTCAAACCAATGCAAATATTTAAGAAGGATACAAGTTCTGGAAACTGCACTCCACTCCCCCACCCCCACCGGGCCCCTTAGCTGGAGAGTCCAAAGTCTGGACAGGTCCCTCTCTCATCCCATGAAAAAATGTGCTGTTTTACAGGCTTCAGCATCCATCTCTGGGATTAAGCAGGGAGACTCTCACTAGAGTCCCTCAAAGGCTGCTGCTTCAGCTCACAGTCCAAATTCAGCATCATAGCTCAATGATACATGCTATGCCAAACACAGCTCAACTTCTCAAAACTCCTGCTACAAAAAAGAGACAGCAATATAAAAAAATCACTGCAAAATGTCTACCATACAGCCAACATACAAGTCAGGAAACCTTTGGTTTGACTACCCCAGACTTCAGTTCCGGTCAGGGTGACTCTCCACCACAGACATGTTTGGTGCAGTCTTCTTGTCCATTCAGTACTTATTACATATGAAAGCCGTTCATAGCCCCTGAAATTTAAAACCACACCATATTTAACCAGAATGAGCCAAACTGTTACAGAACTAACATGCAAATGAAGGTTGACTCACACCCTGCCCTGTGTGGCATATGTTGCCCATCGCTGTTTCTTACCTCTCCACATTGAGCAGCAGAGGTCAGTAGCAAGCTCCTTATTCTTTAGAGGTTTAGATTTTTCTAGTAAGCACTTTGCATTTATGAAATGTTCACCCACCAGGCAGGCACACGTTTGCAAACTTTCTCCCTGCCTGAATTTACATTTAATACAAAACTCCTTTAATACAAAAACTCCTCAGCCCCTTTCTGATTGCATGGGTTTGGTGCTATGTGCAGGGGAAACAGACTTCTGAAGTGATATTACAAAACGTTCAGAACTTTTTTGAACAGTGCCACAGCCTTAACACAAGTGATACAGAGACCCTCGTAAGGCCCCAAGTTGAATACCTGCAATGCTATATGTAAAAAAAAAATCTACTTGCATTTGATGAAGTTACACAGTTCTAAACGAAAAACTCCTAATTTTAGAAGTATTTTTAATCAACAAGGAGCTAATCATCTGCTGGAAGTGTACTAGGGTGTAGTTGTGTTTGTGGGCTGTGCAGGGAGACACAGCTGGATGGAAGTGGCTGGTGATGTTGAGGCTACAGGGTAGCTAGGTTTGGAAGGTGTTTAGATGGAAGGTGAGGTGGAGGTGGCTGCTGGGATATACTGAGATGGGGGAATCTAGAGCTCCCCTTCACATTTCGTCCCTGCTACTACCTAATCTTCCCCTGCTCTGGCCCAGCAGACGAGGCCTGCTTGTCATGTGCCAACTGCCAGCTGCCACCTGCAACTGCTGAAATTCCTTCAGTTAAAGTGAAAAGTGGTAAAAAACAAGAGCACAAGCAGGGCTGCAAAATGAATGCGTATCATGTGGACATCCAGCAGCTGTTTCCTGCATTGCACAGAGGCCCAAAAGAACAAAGAATGAAGCCTGGTTCCTGGGAAAACAACAGTTGAATGGCATGTGACTAAGGACTGTATTGTGAGGTATGCAAATACTGTGTGGCAGAGTGGTACAACCAGCCAGCCTGAGCTTTGGGGTTTTCCTTCTTTGAATATTTTATTGTGCATGTGGATTACTCAGGAAATGCCATT
This sequence comes from Crocodylus siamensis, assembly GCF_052110815.1. Classification (NCBI taxonomy): domain Eukaryota; kingdom Metazoa; phylum Chordata; order Crocodylia; family Crocodylidae; genus Crocodylus; species Crocodylus siamensis. The sequence continues at coordinate 134,671,358 of NC_143396.1, read as the reverse complement.
CAAATCAGTCACATACTAAAAATCTAGATGTAAATCCCATGACTTGCCTTTCTCCATGAGTACTTCCATTAGTCTCCATGAGAGTACTTTTGGGTAAGCAGCTACCCAACCTGAGCTGGCTTTTTTTAAAGATGAAGTTGCATGATTAAGCACTTAATGCTAGTGTTAAGGTTGTACTCATAACCTTAACTCTGCCCTCTTGCAAGTATACATAATATATGGTTGCCTATTCGCATTTGTAAAGGAATGCGATACACTGTTTTCATTCACAGTTCACCCTTTAGCACGTGTATCAAATGAGGAAGCAGTCCATGTAGTTAAAGACAGTCTGACATAGGCATAAAGAAAAAGAGTCAGGCAGCCTGAACCTCAGTTAATCTCTACTGCTTAATACCTTGCTTTGCTGCCTTGCATTGCAGCATAAGAAGAAAGTATTTTCCCAGAAGGCTGATCCTTTTTCCCCTAAGGCAACTGGTGGCTTTTTGAAGCTGCTTAGGGGTTTGCAGTGTTTGATACAGTCTTATATTTTGGATGCAGTAAATAGCTGGAAAAGGCAAGTGAAAAGCTAAAAGCACATATCATTTTAATTGCCATTTGGAAAATATAACCTCGGTGCCTCAGTATGTCAATTTGTGAATAAAAGTCTGATAGAGAGCACTTAGGTCTTTTTTTTCTTTTTTAATTAAATCCTAAAAAAGCAAACATTTTAATGCAAAAATTGTTAAAAGTGAGTCAGAAATGAAAGATTACTTTGCTTCTAGAAGGCAGGGAAAAATGGCACTTTAGAAACTAACTCATAAGCTTTTGTAGGTAACAGCATAATTTATCAGCTGTATCTGATTAAGTCAGTTGCTGCCTACTATGTTAATGCCTTTATGAATGAGTTAGTCTCTGAGAGCACCTATTACATGTGCTCAGTTCCGATGCATGCTAACTAGCACACATTGGAACAGTCTGCACATTAATCGGCATGCTCCAGCTACAGCAGCCTCCACATCACGTCTATTCAGCGTCCCTGCACTTCAAAATGGAGGCAGGGGTGCTTTAAACAAAGCTCACTGTACAGCTTTAGTTCAAGTGCCCCTGCCACCATTTTGAAGTGCAGGATGCTGAATACACATGATGCTGCAGTTGCTTTAATTAGAGTGACTCTCAGAGTCAGTCTAAAGTGCACCTGCTCCACCACAGAGCATATGTATAGATGTCCTAAGATGCCATCCTGCCCTTATTTCTGCCTGACTTCAGATTAATATGGCTATCTCTCTTTCTATTTTTCTTCTAGAATAAGAAATTCTATGATTTCTAGACAGGCTCTGTAAACTTTTGTACGTGACTCTGCTCTCTTCTCCAATATTATTGCTGCCCTTACCCATCCCAAGCAAAATGCATTCCTGTGATACATCTATTGGAGCTTAAGTTTTCTAGTGAACACAGATTTAATTTTAATCTTTTTCCCCAAACTTTCCCCTACTTCATGATGTGTTTATTCCTCTTTCTTGCCACTGCTCTCTCAATTTTGCACTAAATGTTTGGGGCTCTTAGATCTAAACACTACTGAATTCCAGCATTAACTGAGACCTGGAACTATCATGTATTGACATTTCTCCTTTAAATGTCAATACTGCTAACAATCTGTTCAAATAATTTTTTAACAATGCTACACAACGTTATTGCATGCAAATTAAATACAATGCATATGTTAATTATAGCTGTGCAATGTCTTTCTGTCTCCATCAGTTCCTGTAAAAATAAGCAATCGAAAAAATTCCTAACTTAAATGTGTCACTTTCTTACGTGAAGCTGCAAAGAGAGAGCTCTGCAAAGATGGTGAGCAGCTGTCTCTGTTTAATAAACCGTTCAAGAATTTGCTTGCAGGAGTTTTTAACAGAGAACATGTGGGTTGCTACTACTTCCTCCCTTGTCATAGTTTTTTTTTGTAAATGCTTCCCTGCCTCTACTGCTGCTGCTGAAATTGCATGCTGTGAGCTAGAGGAGGTTCATCACAATGGGAGCTCTTCCTCCACTCCAGCTGGCTTCTAACTTGGCAGCCTTCTATCAGAGGTTGCAACTGAAAGCATCGGGCACCTCAGTGGTAAAGGATGAACATTGGTTGGCCAGTATGTGAAGAACATCCCATTGCAACATACCTCTGATGGCTCCTATTCTCCCCTCAGTCAGAAACGGCAGGGTTGCAGGCCAGAGGCAGTCTGTCTGCCCTTTCCTGAAGTCCTTCTGTTTGCAGGAGACTGTGCTGAATCTCCCTCTTTGTGCAGCAGCAGCTTAAACTGGCTCTGGCTTGCAGAAGTCCTAAAGACATCTAGAGGAATTTGACCAAGCTGAGCAACTGCATCTCTGCCTGGTCTACTGCTGAAAAGCCATTCTGGATTTTTGCCAGCATAGCTTTTACCTATGCAAGTCTTTCACCAATGGGGTTCTTCCAGCCCTGCTCCCTACTCACAGTTCCTGCTTCCTAGCTGTCCCCAGACTCTTCAGTATCTGGCACTGGAGAACCAAGAGCCAGGAGCTGGGGAAGAGGAATGCAAAGACAACTCAGAGTCTGAGGGCATGCTGGCACCATCTGAATCTGGGGAGACTCCTTGAGACTCCCTAACAAGTTTATCCCTTTATTAACCCCATCAGCACTAGTACCTGGTTTGTGCAGTGTTTCATTCCAGTTTCTCTTGGGGAAGACTGTAATGCAGGCCCCAGACTTCAGCACCCTGCATTCCCCCATCAGACCTGGCACTGCAATGCCCATACCTTTGGATGCTCCCCATCCTAGTGACTCCCCCTAAAACAGGGGTCCGCGGGCTAGATGCGGTTCACCAGGCCATTCTAGCTGGCCTGTGGGGTCTCAAAAAAATTTAGAAAATTAATATTTATCTGCCCCTGGCTACCTGTCATGCGGCCCTCGTTGGCTTGCCAAAACTCAGTAAGCGGCCCTCCACCCAAAATAATTGCCCGCCCCTGCCCTAGAAGCACTTCCTCAGACTCACCAGTAGATAAGCCACCTTAATTCCAAGCATGAAATCCACCTATTCCCACCCAGCCTAGAGAACATAAATAGCCAGCACAAAAGACTATTCCTTTCTTATACATTCCCAGCTACACTTCCCTCCTCTCACCCCCACCCTAGCACTGACATTTTCATATCATTGCCCACAACACTGTTTTTACTGTGTTTAAGTCGCTACCCCTGTAATACAAAACTCGAGCTGGCTCCTAACTTGGGAAACAAACGTGTCATCAGGATCTACTGTTTTCTTCCCACAAACAGCTCTTGATCTGTCACGATAATGTTAACACATACTAGTTTCCAGAATCAGGATTGCTGGCCTTAAGAGCTGCAAGTCCTCTGATGCATATGGTGCTGAAATACAGTGGCTGGGTATGATGAATATAGCTGCTGGTTCCTAGGTTTATATGAAAGTGGAGCTAGCACTTTAAGCACCTTCACCTTGCTAGTTAGTGATGTCAAAAATAGCAGATCAATGACTTGATAATATTTTCAATATGCTGCACTGGAAGTTAAAATAAGGCTCATTCTGCATAGCTGTTTGGTCAACTCTTAATCTCCCAATTAGTCAGTTCTGATTAGAAGAGATACAGAATTTACTTAATGAATGAGCAGTCCTGTTCAGTGCTTCTAGCAAAGCCTTCAGCTTTCCAAGGTGAGGACAATTACCCTCAGAAACTTAAGGAACATTTCCTGTGCCTTATGCTATTTCAGGAGTAATTAAGTAGGCAGGACTGTCCAAGGATTTCAATGAGCCTTAAATTAAATTTCTCAGCACATGCCTTAAGCCAGTGCTACATCACTTTCATTCAAAATGTACCAGTTGCAAAAGAAGGTCCAGGTCAATCTGCTGTACAATAAGATGTCAAAGTTTAAACTCTGCTAACTAGATGCATCCCCTCAATAAAAGCTTGTTTAAAAGATGCATTTTAAAGTCTTAGGCATTCTCTAGGTGAACAAATTAAAATCATTGAGCCCTGGCATATTTCAGGATGCTGTGTATTCTCTCTTCCTTCCTCCTGAGTAATGGATACATTCTGTATTTACCCAGCAGCCTGGAACAGCTCCAAAAGAATCACATTGTTCACAGAGTGTTGGCATAGGCCTGGGTCAACAATTTATCTAAGGTAAGAAAAAAAGTGTGGCATCCATCCATGCCTGCAGTGTGTCTTTTGTGTAATTGTTTTGAATAATTAGATGTGTGTTAAGTGATGCAGATGATTACCTTGCAAGTTCCTGTGTGTGCCCAATGCCCTAGCAAATAGATTTTAAGTGATCCCAAAGTTTATACTTTACACTGTACTTCTTCACAATCCAGGCTTTGGAGACATTAAAAGCACTGAGCTAAGAAATGGTTTCAAAGTTTAGCTCCTTCTCCCTCCTCTTTAACTTTTGCAACAGCTTAGGAAATGATGTGTGAAGATCTCCCCTGTATATGATCTGCAGTACCATAAATGAAACATGCTTGAGATGAAATCGTTATTGAAGGAGACTTCAGCCCTAGGCTTTTTTGGAGCTATCTGTGTTCTTCAAGTTCTTAAAACCTTTTCCTTTATAATGGCAGCTATGGTAGCATACTTTTAATAATTATATGATTATCTTTTATTTTGGCTTAACCTTATGCAGGGATCAAAAGGGCTAGAGGATCAAAATATTTCCTTCTGGCCTTGAAATCATTTTCATAATTGAAGCTTTTTGTTAAGTCCATGTAATTTTCTGTCTGGCCAAAATACTTGTCTGAAGCAGTGGTTTGTAACCATCAACAAAGTGTCTTCAGGAATATGTAATAAGGGCAAAGAAACAAAAGCGGTTCCATGAGTTGCTAAATTTTCACAGCTCAGTTATGATTTTGAATAGCTAGGGTTACAGACTGAGCCACTTGTTCCTCAGGAAGAAGGCATCTAAAATTCAGAGCTTTTAAAGATGTTTCAAGTAGGGGATTCAAAATTTCAGGCACCTAAATTCATTGTGTATTTGGGTTTAATTTTTAATAGATTGGTTATCACATGACATTTGCCACTATTGGTCATCGATATTGGTTGTCTCAACAGAAAATCAAAAACCTAGGTGCTCATGATCACCATATACGGCTCAGGTTGCATAAAATTTACATGCTGCAAAGGTCCCATTTACTCAGTGGCACTAACAGTCAGTGGGCCCATCTACATGTGCCCCTGACTGTGCAGTTGTTACCGTGCAGTCATTTAGTACTCGTTACTGCTCAGTCCCAGCAGCACAGCAGTCGTTTCTGAACCTACTGTGCAGTTGCTTGTTGCTACTGAGCAGTATTGGCATCACAATTCATGCCTGGCACTGCTACAGCAAGATAACATCTCATGTAGACCCACCTAGTATGACATTAAGCATGAAGTATTATGTAAGTCTGTAGGCAATCAGTATCCTCCTTCTTTCTTAAACTTATTTACCTTGTTAGATCATATGTGTGGTAAGTAGAACTTATCCCATAAGCTAACAGCTGGCAACCCTTTTTCAAGCTGCAGCTTTTCAAGCATTAGTGGTGGGGGTGGAGGTGGAGCTTTCCCTGCACCCCTGCCAGAGCAACACAATGGGGAGCTGTGCTTGTACTACTGCTGCTTGTTCCAGCCCCCTGGTGCAATGCAAACACAGCTTCCAGTTGGAGGGTAGCTGTGCCAGGGCTGGGAAGCTGTTTCCATACTGCTCCTGCTTCTCCCCACCCTTACCTGCTCCCCTGAGCCCAGCCCCAGTGTAGCTCTCTACCAGCTGTAAGCTTGGCTTGTACTGCAGCCTGGAGCAGGGGAGAGGAGGGAAGGGAGAAAGGGGAGAAACAGCAATGACAGTGGCAGATTTATGGGTGAAGTTCTCCAGTGTGGGCATGGGCATAGTCACAGGCAAAGCCCTGTGGTTCTGCAGGTCACAGCCAGTAGCTTCGTGGGCCAGATACAACCTTCAGGCTGTTCTTTGCTGACCCGACATAAACACATAGTTCAGTACTTCAGAAAATGTGGAGTAGTCTGAAGGTTCATGAAGGGTCTTGGCTTACAGTACTGAAACTGATGGAGTTTAGATTTTTTTCATACTATAATAGGGCAGGTGGAATAAATGGGCCATAGTGGAATAGTTAAATGCCAAAATCTACTCTCAGTCAGTCCTGAGTGACCCGTTGAAATAGCAGGGACTTGCAGAGGTACAATCAAGGCTAGAATTCAATTCACAGTGAGTAAACCCTTCTCAGTGAAATAGATTTCAAAACATTATGGCATATGTGTTAGACTGATCAAGCAAAATATAGATGCTGTAGTTAGAGACTAGAAAATGCCTTTATTTCTTGCGACAAATAACTTAAAAGCAAAAATTTCTGTATTTCAAGAGACAAGCAAAACCAGTGCTGAGGTTAAAGGTCCAATTTAGACCATGAAAAGCAAAAGATGAGTGCTCAGGGTTTCTTTAATTACAGTAATATGTCTATTGTGAAGTAGGTCATGGCTGAAATAGCAGCTTCCTGAATCTTCATATTTGTCTTCTGTACTTGTTTGCAATTGCATGTCAGTGCAGTGTTTATTTTATCAGTCCGCCAATAGAGGCGTAAAAACAATACCCATGCTAGGACCCAGAATAATTAATCTGCAGCACAAAGTGGAACATGAGCTCTAATCAACTTGTAGCTGAGCTCTGAGCAACTGCTGGCTGCCAGTGGTCTATCCACAAACCATGCACTTATTTACCTCAACTCTTAGGAGAAGACAGGTACTCCTGCAACAGCAAGCAGTGAATTTGCTGGCAGACTTCTTGGACATTCTCCAGTTGAGCTCATTGATTCAAATGGCCTTAAATGTGTTGACATAATTTTATTACCCTCATAGGAGATAAAGATGGATTCTACCTCCAAGGCATGAAGACGCATACCTAGAAAGTATACCCCAGCTTCTCCTGACCGCTGAAGGATTCATCAGATAGTTTTTCATCTGATCCAAGACTGGCAAGTCCACTGTGAAGCTGTTTTCCTTTCCAAAATCCATCCTGTATCATAATTTCTTCTTAGTCTTGATGCTAAGTTATTGAATGAGTCAGAAAGTCCAGGTTGCACTGAGGAGATCCATGGCTGACTGAGGAACTTCTTGACAAACAGTAAATTTTCTGAAGAATGGGATTTCAGAGGGATCAACATTATCCATGAATTTGGTAGAAAAAAAACCCGAGAGAAAAGATTTTGACATTTTTGAAAGGAAATGCTTAAGCCCTTTTGGAATTGCCAAAATGTTTTTTTTTTGTCATTTTTTAGGTGAAGCTTGTCACCTTTTAAATTTTGAAATGGCAATTTTACTTAAAAATTGAGCTAATTCAAAGGGGAAAAACAGTTTAAATAAAAAGATGATTAGTCCTATAAAGAAATTAATTGTGTCATTTGGGGACAAATGAAACAGCTCATGCTGCTGTTAGAAATATTATTAGAAATGTATAGTGAATAGAGTGTTGTTAGAACTGCACAGTTTGTATCTCGTACCTGATAAGAAGGAACACCACCAAGGACATCTCGCTAATTTACTATCTCTTTGTAACACTAAATCACACATACCTTCAAACTCCTCTGCCTCTACTCTTGTAAACTACAGAGGCTGTGATTTAATTGGCTGTGTCATTGGGAAAGAGAGGGGTTTGAACTTTTGGTAACCTGGAGAGCTTTCTAAGCATGCGTAATTAGCTAATGCATATATGCCTATCCGCCCCGCATACTTAAGTAGTTAATTATAATGCACATGCGACGGATGACGTGACGTCATTTCATATATGTTTGTATGAACCGGAAATGAGTTGTAAGAGTTCCTGCTTCTGCACACGTGCCCAGGAGGGAAGGGATAAAACCCAGCTGAGAGTTTTCCTCGGAGGCAGAGTGTTGTCTTTTGTCTTCACTCTGACCCTATTTGCAAATATACCTTTTGGGTTGCTAATAGTGTGTGTCTGAGAGTTCTTCGCCTCCTGAGAAACGAACCGCAGCATTTTTGCAACACTGCCACAAAGAAAAGATTCTTGGCTTTTAAGTTTTGCTAAAAACATGAAAGTTTTCCATTTTGTTAGACCAAAACTGGACCCACCCCTCCATATTTTCAGTTCAAGCACCAAACTGAAAAATCCATTATATGCCAGTTCTAATCATTAATCTTCCTGTACAGTATGACTGGACAGGTTTTATCATATAATTTCTCTTACTTTGTTGTTTTGCCACAGTTCCTGACCACCCAAGACAATGAGGAATGAAGCTGCAAAATTAGTCACATCTGTTTCTTGTGAATGTGATTAAGGCTGTCTCTGGATCCAAGCCCCCAAATCAAACCTTCCTTGTGCATCTGCACTCCAGCAGTCCATAGGGAGACAAATTAGAGATAGCTGGCTTCCCTGAGCTCTACTTGTATGAAGGACTGTGAGCGATAAGGGCCTTATGGTACTGTTTCGGATCTAGTCCCTAAGCCAACATGTTATAGCTGCAGAAGCTAACTACAGTGAAAACAACTTCTCTTCCATACACTTGTACTATTTCATACAGTACCTAATTCTCATTAGGACTGGTATTTTTTTTTTAATCTACAAGGTATTTGCATCATGAAAAATTAATTGGGCTGGTTTGGAGTAGCTAGGAATGAATATCCAAAGCTGCTTTATTATTACTATTATTTTTTGAAAATTATAACCTGTGGAGTATAAGTGATGGGAAAACTGATAAAGATCTGCTTTTGGAATTGACTTAGCTTTCCTCACTGGAACAAGCTGATGTGTTTGGTTTTTTTTAGTATGCACATTTTCATTCATTGATTTGACCTGGAAGAGGTAGGAGAAAGACTACTCCACCACTATACTTTGTACTAGGAGGGAAATTAGCTGCAGGAGACCTTGGGCCAGCAGGGGGAAACAGCTCCTTGCTTATGTTCATATAATTATCTTCCTAGTTTAATTCATATTATTTCACTAGGGGAAAGCAGAGTTACCACCATCATTATCAGCATGCAGTCTGGCTTACTGATCCCATGAACCACTGAGCCTGCGTCTGCCAATCTTTAGGTCACACTCCAATTCTGTTCTTCACTGTATATTTACTAGGGATGTGCAAAACAGGCTGTATTCGATTTGGATTCGGCCCAAATTGGGGGACAGCAATTTGATTTCTTAATTCAGATCACTGTCCTGATTCAATTCGACTGAATCCAAATCTGAAGATTCGATGCTGATTCGAAGAATCAATGATTTGGCTATAGAAACAGATTTAAATGTTTTTTTTTCTACATACCTCGAGGTACCAGGCATAGCTCATGAATGCTGACATGGTGGGGTGGATGGAGCGTGCAACAGGAGCACAGGGTGGAGGGCACGTGCTTGGTGGGAGATCCAGAAGTCAACCGGAAGTAATTCCAGCTCACTTCCGGGTCCACTGCTGAGTGTGCCCCCCCCCCCCCCGGCTCAGCGATTGGCTGCGGGGGGACCCTGGATATACCTCCAGACCCAGGAGGCACCAGTTGCCAGTGTGGGAGGGGTCCCCTGTGCGCTGCACGGCAGACCTGGAAGTGGACCAGAAGTGCTTCACTGACAATGCTGGGGAACATCCCCTTGCACCACGCTCCCATGGGACTCTCCAGCTGCCCTAGCATCTCAGCATTCATGAGCCACCTGGTACCTTGAGGTATGTAGAAAAAACATTTAAAGCTGTGTCTATGTCTGAATCATCGAATCTCCCCAAATTGATTTGGAAGGGTTCCGATTTGATTTGGAGAGGTTAAAGGGTCTCCTGATTCGATTCAGAGATTCGGCCGCCAAATTGGGCCGAATCTCCTGTGAATCGATCAGCAACTGAAGCTTCGCACAACCCGAATACTAACCTCTCCTGAGAACTTCAGATAGCAGTATTACTTGCTGCCATCCACCTCCCAGTGAGGTGCATAGATGGAGGGAACCCAACTAAATTAGTGTTAAATGACCAAAGGCATCACTGGTGTCCTGCAGCATTGGGAGCTTTTTCCTCCCCTCGTATGTCTGGTGTGCTCCGTGAAGCAGAGGTCCACCTTGATGCAGCTGGGACTGACAGCAAAGCTGATTGTTCCAAATTCCAGCAAAACCAGAAGACTGGAGTCTAGTGACGGTTGCACCTGCCTCAGTGTCACAGGAGCACTTGGGTGCCCTGTTCCTATGAAGGAATAAGGGCTGCTGAAGCTCCTTGAGACAGCACACGTGTTGGTTGCCACAGCAGCCAGGCTGGTCACATGACCAGAAGGGGGCAGGGCCGGGCCTTTATAAACAGCCCAGGCCAAAGCCTAACAACAGTTCCCGTCTGGCAGCCTGAGGTGTAGGAAAGCTGAGCAGAGCAGAGACGAGCGGTGTAGCACAGCCTGAGCACACAAGGGGCTGCACCATGGTAAGGGTGGAGAGAACCCTGACTGGGAGGCCTTTCCAAGAGAGCCAGGTGGGCCTAGATCCTATGTTGTAGCCAGGAGGCTTATTGTTGCGTTACAGCTGATTGGCTTACAGTTCTGTTTAGTTATTGTTACACTGGAGGACCGGGCAAGGCTGTAGGGGTGGAGGAGGCCTCATTTAGGAGACCCCCAGTAGAGTGGGGGTGTTCCCAACGCTGGAGTGTGGTGCTACATTGCAGGGTGTACTACCCCCAGCCCTGGGGAGGGGCACAGTGCCGGTGAGGGCACCGTAGTTGGGGTGCAAGACCCTGAGAAGGGCAAAGAGGATTTTGGGGCCAGGCACGGCTAAGGCCACCTGAGCCCCACTTGCAAGGAGCACCAGCAAGAAGCCTGAGGGGCTCGTGTTAGGCCCAAGGGGGGCACATGGGAAGAGAAGCCCAGGGTAAGGTGCTACTATAGAGACGAGCCCGGAGAGGGCGAGTCCACGATTATAGAGAGCCCGGAGAGGGCGAGTGCGCGGAGGGACAGGCCCCAGTGGGGGGGCACCATCTGTGTGTGGAGAGGTCCCAGGAGGGGTGAGTATATTGAGTGGACCCCCAGGAGGGAGGCAGATATAATTAGTAGGCCTGAGAGGGCTAGCGGATAGAGGGGCGCCGGTTGCGTGACAAGCCCAGGGGCGCCGGTGAAGGGCACATATAGGAAACTGACCAGATAATGTCCGGTATATCTGCGAGGCTTGGGGTGTGCTAAAGGGGAGGTTGGAGGCACGCATAGCCCATAAGGCTGGGGTGCACCAGGTCACTCCTTACAGAACGGGGGACAGTACAAGCATAGCACAATCTCCAGGGCGATAAGAGGCAGCCTCCCTTATAGAACCATATAACAAGACGTGGCGGGCGAGTAAGAGGGTGCTGAACCACGATCATGGCCACTCCTGCGCCCCGCTCTGTGACACTCAGGAATGCCATTGCTAGAGGAAGTCTGTTGTAACCTGGCTGGGATAAGTCCAGCTCTTTTGCCAGAAAGTCCAGTAGCAAACCCTCTACTTGTGACAGTCTTAATTTCCTTAGTGACCTTTTCCCAAGCTATCATCCTTTCCCCACTTGAAAATGCCTTGTATTCTTGGTGCTAGTGATGAGCTTGTTCCCTTGCTCGGGGGCCAGGTACTGGGCAGAATCAATGTTCATTTTTGATGCTCCAGTAGCTTGCATTTTCACTCCTCTCCTGCCTTTATTGATGTCCCTGAGTACTCAGAGACACTACCAATTCTGCTGCAATTCTGGCTTTATTTGAAAAGGTCCCACAATGATGGAGTACCATTTTTAGAGAATTGTCCACAGTTGGCATTTCTCCTCCCTTCCTTCCATCCAAGCTTTACATGGATATCATTCCATCTGCGATACAGTATGGGGGGCACTGTAGAAGCTAGCATCCTTGTGCCCAGCCTGCCTCTCACCAGTTATTTTGTCCGCATTTCTTGGAAATCGATCTGGACTGACAAGATTAAAAGGGAGACATTGTGGGGGATTATGCAGAAATTATGCACCCTGCTTCTAGATGAAGAACACTTGTTTGGCAAATCCATGGCTTTGTCAGGGACAGCTAACCTAACTCTTTTCCCCCCCACCAGCTGGTATTTATTTGTTCCCTTTAAATACGTTCCCATTGTCCTTGGATCTTCTTTGCTTGGTATGACTCTGATTTGTTCTTTGTTTAAACAAGACCAATATAAAATTAATTTTTTGCTCCCAGGCCCCCTCCTGAGGTCTTCCAACTGTGGGCAGAATCCACTAGATGGCAGCGCTACCCAAACAAGTCATGCCTGTCTCTCATTCTGTTTCTACTTGCCCTAGTTTCTAAGATGGATTGTTGCTATTTAACACAGAAGAAATCAGTAAACACACAGGCCCTGATACTCTCATTCCCTGCATAAACATGGGCATTTACATCCATGTAAAATGAATGTAAAACTGCTACTAAAACAGGATATCAGGATTTCACTGGAGTTTCTAACTTGGAAGTTCACTGATTATCAGTAAACTTTTTTGGATAAGGGAGGCTCCACTTTCCTCAAATGTTTGTTTCAGGCTACAAAACTTGTGTGGCCTCCCTGAGGAAACTTATTGGTGGGATGAACTCTTGTATGGACACATCTACCATGTTTTAAACTATAACTGTTTTTGCATAACTGAAGATGCTTATCAGGGTGCAAAAGTGTGCAGAATCAGGCTAATATGATTTAAAACATTTTCAGCTGTGCAGTGATAGGTATTATTCTCATTCTGCAAAACATGACTATGATTCTGCAAATCATGACTGATTTTTTTTTTTTTGTGCCTTTCTGATAATGTCTATAGACTCAGAAAGACAGAGTGATTGGTCTTCTGTGTTGTACAGCACCAAGCCCACTGGTGCCCTCCTCCGTGCCCTGAGTTCCTTGGTGCCAGAGGAATACAAACACTCACTATGAATCTGACTTACATTCAGAAATATGTCATTCCCATCAGAATTATTACAAGTAACTTAAATCCCTGTATAAGCACTACTTAATTATATTGATTTTTCTTGTAACTTATTCTTCAGCCTCCAAAAATGTTTTGTTATCCATTAATAAGCTTCATCAAAGTAAATCTCTCTGTATTTTTGACTCCTTTTGTGCTGGATGTGCCTCTGAAGCCATTAGGAAAGCTAAGTTTTGATGGATATTACTAGCACCCAGTATGCTGATAGCACTCTGTATGTCAGTTTGTGTCTCCTTGGTCTACTTCAGATGAATGATTGACCCTACAGTATCTAGATTAAACAGAGCCTCGGATGAGGATAAGTTGGCTGAGGCTCATCCCAGAAAAAATTAAGCTAGTACTAGGGGAAGGGAGCAGCAAAACACAAGATGATACTAACACTTGGGAGTGAGGGAGCGTGCCTGTTGTTCTTCACACATGTCTGCAGGTTGGAGGTCATTATTAAATTGGGCATGGCTGCTGGATCTGCAGATAGCAGCTGCCACAAGAGAACTTTTCCCATCTGTGCCCGTGGAAAAATTAAAAAAAAAAAAATTGCATCCTTTTTGTTTTAAATGTAGATAGTTCTCTGTGACTTAATCACCTTGAGCTTCAAACATGACTCCTGGGGTAGCACCTGCAAACCGCCCACAAGGTGCATCCAGGGCAGAAGGCAGCATATCTCTCATTAAGCAGTGCTCCAGGTGGGCAGCACATCATAATAGGCTCAGCTCATGTAGTACCCACAATGCTCTTGCTCTCCATTAAATAATGATCAGCCACAAGTATGCTTGCACCTGAAAACCTTTCTTCCACCTGAGAACCTCCCAGTATACTCTGCTTCTTTAAGAAGGAAGAGGGAGCTGCATGTGGAAATTTGCAGGCTCTTTCCATGGCTCCCTGGAACTACTTCCTGCTCAGAGCAGCAGATCTGTGCCAGGACCTCAGGCACCATGCAGGAAGGAAAGGGATTGTCCCAAATGCAATTCAACACTGACCTAAAAACTTCCTAGCCTCTGGTAGAGAAATCAGAGATGCCCATTACTTACCCCTGATATTCCCAGGGAGGCAGTGTAAGATCCCTGTCTAGAGACAGATTATATTACATTCACTCACCTCTCTTTCTACATATATAAAATAAGCTACTTCCATAGTTCATTCAGTTTCCCTATATGGTTTCTAACCCTGTCACCTGCAGAACAATGGGGAAATTACATCAGGTGCCCTACACATTGCATTCATGCAGTATTCATTTATATCCACATTTATAAAACATTAACTATTGCACAAATCTCTGGATATAGTTACAACTTTAAAAACGTTGGGATATATTGTGTCATTGATCTTTTTCAGCAAGAATTCCCTGATGACTCCTATGGGGAGCTCGGTTTAAAAACTGATGGCACAGAGTGACTCCTAAATTGGTACCAGAGGTTCATTATAGAATGTCAATGTCCATAGACAATTCCTGATCAATATTAGGCACCTCCTCTCCAAATCCTTAACCAGATAAAGGGACTTCCCTTCCTCCCCCTATGGTCTTGCTTTTGGGACACTTCCCTTGCAGAAAATAAACTTGTCTTGCATACACAAAAATGCCTGGTTGTGATGACAATGCTATGATAGGCCAATGTCAGAAAAGGTTGAATAGAGCCATTTTGTTGATTCCAATAGGTACTGAATTTAACCTTTAAATCCCAAAGAGAGGAACAAAAAGGCTTGCCTCAGACTCGGAGCTTGTGATTGTACTCTTTGGCTATGGAAAATAGACTTCTCATATTGGACAGCATGATTTTCACAGAATTAGTGTGATGAAAAAGCTGTTGCTAGTAATGCTGAGTCTTGTAGTCTTGTATGACATTACCTGCGGCTATAGCTTCAATCCATCCACAAACTGCAGCTTAGTTTCTAACTTAAGGATGGGAACTGTGCTCTGTATAAAATAATCATTAGTGCCTGTGGAATAAGCAAATATAAACAATGACCTTGATTCCTAGCACAGCTGTGCAAGGTTCACTGAGCAGATCTATTAGTAATTAGCTCTGATTTTACTGTAGTTGAAATGCGTTAATTATTTAATGAGTTTTGAAGTGGCTGTATTTTTTTTTCAGTGCAAAACTGTTGCCTTAGGGCAATTCACACTTTTTCTTTGTCCAGTCAATAAAAAGCTATTTTTTAGATACGTGAAATCAATTCAAAGCTGTGGTTTCATGAGGCAAACATCTTCCATAAGGATCAACTCCTTTATCTGAGGTTTGCAGAAAAAGTTGGAAATCCCTTAAATACAAAAATTTAAGGCTGGGCAAATACAGAATTACTAGAACATTCAAGGATTCTAAGACTATTAATACAATATGTTTATAGGCATCACAAATTTGGAGATATGCAGAAATAAACTTAAGATTAGAGGAACCAAAAGTGGTAAAGACAGAGCTTTATAAAATGTTTTCAGTTTAGCTCTGAAACCTTAATATATAGAACCCTATGCAACTAGGAGTTTCCTATACTGTAAAATCAAACTAGATAGCTCTTTCCAGCAAAACATCCCAACTCATTTCTCTAACAGAAGGAAGCAACAGCATGGAAACATTTACAATAGCACTTTCAATAAAAATGTGTTGCTGAATCCCCCGAACCCAGTGGGAACCTTAGGGTTTTCATTTTGCATTAGGAGCTGTTTGCTTCTGCCTGAAGTACATCTAAAATCCAAAGGACACATGTGGGGTCTGTGATAATTAGGGCCCTACTGAATTCATGGTGGAAGTGGGTGCAGCTTCTTTAATTTTTCAGGTTCTCCTGTGCATCTCCCTGCCGCTGAATGGTGAAGGGGTACCACTTGTGACTTGCACCAACCATGGTTTTAAACAATGTGCCATTTTTTGCCTCACCACTGGTCAGCAACAAGCAGCAGGGCTGCTGGGTCCCCTTAGCTAATCAGCAGCAGGAGGCAAAAACAATTCCATATTTAAAACCAGGGTTTTTGCCTCTCTGCCAATCAGGAGGGAGCCCCAACTGGCACCCCTCCACCAATCAGCAGTGGGGAGGGGGAAGACTCACAGGGTAATCTGCAAAATTAAGGGAGCTGCAGCACAGCCCACTTCTGCCATGAATTCTATAGGGTCCTAGGGATAATGTAACATGAGCAGGACCTAATTGTCAATTTGCTTATCTATAAATATAATACTTTGCATAATAAACACATAAATAAAATGACCTGCTCCTCTTACCCAACAGTTTACAACTGATTTCATGGAATCATAGAGAAGCAGGGCTGGAAGGGACCTCTACAGGTCATATAGTCTAACCCCCTGCCTGAGGCAGGATCATTCCTAGCCAAAACATCATATATACATCCATAATCTAACCTCTTAGTAAAACTACCATCAGCCCTGACATAATGCAAGAAATAACACCCTAACCTGCCACAGACAAAGCAGGAGGACCACAGCAGTTAATATCCTGCTTCTGTAAAAGATTGTTAATATACACTCAAGAGATCCCATGTAGAAGGCTGTGCCCTTACTGCAGAGGAAGGCAAAAACCTATACAGTCCATAACAATCTGAACATGGGACAAAATTCCTTCCTGACACCAAATATAGCAATTGGTCTGACCCAGAGTAGAGGACGAAGACCCTCTAGTCATGAGCCTCAGCTTTAGCAGAGTTTGTGAAAGAAGGTCTTCTATACATACACCAATTCAAAATACTACTATTATCATGGAACACTTTTTCCATACAAACTTGGACTAAGATCTGCAAAGGTTGGAGATCTTGGTCCAAGGGACTAAGGAGACTATAGGGAGACTCCTAAGTCCACACCTGGATATCTACTTATGGTAAGCAGCTTGATTCAAACAATTGTGTTCAGGGAAATTATGATCTATTTTTAAAGTGAACTTGACTCCATATTTAAGATTGTGGATTTTGATTTTAAGCTAATTTTCAGTTTCTCCGAAACTTTTGTAAAACTGCCTTAATCGAACAAATATTGAAGTACAAGGGTTAATTGTAAGCACATGAGTAATCTCATGGATTTCAGCAGGACTTCTCACAGTGACAGAGTGGCTCTCCAGGGGTGGCTGTGAAACTCCTGAGGCCCCTTCAGCCCTCCCTTTCCTGGGGGCAATCACCCCTTTAGTAGATCACCAATGCCTTCATGGATTTTTTTATTTTTATTTATTTATTTGTACTTTTTATATGACAGGGGCTGCTCCAGTGTTTCCCAAATTGCTTTTCTC
Organism: Crocodylus siamensis; assembly: GCF_052110815.1. Lineage (NCBI taxonomy): Eukaryota > Metazoa > Chordata > Crocodylia > Crocodylidae > Crocodylus > Crocodylus siamensis. Next base: position 134,654,226 of record NC_143396.1, on the reverse strand, counting down.
AAATGACCACAAGGTGCCCATGGTCACTGCGTTATGGGATAATTGCATGGCTCCATTCCTTCCTTAAACTGTGCCCCATGCCATGCAGATGGCATCCTCATTGATGTTCTTTTCCACTTAGCCCCTCCTCCAGGTTTCCTGGATCCTCTTTAGTTCTACACTCTCAGCCCCCCAATAGGCTCCTAGACCCTCTGGTCCCCCACTCTCAGTCCCTCAATCTGGGCTCTGGACCTCTCTATGGGTCTCTAGGAGCCTCATCCTCCCCTTAATTCCTCCCCAAACCTCCAGACTGCTTCAGCTGTCCTCTCTGTGTTGGTGCATCAGAGCTACAGTCCTCCTGCTAGGGAGATGTTCTCTTAGCAGACTCCAGATCTTACTACCAGGCTTCCCTCAGGGCCTTGGCTTATACTCCTCCAAGCCCAGCCCTCCTCCTCCTGAGTCCCTCGCTCTACCTGGCCTAGCCTCACCTGCCGGCTCCCTGGGTCAGCTGACTCTCAATTAGTCCTGGCCTGCACTTGCTGGCCAGCTTTGCAGGCTGCCTGATCTTTTAAAGTGGCAGGCATCCCAAGTGCCCTGCTATGCACACAAGCTTAAAATTAAAGTTAGGTGCATTCTTGAGTCAAAGCTAAAAGCTAGTTACCCGCTGCAATTTTTGATATGTATTGTCATTGTGAAAATCTGAAGCTAATCAGTTAAACCAATTTTGAGTTAAGAGACTTTGTATAAACAGTAGGCTTTCATTCTGAAAGTTGTTCTGTTTGATCCATGTAGGCACAATGAGATCTGATGCACTTTTACCAACCTGCAATACAAAAACTATTCTAGAGAAATGTCTACAATATCCATCCCTGGAGAGATTCTGACAATGTTACTTTAGGTCCATTCACCCTAAGCTTTCTTTTAGGAGAAAAATGTAATGCCATCATCTCTTTGTTAAGGAAGCATGTGTGGGGGTGGGGGTATTACAGTGTATATAAATCACTTAGAAATCAGAATATTCATGGAGGTGTTGGCTGGGAAATCTTATCCAGTTGCTCTGTCACACTCACCCAACCCAGCTGCTGGCTGCCAGGACACCTGCATAAAGTTCTCCCCCAGGAAGTGGGGCAGAACTTCTGTTCACATGACTGCACTCAAATATGTGCCTTCACTTTTACCAGCTAGGAGTATGGATATAAAGAAGAGATGGGGAAATCCAACTTGAACTCTACTGCTCCTCCCACTCCCAAAAAATGATATCTGACAAGAACTGAAATATGATTATTATTAAAGCATTGCATTATTAATTGTCCTATAAACATGACCAAAAAGTTAACTATATTGTGATTATGTTTTCAACCAAGCCAGAACTTTGATCCTAAAGAAAAATGGTTCTTTGTCCTGCTTTATAGCATAGCAAATTCATTTTAAGGAATGAGGGGGATCTGTTCAGCTATGAAACAAGCCTGTTAATTTTAGAAACTGCCATTTTGTCCCATAAAATGACAACGTACTGAGGGGGAAACCTGTTACCAATAGTCTTGTGCCTTGTTTAACTAGCATCCAATGTGAGGATAGGAGCAGAGCTCTTATAAAGTAGGCATTAGTGTCTGTAGAATTAGCAAATGTAAACAATTACCTTAAATTCCCAGCACAAGTGTGTAAGCATCACCATGTGGATGCACTGATAATTAGCTCTGGTTTTACTGTTGTTGAAAAGCATTAATTATTTAATGAGTTTTGAAGAGCTTAACTGCCTTCTCATTGAAGAATGCATGTCATTGTCTAAGAGACAATTATGCTTTGTCCACTAAAAGAAAAAGGAATGCAAAAGTGGTTTGTTTTTTTTAAATGATGTTTTGAGGCATCTTTTTTCTTAGCAAGTTGGAGCATGCAGGGAGGTTACATGCAAGGTCATCTGAAGGTCAAAAATTCCCCACCTCTTGAACCAGAAAAATAAAAAGTAAGTAATCAGTGATAGCCAGGTGAAGGGCCTGTCACTTACCAAAAGGGATAAGCCAGGAACACACAGACACAAAAAGGCAACCTCTAAAGTTCGAGACACTTTTATATAATGCAGTACAAAAAACAAAGGGAGAAATACATGAGAAATAGCATCTGGTCAGAAAATCACATTAAACATCAGAAGTGAATAGAAAGCTGAAAAGTGACAAGGGTTTAACAAAAGGGATCAAAAACTCTGAAAAATAAATTACTAAGAATCAAAAATAACCAGATCTTGAAATCAAGTAAAGCCTATATCAGTTTACCAAAACTAATTTATCTTGGAAAGTAATGGCTCTCTACTTTATAGGGCAAATTATAATAAGCTACTTATTAAAAACCGGTGAAGAATTAATTTTGGAGGAAGTGGATGTGCATACAGAAATTACTCCCATGGAAACCAGAAATCATCTTTTTTGAAAGGGTAAGAATATTCACCTTAAAAGGGAAGTTAAAGAGCAACACTTAAAAAATGAAACTTTGATTAAGTGTGACATTCATAAAGTAGTGTACCTTTTCAGAAAGTGGGAACATATATTTGGGGAAAAGAAGATTACTTTGCTCTGAAACATTTTTGAAGTATTTTTTATCAGTAGTTCTAAAGCTGTGTTTACACAGGAGAGTTAATATTATTGTCTTCATTCCACCATTGGGGGTGTGAAGGTGAAATGATTGTCTAAGGGTAAAGAGATTCTTAGGATCAGAACGATCTAGGGAGCACTAGTCTTCCAGCTCATTTCCATCTTACTGGGTCATGCTGAGGCCCCATTTCCCTCCATGAAAAATCAGCCTCTGTCATAAAAGTTGTGATCATCTGGAATTTCAGTATTGCTAAAAAAGAAAAAAAAATTAAATTCAGAAATAAATGAACCTTGTAAAAGCAGCTAATTTCTAAACATGAACATATTTCAGAAAGGGACTTATTGTTTGTCCTATAAAGAAGAGAATTAAACCAAACATCACAGTGGGTGATCGCATTGTTGATGGAAGATACAACAGCTGTGTATTCTTGCATCAATGCAAACAATGCAAAGACATCCTGTACATTAGCAGGTAAAGCTAAAATACTTGCAGAAGTAGCATCCAGAGCTGAAGCTGGTGAACAACTGACTGGGGTAAAGTTTTTTAACACAGCAGTTTAACAGTGTAGCTGTGTGCTTGATAATTGCTGAAAAGTCACTTTACCTAACTTTCTATTAAAGATCAGCAGACATGCATAGTAATTTTCTTATGTAAGTACAGAGAACATGACAGATTTACAAAATTTCCTCCCATCAACAAATTATGATGTGACCTTTCTCCTTTCTTCAGCTTGCCTTCTCCTTCCCACCCCATAGGGTTTTTCTCCCACTTTATTATCACAGATGCAGAAATTTCTCATCTCCTCTTTAACCCATATCACGTTCCCTATAGACCCCTGTCCCATATCCCCTGCCTGTTCACTTTCTCCTTCCACACTCCTCTCCTTTACCATTCTCTCTTCCCGCTCCATTCTGGGTCCTTCACCATACGATACAAAAATCCTGTAGTAGACTGATTCTCAATATGGGGTACCAGAGCACCCTGGGGTGTTGCCAGATTCTTTGAAGGGTGCCTTGAGGTGTGAGGTGATAAGCTAAGTAGAGAAATGTGGACCATCTCAAGAGGGTTCAAAGGCGGGTCACTTGTATAATTTGAAGCCCGCAGGCTCAGGCTTGTCCCTGTCTGAAGGAGTTCCCTGTCTGCCTAGTTCCCTCTGCAAGGAGCTAAACGCTGAAATATATAAATTAGTTTTTGAAACTGTGTGCCACTCAATTCACAAAAGTTATGGAGGTGTGCCTCAAGTCCAATGAGGGATGCCTCCTTCCTTCACTAACTGCTTCTTTCACTGTCTAACTGCTGCCCCCTCCCTTTGGCATCTTTCACTTCAGTGAATGTGCCATTTATGATCCACTTCTAGAGATCCTCTCCTCTTGTTTCAGCCCATCCCATACCCACTACAGCTGCAGCCCAGTGAACTCCCCTGATACCTTTCTATCCAAAGTCTCTAATAGCAAAGTTCATAATGAGTCCTTTTTCCTCATCTCCTCTGATAGTCAGGCACCATTGACAATACTGACCATGTTCTTCTTGCAAGCATGTCTTTCCTTGGCATCCATGACTCCATTCTCCCTTCCCATTCCTCATAGTTTCTTTAGTAAATTGTTCAGGGGGCCCTTCTCATCCTCTGTCCACCTTCTTGTGGGGGTTACATAGGCCTATGGCTTTGGTCTACTCTTATTATCCCTCTGCTCTGAGCAATCTCATCCAAAGACCAAATGCAAGACCTGTCTTCATGCTAATGATACACAGAATTATCTCTGTGCTCCACACCTCTCTCTTTTTGTCTCAACTTCAGTCTTGGCCTTTCTCTATGGCATATCCTCATGGATCTCAGGCCTGTCACAAGCTTAACACGGTGTGGTGAAGCACAGTTGGGGTGATCATCACTTGGTATGGGCTGCAACAGGCTGGAGAATTACCTGCATGGAGGGCAGCTGGGAGACACCCGTGAGCAGTCATTTTAAGGGGGAAGATGTGTGGCAGAGCACAAAGAGGGTGCTCACCACTTAAGGGCTGTTGCAGGCTGTAAGGGAGCCTACCTTATGAGCAGCAGGGAAAGCCTCTCTTAGGAACCATTTTAAGGGGGAAGGTGGGTGGCAGAGCACCTTTGATGTCTGCCATTTTAAGGAGGAGAGGAGGCAGAAGACAGGTGCAGCCAGCCCTGATGTGGTGGCCATTTTAAGATACTGGCTCTCAGGTCTGGGGTAGCAGTTTGCTGCCAGCAGCTGAGGGAACAACAACACCCATCTGTGCTGCTGCTCAGGGAACATCTTGGAGGTAAAGGCAGGAACTATTGGGGATGGTAGGAGGCTCCTGGTCCTGGGTAAGACCTAAAACTACACCCTGCTGGGGAAGGGTGGTCTGGTGGGGCTTTCCATAGCAGGACAGCCCCAGCAAAAAATGCCTACCCAGTGAAAGGCAGGTAGGAGTGTCTCAAACCCCCAGCTCCCACCATTTAGTAGGTTAATAACATCAGAGGGGAGTAGAGCTAGGCATCCCTATGACAGTGGCACCTGAGCCTGTAGGGGTGGAAGTCCTGGATCAGGGATGACTATGTGGAGCCCCAGAGAGGGAAGAGAATGTGTTGAGGACCCAGGGAGACGGGGGCAATTGGGGAGGCCCACGTAAGCCTTTGGGTGCTTCAGGCCAGAAGTAGGCCAGAGGGTGAGTGAGGTGGCATAGAGAGAGCCGCAAGAGAAAGGGGTGAGTCACTGGCCCCAATTAGGAGATCAGTGGGCTCTGTGAGGGGCCAAGGGCAGAGTTAGCCCAGTGTTTGGCTAATTGCCAGGCCAATGTACAGATGAGGGTAACGGGAGAGTCCAAAAGGCTGTGCCAGGGCTGGCCAAGGAGTACAAAGACAAGCCTAATGGCCTATGTGTCTGCTTAAGGGAGCAGGGTGAAGTGACTGTGGCCCAATAAGGGGCATGAGTTCAAGAGGCCTGGTGAGAGCAGGCGGCATGGTAGAGGGCCCAGGGAGAGTGGGGTGGTATGGGTGAGGCCCTGAAGAGGGCCGCATGAGAGAGGCCTAATGTTTCATAGTTTCATAGTTTGTAGGGTCGGAAGGGACCTGAGCAGATCATCTAGTCCGACCCCCTGCCATGGCAGGAAAGAGTACTGGGGTCAAATGACCACAGCTAGATATTCATCTAACCTCCTCTTAAACACCCCCAGGGTAGGAGCCTACACCACTTCTCTTGGAAGTTGGTTCCAGACCCTAGCCGCCCTGACTGTGAAGTAGCGCCTTCTGATTTCTAACCTAAACCTACCCTCTGCCAGCTTGTGACCGTTATTCCTGGTCACTCCTGGCAGTGCTCGGGGAAACAGTGACTTCCCCAATGCCTGCTGATCCCCCCTGACTAGTTTATAACAGGCCACAAGATCCCCCCTCAGCCTTCTCTTGTGGAGGCTGAACAGGTTCAGGTCCCACAGCCTGTCCTCATAGGGCCTACCCTGTTGTCCCCCGATCATACGAGTGGCCCTCCTCTGGATCCTCTCGATGCCATTGACATCCCTCTTGAAGTGCGGCGCCCAGAACTGGACACAGTACTCCAGCTGCGGCCTGACCAATGCCGCGTAGAGGGGAAGGATCACCTCCTTGGACCTGCTCGAGATGCATCTGTGGATGCATGCCAAGGTGCGGTTGGCCTTCCTTACTGCCTCTCCACACTGCCGGCCCATGTTCATCTTGGAGTCAATGATCACTCCCAGATCCCTTTCCGCCTCTGTGCTGACAAAAGGGGAGTTCCCCAACCTGTAGGTATGGTGCCAGTTGTTCCTCCCGAGGTGCATCACCTTGCACTTGTCTGTGTTGAAACCCATCCTATTCTCGTCCGCCCACCCTTGTAACCTGTCTAGGTCAGATTGTAGCCTGTTGCATCCTTCCAATGTTCCCACGTCCCCCAACATCTTAGTGTCATCAAGCAAATTTGAACAGGGTGCTTTTTACCCCCTCGTCCAAATCGCTGATGAAGATGTTCTGATGAGTTGGGCCTGGCTTCAGGCCAGAGCATAGCACAACTCATGGAAACATCTGTAAGACATGGAATATGTTAAGGAGGAGGTTGGAGTAGTGTTTGTACTGGCCTTTCGACATCAGGGCACATGATGGGCAGCCTCCTGCCTAATTAACATCCTAACTATTTAACAATAAAGCGAGACAGGCTAATAAGGTGGGCGGTATGCCCAAAGACAGGTGGGCAGGCTGGCACCATGACTGGGCCTGGGAGTTTTCCCCCTGTCACTCATGGCTAAAAGTTAGCACTTCATCTCATACCTCTCCAAATCCTCCTTTCTACTTTCTTCCTTTATCACCATACTGTCTAGACTTTCACCCAAACCATTACCCTGGAACTTCTTTTCAATTTGCACCTGCCTGCAATGCCTGCTTTTTTTAGGTAACACTTAATGTGAAGTAGTCTATTGTGCTGCACATAAGTGTAATAGGACGTCTTTTTATGCACAGCTTTATAGGCTACTGTGTATTAAAGCGCATGTACAGATGTGCCCACAGTTTCATTGGGCATGTCTACACATGAATTTATGTGAACCTAATCTTAATGCACCTTAGCCTAAGGCTCAATAAGGTGATTCAGGCGCGTATCTACAGGTCGATGCCTTAAGGCCCCTTAATGCGCCTCCCTGGGCAGCTGGGCCCGGTCAGCACCCTGGACAGCTCCTGGAAGCCCACAGCAGCATAGCTGGATGGTGCAGCCCACACCAGCCAAGGGAGTGGAAACCTCCAGTCCCCCCCAGACATCGTCAGCTTGGGTTCAGTCCTGGCCCTGGCTCCAACCCCCTCCCTGTGTTCCTGCCTCTCCAGTTGGATGACAGAGGGCCAGAGCCAAGGCCACTGGGCCCTGTACTGCTACCAGGTGCTGCCAAGAAGACGCAGCAGGTGAGTGGCACTTCCAGCAGCAACAGTCCCTGTCAGGGTGTGGTAAGTCAGCAAAGGGGGCAGGAGGTGCAAGGGCTCCTGTCAAAGCACAAGGGACAGGCTCCCCTCATGACTCCCTGAAGGGGACAGTGCAGAGCAGGCAGGGCCTTTGTTAGCAGCTCTCCTATGCCTCTCCCTTGGGGCAGGTTTGCTGTCTGGGCAATGTACTCCTGCAGGGGTGGGATGCCTTGCTTCCTGCCCAAGATTCAGGAGTCCTTAGAAGCCTGCACTGGGGTTCCTTCCTGGGGCAGCAGGCAGGCTGGGACTATGTCTGCCCCCAGCACCTGGCACAGCTTTCCCTGCTCCTCCCATCTCCATGCCAGACACTGTGGGTGGGAGAGATGGCATCAGATCCTGGGGGCTCAGCCTGGGCAGGCTGGATGAGACAGCTGGGAGCTCAGCTGTGAATCAGGTAGGGCAAGGAGAGAGCCAAGCCCCAACCTGTGTTGCACTCAGCCTTCCTGGGCTGAGCTGCTCAGAGCCCCCAGGAGCTGATGACACTCACAGTGTTCAGCATGGAGGCCAGGCACTTGCCTTGGAAGTGGGGGAAGATGCAGTCCCAGCCCGCTTCCTGTCCCAAGCAAGAGCCTCAGCACAGGCTTCTAAGGGCACTTGAATCCTGGGTGGGCAGTGAGGCATCCCACCCCTGCCAGGCTGCATTGCCCGGCCAGAAAACCTGCCCCAAGGGAGAGATGCAGGGGAGCCACTAACAAAGGCCCTGCCCATGATGCACTGCTGCCTTCCCCTGCAGAACAGCAGCTGCTGTGTCTTCTTCTTGGTGGTGCCCAGTGGCAGTTCAGGGCCCTGTGGGCTCAGCTCCAGCCGGCTCAGTCACATTGCATTAAGGCACCTTACAGTGTCTACATGTGGGTTAAGGCACTTCAAGTAATCACACCTAAATTTGATACTTGCTTTATGAAGGCATTAAATTTAGGTGTGATTAGCCTAAAATCACCGTTTTAAAGGCGCATTAGGGTGCACATGTGTAGACCCATACCCTTAATGCACTGTAAAAATTGCTATTGAGCCTTAAATCATCACATGTAGAGACACCCATTGTTTCTTTTTGCTCCCCCTATCAGCCTGAATCCCTGCATGGTCACTTGAAAGCTTCTTGCAGTAAGGAGCATTTTTTTGTTGTCTATAGAGTATTCCCTCATAACTGGTGTTCTAGGGTGACTGGTGTTCCTGGGCTCTAGGTTGTTATAACTACTACTACTATCGTCATAATCATCAAATTATGATGAACTGTAAAATCAATCAGTTTGGCCACCTTAAAGCTCCATTAGGTGTTTAATAATGGCTCATAAATTTAAGGAAAAATACCATTTTTTTTTATCATATTAGCAATAGTTGTATGTGTGTAGACTTTCAAAAACTAGGGTGAAACCAGAAGCTAAACATTAGGCTCTACAGGCATATGCAGGTACCTGAAATATCTTGATGAAGCAAGTGGATGCCCATTGCTTTTGGAAATCAGGCCACTCATTTAGATGCCTAAAGCTTGTCATTGGATTCAAAGGGTTTGTCTATACTGCAGCAGCAGTATGTCCTGGCATGAAGAGACTTGAACACACCCTGCCTACTCAAGTCCACAGGCATTCTCCAGAACTGGAAGTTCAATGATGTGGCTGATCCAGGCTTATCCCCAGCATCCATCATGCCTGAGAGTAGACAATGACGGCATGTTTAGAGTAGCTTCACTGACCATACTGCAGGTCTGGAACATCCTAGAACACATGGCTGGCTGCGGAATGCTGAGGTCCTCCAGTGCTAGGACATGCCTCTGTCTCAGTACAGCCAAGATTAAAGAGTCCCATGAATGGACAGACCTAGGATTTTGGAAAGGGGGTGCAGACAGTGTGGTCCATCGTCACATATAGCATCATGCATTTATTTTTTTAGTTATAGAGAATCTAGAAGCTTTACAAATGTACTAGGGACCTAGTGGTATGTTATTCAGGGCACATTTACACATGCATTTGATCCAGCTTAAGTTTCCTCTGATTTAAGATACACTAGAGATACACATTTTTGCGCAGGTGTCTGCACATGCAGGATTAGGGAACAGATTTGCTGCTCTTTGCACCAGCCCATGATTTCCTGCAGTCCTGCAATGGGTCCCTGCTGCCACCAGGGGGAGCCATCTCCTGGCCCCAGGGGGCTGCCTGCTGCTGGGGCAAGGACAATGTTCCCCTCCCCTAGCAGCAGAGAGCTCCTGGCCCTGGAAAGAGCTTCAAGGGAGGGGCAGGTTGCTGCTAGCTGCTGCACTGGTGGATCGGGGCAGGGGACTGGGACCTATCCCACCCCTGCATCTCCTTCCAAGCCCCATGCCTCAATCACCTGATTAGCATATGGGGATAGAACCTGTACCTGATCTGGACAGTTCCCAGCCCTTGTCCTGCGCACTGGGTGGGAGCTGGGCAGCTTGTTCCGCACTCAGCTCCATAAGTGAGGAGCTGAGCAGAGAACAAGATTCCCAGCCTGTTCCCCTCCCAGCTGTGCTCATGGAGCTGGGTGGGGAATAAACTCCCAGCACCACAGAGCTCCCAGAGCCAGCTCTGTGACTGTGGGGCCGGTGCTGGGAGACCCTCATCTCCCAGTACTGGCTCTGAAGGATCTGGCACTGACAGATACAGGTCACCCAGACCCATGCTCATTGATCATGATGGTGGAGTGGGGGCTGGGAGATAAGGATCTCCCAGCCTCCATTCCCCAATTACAGTCTTGGAGGTTGGGGCTTGGAGCTCCCTGCTGCCAGTGCAGGGGGACATTGCTCCCTGCCCCTGAGAGCTGCCCACTGCTGGGGTGGGCTCCATAACAGGAGCACAGGTTGGGACTATCTCCTGCTGCCTAGTGGACGGCTAACTGGGAGCAGATTTTGCTTCCGGTTAGGCATCTACACAAGCACTACTGCACCATTACTAATCTCAAGTAAATATGCTACTTGTATTTGCTGGTAACAAATTTACTTGGGATTAGGGAGGTTTATTGCATAGTAAGCATGTGCATGTGTTGATGCACATGCTTACTTTGCAGTAAACTATGCTAATGCACAGTTAAGTATCTTGTGTCCTCAGTTTACAAACAAAGCAAAAACAAATATATCTTTATAGGAATCAGCGCTAATATAATAAATAATACATATATTTAAAAAACACAAAAGAACTAGGCACAAATAGTCAAAGGAAGTTATTCGATTAGTCCTGTAGTCATTAGAGTTAAATGTGCATCTCTTATTCATATTTGTAAAAGAGAATCTAGCCTTCTTGAGCATCTGGACAGTGCATTCAGTGCCTCACTATCAGTCATTTCCATCCATGAGTTAATGTTCACCTGAGTTAATATTACCACACCTGAGTTGTGACCAGGTCACAAAATGCTTAGACTGAGGAATGGATGTCATTTACTTTGATTTTAAGAAGGCCTTTGATACGATATTTCATTCTATTCTCACAGATAAATAGAGCAACTGTGACATAGATGATTACCTGGTCAGGTGGGTGGCAAATTGGCTTAGGGGTCACACCCAGACAGGGGTGGTGGAAGGATCAATATTAACCTCAAAAGATGTGGCAGTGGAAGCCCACAAGGCTCAGTCCTTGGACCAGTGCTGTTCAATGTCTTCACCAGTGACTTGGATGAGAGCGTGGAAAGCACTCTGTCCAAATTCACAGAAGATACCAAATTATGGGGTAAAGTTAACACACTAGAGGGTAGGGAACAAATCCAGGCAGATCTGGACAGGTTGGAAAAGTGGGCAGAACAAAAGAGTATACAGTTCAACAAGGACAAGTGCAAGGTGCTGCACCTAAGGAGAAGGAATCACCAGCATGCTTACAGGCTGGGGGAGGACCTTCTCAGCACCACAGCAGCAAAAAGGGATCTCAGAGTCATTGTTGACACCAAGATGAACATAAGTCATCAGTGTGACAAAGCGATCAGTAAAGCTAACTGCACTTTAACATGCAGTAGCAGGTGCATGACAGACAGGTCCAGGAAGGTGATATTTTCCCTCTATGCAACATTGGTCAGGCTGCAGTTGGAATACCGCATCCAGTTTTGGGCACCACACTTAGGAGAAATGTGGACCATCTCAAGAGGGTTCAGAGGAGGGTCACTTGTATAATTTGAAGTCCGCAGAAAAAGTCCTATGAGAAGAGATTGAGGGCCTTGGATCTCTTCAGCTTCCGCAAGAGAAGTCTGAGAGGTGATCTAGGGAAATGATTAGGAAACATAAGACAGTGACTAAGTTTAAGATAGCCAAGGGAGTTGAGGACAATAAGTCCTTCTTTAGGTGTGTAGGGAGCAGAAGGAAAACAAATGGAAGTGTGGGACCCCTGCTTAACACCTCAGGACAGCTGGTAACAGACACTCAGTAAAAACTGAACTCCTGAATGCCCATTTTTTTTTGGTATTTCACTGAATCAAGGCGAAAGTCAAGTGCGATAAGGATCACAGGGGGCATAGTGGGAATGATAGCCTTCCCACTGTGGATGCTAAGCTGGTGCAAAACCAATACTTATAAGTCACCAGGACCAGATGCACTTCACCCAAGAGTGCTAATGGAGCTGGCTGGTCATTGTGGAACCCCCGGCAAAACTCTTTCAGAAATCACACAGGGGAGATCCTTGATGGTTGAAAGATGGTTAAAAGATGGGATTGTACCCATCTTCAAGAAGGGGAAGAGGGAGGACCTGGGCAACTATAGGCCAATCAGCCTAACCTCCATCCCAGGTATAATTCTGGAAAAACTCATTAAAGAATCTGTGTGTGATACGCTTGTTGAAGGTAAGATTCTGAATGACAGCCAGCATGGCTTTATCACGGGTGGGTCTTCTCTTACCAATCTCATCTCCTTCTACGAACAGTGCTCTCACCACCTGGACACAGGAGAGAAGGTTGACATTATATAACTAGATGTCCAAAAGGCTTTTGATCTTAGTATCCCATGATATCCTTGTGGAAAAACTGGAAGACTGTGGGATTAACTGCTCAACAGTTTAGTAGGTGGAAAACTGGCTGCAGGGTAGGACCCAGACAGTTTTCATGAATGGATCCGTGTCATCCTGGTGAGAAGTGGCTAGTCCATGCTTGGACCGGTGTTTTTCAACATCTTTATCAATGATTTGGATGTGGGGGTGAAAAGCTCGCTGGCCAAGTTTGTGGATGACACCAAGTTATGGGGGAGCATGGCCATGCCAGAAAATAGGTTGTAGATACAGGTGCACCTGGACAGACTGGAGAGTTGGGTGGACTGAAACCAGATGAAGTTCAACACTCAGAAGTGTAAGGTGCTCCATCTGGGGGCAAACAATCCCAAACATACCTACAGGCTCAGTGGCGACAATTTGATTTGCATCATGGCCGCAAGGGGCCTAGGGGTAGTGATCGACCATCGCATGAACATGAGTTTGCAGTGCAATCCTGTGGCCAGCAGGGCAGACAACACACTGGCATGCATTAACCACTGCATCTCATGCGAAACTAAGGAAGTGATATTCCCACTGTATTCTGCGTTAGTGAGACCTCAGCAGGAGTACTGTGTCCAATTCTGGGCTCCGCACTTCAACAAAGACGTGGAAAAACTTGAAAGGGTCCAGAGAAGAGCCACCTGTATGATCAGGGAATTACAAGACAAGCAATACAAGGAGAAGGTGAGGTACTTGGGCCTCTTCAGCCTACAGAAGAGAAGGCTGAGAAAGGGCTTTGTCGCAGCTTACCACTACATCAGGGGAGTACAGCTGTTCACCAGGGCACCCATGGGAAAGACTAGGACCAATGGATACAAACTCCTGGAAGGCCACTTCAGGCTCAATTTCAGGAAAAACTCCTTCACAGTCAGGGTGTCCAGACTGTGGAATAAACTCCCTCCAGTGGTAGTGCAGTCACCTACTCTGGAAATCTTTAAAAAGAGACTGGACAGTTTTCTTTTCCTGCCTCATGCAGGGGTAATTGACCTGATTATCTACAAGACCCTTCCAGCCCCTAACAATCTATGTATCTTGTGGCTGCTTACAAATTTATCTGGGGGGGAGGGGGAGAGAGGACAGGGAGTGGGGAGCAAGGAATAGGAGATGCTTTGTTTACCAGGGTACCCCTTGGAGTAACTAGGAACAATGGCCACAAACTGACAGAGAACAGATTTAGGTTATACATCAGGAAGAACTTCATGGTAAGGGTTGTCAGAATTTGGAATGGACTTCCAAGGGAGGTGGTGCTCTCCCCTACCTTATTGGTCTTTTAAGAGGTGGCTAGATATGCACCTGGCTGGGGTCATCTGATCCCAGCACTCTTTCCTGCCCAGGATAGGGGTCAGACTCTATGATCTGCTAAAGTCCCTTCTGACCCAAACGTCTATGAATCTATGAGTTAAGGTTTTTAGCTAGAGCCAAAAAAAGTCCACAAGGCTGTGAAATAGAAGTGAGATATTACCAGGAATGGATAGCAGAATTGCAGAAGAAAGAATAACTCTAGCAATGGAACATCAAGACCATTAAAAAGAGAGAGGGTCATTTAACAGTTGTGGAGTGAAATTATCAGGAATTCGATAGATTATAATGAGCCATGAAGTCAATTGACTTCCTTACTGCTGCCTAAATAGAAATGCCCCTTCAAGTCAGTTGATTTTTAAAATCTGGGTCGAGCAAGAATTAAAGGCAGGTGCAGCTGTACCACAGCACTTTCCCCTATATCCATCCCAGGTCCCATTTTTGACCTCACCAAGTTTGATGCTCATGTGAATAAACGTCTTATGGTACAGGCTGGAATCCAATAAGCAATGGTGGGAGATAAGCTGAACCAGAGGTAATTCCCCTGTTTTTTTTGTTTTGTTTTTTTCTCAAAAGGCTTGCTCAATTTTACCAATTATTGGTAGTGCAGGTAAAACAGAAAAAGGTTCACATATCAATAACTAGGAGATCATTCCGGAGAGATAAATGGGATACTGCTACTCAGTCACTCACTCGTTCAGTGGGAAATAATCTTTAAAGCACTGAAAGACTATGTATTCATTTTGAAGAACTGTAACTTCAGTTTAAAAAAAACAAACACATTGTGACAGAATTTGGGAGCATTTTTGTACATAAGGCATTATTAGAATCATTTTGGATTTACCTTAGGTGGGAGGTACTGTAAGACCTCTACTCCATGCACTGTCCAATGACTAGGGAGACCGTGTCAGGGCACTGTTTGTGCCTGCCACTTTAAGAACTGAAGCCAAGCAGCCAGCAGGTACCTGATTAAGGCAGCCATTTTAGATTCAGGGCTTCCTATATAAACAGGGCATTTTGCTGCTGCTGGAGGCGCAGCAACATCACCTGGTTGTGAGGCTTCATGGAACACCCTGGAAGTAAGGGAGGAGCTGTAGGGGATGGGCAGGAGACTCCTGGTCCTGGGAATGACCTAAAACTGTATCCTGCTAAGAGTGGGTGGCCTGGTGAGGCTCTCAGTGGTGTGGGACCCCCAGGAAATGCCAGGCCAGTTACCACCCCAGTGAAAAGTGGGTTGGGGCACCTTAACCCCAGCTCCCACAACTGGGTGGGTTACCTCCTTGTAGGGTCCAGAAGGTGGACCCCAGTGAGAGAGTGGGGCCATAGAGTCAGAAATCTGTCTTGACGTCCCCCGACTGGTCAATGCTGGGGCCAGGACCAGAACGGTTGAAGGGCCAGGGGCCCACTGCGAGGGACACCCAAAGTTGAGGGCTTGGGGTTCTGCCTGGCCTGGAGGTGAGGCCAGGGCCAGTAGAGCCAAAGGTCCTGGGGGGACCACACCCATAAGGGGGAGCAGCTCAGGGAGCTCTGCAGCCTAGAATGAAGGCAGAGTAGGCTGTCTGAGTAGAGGGATCCAGGTGAGGTTCAAATAGTAGGATTCTGGGGCCCAGAGTGGGGCTGGTGATGTTGAAAACAGAGGATGCCTTCTGCGAGGCGTGGGCTGCGGTATAAGGGAGGTACAGAGCCTCAGATAGTGCCCTCTGGCATCAGGGAAGAAATGGGCAGCCTCCTTAATTAACAATATCATCAAGGCATGGTGGGAAAGAAGGCAGGTGGTTAACCCAGAAACAGGTGGGTGAGTCAAAGGTAAATCGGCCCCAAGAAGACCCCCCTATTACAGAGACAATGGATTGATGCCATCACACATCACCTGCACACATTGCTCGTCAACAGCTTTATTCAAAATGGAGACAGCTTTGGGTGAGCTCCAACAAACTGGGGAGCATCCACGAACATTAGTTTTTTCCATATTTATACACCTTGGTTTATGCTCATTAACATTTACCCCACCTTTGTTCCTCCTTTGTTCCACTCTTAGTCCTTCCCATTTTAAGCTCCACCTTTGTTTACTGTTTGTTTCATTAGCATAAAATTCTTATGTATTTCACTTATTTACATGTCTTTTTGCTATGAGTGCATGCCTAAGACTCTGACCCCTGCTTTTTTCGGTCATTTGGGTGGACTTGACCAAAGCTTGAAAGCTTCTGGAGGCGTCTTTACCAATCACCATTCACCTTTTTGCATAAGTTTATCTCAGATTCTGTTACCATTTACGTGTTGTCTTTCACATTTTAGTTTTTCAATCCCATGTTGTACCATCTCCATATTCCTAAGACTTTACCTCATTCACAGCACACAGACTTATACAGACTCACTTGAAAATGGTTGACACAGTTAAGATGGCTACTTGGCATAAGTGAATGCCTGGCTTAGCATAAGCATTGATAAGCAAAATCTGTTTTATCTTCTAATGATAGCCAGTGGTTTGCATCCTGTTTCTTTTACACAATGAGATATATATCTTATAACACTACTATATTGTTAGGAAAATGCTAGCCTAAGCATCTTGCAAGGTTACTTTTGCCTTGTGATTAGCAGCTTTGCTAGGCCACAGGTTATAGCCTTTTATCCAGCTGTAAATCCAATGCTTCCCAAGATCCAAATACTGTCACCCTAACAGGTACATTATGGCAGATGTAGTTCACTGGTGGATTCTGGCCTGTGATGAAGAACGGTGGCAAAAAGAACCTGGCCTACTACTCCCATAAGGCACTAACAGCACACTTGGAGAACCCAGCTTAAAAAGAAACATATTGCAAAGGAAGCATCTTGCCATTTTTAATTGCATTTCCGAATGTCTTGTCCACTAAAATGGCTATTATAGAGGTTCCCCCTATTCCATCTTTGTAGGATGAAAATAAATAGTGACATATCAGATGGAAATTAAGATTTTGCTTAGATGTTGCTTAAAGTTAAGCACACACTTAAGTCCTTTGCTAGAGTCCATCAAATACAAGCATGTCTATATTTATAAAGCAATGCATTCTAGGGTTTGGCAGTCAACATCCCACCAATCAGTTGCCCCATGGGGTTTCATAATTGGAAGGGACCTAATCAGATCATCAAGTCTGACCCCTTACCATGAGCAGGAAAGAGTACTGGGGTCAAATGACCCTGGCTAGGTGATTATCTAGCCTCCTTTTGAAGACCCCCAGGATAGGAGTGAGTACCACTTCCCTTGAAAGTTGGTTCCAGATTATAGCTGCCCTGACTGTGAAGTACTGCCTCCTGATATCTAGCCTGAATTTACTCTCAATCAACTCATGGCCATTGTTCCTTGTTACTCCCGGTAGTGCTCGGGGGAACAGGGACTCTCCCATAGCCTGCTGGTCCCCCCCTTGGCAAGTTTATAGATGGCCACCAGATCTCCTCTCAACCTTCTCTTGTGGAGGCTGAACAGGTTCAGGTCCCATAGCCTCTCCCTGTAGGGCCTGCCCTGCTGCCCCCGATCGTGCAAGTAGCCCTCCTTTGGATCCTCTCAGTGCTGGCCACATCTCTCCTGAAGTGCAGCACCCAGAACTGAACACAGTACTCTAACTGTGGCCTGACCAGTGTCACAAAGAGGGGGAGTATCACCTCCTTGGACCTGCTTGTGATGCATCTGTGGATGCATGACAAGGTATGATTAGCCTTCCTAATTGCATTCTCACATTGGCAACCCGTGCTCATCTTGGAGTCAGTAGTGACTCCAAGATCCTTTTCTGCCTCTGTGCTGAGGTTAGCAACACTTAATGCCTTTTGACAGTAATTAATAGTGACAGATTATTGATACTGTAATTAACTATGACAAATCCCTAAAAATGTCTGTATGCATGTGGCCAAGAGAGTGGGACCATTTTTTCTGGTCATCGACAGTGCAGCTTTTGACCCCTTTATAGCAGACTGCTATCACACAGTAGACTTGGATCCTTCTCAGTGTTAGGTTTCTTCAGCTCCTGTGAAGCTGAGAGTTGCAAACTAGCCAGAGGTATCTACAGATGCAGCAAACAGCTGCAGAAGACCATTTAGGTGCTCCAGATATTTGCTGTGGATTGTGACAGACCTCTCTTACACCATAGTATGCTGGTGTGCTCCAGTTGAGCTTGGAAGAAGCTAGCTTTTGAAGTAAAAGCTGCAGTAGACAGTCAAAAAGCTTGTTCTTATTGCTACAATTTGCCATGAATTAAACAGTCTGTGAACCACATGGATACGAGTGACCTGGGTGATACTGGGATAAAGGCTATAGGCTGTGTTGGGCCAAGAATACAATATATGCCTGAGTAAGGGTGTATGTTCCTGAAAGCTTGCAAATAAAGAAAAAAATGTTTTGTAATGGTCTAGTTGGTCTAAGAAAAGGTATTGCCTCTAGCACATTAACTGCCTGTGTTATATCACAGGAGGTGGTGGCTTACTCAGTAAGAGGTGTCCTCTATAGGAGTCACATGACACCAGTACCCCACAATTCATACTGGCTGTCTGTTGGCTGCTAGACAAAGCTTAAAATGTTGTTTTTGATTGATTTAATGACTTTGGACATGCCTATTAATGGGACCACTGCTATAGCTGCACTCAGGAAGGGGGCTCTTGGGCATAGCAGAATGCTTGGTGGTTTGCTGGCACTTCTGTATCTGGGAACCATCAGGGGGGATAGCAAGACATGAGGTGCCTTGCTTCAAGTCTAGCAAACACTGTTTTACCCCTGGAAGCCAGAGAACAGAAGCGAAGGTAAAGGCATGCATTCTTCCTATAGCTTGGCCAGGAATGTGAGATTGAGGGTGTTGTGGGTTCAGGGTTATTGCTTACTCACAAGGCTTTTAAACACAGTATGTTCAGTCCTTTATTCCTAGGGCATATCTATCCCATGGGCATCCTCCTACATCAATCATTCCCCAAACACTAACATAAACATAGTCTATAAAGGGTTAACTCTCAGACCTGAATCCTCTTCAGCCCCTGAGAAGGTGCTTCTGGCTTACTGCTGCTCCTTCCTCACTACAGTCTTTTATCTTGGGCTGACTGACTCAGCTCCCAGTTATGGTGCTGCTACTCCCAGACCCTGAGTCCCTGGTTCAGTACTGTAGCTGCAGACCAGCCCAATCTTGCCCACCTTCTATCTGCCTGACTCCCTGATGTCCCTTCTCTGGGAGCCTTTTAATTTCCTGTGGTCACTAATTATCTCTCTCAGCTGACCAAGTGCTACTGAGCAGCCTGCACTTAACATTACTGCCCACAGCTGGTCTGTAGCCTCTGGGTCCAACAGCTTGCTACAGAGGGTGAAACTGAGGCTGGTGTATGAGGGCTGCCAGATGTGCAGTGTCACATAAGGAGGCTGTGCAGTGACCAGTCTGCAGCTGTGGGTCTCTTCCTTTGACATCCTGCTGCAGCTACACTTAACAAAGGAATTAGGCTTCTCTGGAACAACAGAGAGGGACCTATTCGGAGGACATTCTCCGAGATGGCCTCACATCATTGGAATTCATTAGTCCTCAACACAGCCTGCACTTGACCTCTATGGAATATTACAGAGCCAGCATTCAGCAGCAAAGGGGTACTGGCTGTGAAAATAATGCACCCTCCCTTTGTATTATAACTCTAAATGCATAAATAAGATAAAAAATATATACTTATATTCATTATTCATGATAACTAGTCCCTCTGGATAATTCTGATGGCTCAATATACCATCTGTAAGCAAGTAACAGGCTTTCCCCAGACATTGCCATCAAATGCTTATTGTTGCCAGCATTGCTATACTTTTTAACTTCCCACTCAAAGGTTCATAATGGGCAAATTGTTAACTGGAAACAGTGGGTCAAGACCACAATGGCATTCTCCAGATACTAAAGAGAAAGGGATGAGCAACTTTGAAAACTCCTCTTTGATGCAATCCCTTAAAATCCGGGGTGAAGAGGATTCTGTTTACCTTTGCAAAGCTTGTTAAAACACTTTGGATATGTGCAGATGTTACACTTAGATCAACTTAACTGAGGTCATGAAGGTTAGACTGGCCAAAAGATGGCCTGCCTGATCTAATTTAGTTTACCTGAGGAGGTGAACTAAGTTAGATTAGCGTTGCCGGCACAAGGTGGGTAAAATGCAGCGATGCACCTAATCGACAAAGCAGGTCTCGTCCTAGCAGGGGTGTTGGGCAATCTGGAAGGTAGACCAATTTGTGAGAAAGAGCCCGGTCTCCCAGAGGACATTCTGCAGGAGCAGTGCTCAGACTGGGCACTGATTCTTTTTTCCCATGGCACTCACCACGGTGAGAGAGTCCGCTACGGGAAGTTGAAGAGGTTGATTTACAGCGGTCCGTGCTGCCCCGGAGTCTACCAAAAAAATCAATTTCTGAGTTCCCCACCCGCATTTTTTCTCGGGGTTCCGGGGGTGGGGTGGTCCGTTTCCCCTGATACCCCTACTCCTGTCCTTCCGCTGCCATTATAGGAGTACAGTCTCTCCCTTTCTCTGGGCATTCATTCTTCCAGTGTTCCTCTCACCGGCATAAGGCACACTGGTTCTGTCCCAGGCGTCTTTCTTGTGGGCTAGGGCGCCCGCACCCATGACCCCTTATACTCCTGCCTCTCCCACCTTCTTGTGGCCTTTCTCTGACTCCAGCCTGTACTGCTGCTACTAGCATTCTAACTTGTCTCTTTTCCTCTTCTTCCTTTCTGAGGGTATACGCCCTGTTTGCAGTCTCCAGGATTTGTGCTACAGACATACCCATTAAGTCTTCCTTTTTTTGTAAGAGGTAAGACGGGTATGATCCACAGGGTTGTTAGGGTCCCATCTAGGGTCTGCTAGGGGAACCACATCTGCCTGACCAGGAACATTGACGGGATCCCTTTCATGCCTCCGCTGTGCTTCCTCCCTTGCTTTGGAAATAACTTGATTCCGCTCTACTTCAGATAATAAGGTTCGCATAAGGATATTACAATTATTCCATTCAGGCTTGTGACTAGCTAAACATCCCTCAAAGACAGAGATAAACTTACTCGGGCTAGTTGAAAATTCTCCAGCCTGTGCCTTAAAAGCCGCCAGGTCCACCGGATTAAAAGTTACATGGGTGTATACTTGCATGGTCTGGGCTGCATGCCCATCTGCCCCATGCTGGGCTATTACAGTTCCAGTAAGTAAAGGATAAAATCCCACTGAGGGAGGGGGCATCTGATCTTTATATGGTGGAGGTGTTAAAGCCGAAGGGGACACCAACTCTAGCATTACAGTGGTTGGGGGGGAATGCTGAAACTCAACACTGACAACTACTGATCCTGTCGGAGTCAAATTACACTTCTGCAAAATATCTGTCTTATTTTGTAAAGCCATAAACAATTGCGCATACAAATGTTCATTCCATTTACCCATCCGCTGACAAAACAGGAGTAATTGGAGGATTGTTTTATAGTTAATTGACCCTTCCGGAGGCCACCTTTCCTGATCCTCCAGTTGATAGTGAGGCCATTCCATTGTACAAAACCTTTTAAGATTATTTTTAGTCATTAGATCTGACTTAAACAGTTTCCAATTAGTCAGAATGCATTCTATGGGTGTACACCGTGCCCTGCCAACCGTACTCTGTCCCTGCCCCATACTCCAGGGAGACACTGGGAGTCCCCAGGTCCTACAGGGAGACACTGGGCATCCCCAGGTCTTAACGGGCAATGCTCAGACTGCTGAGCTTATCCTACCTTGTCTGAGGGACCAGTTCCACACCGTCGCCCATGATCGCTTCTCCACTATTTGAGCGCGTTGCACCGTTGTGCTCTCTGGGGTCGATCAAATCACGCCTCTGCTGAGGCCCCCGATGAAACCACCGGTGCGCGCTGGGCGTCGGTTGTTGCCACAAGTCGTCGACCCCAGGAGGGATCCAGGCAAGGCGAAATGTTAGCCTCGAGCCCCATGTTGGGCGCCAAAAACTGTTGCCGGCACAAGGTGCCCAAGGGAGACAACAATTGGGTTCGTTGCCCGGTGTGCGTCGCGCCAAATAAACACACTGGGGGGAGAAGTAGACAGAGTTTATTTGAGCTCAAGTAAAAGGCGCAGGGAGAGTGTATTGTCTCAAATCCTGTGCGCCTAGCAATGGTTTTCCCCTAGTTGGCCCCCCTCTTCCTCCCCTTTCCCTCCTCCCTTCTCTCTCCGAGCAGTGCCCTTGCATTCTGCAGATAACAGTTTTAGCTCGCCTGTTTTCCAGAAGGACAGGAGATTACAGGTGCCAAAGAAAGGGTTACAAAGGTAAGGTGGGGGGGGCCCCTGGCTCGCCTGGGCCCAGAGCAGAGCAGCTTCATCGACACTCGTGGTCTTCCATCCCTCTGAGTTACCTAGGGTTATGCCCAGTGACACCAACATTAGGAACTGGTTTGCCTGATCTACTGTATGTCCACATGTGTTCAGGGCACAGCTCCAGATCTGAGAAAGCCCAGACACTTGCCTCAGCCCCAGGGCTGCTACCCCCTCCCCACCTTAACTAGGCTATTTTTAGCCCCCCAACCCCTCCACCCACAGATGGACAACCCTTTCATGGATCTACCAACTCTCCCCTGAAGACCGATCAGCCTCCCTTGTCCCACAAACCCCTTCCCCACCCTGGCTTACTAGATCAGGTTCCCGGTGAGGCTCTCAGCATTGGCAAATGTGGGCACGTGCCATGCCCAATTTATGATCACATGGCTTGAAGTCACATGATCATAGATCAGATACTGCAAATATCTGCACGTACCCTTTGGCAGCATTTTGTAAAAACTGTATTAGAAATAGTTGCATACTTATCTGATGAAATATTTTTATCCTGATGGAATGGCTGAAAATTGTTAAAACAAAATAAAGAATATAAAATACTGGATATCATTGTTCCTACCCCAGTAGCCTTGTGAATAATATAGATATTGGTCATTCACCAAACAATTTTGTGGTTGAAAATAATATAGTCCTAATAATAGTTTCAACACAGCCTTATTGCAAAGCCCAGACAGCCTGTGGAGTCTTTCCTTGACTTCCTTGGGCTTTGGATCACGTGTACAGTGAAAAATGAGGGCCATGATGAATGTTGTTTCAGAATGAGAATGACAGCCTGCAAATTCTTCTCTACAACATTTGGTCAGTTCTGCTGCTGGGGCATTGGTTGCTTTGTTGGTGCATGAAGAGAAGCAATGGTACCTACTTGTAAAGCACCATATGTGAGTTGTAATTTCTAAAGGTTTCACTAATGTAAGAACCCCAGGTGCTATTAACTAAGTATCCTAACTGATTCCCCAAGCTGTTTCCCTTTAGACAGTGACCTGTTTAAAAGAATTCAGGTCCCTTGTGACCCAACTTATATTTGTGTCTGACAGCAGGAGTTCCCGTCCCTCAGGAATTTCCCACTCATCAATTCCAAGCAGTAAAATGTCCCAGCTGCCCATGCTAAAGACAAAAGGGGAGCCAATTTAATTAACCACAGCCTCAAGGAGCATAATTCATTATCAATTTGACCAAGTAATCTAAGATAATATCTATGTCCCAGATGAAAGTGTACTTGGAGCACTGTTGTCTAATCAGGGAAGAAGCTCTTGAAATCCGCTTGTTTTCAGCACTCTTTAATTGATGGCAAATAGAAGCCAAAAGCAGAACCAGAAGATTTAAGTACTCTAGTGAACATATTTTCTTAAATGTCATAAGGAGTCCACAGAGAAAATTTCCTTGTTTCTCTGGGAATTCCTTATGGCCAATCACATGGTTTTTCCTGACCATACAGCAACTCATTTGAGGCATAGTGACAATGATGAATCAAAAAAGGTTAAATGAAGGGTAAAAAGGGACCTCAAGAGATCATGTAGTCTGTCCTTTTGTTTGGGGG
Source organism: Crocodylus siamensis (assembly GCF_052110815.1). Taxonomy (NCBI): domain Eukaryota; kingdom Metazoa; phylum Chordata; order Crocodylia; family Crocodylidae; genus Crocodylus; species Crocodylus siamensis. The sequence continues at coordinate 134,630,591 of NC_143396.1, read as the reverse complement.
CAGAATCAAAGATACTTCAACTATCCCTGGCAGATTCTTGTCCAATCTTCTTTCTCCTGGTGATGGGATTCCACAATCTCACTAAGAAACCCCTTCCAGTGCTTCAATTACTCCTATAGTTCCATTTTTTCCCTAATAGGTATTCTATATAATCTTTGATGAACATTAAACCAATCACATCCTGTCCTACACTTTTAGGATTAGGACTAATTGGAAAACATGCATTTTATTTTACATGAAATTCCAACATTTCAAAATCTGCTTTACTTACAAACTGAAACAAAGAGTCAAAGTTCTGACATTTTGTGAAAAGTGAAATACTAGGAAAGGAACCTAACGTTTTAATTCTAACAAAGTTAAATCAATTTTATTTTGATAAAGCGTAGCGTAAAGTAACGTAACATATATCTAAACAAGATTTGGAATGATAAAATAGAAACAAAAAACTTCTCCTAAAAATTAAATCTAAACATTTCACCAGTGTCAGAATGAAACTGGAAAGTTGTAGTGATTTGTTTAAACTGTTACCTGTTGTGAAACTTATTGATTAAAAAAACCTACATTCTCTGAATGGAAAAAAATTACATCAAATATTTTTGACCAGCTCTAATCAACAGAGTACCTCACAATTTAGTTTGTGTTTACAAAGGCAAAAAGTGCAGTTAACAGCTTGCCTTGACAGGCAAGTTGTGAATGCTTGAAAGTATAGTGATACTGGGAAATACATAAGCAAAGGTGTCACTATATTCTCTTAGGAATTTCAAAAATCTGAGTTTTAAATGAAATTCTAGAAAGATGAGGAAATGACTGCTAGAGGAATGATCTTAACAGCCCTCTAGAGATTCAGATAATTCCTCAAGCCAGGCTCTTTAAAGTTTTTTAAATTAAGGATTTAAGGCTTGAATTAAGGAAAAGGAAAAATGAACATGTCCCTCAAAGGACAGAGGGCATATCCATGAACCACTCTCTTCTATTTGAATTGTGAGATTACCTACTCTCAGCAAGGAATGGTTATCTCTTTCTAGATCAGTGGTTCCCAAACTGACAGGCTGAGCATATGCGATGTGTAGGAGGGACACAGGGGGGGCACGTGCCACCCTTGAGATTGGCCCTCACTAGCCGAGGAGTAGGGGCACCAAGAGGAGCACTGGCCGGTGCCCCACTGAGACTGGCACCAGCCAGGGACTGGGGGGGTCAAGAGAAGCACCAGCGGCACTTCTAGTTTTGCCGTTGGCACTTCTGGGGATGATGATCGGCTGCTGGGGGGCCCCACTCCACTGGTCGGTGATTGGCTGCTGGTGGCCCCGCAGACTCAGGAGGCACCAGTCACCCATGACACTGAGTATCACCAATTTTAAATGATACAGGCTTAAGTACCACTCTCAAATTTTTCATACACATAGGTAAACAGACTATGCATTAAAACAAAATCAAAACATTTAGTAATCATAAAACATTGTTTTATCAGTTACAGTAGCCATATAAAACAACTGTAAATTGGAACCCTCCCCCCAGTGTAAACCAGGGGCAGGCAACATTTTTGGCTGGAATACTATGTACCCTGTAAGGTGCTGTAATGCGGGCACACCAAAATAACAACAAATGGCACAGAGGGTACACAGCAGAATACACTGCATATTAATAATCATAAATGTTGCACTTTTTTTACAGTAAATACCAGGTTTTCTAAAAATTCTAAACCTGGTGACAATAAATACAATTTCATATACCGCATTTGTTCTTGTGTATTCTATTTTGTGCCTACCCTGGGGTGTGCACAGGAGTGGGAGCCACCCCCCTTCCCCCTGCATGCCCCTGGACAAGCCATCTGGGGTTCCCACCACCCCATTCACACCTGCCCCTGCCCTACTCCCTCCCTCACTGTGGGGTACTCAATCTGCCCCCTGCCCTATGCCCCTTCCCCACAACACACTTACCGGCTGGGCACTGCTGTGCATGCAGCTGGACTGCATTCTCAGCCCCTGCAGCAGGCTGGGCTGGTATCTGTGTGTGCGCAGGCCCTGCTCCCCCCCACAGCCTTCCACATACCACTTACAGGTTGTCTGTGTACCACTGGTGGTACACATACCACAATTTAGGAACCACTGCTCTAGATATCTCTACCATGTCATTACAGCATGGTGCTGTTTCCCCCCATGAGGGTACAGTCTCTCCTAGGATCATCATTTATGCTTTAGCTTTAAGCTATGCAAGTGACAAAAAAAATAAAAGCAAACCACAAAAAACTTGGGCAAGGCTCTTCAGAAGGAATCTATCTGGTTGCTGACCCAAACATTTTGAAGTATCAAAAAACAACAGACTGGATTTTTAACAACAGCTATGAAGCTGGCATGAAGTGGAGTTTAACAAACCCTCACCTGGATGAAGGCTTACAAGCCCTACCTTAATTCACACACCCAGCTTTCATTTTACAATAAAACAATGCTAGGTATGATGTGCTCTTGTGTAAGTCCATTGATGTCAGTGGAATCACATTGGTGCAATTAATTATTACTTGTTGCTGCACAAAAGACATTTGAAAAACCACTCTCTCAGCCTGGAAGAAGATTCTTATGGCCATTCCAAGAGCAGTTCCACACCAAATGCATGAGGATGGGATTTGAGAGACATTCTTCTACAACACACTACAGCTGCCCTCCTCTTTTGTGTCTGACCCCAGTCTCCCAAGGTTGGGACAAGCAATCCTGGTTCCAAACCAGCTCTGTCCCCTTATGTCTTTGTGAGGCCCTCTCACTCACAGAGTCAGAGATCTTGGACAGGGGCCATAGCGATAACATCCTGCCTGCACAGCAGGGACACAGAAAAGCTTCTAAAGGCAAGAAGTTACATCTGGGGCTTTCTGCTGAGCCAAGCAGCCAATCACTGAGTGGGAGGGGAGGAGAAAAAGCATAAAATTGCAGACACAGTGGCCCCTGATGGGCCCCCTTGACCCATCTCAGACAGCCAAAGGGGAAAAATTACCTTGGCAGCAAAGCTTAAAGCATTGCTATTCCTTCCCCAAGTTAGAAGGGAAACTGGGAGAAAGATAGGGATCAAGGCATTGCAGAATCAGGCCTTTCTTCCCATTCACTGTATCAGGCTTAAATGGTCCCCAGGCTGGTCAAAAAACTGGCATCCCAGAACCCACGGGAATGCTTGTTGATACCCAGTTATCTAAGGCTGTTGTGTTGTTGCACCTCGCAACCACAGCCTCCCAGCTTATTCTATAGCAATTTCCCCAAATTCTTGAATGCTGTGGCATCACATCCCCTATTTTCTGCTGAAATCAGAAATCCCTGTTGCACTGTCTGACAAAAAGCAAAAAACCAATATTTGGGAAGTATTATTTTTGACAAGACCTCACAGGCCGTGAGTTGTTTGCATTGACTTGTGCTGAGCCTTGCTACCTCCTCTTTCCATATGCCACTGAAATATGTGCCATTTGCTACAGCTCCCCAACCTTCCTTTGGAACAGCTGCTTCTCTAATTAGTAGGGCCAGTAACAGTCAATGAGAATATGTGGTATGTTGCGATCTGTTCGATAACTGTGCTCCTGAATGCTATGTGTCAAGAGAATTTCCAGATATCCAAAGTGACCTCCCAGGTGTCCAAAGACGAGAGTTATAAGGGGAAAGCAGGCATCAAACAGAGCTGTGTGAACTATTTGGACCAATCTCAGAACCTAACCAAGAGCATAATGGCACAAGTGCCTTTAATTGTATCCAATTAATGAAGAGGGCTCAGAGCTCACTTCAGGTGGCTGTGACAACAGTTGTCTCTGAGATTTTCCACTCAAAATAATTCAGCAATAGCTTAGGCCAGACAGAATGCTCAGCACTTCAGAAAAATCAGGTCATTCATTCAGCAGAGCAAATACAGATTTAGGGAAAGATTGTGAAAGGCACAAGTGACAAAAATCACCCACTGAGGCTAACTTTAAATTCCTCTTTTTGGCTATCCTGGCCTAAATTATTATTCTAAAGAACCAGAACTATAGTCACTTACAACTGTTTTTTTTTCTTTTTCTCAGCCAGGTTTTTTTTTTTTTTACTTTATTAAAGCACAAACCAAATGTGATGATTTAGAATGCACTAAGTTCATCCATAAATTCATTCTTCACATATACACGTGGGGAGTGGGGGCAGCATTTTTACTTACAGGGAAATATTGCAATAAGCACAGAAAATCATTACACCTACAAGGAAAATAAATCCATCTGGGCCACTGGTTCCTTTCTTGTACAATATGACTTGCAATTTATACATACAATCTAATGCACAAATATACAATTTCCTATAGATTTAAGCAATTTAAGCCCCACTTATAATTTTCTCCATTAATTTAAATGATTAAGAATTTACTTTTCTACTTTACTACATGAACAACAGGTGCATTTAATTAATTGATTTTTTTCTGCTTCATTTTATTTATTTTTCATTTAATTTATCGTGAGGACTCAGTTTTCTTGTTACCTTTCTGAATGTTGTCCATGCTTGCACTTTTATTGTGAGTGGCATTATTTGGTGTTTTCTCACACCCCAGCTACTGAAGTCCAGTGATTCCATAAGTTTTCATTTAACTAAATAAACTTCTAGACCTCATTGTTGTATAGGCCAGGGGTTGCTGACTTGTAGCACAGATGCTGCAAGTCACACAGACAGCCTCTATGTGTGGCATGTAGCAGGTCAGGGAGCGGACAGGCAGCACAGTGGCAGAAAGGGCAGAAAACAGAAAGCAAAGCAGCCATTTGTGGGGGGAGCACAGGGAAGAAAGCAGAAAGCAGAGCAGCAGGTCAGACAGGGACCGGGGCTTTGGGAGCAGAAAGCAGAACAGCAGATTGGGCAGGACTATGGGATCAGAGCACTCTCCCACTTAGGGAGGCTGTGGGTCTAATTTGTAGCCTGCTAAAAAAGTTGGCCTCTGCAGACAGTTTGGAGAATGTGATTCTTAAAGTCTCAACCAACAGAAATAGCAAGAAATCATGAAGTATTTTTTTTAAATTGTGGCTCTTAAGCCAACTGTGTAGTTTTTGGACACTTGTAGTTGGCAATACGACTACAAATATATTATGTATATTAGAGTATATCTACATATAATATGCTTAAACATGTATGTATTACATTTGAAAATTTAAAGCGGACAGTTCAAGTGAAAGAAAAAAAAAATAGCTAAGCCTGAAAATTAAAGGTAAAGTAAAGACTCATTCTTGGATCTGGCAACTTCAGATCATGCTGTGAATCATGACCTGAGTCACATAGAGTATAATCATATCTGAAAGTAGAAATTTCACTGACGTACAAAATTAATAACTGAGGCCACAAAAGTGTTTGGGAACAATAGCTTTGTTTCCCAGGAGAATCCAAGAGGCCTGAAGACCTCATACTTATTTTCTAAAAGGAGAGCAGGTATCCTGACTGGCAAGCCACCAAGCTAAAAAGCTTAACTAAAAGGAAAATGGACACTACATTGATTTCTCTGAGGTATAAGTATCCATTGATTATAGCATTATGCTCGACTAAGGTATTCTCCATCCCCACCCACCCCCATCCATTTAATTACATCTAACTTGTGAATTCTGTTCTAAGAAGTTTAACGGATGGATTCCAGGGGTTTTAAACTGCTTAACTTTTTTGATCCTGTAGCTTAACAACTGAACTGTCTTCAGCAGATTTAGCTTTAAAAAAATAAATCTAATGCGCTACAACCTCACTGGTGAGTGTTTATTTATTGAAGACTGGAGTTGCTGCTTACTCCCCTGCTCTGCATAAGTAATTTTCCATAAAAATCAGTCTTCTGAAACACAGGAGAAAAAAACAGCTTTTAGTTTTTAGTCTTCGGGGGTGGGGGGGAGATTTTAATTTCTTGTTGAACTGTTGGCAAGAATGAAACAGAAATGTGTTCTGCAATCTGTACCTGCTTTGCTCCTCCTCCCTCTACCCCATATAAATTTTGGCTTTGCTTTTTTTTCCTTCTTGTGTATCGGGAAAGATACTAAATTACATTAATTACAATATCCATGGTATTTACACACATTTTATTTAAGCAATTTTGCACCTAGCTTAATGAGTTTTTAATATCGTTTCAATTAAATGTCCTTCAGTACTTTGTGTTACTAAATATATCTAAGTGCCATAAATCAGGAGTAATCATCTTTCACACAGGAAAGAAAAAATCATCCTTAGCCAAGCTTTTCATATTCTTTTGATTTTTCTGATTCTGTGTGCCCAAACTGAGGATGATGTTTAGCATCTCATGACATTCAGATCTCCTGATGTGCCTTGAGTTGGCTGCTCAAAATTTAAGACACCCTAAATTGTTATTCCATCTTAAAATCTTAACCAAGCTTAAATCTAGGACAGGACTGTCCAATTTGTGCCCTGTAGGCCATGTGCAGCTCACAAGTGGTTAATTTGAGGCTCCTGCCTAGCACCTCTCCCCACATCACTTTGCCTACAACAGCAGCTGGAGGTTGGGTTTTGCTGCATGTCCCTGGCCCAGGGAACAGTGCAGAACAGCATGGCACAACCGTGAGGGAAGTTAAAGGTGAGCCTGGGTGCATGGTGCAGCAGCAGCAGGGGGTGGGAGGATGTGTGCACAGGGCCAAATTAATGCATAGGCAAACTAGGCATATGCCTAGGTCCCTAAGTGAAGAAGGGGCCCCATGGCGCTTATTTTATGTATGATAATTATCGAGTGGGGAAAAAAGTAATAAAAAAAACTTCATCTTCAGTTAGTGCCCCACGAGTTTGTTTGCCTAAGGCCCACTAAAAGGTTAAGCTTTGTGTGTACATGTGTGTTGCAGCGGTAGAGGGAGGGCTTCTGCATGGCATGCAGCCTGGGGGGATCATGGCTCACCCTTGTGCATTCCACCCTGGTGCACCCAGCAGTGCGTTTGACCCCCAGCCCCCTAGAGGTTGTCCAGCCCGGATCTAGACCATACATTTTTATTTACTATTGAACTTGTTTGTGAAAGGAACTTGTGTTCCACCCATATATTAGTTTGATATAATTGTCAATAAACAAAAGTAACAGATGAGAAAACAAATGAGAAATCTTTAGTTTAAGAATTGGATGTGATGGTAAATGAAATACCAGTTGTCTCACATACCTATGAGAACCAAATGATATTAATACAGTTTTACAAGAAACCATTCTTCCAGGGACCAGATTGTGCAGCCCTTATTCACCTTGGTGAGTTCTTACATGTGTTGCGATTGGCAAGGCAAGCTTACATAAATTGTCCCTTGAAATAAACTGTGACACCACGTGTTTATTGGAAATGTCTTTGTACCCAGCATGAGAAAAGCTGATAGAATTTATCTTCAAGCACCCTTTCCCCTGATAACTGAAGGACTGATCCCTCAGCGGCAGCAGGGGAACACTGAAAACACGAAAGGATACGGAGAGACCTTAACACAATGACTTAAAAGTGGCCTAATTGAAGGCATGAGGGAATTTCTATTTTTAACCAAATGGATGCTGCCCCACCCTGTTATCTTTATATCTGGATTGGCTATAGCCTTCCTCTTTGATATTTTTCCTGGAAATATCAATTCAATCACTATCACAGCCATTTCAGGCTGAATTCATCACTGAATTCTGCTCCCTCCTTATTTATCAGTGAACCTACATTCTAAGCATTTCTTCCCTTAGGTATATTTGCAAAAGCCTAACTCATTCCCCTGCACCTCCTTGGCTAACATTAAGTCATTCTGCCTTTTCTAGTATCCTTATCTTTTCCTTGCAAGCTTTACTGACTCTGTAACCATCTCCCTCATATAACATCCACCAGCACTACTGCATACCAGGGACATACAAAGAGTCTCAATCTTGTTATATACTGCTTGGAAATATTTGCTCTCTGCATGTAATTAAATCCACTAATTATCTGCTGACATTCAAATTCACAGTACCATGGAGACCTCTTAAGCAGTAGCAGGGCAATATTTCAAAGGACACATTTTTTGAGGGAGTGGGGAGGCTGTTGTTTTAATTTTCTCCACTGGGTTCTAGCCCACACTTCACATAGGCTGTTTCTCCCAAGATAAAACAGGAGTACTTAACAAGCAATCATTCTTCCAAACCTGCTTAACAATCTTAATCTTTTAAATTACGGTTTGTTCCCCCCACCCCCTTTTAAGTAGGCCATATAATAAAGGGCACAACTGAAACATTGACATAACAGTTGTTCCTGAGCCTTAAAAATATTTCTGATTCTGTCTCTGATACCCTTATTGTTGTAGCTGTTGATTTTCCTGTCTCACAGACTTAGGTTTATCATGTCTAATGACAAGAGATTCCCTAGGAAGATACCAGTACCCACATTTACACATGCACTTTAATGTGCATTAGCCTATTTTAATGCTCATTAAAGCATAACAAAAAAACATGCTCTTTAGCTAATGTGCATTAAAATAGGCTAATGTGCCTTTTTCTAGTACCTCACAATGGAGGTACTATATTTAATGCACATTACCTAAAGCACATTCATGTGTAAATGCGCTCAGAGAGAGACCTGAAGAGTCCAGAGCTGTCTCTGTGAGAGGTTGAATTAAGTTATGCCTATTGATTTAACACCTTGAGAGCTTCTGCACAAAGATGGCTAATGAAGCTAAGGATGTGCTGTTTCATAACTGCCTCCATCTGGCTTATGGAGGCATGCAATAGATGCATGGGTTGATTGGTGGCAGTAGCTCCATCCCAGTACATGCGACAGATGGTGACCCCTGCTTCAGTGATGAAGCAGCACTGCAGTAATGGACTGAACATTGGGCCTCCACACTAAGCCACCCAGAGGTGCATCATGCCCCCAGGTGGTTATGGCATCTTCAACAAAAGCAGATGACCCAGGCACCCCTCTGAGATCCCCCCGCTGTGGCAGGTGCCACCAACTTAGCAGTAATTTAGTTTTTACCAACAGTGACTCAATACCACCCATATGCTAATGTACACCACTACACTGACCACTCCAAAAGCTGTTGCAAAGTCTCGGGGTCTGGCAAAGTCCCAGCTGAATGAAAAAGGGGAATTATTATATCACTGTACAAAGGTAAAGGTCAGCACTCAGACTGCAGTACATCCAACACATCACTGTCAATTCCTGGAAAAAATTTTCCCCGTGTTCTTCTTGTCAGAATTCAGCTGCTGCTGACTTGTAAATGCCACCCAGATTTACTGCTGGTCGATCAGCCATGGACACTGTGCTTGCCCTATGACTATTGGCAGAGACATGCCAGGAATTCAACACCCCTTTTTTATATGTCACTTCATCAGCTTGAAACCTGCCTTTGCCTCTTTTATCTTGCAATGTTGCTGTTGCGATGGAATATGCGGAAAGCAGAATGTATATGGTAAGCTGTTTTTGGACCAACTAAATAGCTAGGAGAGATATTAGACAGGGTTTCAGACACAAAGGGACATTTTGTGCCTGAAAGCTTGTCTAACATCTCTCCCAACTATTTGGTTGATCCAATTAAAGGTACTGATAAATTTTATTCCTAATTCTTTAGTCAGAGATGCCGCTTGGAAGGGTATGCATGATATTGGCACCCCAAATACTCTGCTGTTATCAGTACAAGTCCTTGGTGTGGAACAGTGAAAATGGTTCATCGCCACAAGTGGCGTCTTGGAAGGCTCTATCCTTTCTTCAGCACAAGACTGGATTGAGAGCCATGCGGCTCAGGAATTGTCATTGGCACTACGACCTTCACAGACCTTGACTATGAGGATAATGTGTTTCTTTTCAGTGAGTCAGCAGAACACCTGGACCCAGCACTTAAGTGCTTTTGAACAAAACCTGCCTTGCTTTGTCTCCGCCTTTGCTGGATCGAGACCAAGTTTCAGTACCTGGCAGCTGGACAAGTCATGCAGAATATCTAAGCAGTGCTCTTCAGGCACATGTTTCTTGGATATACTAAACTGTCACCACTCTACCCTGAAAGAAGCATATGTGACCCTTTCTTCTTGTACTTTCACTTTTCTTGTTTGTTTGGCTGTCTGCTTTTAGATAGGTAGGTAAACCTTAAAATAATGGCGTGTAACATCTCCAAAGTATGGGAACTATGGAAACCGCCCCCCCCACCCCGATTTAATACTGAAACCACACAGTTTCCACATGTTTTCACCAGAGTGACACAGAGCATAGAAGAAACTTGTAGAATCAAAGCTGATCTCTCAAGGGAAGACTGGGAGGGAGCTTTGATTATAGTTAGTTAGCCAGTATTAGGTACTTTGGACCAGGTCCAAATACAGCTTTTAAGTAGTTCTGTTTAAGTGTTGTAATTTAGACCCCTTACCCTGGGAGGCGATCTGTATCAACTGGGCTAAGTATGTAGGGTCCCTTTGCAATGAACAGGGAGGCCTAGGAACCTCACATGCAGAATGAAGACTACTTATATGCTAAGCTTAGAGATGGCTACAGCTATTCAGTAAGAAATGCAGGGAACAGGGGAAGAGGAGGGGGTGAACTCCTGTCCATGACTCCTGTTAATTGGGACTCAGGGGTGCTGCATATTTATTTCAGATTTGATCAGTTCAAGCAAATTCTGGAAATATAGGCTGACTCAGAGAAATCAATGTGTACCGTTTCATAAAACCACTCGTCTAGTCTTTGGGATGGATGTGATCCCCCTCACCATAAAACCTGAGCACATCACAGATATTACTGTGTATATTTTCTTAACACCCCCAGGAGGAACATATTACAGTGGGGAAACCGAGGCACAGAGAGAAAAACTGACATAGCCAATGTCACAAAGTCACAAATTACATAGGGAACTCTTGACAGATGTTAGATTTATAGTGCTATGTAAGCCATTTTAGCCCAAGAAAAAGTGAGCATCCACATGCTCATACCATCTGTCGCACTAAAAAATGGCAGATCCACCACAAAAATGTTTCAAACAGCAACTTCTTTGTCACTCAGAAGTTTTCAGCTTTATATTTAACATCTGTACAGGTGAGTATCCCAAAGTGCTCTGCTGTTCCCCCCCACTCTCCTCCCAATGCAGAGGGAGGAAGAGCAGAAGTTCTCTGATATCCTGCCCAAATCAAGAGGGTGTCAGGGGGTCCTGCTACCATTGCTGATGCTGCCAAAGCACCAGCAGGGATAGAGTGAGAGTGTGCACACTCCATAGCACTCTGTTTTTATAGTGCTATGAGATGCTTTTAATGTGCTACAAAAATAATATCTGTCAACAGCCCAGGTATCTAAAGTCCTAGGGCAGTATTACACCTACTGCACCAGTCTGTCTCCCACAGTTGGGAGGTTTACCTACCCCCTGCTGCCCCAGCCACCCAGGAAGCAGTGTTGAGCGTGGACAAGATCAAGAATCACTCACCCACCAAGTGAGACCGCCAAGCGGTGAGCAGTTCAAACAAGGCCTTGCCACAAACACAAATATGACTGCTGAAAAATGAAAAAGCACCTGAGTATTTCAACTACGTCAAGAAGCAGGGCAAGCTGTAGCTGGTAATGGAGAGGGAGATGACAAGATGCCATTCAAGGTTCTCTACAGTCCCCACTACAGGAGAGGATGAACAATATTGAGATGATGGGCAAGTATGGTTTGTATTTTCCAAGGTATTTTTGTTCAGTGACTTAACTTTGATGGAGTTCAAAATCCAATTGTGCACAGCTGGGGCAGAGAGCTATTTTATAGGTATATCTTTGACTCGCTGCCCCCACCCCCGCTTTTGAACTGACTAGTGACAAATATAAAACCTTGCTCTGAGTCACTAGCTTCTGATGCTTCCAAATGTTTTCTATAAAAGACCAAATGATCAACACTGAATGCACTCTTTCCTAACTAATGGAGCCCTGTCCCTGCCATCTACTAGCAGAAGGATTTCTTAGGAAATGGATAGTCTGGGGTTTTTTCCATGTGGTCTGGCCTGGGAAATGGATGTGGGAGCCCTCTTCCAACTGCTGTAGAGCAACCCTTTTTGAAAATGAATAAAAAACCCTCTGCATTTATCATTTTCTCTTTCTGTCTTACTGAAAACCTCACCTGAAATTTCCTGTGTCACTCCCTGCTCTCTTGCCATCTCTTGCACACACACAAGCCAAGTATGTAGTTCACATGCATTCTGATCCAAGAGCAGCCATGCTTTAGCTGGTGCAAAAGGCTTATGGTTCATGCGCATGCCAGACTGATTTATACCTTGCAGGCTACCTCATGGTTCATGTGACCAGACTCTGGAATAGACTCCCAGGAGGGTGGTGCAGGCACCTACACTGGTGATCTTCAAAAGGAAATTGGATCCACAACTTGCTGGGGTTATTTGACCCCAGCAGTCTTTCCTGCCCAGAGCAGGGGGGCTGGACCTGATGATCTCACGAGATCCCTTCCAGCCCTAAACCTTTATGAATCTGTGGATGCTGTGCAAAGCAGGATCAGACTTTACATCACACTTTCACACCAGAACCTTACACCATTGTTGCTGTCTGGAGTAGCAGTCACAATACGTGCTTTTTGATTGCAGAGTGCAGTTACCAGCAATTGCTTTCAACTTTGTGCATGGCAGTGCTGCCATGATCACTGTAATTGGAATCTTCTTAGAACATAAGAGGATTGAACTGAAACCTGACACCAGGATGAAATTACCAAACTGTTTGCTAATGTTCAGCTTAGGAAAAGGCAGGGGGGAGAAAAGAGGGAAAAGCTTGAATATCTAAGTCCCTAGAAGGCAGGGGAAATAAGGGTTGGCAAAAGAGCAGCCTGTCTCAGGCCCTCGACTGCCCAGCCAAGCATTTGAAATTTTGGTTTGGGCTGCACACAGTTCACAGCTTTTAATGAAATTGCATACTACTGGCAACAATCCTGCCTAGGTCTGTAGTCTGACAGCACATAAGGATGAAGAGGTCCCTGTGGTACTTTTAGGAATCACCAGTCTATAATGAAAGATTCTCATTAATGTAGTCACTTTAAGGCTGTTTTATCTAATATTTTATGTCCAGTGTTTTACATTCCCCTCTTTTAATTATTTAAATGCCTGCAATGTGGGCTTGGTACATTCACTGTGAAATGCAGGCTGACTAGCTACTTAGCAAACAGTACCTCCTGCTGATATTCCCATCTCTAAAGCTGGGTTCTGTTCCACGGATGGCTACTTGGTCATCTAAAGATGGAAGGAGGGCTGTATGCTACTAGAATACAATTCTCACAGCATGGTAAGGCAACCCCAGCCTTTACCTTCCCTCAGTGCAGATTGAATATGAGTACCTATTCTGATCCCTGACATTCCACACCAGTCTGGTAGAAATCAGAGTCTTCTAGTAAGGTGAAAAGCAGCTGGTTTGTCTCCCCCACTCTCCACACACACGCACACACACACCTCTCACTCTGCTTTTGGGCATAGCTTGAACTTGTTTAATGACAGCAGGAGTCAGGGGCAGTCTTTCCCAGTTGATGAGGGAGGGAGCTCCCCACAGAATTGCCTGTATCTTTTGTCAGAAAATGTGCTTCTAGGATGGAGGGGAACAGGTCAAAGGTGATAGGCATTCTGCAGACTATTCTTCTGGAAACCTTTTTATTTCCATCAATGGGCTCTTAGTCATTGTACAAGAAAGGCAGGTAATGTTAAGGATGCTTATTTTGAACTGGAGTGCAGGAACATTATTAGACGTTTGCATCAGATGCCATTCACACTATAGTTCCATAGCTATCCCACAGCCCATCCCTTTCTTCATGTGGTGGTCTAACTTCTTCCCCTTTAAACTTCTGTCATATGCTTTTATATCCCTTTGAGTCTTCTGGGGATGTTAGATGTCTGTTTCTCATATCCTCTGTAGCAATGAAGTCTTGCCAGTCCATTATTCTTTTTGTGTTGGTCAGGAAATAGTTTTACTGTTATACTGTAATTACTTAATTGCCATTTAATTAAATAAGGGCCTGTGACTTCCTATAATGAAATGGTTGCTGTGCAAGAAAAGAATTGATGACTGAACTGACCTTGCATACCAAGATGGAATCAAACAAGTCACTCAAACAATATATATTTTTGTCAGTGTTGCTCCAAGGATTGAAAAATACGTTATGAACAATTTCTTCATTTTTTGCACCTGGTTTTCCTGTGTGGCTTTTACAAAACAAGTAGTCCCATGACTGTATCGTAGTACTTAGGGTTAGAAGAAACCTAAACAGATCATCCAGTCCAACCCCCTGCCCCGGGCAGGGACGGGTGCCGGGATCATATCACCCCAGCCAAATATCTGTCCAGTTTCCTCTTCAAGACCCCCAAGGTAGGAGAGAGCACCACCTCCCTTGGGAGCCCATTGCAGAGCCTGGCACCCCTAACTGTAAAGTAAGGTCTCCTGATGTCCAGCCTGAACCTGCTCTCTAACAATTTCTGGCTATCATTCCTAGTAACCCTGGGTGGTGCCCAGGGGAACAGGGCCTCCCCCAATTCCTGCTGGTCCCCCCTGGTGAGTTTGTAACCACCACCAGATCCCCTTTCATCCTTCGCTTGTGGAGCCTGAATAGGTTCAGGCCCTTTAGCCTCTCTTCGTAGCCTGACCCGCTGCCCCTTGACCATGCACGTGGCCCTCCTCTTGGCTCTCTTAATGCAAACCACATCCCTCTTGAAGTACGCTAGCATTTAATGTGGCTGTGTTGCCACATGTCCCATAGAAATATTCTACCTATATGCAGAAGTAAGAACAGGTTTCTGTGGGACTCAGACCTCACCCAGCAGCTTAACTCTGCTTCCACTGAAGTCTCTGAGAGTTGCACTGCTGAATTTCACAGAAACAGTCTTAGTCTAGCGCTGAGTATATATGTCTAATGTCTGTCTCCTTCCCTTACACACAGATATTTCAGCTGCATTGGCTGGGTCTGTGTGTGAGGACAGATCAGATCCTTCATCAATGTGATACAGGAATAACCTCTACAATGAGACATAAAAATGGTTCTGACTATATAGGAATGAACTGCCTTAGTAAGGAGTCTGGACAAGCAACCTGATCTCTAGCTGAGAGTTCTCTCCACCTTCAGAGAAGAAACCCTCTGACAGCTGCCCACCTCTGTCTCACATGCATTTCTAATGGGGGCCACAAATCTCATTGGCATAACACAAGGTACACCTTATACCGCAGATCCCATCACCAACCATCCTCCTACGAACTATGCATTTTAGCTCAAAAGCACAAAAATAGGTTTTTACTCCCCATATGTCAATGAAAGTTTTCAGTCTCATCAGTTCCAAGTTCTAGTATGGTCAAGAGACCAAGGCATGTTTCTTGCCCTTCTCTTCATATAATCCAAAACTAAAGCCACTTGTCCATCTAGTCTACATTGAGCTAAAAACCCTATCTTCCCTATAAAGACTGAAAAGACTATATTGCCTTCCAGCAGATGTGACTAAGTTTCATTATCCTTCACATAAAGCTGTGTAACTTTTCCTAGACACCCACATTCATTTTAAGCACCTGAGGTTTCATTGACTTCAAAGGGAATACCCAGGTGAATGAAATAAAACATGTAGCTAAGTATCTGCAGAATCAGAGCATTATTCTGTTTTATGTGACTCTTTAGTCCTTCCCTATTCATCCTTCCAAAAAACAGTAACTTTAGCTTCAGGTTTTTGGGGGTTTTTTTGCATCCTAAATATCGTTTTTTCTCCACACAACACACCCTAAAATAAGATATGCACTTTGTTTTGGAAAGGCAGAATGAAGAAAAAGAATCCTTCCTTGTAGTAAGCAACTGAGTAGCAGAAGCTGAGACTGCTGGTTGTTCTATTCCCTGTGGATCCCATGGAGACTTGAATTTCAGTTTCCCTGGTTAGCAGCAGAAACTGCTTTTACCGTATTTCCTCACATAAAACGTTCACTCCAATTTCCAGCAGCTTATTTTTGGGAAAAGGTGAATGTTATATGCAAGAAAAAATGTGTAAAGAAATTACTATACCACCTATAGTTTCATCGAGAAAAACTTGCAGCAAAAAGGTAAAACAGAACTTCCCCCATTTGCTCTAGGCTTCTAAAGGCTCAGATCTGTGGTTCTTGGGTGCTTCTATTCTATTGGTGTGCATGTGATTTTTTTTCATCCAGGGGAAAAAAAAAATCTTATTCTGTATAATGGCTCTGCCTGTCAAGCTGCCATGCTCCCCTCTTAAAGACTGATTATGTGCTGAGACGCCCATGAGAAGCAAGTCAACTAAGACATTTTTATTTTGTAAGCCATTATTTTATATACATATCTATAGATTTAACAAGTGAGTTTAAACAATTTTTCAACCATGCTGCATGACAGCTTTTGCTGAATAATTGCACTACTTTATTGGGTTGGTCATTGGCTTTCCTTACATGCACTGCTCCTTTGTTTTGTTGACCTTTCTTTACATTGATCATGGAAATAGGGTATAAGCTTCTGGGGAGAGGGGCTGAGTGTGATTTGAAGTGGCAAATATGATGTTTGAGTGCTGTGAAATCTTATTATAGATTTGTGCTGGAGGTGTCCAGAACCGCACCTTAACCTTGCTGTCATTTGTTCATTTTTCCATAGTCCAGGTTAGCATAACTTATTCCCATTTTACACAGGCATATACCTAATGTGAAGCTCTTGCTGACAGAGGGGGAGAGTTCCAACCCTGTGTTCAGACCCACACCATAATGATTTGCTCTCACCTGTGCTCCAAAGAAATGACTGTAGGGCTGATTCAGAAACTTTCTTGTGCACACAGTTGTTACTCATATGAAAAGCTCCATTGCAGGAGTAAATATCATTGGTTCAGGCCTATATGCAGCTGGTACAGCTAGTGCTATCAGCACATAGAAAATGATAAAGGGCTGGACAAAGAAAGGGAGACACCCTGCTTCAAAAACCCCACCAGTAATAATAAATCATAAACAAGGACCAGGCCCAGGAAATAGCAAAGCAACCCTGAAAACAAACAAACAAGCCCCATTCATGCAGATGTATTCTGGCCAAGGAGTACACAGTATAATTTCCCAAACAATCACCTTTGCCAAGAGCAGGAACACCAGATTTTTCATCCCCTTCTGAGCCTGGAGCATTTTGCAGGGCCTTTTCAGCTAAACATGCAAAAATTCAAAATGCTACAAGGAAACCCCACTGGTTTTGGAACTGTCAAGGAAATCTTAGGGTTTTCAGTGCTTTCTAGTGTAGGCAATACTAGAAACAATGAAAGAAATTTTTCACAGTGTCATGTCAGTACCGTCCCTTCTGCTAGATACCAAACTCCTTGGGGCAAGGTCTGTCTTTCTATAATCCAGGATGGTCTGGTTTTTATTTAGACTCTATCATAGTACAAAACAACAACAAAACAAGTTCAGAGGTTTTACATTTCCCCTTTCTTCCCTTCCATGTTCTCTCTTTTGTCCCCTCTCCCCCCACCCAATATATTCATTTTTATTATCTTCAGTCAAAATTGTGGTTGAATTCAGAGTCACAGGATCCTTGGAAAAGTAGGGTTGTAAGGGGGCCTCATGAGGTCATCTAGTCCAGCCTCCTGCTCAAGGCAGGATTGTCTCTCACTAAACCATCCCAGCCAAGTATGTGTCTAACCTGCTCTTGAAGCTTCCAAGAATGGAGATTCCATAGTTTCTGTAGGTAGCCTGTTATAATACCTGCCCACCCTCATAGTCAGAAAGTTTCTAAAAGCCAAGGCATACTGTGTTGTATGAACAGAAGCATTACTTGCAAATTAAGGGAAGTGATTCTTCTGCTCTATTCAGCACTGGTAAGGCTTCACTTAGAGTACAGTGCCCAGTGTTGGGTCTCACACTTCAAGGATGTGGGCAGTTTGGAAAGAGTCCAGCATCAAGCAACAAAAATGATTAGGGGCTTGGGAGGCAGACTTATGAAGAAAGGCTGAAAGAACTAGGGTTCTTTAATTTGGAGAAGAGATTGAGGGGGGATTTGATAACAGTCTCCAAACACCTGAAGTGCAATTAGAGGGGATAGAGAGAGGTTTTTCTCCATGACCAAGAGGCTGGAACTAGAAGCAATGACCTCAAGCTGCAGCAGGGGAAAATTAGGTTGAAAATAGGAAGAACACTCTGACTGTGAGGGTAGACAAACTTTAGAACAGGCTCCCTACAGAAACTGGAATCTCCATCCTTGAAAGTTTTCAAGAGCAGGTGAGACAGATACTTAGCTGGTTTAGTGAGGGATAATTCTGCCTTGAGCAGGGGATAGATATAGATAACATTGGACAGTCCCTTGCAGTCCTCCTTCCTGTGATCCTACAGTGCTAATCTCCAACCTAAAGTTCCCAGGCTGACACTTGATGCCATAGCTCCTACCCTTGTCCCCTGCTAAGGTATGGACTAATTTTATTTCATCCACGCATTTCACTCACCTTATTTTGGTATACAGCCTATCCTTGCTCTTTCAGCAACTCAGTGTATTGCCTCAGGCACATTTCTTAATCTTTCTGCCTAAAATCCCTTATTGCAAAACAAGGCTGCACCTGCTGGGATGAAATACTGTTTAAAAAGTGCCATGAACTGGGAAATGACTATGTAAATTCTGAATTTTAGAGTTCTATTGCATAGAAACTTGTTTTCCCAGCTGGGTCTAGGGACTGTGGGCCTCTGCTGTTTTATGAGGGGAAAACACAAAGAGTCTCCTCAGTAAGCAAGCTTTTTTTCTGCATCATTAGGGGTGAGTCTATGTGAGAAGTTTATGGCCAAGTTGCCTAATTAGCTCCACAGTAAAGTCTCAGCATCTACAAGTGCAGCCCTATTAGGCTGTAGTAAATGAATAAATGCTACATTGCCATAGGATAGTACTTGTCAACACAAGTACTACCCTGCAGTGGTGTTATTTAGTGCACCATATATAGACGCTGACAGGGCTGGCTAGGGCACGAAGGTGCTGCAGTGTGGGGACTGCCTGCTGTCTAGTCCCACGCTGAAGCACCCTTGTGCCCCAGCCAGCCCCTCCACAGCATGTTGAGCTAGGTTGGAGCAGCCCCTAGCTGGCAGGCTCACACCCCAGGCCCTCTACCGGCTGGGGCTGCTCCGACCTGGCTCAGTGTGCTGTGGTTCTATGCATACATGTAAACATGGCACTTGGGAACAGTAAGGAACAGTAAACTCCAGAATGAACTCTGCTGGAGCTATTCAGTCTCATTAATTGAATGTGTACACCTGCCCTAGAGTCCCAAGCTAGTGGAGCATGTGCCTGAGTCTCAATGAAGCCAATGGAATATAAATATGTGCTGAAGTGCTCTCCTACCCAGGACCGGAGTTAGGCACATGCCTGAACTGGGACATAAACAAAGTGTTGATAATTCATTGCATTTTCAATATGGAATTCTGCTTTTCCATGAAGAGCAAATAATTATTGAGATTGGAGGAGCTTTGTGGGAGAGCACTCCTGCTTTACTTCAGTTATTCATCTTTGCCATTATTTAGGAGACAATTTAGAAAGATCCTGAATGCTTCTGCGGAAAGCAGTAATGTGGAAGGACCATAATTACAAAGCAGATATGAAAAGAAAGGGCTAAATGATAAAACCTTGAGAGGAAAATGCCTAAAGAGCTTTCTGTTTAATGACTTGCCAAGGCAATCTATTACACATTGCATGCCTGGCTCCTTAAACACACGGAGACTCTTCAGAACATTTCAGGTGGCTTCTTCATTTTTCAGGCATTGAGCAAACAACCATGAGCTTGACAGCTCTTCTGAGAATAATGAAACAGGGAGAGAGTAGGCAGAAACCCTGTAAGAATAATACCAGCCATCTTCATGCTGTCTATAAAAAGACTCTATCTAATTGTAAGATCATCTTATTTATCAATGTTGTGAAAGGCTGTCCTTGAAAGTCATTTAAATGCACTATCATCTCTGGTTTTGATTCAGACATAGCTGCTCCTACACTGTCATTCAAGAATGATAAAACATTTAGTTGCTTTATGGCCCCCCCGTAGACATGATGCTCTTCTAAAATCCAGCTAGGATTAAAGTAAGTTGTGATGGGTTTAGAAATTTGGGTCATTTGCTTGGTTTAAGCATTTTAAAGAATGCTTAAAGTTTAGCAACTGTACCTTGCATTTAATAGTCACTGGATGGAGAGTAGCAGGGAAATTCTCTCCCCCACCCGCCATTAGGAACAAGGGTCCAGGTTAAAACCAGTGCTCTATCCCTTCTAGAACAGGGCCATCTCACTGACACACACCCTCTAGATACCTGCTGGCATGCTGTCTTCCTCCTGGCTGATGTAACTCCCTTTCTTGGCTGCCAGCTTCAAAAGGGGCAGAGGAGAAGAAAATGAAACATGGCTGGCATGTGGCTAGAGCACTATGCTGAAATGTTTAAAAAATGCAAGTTTGAATCCCCCATCATGAGAGGTGCCTAGAATCTGGGTCTCCTAATTCATAACTGCCCTAACCACTGGGCTGTTGGGCTGAAACATGGGACAGGACATGAGCTGGGACTGCAAACAGGGCAGTTTGCTGGGAACCAGAGGTAGAAGAGGAGCCAGGAACCATATCCTGCTCCTGGAAAGTGAGTGAGTCAGGGTTGTCCATGTGTTTGGTTGGTTCTGTGTTTGGGCATGCGTTCTGGGCAGTGCTGTTCATAGATTCATAGATGCTAGGGTTGGAAGGGACCTCAGCAGATCATCAAGTCTGACCCCCCTACCTAGGCAGGAAAGAGTGCTGGGGTCAGATAACCCCAGCCAGTTGCCTATCCAGCCTCCATGTGAAGACCCTCAAGGTAGGGGAGAGTACCACCTCCCTTGGAAACCCATTCCAAATTCTAGCCACTCTTACCATGAAGAAGCTCTTTCTGATGTTCAGCCTAAACCTGCTCTCTGTCAGTTTGTGACCATTGTTTCTTGTTACCCCAAGAGGCGCCCTGGTGAACAGAGCATCTCTGGTTCCTTGCTGCGCCCCCCCCCCCCGATCACCTCTCAGCTTTCTCTTGCAGAGGCTGAAGAGATCCAGGTCCCTTAGTCTCTCCTCAAAGAGCTTGTCCTGCAAACCTCAGTCCCTGGAAAAATCATGAAGCAGGCCTTCAGGGAATTCATTTCTAAGCACTTGGAGGAGAAGGTGGTTAATAGGAACAGTCAACATGGATGCATCGAGGGCAAGTCATGTATGACCAACCTGATTTTCTTCTATAATGACCTAAGTTGCAGGGGGCGTGGACTAGATGAAATCCTGATGGCCCTTCCAACCTTAGTTTTCTATGATTCTATGGGTTTTTCACCAGCCACCTTTTTGAGCTACACATGTGCATGTCCACACTACACAGGCACTAGGATAAAAAAACTGCGTGTGTAAGTGCCAAAAATTGCACATTCATGACTGGGTGTATACAGTGAAATTCTGGCCTTGCTCTTTCTTCTTACTTGAATGCTTGCATCTGGAGTCCAGAATAGCTGTATGACAAAGGTGCTAATATGAGAAAGAAGCTGAAACAGGAATTACTGGAATGCTGGACTGCTGTATGCTGGCCTACTGCAAGTCCAGACTGGAGCTTTCTTGGACATGTGACATAGCCTCAGGCCAGAAGATAAATTCAACATACAAAGGATAAATACAAGCCAATGAAGCACTCAGATCCAGCCTAGTTAGGAGCTAAAGTGCGACATAAATGAAGCATATATTGAGATCCAACCTACTTTAGAGAGATTATTTCCTCATCTACTGAGGACAATGGGTGGAATGGCCACTCAGCATCCCATGGGATGTATACAGTGTTTGATGTGAGGTGGGGATAGAGGAGCATTTTGCTTTAAACAACAGGACACAGAAATTTATCACATTTAGGTCATTTTAATGACTCTTCTGCTGTCTCTGAAACTATTTTTGCAGGAGTAGTACCCAGAAAGGGAAATGATGTATACTGCATTAATAGCAACAACAATAGCGATATCAAATGAAAATAATGAAAGGGCATGCCTGGTAGGGGTGTGGGAAGTGGGCCATATTCGATTTGGATTCGGATTCAGCCTGAATCAGGGACAGTGATTCAATTTGTTGATTCTGATTAATGTCCCTGATTTGATTCGGCTGAATCTAAATCTGAAGATTTGATGCTGGTTCGGAGAATCAGCGATTTGGACATAGACGCAGCTTTAAAAGTTTTTTCTACATACTTCGAGGTATCAGTGCAGCTTGTGAATGGTACGATGCTGGGGCGGATGGAGTGTCCCACAGGAGTACAGAGGGGCCCTCCGCGTACTTGGTGGTGAACCAGGAAGTGGACCAGAAGCCTGCTGCGGAGCATGCTGGAGGCCCCCGTGTTCCCCCCCCCGCTCAGCAATCAGCTGTGGGGGGACCCCAGGTGCCCCCCCAGACCCAGGAGGCACCAGTCACCGAGCTGGGAGTGTGCAGGGGGTGGCCCCCAGCGCACTCCTCAGCAGACCTGGAAGTGGACAGGAAGTGCTTCTGGTCCACTTCTGGGTCTGCTAGCAAGCAGGCTGGGGAGCCCCCCGTGCTCCTATGGGACACTCCATGTGCCCCAGCATCGCAGCATTCACAAGCCACCTGCTACCTAGAGGTATGTAGAAAAAAATTTTTAAGCCGTGTCTATGTCCGAATCGCCGAAAATCTCTGAATCGATTCAGAGGGTTCTGATTCAATTTGGAGAGATTAAAGAGTCCTCTGATTCGATTTGGATTTGGAGATTTGGTCACCAAATTGGGTTGAATCTCCGTCAAATCAAATCAGGGACTGAAGCTTCATACAGCTCTAATGCCTGCCACTTGTTTACGGATATTTAAAATAGATTATAAGCCCTCTGGAGCAGGTAGAGAAATTACTCTGTCTACAGTGTCTAGCACAAAACTTTGTACAATTTAGTTGAGGTCTGTAGAAGTTAGTGTATTTCAAATGTCATACAGTAACGTGGGCATGTCTTATGGCCAGAAAATAACCCAGTGATCAATATTCATTTGACAGAAGTGGCCCATCACAGCCAAAGGATGGTTGGAAGGACAGCTGTGAATAAGGTGCCTATGGGCCTAAATATCAGTAGGGTTTAGCATTTTATGAAAGTGCACAGCTCCCATGGATTTAAGCAAGGAAGGATAGGAACCAAACTTAGGCTTTCTGTATGTTTTCATATTTATGTCTATTGGTGCTAGTTGACTGAATATAGTATCGATACACCCCCTTTACTGATTTTTTTTATAAATAGTAAGGCTTAGTAGAAAACCAAATGACGATTTTAAAAGATGAAGTCATAAAGAAAATCCATTAAACTGCAAAGATATCCTATCCTATCCTATGCTATACAATACCAACATGCCACATACAAGTGCAAATATATGATAGAAGAAGATTTCATTTATCATTATTTGAAAAAAAACTGGCTGAGCCACTCCAGTTTTTCCATTTTTTGGGAAAAAACCCCTGTCTTAGTCATTATCATTGTCATAATAAGAATCTGTAATCTCATAGCAGTAAAGAACATATTCCATGTGAATATTCACCCTCACTGCTATACTTTTTTTTCCCATTCCAAGTACTATGAAAAACAACTGGCATATTTTTTTCACAGTAGACCTCAGAGCAAGATGTTCATTGAATACCTATCAGGATGCTGAGCATCTGGCAACTTCTATGACTGTACACAATAGCAACTTGGTTGTCCTCTCAGTGCCCTGTCCTCAAGTTTCTTCCATCATGCAAATCTCAGATTACATTTTGGCTCCTTTCCTTAATTTGTCAGACATGACTCAGCTTGTTCTCATTAATTTAAAATGTAGACCAAGGAAGAGATTTCTAGCATATCAGCTCAGTGATCTCAGTTCTCTCTTTAACAGACAGTCTTCATTTACAGATAATGTGCCACCATCCCAGCATCAGGGGTTGAAAATGATTCACATCTGCTTTGACATCTGCTATAATGTGCATCTGCCAAATTAGAGATACTGTGTAGCTCAGGGAAGAAAAGTGGAACAAGCCTAAGCCATACAGGTAATTGTGTGCTGGGACTGAAGTCTGACCCTTCACACAAGCAACAAACACAGCTAGATGGGCTTTTATTTGTATCTTTTCACAGAGCAAATTGACCTTGCACGACCCAAAGTTCAGTCACATGGACTCCAGTGCAGAGAGATTTACTCACCATGCACATTACCAGTACAGAAAGATCTGATTGTTCAGTGGAAGGGCAGATTTTTCCTGGAAGTTCTGGAGGAACTCTCATGGCCTGAGCCATCACTAGCAGAAAGAGATTGAGCAACAGTAGCTAGATGTACCTTGATATGAAGCATTGTTATAGTTAGGTGTCAGTGAATGTACCTAGAAATACTACAATGACTTTATTTCATGGATTTTTGAATGTAGAAAAGAATCCCAAGAGGGATCAGCATGAACACCTAGCTAAGGGTGCCAAACATATGACTTGTGGGCCAGATATGGCCCACAGAGCATATCTTCTAAACTACAGTTCTCCTAGTGGGCCTGAGACTTTAGGTGTGGGGTACCATAAAATACAGCACTATGTGGTCCCATTGGGGACAGACTTTGGCAGCAAAAGAGAAAGCAATGTCTGTGCTGTTTGCCCTACCATTACCTGTGCTGCACCACTTGCCCCACTGCCACTTGCCCTGCTGTTCAAGAGGGCGTGAAACCGTTAAGAGGTAAACGGGTGGGGTCCGTGCAGTCTGCCCGGAGGATTCAACCCGGCGGGCTCGGTCGGCCGGCCCGGGACAACGGGTCCCCAACCGCCCCGCCCCCCCGCGGACCAGGAGCCCCCTCTCGTCCCCGGCTTGGCTTCTGCCCTGGGGCGAGCTGGCATACCATGGAAAAGAGGCCTGTGGAAACACAAACTGGACAACTCTTAGCGGTGGATCACTCGGCTCGTGCGTCGATGAAGAACACAGCTAGCTGCGAGAATTAATGTGAATTGCAGGACACATTGATCATCGACACTTCGAACGCACTTGCGGCCCTGGGTTCCTCCCGGGGCTACGCCTGTCTGAGCGTCGCTTGACGATCAATCGCCCGCACAGTGCGTGTGGGGCCGGTGGCGCTGGCCGTCCGGTCCCCGCCGCCGCCGGGCGCGGCTGGGGTGCCTCGCAGGCGACCCGGGGGTGGGGAATCCCTCGGGCCCGCTGCCGCTTGCCCTCTTGGGGAAGCGGGGCGGCCTGAGCCCCCCCCCACGAACGTCTTCGTCCCCCTAAGGTCAGACACGATGTCCCGGAGCACTCGCTTCGGGGAGCTCGTCCCGCTCATGGAGGACCGTTGCGGCGGTCCGACCCGCGCTTCGGCCGGGTCGGCTGCGGCGCCTGCTCCTGGGGCAGCAGGGGGAGCCGGGCCCGCCCCGCGCGGCTGTCTGTGGCGACACAGGGCTGCCCGCGGGGGCCTCGGGCCCGTGCTCCTACCCCCCGGGAATGACGCGTGGCCGCGGGTGCGCGGGGGCCTCGGCGAGGGTCGCGACAAGGAAGGGAGCACGCGGTGAGGAAGGGGAAGGGCCGGATGCTCGGCCAGCTGGCAGGCGGGCGAGAGCGCGGCGGGCAGGCGGCAGGCGGGCGCGGGCGGGGGGGGCCTTCGGGGCGCCCTCCCATCCGACTGCGACCTCAGATCAGATGTGGCGACCTGCTGAATTTAAGCATGTTAGTCAGTGGAGGAAAAGAAACTAACCAGGATTCCCTCAGTAACGGCTAGTGAACAGGGAAGAGTCCAGCGCCGAATCCCCGTCCCGCGGTGGGGCGCGGGAAATGTGGCGTACAGAAGACCCACTCCCCAGTGCTGTTCTCGGGGGGCCCAAGTCCTTCTGATCGAGGCACAGCCCGTGGACGGTGTGAGGCCGGTAGCGGCCCCCGGCGCACCGGGACCGGGTCTTCTTGGAGTCAGGTTGCTTGGGAATGCAGCCCAAAGCGGGTGGTAAACTCCATCTAAGGCTAAATACCGGCACGAGACCAATAGTCAACAAGTACCGTAAGGGAAAGTTCAAAAGAACTTTGAAGAGAGAGTTCAAGAGGGCCCTCCCTGGCCCCCTCAGCCCTGCTGTTACTTGATCTGAATCTAGCCCATGAAGAGCCCCATGGTCAGGACCCAGCACTCAATGCTTCATATCAATGAGCTTAGTCGTACATTGCTGTGGAAGCACTATAATTCTCATTTCATGGGTGAGGAACAAAATCTCCAAAAAGGAAGAGGTCAACTTGGTGTCCCAAATAACAAACTATCATCTTAACCACTATATAGTTCTTTGTCCTTTCTGCATAATAGAGGCCAAATGATTTCACTGAAGAATTCCTGCACCACACCCATTTTTTGTGGCTAAGGTAGAACTTAGGATAGCATCATGTTAGCTTAAGCCTCCACAGCATTGTGAGATGTGAGGATTCACACTTTCATTACAAGGATTCATTAAAACCATTCTCCTTTTCCATAACTCTTGTCAGGTTCTTGGGCACTGTGAAGCAGCTCCCAGTTTAAAGGGGCCCATTGTGTCTGGTAGTTCCAGCTGATAGTAAAGTACTGAGCAGAGCTACCTGGCTTCCAGGGGAAGCAGCGTGAGCAGCTTATTCCAGTGAAGAAGCCTACTCCCCATAACATCTAGGTTTGCAGTGCCTGTCACTATTTTCCTTTCTGGGGTAATGGTGACTAACTCCATACAGCTAGCAGGTAGCGCTGCCTAATACCTAGTGAGGGTGCAAGCATGCCAGAAGAAGCCGGAAAGCAGCATCCCTGGTACTCACCTGCTCCTTATGTACAATGTGCAAGGGATGAAAGTCTTCTTGTACAAGTACAACACTTGGACAGAATCCATCATTATTCCAGGTGTGTTTAACTCCGTCTCAAAATCTGCTTGGGAAATCACTACCTCTTCTCTGTGACTTTGTGTACTTCTCAGCAAATCAGTTCTCTCTTGTAGGTGAACCAAAACCGAGTGAAGTCAATTGAAAAGACCGCCTCTTATTTCAGTGGCTTTTGGGTCAGTCCTTGTGCCTTTCCTGTACTGTTAGGCTTAAACCAGAAAAGGAAGACGAGTTTCCTTCCATTTTACAACACAGAATTTTTCTTAATAGAATGAGCCATTTTTGGGAAATAATCTTTGGCACCAGGGATCAGAAAGAGGAATCTGGTGTGGGCTGCTTGAGTTTTTATTTTTCCACTCTGGAACTGCCCTGCTGGTCTGGTATTCAGTGGCATATTCTGCAGATAATGGGTTCTTTCCTTGAGATGTGTTTTAATAGTGAAGGGAGAAGAGTTCCAGATGTGGAGTCATTTCCAAAGGCAGCTTTTCTACTGCTAACCCCAGTTTACTGGTCACAGAATTAAGGTTTACCTTCAAGGACCATTTTTTTCAAACGCATTCACCTTCCTCCCCCTGCCCCCCCTACCTGAAACCCCTGACCCCAAACTGATGCCAGGTGTTCCAAGACATAAATACATTGTTAAGCTTCTCAGTCCAGTGGCCAGATATGCAAATGAGCTCAGCACCTGATGTCTCCCACTGGAAACAAAGACGCACTCTCCCCTGACACACATATTTCTACTGAGAACAATGGGAGCCAGCGAGTGCTGTGATGTGTTGAAAAACTAGCCCTAAATGCAGTTGGGCTCTAAACTGAGAACAAAAATCTTCTCTTTATCCTAGTTAGAACTAGATTTTATAGCCTCTTGATTCATGGATTTGAAGAGAAAAGATCTCTCTCATTAATGTCACATGACTCAGCCATGTCATGAGGACAATACTGATGCATTTATACTGCTCTTGTAAGTATGAAAATAATGAACTTCTGAAGGTTCACTTCCACTCGGACAAATGCCTCCAGGCAAAAATCAGGCAGATCTGTGCATATCTTAGCATATTAAGTTGCTTCATAAAATATACATGTTGCAATTTGTGAGAGTAGTTATTTGAAGTACTACAAAAAATACACTCTAATGCCAGATTAGAGGGTAAATGAACCACTGTAAGTACTTACCAGTGCACTTGACAAAATAACTTTATCACAGTCAAAGACAGAGGGCAGAAGGAAAATCGTTGGAGATGTACAAAACTATTTGCACCACTTGCAGGTTGGAATAGAAAAAGCAGCTCATGATATAGGGCATGTGCAGATTTTATATTGCACGTTGGGCTCCTAGCAAAGTCTTGAAGATGAGAGAAAATAGAAATTTCTGACTTATACAGAAGAATGAAGAAATCTGCCCTAGGCTTTCTCTGAGTATAATCGAATGTGTGCAGATCGTTCCTTCCAATCCACTGAACAGCCAACTCTGTGAGAGGTGGTGCTTTCAGAATGGCCCAGACTCCATTTTGGGACCTTGGCTGGTGAGGTAGGAAGCCCTTTAGTACTTGTTCAGGTGAGAGGAAGTTCCTTGTGCTACTGGTTGCTTTTTCATGGCTTAGCAAGTGCCATCATGGTCAGGACCATTACATTTCAATGCTGAATGCAAAACCTAGAGTTAAATTCTTTGAAACAGAAGACATCATCTGGCATATGCAATATGAAGCCAATTTACATATGTTTATGTATATAGGTCTTTCGGTTCTCAAAGCCTGAGCATTTGGGTTTGAATTAAATCAATTTTTCTTTTGTTTTTTCCCCTTCCTATGATTTGTTCCACACAGGAATAAGTTAAAGGGACAAAAAACCCTTGCGCAAGACTTTCACTATGCCCATATCTACAGGGTGTCTTTGGTATTCCTGGGAAGCAATGTTCCTGAGCAAGCCATGCCCACCTGCTCCCACTTGTCCAGGCAAAACTCAGAAAGATGGAGTTGAACCCACTCAGGAACATCCCTCATGCCTGGTGTCCTGAGCAGTGTACATGAAGGCAGTGGTTGAGCGAACTAGCTGAGAGTGCCTCTAGGGTGACTCCCCTACTCCCTCTCTAAGTTTGGTGCATGCAAGAAGCAGGCAGGTTGCAGAGTAGAAGTACCCACTGCTTACTAACTTTGCCATCTCTGCTTCTTCAGCAAATCAGATTAAAATAATTTTACTTCTCATTATGGTTTCCTATTACTTGGGGTGTAAATGTAGTTGTATAAAACACTTAAACACAAGAACAGCTTTAAATGCATCAGTTCCTATCTTTAACCTGCCAGATCCTCTATCAATTAGGTCAGCATTTTGTGTTCAGTGTTAGAGGAGGTGGTCTGTCTCCAATTTATTGCCATTTGCACTTGGGACGTGCATGGCCCATATGGCTTCAGTGGAGCCAAATAACCAGAAGGAATCTTTTTTGAGTCATAAACAGCTTGTTGGCTGACTTTAGCAAGGACATGTTTTCAATCATTTGTGCCATTAACAACAGGTAACTCACCAGCCAGCACAAAAAAGAGGAGGTTACAAAAGACAACAAGCAGTATGCTTAGCCAAGAAAATGAGGAAACACAGCCAAGCTCTTCCCTCAGCTATCCTTGAATGGATGAAATGGCAATGGGGACAAGGGGGCAGTATTTAACAAGCTGGTCATACTGTATGAACTAGGGCTAAGAATCACAAAGGTACTTAGGTAGGTTGATGCTGAGCCTTCCTGCACTTAAAATATTGGCATTCACACCCAGAAGTGGAATTCACAAAACCAGTTTAGGTGTCTATCTCTCCTGTTCTTTAAACGGGGAGTTATGGACCTAGATATGGGATTCACAACAGCCAGCCTATGAAACATAGGGATGCCTAGGACAGCCAACGGGATGTCAGGACAGATGTGTGTATGCCTGAAATCCCACCCCTGTCTTGGACATAGGTACTCACATGCAGTCCTGAGTTAGATGCCAAGGCAAAATGGGGATATACAGCCTAAACCCTGTCCTGGACTTAGGTGCCTATATTTACATGCAAGTGATTGACTCCTTCTTTTTTTTCCCCTCAAGACAATAATAGTGAAGATGGCCTTCTTTGCAATATGCTAAGTGGTTAGAGCACTCACTTGGAAAGAGAAAGCTGGGATTCTAAAACATCAACAACCCAAGGAAACTTAAACCTACATCCTCTGTTTCAGAATAGAGACTAGACTAGAAGGGTGGAAGTATTCTCTACCCTTCTGTTCAAGCTACACCACTAACTGTGATTACCTAAAAGGTCACTGCCTTCATGCTGAACCCGCCGCTGGAAGCAAGTGTTAAATGTACTCCAAGCTTGCCTACCAAAACAAGCAGATCCAGGTACTTCAGTACAGGGGTACCTAATCTGTGAATCCCAAAAACGTTAGGTGCCAGATAGACACCTGAATGCTCAGATGAGGCAAGTGAATCAAACCTGAACAGATGTGTAATGAGCAGGGTTTGCACCTGGGGAAAATCCTGTGGAGAGCAGCTGGGGGGAAGGGCAGAGTTTTACCTACGCTGGTGATTCAAAAATAATCCCTAGTTGCTGCTGCCACAGCTACAGTATGGTCTGCTCATTCCTTCTGTCGCTCCTACAGCAGCAGTACAGTGTCTATACATCTGGTCACTGCTGGAAAAGCAAAGCCATGGACCTGCTTCTGCTGCTAGGGCATAAACTCTGTGGAGGTGGGGTTGATTCTTCTGTCCCTGCATCCAGGGTTGGTGCCCTGATCACCAAGTTATACTCCTGCCTCTGGGCATGTGGAGTAGGTGAACTATAGACGTCTCCACTGACTTTCTGCTGAAAACTCAGGTGCCTTGTGGTCTTAGAGTCTCTGTGATCTCTTGGATCTAGTTCCATTTGAAGTCCTTAAGTCCCTTTGTAAATCTGGCTTTAAGATATTCCTTCCCATCAGCTCTGTTTTTACCAGATTCTGTTCTTCAAGGGAAATGACTATTTTCATTTTGTGCCTTGTGCATGGTTAGTAATTAATTATCAAAAATAATTACCTCTCATGCTTGTTAAGCATGTTTAGAACCTTTATCCATTGTGCTCTGATATTAAGAACACCATTCACCCATTTCATTATCTGGGTGCTGCAGGAAGAACTGAGTTAAAGGAAAAATCACAGTTGCCCCAGGAACTCGATCCACTTCTTCAGAACAGAGCTAATGCTGACTTCATTGTTGCAGTCCCTGGTTTTGAGGGGGAGCACAAAGGACTGAAATGGTAAAAGGAACTCCTCTCACCCAACATTTCCAAGCCCGCAGCAAGAAAAGATGTTGAAATAAGCCCTGCATAAGAACCCAAACCTTGGTCTATTCATGCCAATTGAACTGAAACTCAACATCTCTGTAGGTTTCATAATGATCATTAAAACAATTATTGAGCCTCATGAATTGTCACTATAACAGGGGTACCTCACCAGCCTGGTCTCAGCTTCCAGTCCTCCCCTGTCTCTGGGCCACTTGTTTGCTTCACTCATCTGCCATGCCTTGATGTAAAATAAGTTCAGTTGTTATTTAAGCAGGAGGCTACCTATCTTCTTGCCCTCTTGATCACTAGGGCCTTAGTACATGCTCCAACCTCCCTTTACACATGTCCCATGCCTCACAGATATCACACCTCCAGCTAGGTGGCACTGGGACCTGAACTCCAGAGTCTCATGTGGGACTTTTGCTCCTCATTGGAGCTTATGATCCCAGCAACCTCACATTGGGTTCTATCCCTTTCACTATCAGCCCCTTAGGCAGGACCACTTCCCTACACCCCATCTCAGGGCCCCTACTTTCAGGAGCTTCTCTCTGGCTCCTCCTCTGCAGCCACAGGACTCTTAGCTGAGCCTGGGTGCTGCCTTGGCTCCCTTCTCCTGACCTGGGCTCTGCCTCAGAGCTCACCTGGAGTCTGGGCTCCCCCTGTCTGATCTCACCACCAGGGATTTGAGGCTGGGGTTATAAGACACCCCTACCCATCTTTCACCAGGGAGGTAACTGGCCTGGCATTTCCTGGGGGCTCCCATACCACTAGAAACCCCACCAGGCCACTTGTACCCAGCAGGGTGCAGTTTTAGGTCTTACCCAGGACCAGGAGCCTCCAACCTTCCCCACAGCTCCTTCCCTTACCTTCAGTGTTCCACGAGCCGTAGCTCGGCCAGCTGATGTTGCTGCTTTCCCTTGCATGCAGGAACTACTGGCTTTATATAGCTGGCCTGTATTTGAAAATGGCTGCCCTCATCAGCCACCTGGCTGCATCCAGCCTGAAGGTACCCTGCCACAGTCACACAAGAAATGTAAGCAAAATCCTCCTAGTCTGTGTTGTATAAGAAGTCAGGCTAGATGGTCACAATGGTCCCCTTGGACCAATGCTCTATGAATCATCTTAAAATGGGTCTGTTGTGTGTGATTTTTTAATATGATCTTTGAAGGAACCTGGTACCAGCTATTTCTTGGGACAAACTTTTGGTAGTGATATATGTGGGTTAAGTTCTCATACTTGCATCAAGGTCAGCAGCACATTGGGTGTGGCCAAAAAGGTTAAATGAAAAGTTGAACAATATAGAATTCCTCATACTGCCCAGCTGATATATATTAGAATCATACAATGATTTTAGAGTAGGGCTAGAAGAGACTTCAGAAAGTCATCCAGCCCAACTCCCTACCCAAGGCAGGATCCTTCAAAATCATTCCAGACAAGTGCTTGTTTAACCTGCTCTTAAAATCTTTCAAGGATGGAGATTCTACAACATCTCTAGATAATCAGCCCCAATGCCTAACAACCTCATAGTAAGAAAGTTCTTCCTAATATGCAACTCAAATTTCCCTCGCTGCAGTTTAAGACCATTTCTCCTTGTCCTTTCACACTTTGGGTATTTAAAGACTGTTATGAAATCTCCCTTTAGTCTTCTTGTTTCCAAACTATATAATCCCAGTTCTTGCAACCTTTTCAAGCAAATCACGTTTTCTGGATCCCTAATCACATCTGTTGCTCTTCACAAGAATCATTGTATTTTGCCCATGTCCTTTTTGCAGTGAGGCAACCAAAACTGGACACAGTACTGCAAATGAGGCCATGTCAGTTCTGAGTAGAGTAGAAGAATCACTTCCCTTGATTTGCAAGTGACACTCCAATTAATATAACTTAGTAAGATACTGAACTTATTTTGCAACAAGAGGACATTTGACTCATTTTCAGCTTGTTGTCCACTTTAACCTGTCAAATATGGCTGGCAAATACCTAGGTCATCCTAACAATTACAGTCTCTACCAACCTGTGCTCACTGGAAATTGGCTTCCTAGAGGGGAAGAACTTTATGAATGTGATCCTACACCACTTAAGCTTATGCAACTTTTCCCACCTTCTTTAAAGGCAGAGAAAGTGGATACTACAGTATATCCCATATACAGTCCCAAGAGGCATCCAGTCTTCAACTATCATGGATTTTATGGAGGTGTATTTTTAAAAGAATCTTGTTATTCACAAACAGGAGTTTAGCCAAATGTCAGACTCCCAGATAAGAATGCCAGAACTCGGCACAGATGCTTCATTAAATAGATTTTAATTATATTTGCTGTGAATATCAATTTAAGATTGCTACTCAGTTTATTATTATTACTGTTGTTGTTGATTCCTAAGGAAGTCTCCTATTAAGTGAGGAAATGTCAGGAAGACAATATAATTTTTCTAAAAACATCTTCTGAGATTGTGACATTTCAGTATTAAAACAGTTTAGTGGGTCAAAGATGTGGGCCTCTTAACCCAGGATGGAGTTAAAGGTCATATTTTCAACAATCTTTAGCACCCACAGTTTAGGCCTGATTTTCAAGTGGTTAGCAGCTCTCAGTTGCTCACTGCTGGCTGCTTCATTTGGGTTCCCAACTGGGGACATATTAGGTAATGAACTATTCTGAAAATCTTGCCTAAAAAAAGAAACAAATAAATCTTGCCTATTCACACAAACAAATCAACTTCCAGAAAAGCACTTAACCAGGTGTTGACCTTCAAACAACTATGTTTTCCTGTTGACTTCAATGAGATTACTCACATTCAAACATGTGTTGGCTTAAATGTTTTTCTGCATTGGTACTCCATAGGACAGGTCTTCAGTGTTTCTTCTTTCCATATATAGAGAAGTACTCAGCAATTTAAAAGAAAAGAAGATGCCTTAAGGTTTATGGGATTATTTAAAATGATGGATAGGGCAAAGATGCCAAAATTACATTATACTATTTAGGTAGAAGAATTAATGCATTATTTTAAGAAGTTGATGTCAGAAAACAAGAAGAAAAGATCTTGGTGACAAATAAAGGAACGCTTTATGAGAGATCTCTTGTGTAGCAAAACATTTACCTACATATTTAATGTTGAGCATATAGTTTTTCATTTACTTAAATTCTCTGTTGTATTGAGATCTATCTACTTAATTCATTAAAAATATTTTAAAAGGGTACCACTGCCTGAGCAGAATAAACAAGGCCTTGTTTGTTAGTGTAGGCCTTACAGAGGCAGTTTTGGACAGTATTTTCTTGCATATGTGCTCACTTGATTTTTTTCTGCATTGTTACATCATTAGGACCCCTATAGGGTGCCACCATCCCACATTTTCTGTGGCTCTGGGTGCTGTTCCAAGGCATTCCATCTCACCTCTGAGTAAGTGCTCATCTCTGCTGTGATGTGGATGCATTGCCTTGCTCCCAGGACTAGGTGTGTGTGGAATGGGCATGCATCAGGGCAGTCCTGCCAAAACTGTATCCAGTGTATTCCTTCTCCACAATGCCAGTGCCAAAAAAAAACTTAACATCTATATGAGTGGTCAGAGAGTAAAGTGTGATCTCTGCCTAGCATACTTTGAAGTGTCTTTAGACAGAACCCTGACTTTCCGGGAACATCTAAAGAAAACAGCAGCAAAGGTCAAATCCTGAAACAGTTTTGTAGCCGAGCTTGCTGGATTAACGTGAGGAACCAGACACTCTAGACCTCAGCTCTTGCCCTATTATACTCAGCAGCAGAGTGTTGTGCACCTGTCTGGCAAAGGTAATCACATATACATCTTGCTGACACTCAGCTGAATGCAACCATACGTATCATAACTGGAACCCTCCGCTCAACTCCCCTCCCCTGGCTTCCTGTCCTTGCAAATATCATACCCCCACACACGTGTCAACTGATAATGACCCGAAAGTTGACTGAAACCATCTGTGCTGCACGTTACCTACCACTTTAAGATGACCTGCTCAATCTGACCGAGGCCCACCTATCTTCATGACTCCCCTTATGGAGCAACCTCCCTGACTAGGATCTGTCTGCAAATGCACTCTGGATCAAGGAATGGGAATCACAGGAAATCACAAACAAGTTCCTTATGACAAACTGCTTGTCAATCTGCTGGCTTTGAATTAACATGGCAAGAGTGGTCCCTGCTAAACAGATTCAGAACAGGCCAAGGACTGGGTGCACGGCCTCACTGCTGGGCCTCAGTGTCAACCCACTGTGTACTTGTGGAGATATACAAACAATAGTGCACATCACTGAGGAGTGTCCCCTCTACAAACTAAGAGGTGGATTAATTACGTTGAACATAGCTAAACAGGAGGCTAGTGCTTGGCTTGGTGGATCTGCATTTGCTAAATAAATAAATAAACTCATCGTGGTGCCCTGTGACCAGTGGGGTCCTTCAAGGCTCTGTCCTGGGACCCATCCTGTTCAACATCTTCATTAATGATGTGGACATTGGAGTCAGGAGTGGACTGGCCAAGTTCACCGATGACACTAAACTTTGGGGCAAAGCATCCACGCCAGAAGATAGGCGGGTGATCCAGGCTGACTTGGACAAACTCAGCAAATGGGTGGATGAGAACCTGGTGGTGTTTAACACCAAAAAATGCAAGGTTCTCCACCTTGGGAGGAAAAACCTGCAGCTTCCTTATAGGCTCGGCAGTGCTACGTTGGATAGCACTACAGAAGAAAGAGACTTGGGGGTCATCATTGACCACAAGATGAACATGAGCCTGCAATGCGATGCTGCGGCTAGTAAAGCGACCAAAACACTGGCTTGCATCCATAGATGCTTCTCGAGCAAATCCCGGGACGTCATTCTCCCCTTGTACTCAGCCTTGGTGAGGCCGCAGCTGGAGTACTGCGTCCAGTTTTGGGCTCCACAATTCAAAAAGGATGTGGAGAAGCTTGAGAGAGTCCAGAGGAGAGCCACACGCATGATCAGGGGTCAGGAAAACAGATCTTACAATGACAGGCTGAGAGCCATGGGACTCTTTAGCCTGGAAGAGCGCAGGCTCAGGGATGATCTGATGGCCACCTATAAGTTTATCAAGGGTGACCACCAGGATCTGGGGGAACGTTTGTTCACCAGAGTGCCCCATTGGATGATGAGGTCAAATGGTCACAAACTCCTGCAAGACCATTTCAGGCTGGACATAAGGAAGAATTTCTTTACTGTCCAAGCCCCCAAGGTCTGGAACAGTCTGCCAGCGGAGGTGGTTCAAGCACCTACATTGAACACCTTCAAGAGTAAATTGGATGCTTATCTTGCTGGGATCCTATGACCCCAGCTGACTTCCTGCCCTTTGGGCAGGGGGCTTGACTCGATGATCTCCTGAGGTCCCTTCCAGCCCTAATGTCTATGAAATCTATAAAATAGGGCAGGCATGGTGTAGAGGCAATGAAGAAAACCTTCTAGACAACCTAGTGTTCTGGGACAACATTTACAAAGCAACTCAGACATGAATGTGTCGAACCTTTGTTCTGAGGTTATGCTTCTCCTTTACTCTGTCATTGTGGCCTCTGTTGTATTACGGAGTCTCTTGATAAGGTGTACACTTAGCATTTGAGGCCTCGGTTCACTATGGAAAAATGACATCTACAAGCAGTACCAAAGTTTGTTCAGGTAGTTTCATAGTTTCATAGTAGCTAGGGTCAGGGGGGACCTGAACAGGGCATCTAGCCTGACCCCCTGCCACAGGCAGGAATGAATGCTGGGTTCACAAGACCCCAGACAGGTGATCATCCAACCTCCTCTTGAATTTGCCCAAGGTAGGGGAGAGGACCACTTCCCTGGGAAGTTGATTCCAGATTTTGGCCTAACTGTAAAAAATTGCCTTCTGATCTCTAACCTAAACCTGTTCTCCATCAGCTTATTACCATTGTTCCTTGTTACCCCAGGTAGTGCTGGGGAGAAAAGGGCTCTTCCTATTTGCTGTTGATCTCCCCTGATGAGTTTCTAGGCAGCCACCAGCTCCCCCCTCAGCCTCCTCTTGCTGAGGCTGAACAGGTTCAGGTCCCTCAGTTTCTTCTCATAGGGCCTGTCCTGCTGCCCTCTCACCAAGCAGGTGGCCCTCCTCTGAACCCTCTCCGGGCTGGCCACATCCCTTTTGAAGTGCAGCACCCAGTACTGGATGCAGTACTCCTACTGCGGCCTGACCAAAGTCGCATAGAGGGGGAGTATTACCTCTCTGGACCGGCCTGTATGTATGCTGTGGATTCCTTCTCCCAAGGTGCAGCACCCTGCATTTGTCTATGTTGAACCCCATCCTATTCTCATCTGCCCACTTTTGTAGTCTGTCTAAATCTATTTGCAGCCTCTCTCTCTCTTCAAGTGTGTCCACCTCGCCCCACATCTTAGTGTCATCAGCAAAGTTGGACAGTGTGCTTTCCACCCCCTTGTCCAAGTCGCTGATGAAGATGTTAAACAGTGCGGGCCCGAGGACCGAGCCCTGGGGGACGCCACTGTTCACATCTTGCCAGTTTGAGTACAACCCGTCCACCACTACTCTCTGGGTGCACCCTGTCAACCAATTTTTTACCCATCCAACTGCGCAGGCATCAATGCCACAGTACTTAATTTATTGATGAGGATGGGGTGAGAGACAGTGTCAAAAACCTTCTTAAAGTCCAGAAAGACTATGCCCACAGCGACACCATCATAAGTGAATGAAAAGCACATACTCAAAACTACACTAGAACTCTCCATACTATTACTTGGACAGAGTGAAAATATCTGCAGAATGCCATGATTTGATTGGACTACCTCTGTTAAGAGGATGATCCTGTCCTCAGCATAAACACCATCCAGCCTGTGAGTCCAAACTTCTTTCAAAGCATAAAACAAAACCAAGGGACACAGTGAGCATTCCACACCTGTCCCCCGCTTTGATAGGCCTAGATCAAATGGGCCATTATCTTCCAGAAAGATAATACCTAACATAATAGAAAGAATTTCTATGGGACAGGATTTCATAGGCTACTGAATAAGAACACAACCAACTCACTTCTGAAGATGCTAAGTTGCTTTGAGTGAACCAGAAAATGGGAAAACCAAAATACATCTGAACCCATACACAAAACACACCTTCCCTTCAGAGCTGGTTGAAAAATGCAGTGTAATTTTCAAAGATGACACCTGGAATATTAATTCTGATGAAAAATGTTGTGAACATGTCAAAATAAGGAATTTCTTAACTAGAAATATATTTAGTAAAAATTAGACACAGTAGGAACATTTTTATCAAAAATCTTTCGGAGGAAATCTTTAAGTGACTTGTGAATTACAAAAAATTCAGTCAACTCTAGATGAAACCATATGTTACGGCATTGTATGAAATCTGATACAATATTTTTTAATTCAACAGTCAATGATAATTTCTCAAAAAGAACTTCATTTTTGTGGAAAATGTTTCCCATTTACTGACCAGCTGCCTCAGATTCAGTAAATGAATTCTTGTTCTTCTTAAAGAAATTGCAGAAATGATAAAATCAACAATTCTAGCAGGAACATACTCTACACAAACTATACAAAGTTCTGATTCTTCATAAATCTTTGGCTGGTTGTGCTGCTTTCAGGTATATGGAATACTAAGCTTTTGGGTTAAAAAAAAGTGATATTATTTCCCCAGAAGAAAATGGAGTAATTATTATTTTATTTGTTTAGTTTACATGACATTGCTCATGCACATAATAAAGTATGGCAGCACAGTTTCAAGGTAGTAAAGATCTCTGATACAATAGATTATTTTTCTTTGTTGCTTTTCTCTGCATGCAAGGAGGATGTTTTCTTTTCCCCCTGAGAAATACTGCCAAGCAATTTCTTGTTCAGAAGAAAAACTACCTAACAAAAGAGATACATCTATTATAGAGGTAAACTTCTTTCACCTCACTGGTAGGTGACTGCCAATTTAAGACTGAAATAAATGTCACAGATCAGCTTATAAATCTGAAACATATTTCAGTAACCACCCTGAAAAGCAGGTTGTCCTTGTTTGTGATGCAGACAAGGCATGCACTAGGCAATTCTGCAGCATAGGAGCAGCATTCACTTAAACCCAACTCTTATAAGTGAGAAATACTGAACAACGCACTGCGAAATTTATATTCTTGCCATATTATGCTGATCCCTTTACTTTCAAGGCATTCTCCTGGTCACTTCAACCCAAACACAGGAGAGTGTTTGCCTTTTTTTTCCAGTAGGTTGCTGCTGAAGAGAATATTGCATTGTTGTTTGGCTGGGGGACATTTTTTTTTAATATCACTACAGGTATAAGTGCATCCACTCTGGCTCTGTGCCAATGGAACTGAACCAGCAAGCAGCCTTTGCTGCTCCAGAAAAGGGAATAACCATGCTGGGAAAAGTGGAAGCTTTGCTCAGTAGGATACAAAGTAAATGTGAATATATACCAGGCTGTGCCAATGGAGGGTAAGCTCTGCCAGTAAAACTTCATTGTGTAGACCAAACCTAAATGAAATAGAGATGTAGCTGCATCCAAAAAATGCTCACTGAGAGGAGAAGAGATGCTAGTTGTGTTTCTGATCACAGAGTCAGGTCTAAGCTGCCCTTGGTATGGAGTAGAGCAGGTTTGGGGCTGCTCTAAAGTATGTTGAGTGGTTCAGGTTTCCAGGGTAATTGGTCACAGTCTAGTAGCACTGCAGCCATGTCCCATTTCTTCTCTCATGTTCTTTATGCAGGGGCTGGAGGGCATAAGAGGCAGCTCAAGTCCCTTTATCCTTTACGCTATAGACCATGGGTAGGCAAAATACTGGCAGAATGCAGGGCATCTGTCAGGCCAGCTGCTGGACTCCATTTCCCAGCAGCCTCTGCCCACATGGCTGGGGCTGGTCTCTATGGAGACCCCAGCAGCAGCTGGCCCGGGAAAGCTCAAGGCCGGGGTTGCCATGGAGACCACCCACAGCTGTGCCGGCAGAGGGGGCATCAGAGCAGGACAGGGGGCTGTTCTGGAGCTGCTGGGATCTTGCAATGAGGGCATCTTGCTCCGGAGCCAGGGCAGAGCCACGATCACTTCAATCAAGCAGGGGATCACAACTCCATGTTGGATCCTTGCAGCGGTGACAGCCTAGTCTGAAGCAGGGGCAGAGCCCAATGCCTGGCTTGTGTGCCCCTGTCCAGAACGTGCAGGCAACAGATCACAGCTCTGCCCTGGCTCTGGAGCAAGGTGCCCTCATCACAAGTTCCCAGCAGCTCCAGAGCAGCCCCCTGCACTGCACTCTGCCAGCATGGCTGGGGAGGGTCTCCATGGCAACCCCAGCCTTGAGTTTTCCCACACAGCTGTGCCTGAGGTCTCCATGGAGACCGGCCCCAGCCTTGCACAGGGGCAACTGGGACATGGAGTCCACTGTTGACTGGATCTTGTCCGTGGACCAGACTTCCCAATCCCTGCTATAGCGAGTGGCAAGCCTTGGGGTGAGGGGTACTCTTCTGAGGGACTAGAATAACAACAGAAAACCCACTCTTCAGAGAAGGCACTTACCAGCAACTGGTCCAAGGGGACAGAACTGAAGAAGCTACTTCCCAGCTGCAAGGGTGAAATGCAAGTTCCTCACTCAGTTTTCTCTGGAGGAGCTGCTAGCTGGAAGATTGTGATGTTACTTGGCTCACATGAATAAAATGCAAACTCTGCTATTATATCATATGGTCCTGGAAGTGCTCTGTGACTATGCTGTCTGTTGAAGACAAATGGGAGAGAAATCTAGTGAGAAGCTGGTCTGTGTCAGTCCAGAAGGCAGGAGTGACGTGTAGCAGGTATATGCGGGTGCACGTGCACCCGCTGAGAATGGCGGTGCACCCCCTGCAAAAAGGCACTGCCGACACTGTTGGCGGCACCTGCAGGCATTCACCACTCACCCCCCTGCTGACGGCATCTGTGGGTGGTACATGATTGCTGCTGGCCTCCACCGACACTGCCGGCGGTGCCGGCAGGTGGTTGCTAACCCCTGGTCAGAGCTCGCCACCCTGTCTCGCCCCCTGCCACCAACAGTCCTGGCGACATCTGCAGGAGCTCTGCACTTACTGCTGCCGGGCTCTTCCCGCCAGGCTCCCACTGCCGCCAGTGCATCTGTGCCCCCCCAGCTGCTGGTGGCATGCACCGTTCATGCCATAAGGACTCTAGAGAACTGCTGGAGCTGATGTTGGGTAGCTGGGGATGACAATGGTATGGTATGCTCTGTGTGATGGATTACTGTTAGCTTTTAACACACGCTAGAAGAGTATATAGTGTAGGGTGAGGGAAATGAGAGAGTTGTCAGGGTGCACAAGTTGAGTCTGGAAAGGAATTAGGGCAGTGTTAAGATGGCTTTTCATAAAGATCTTTGAATTCTGTAGACTAGTAGGTTTTATTGGCATCTTCCAAAGTAAGTAGTGAACAAGCAAACAGGACTGGACAGCTATGATTACAACAACCCATAGCCCATATGCTCTTTCGGCAACAGGAGCCACCAGAGTTTGTCTACTTTATAGTCAACACTGTCCGCCTGCTCTTATGATCCTACAAAGGCTTCAAAGAAAGTTAACGGGAAAGAACATTTACTGTTATTCTGGAAAGCCCTACAGTGTCTAGGGCCAAGTGAGTTGGAAAGTTAGTCACATCGGGTTTTGTGCCTACCACAGATTTCATTTTTATTGCTACTCTGCAGTAACCATCAGGTTGTTTTTCCTGTAAAGCAGTAATTATGGGAAAAAAAGAAAAAGAACATAGGAGACATTATTTTGTTTCTTAAGGTTGATA
The DNA here is from genome assembly GCF_052110815.1 of Crocodylus siamensis. Classification (NCBI taxonomy): domain Eukaryota; kingdom Metazoa; phylum Chordata; order Crocodylia; family Crocodylidae; genus Crocodylus; species Crocodylus siamensis. The sequence continues at coordinate 134,588,851 of NC_143396.1, read as the reverse complement.
GTGGCTAGAACAAAACATATTGTACATTGTGTGCTTGCTGATTTTCATAGCGCTGTTTTCTACTGATAGTTATTATATCTCCGGGTTGGTAAATAAGCAAGAATATAATAGAGGAAAGTGGGTTATTATTGTTGGAATAGTCTGAAATACCTAGGCTTATTCAAGGAATAGTCTAATTTCACTGCTTTTGCTATAGGTTTCTCTCAATTACTGGAAGAGCTGGCCAAATGTTGTTTGTTGAATAATTTATTTGGTGATATTTTCAGAATAAAGCATGTTTTTCCCATTATGTACCTAGCTAATAGGACTGGTCAAACAACTCATAGGGTTATTCTTTGATTAAATAACTTGACAATTTTTCACAAAAGGTTTTCACTAAAATATTCAGCCATCATTGCTAAAGATAATATGCACAGCCAGAGATGATTCTAGCAGGGTGCAGGGTCCAGATGCAAAGAAGCCAGTGACTGAGAGGTGGTGAGTAGCTGGATGCAAAGCTGGCAGTGGTGGTGCAAAGTCACCAGCACTAGGTGGGCCCTGCAGGAGGGGCCATGGCTACTCCATCAGGCTCCACGGGGCCCCCGAAGCACGGGGCCCAGGGTGGTTGCCCCGATGTGCCCCACCTAGGGATGGCCCTGTGCACAGCTTTTCCAGCAACGCAGAAGCCTTCTCCCACCCAAGCTAAGATCAGTGGAATTTCATCTTAACAGCCTGTAACTTTCTTGCAAGAGCTCTGGATAACCACTGACTCCCACTGGCTTCCAAAGGAACAGAATTGTCTAATTTTGTAAGGCCATATCTTCATGCTTTGATCAACACTAAAAGCTCAGTCTAGAATAAGAGGAGCTACTAGACACTGGTATCTTTAGCATATGTGGTCCCTAAGGCCAGAATATCCAAGGGCATAGGTGTCCTCATAATTCTTAGAAAACCCCAGTCTCATAAGCTTTCTTTCAGCTTCTAAATGCAGTGACATTGGTTTCAACAGAAGTGGTTCTGTGCTTTTGAGTACCAGGATAGTGACTGACATAATTAAACATGGTTCTGGGATTCTAACTTTAGGTTCTTGTCTTGGAAAAATCTTGGTTTTTAACTCCACTTACATCAGTGCCTGAAAGGCACCAGGTTGCAAATGCACAGCAAAAATAAAATATAAAATTTCACAGCAGTGGGCCCAGTTGCTGAAAGGTACATCTTTCTGGTGCTACCTGAAGGAAGCTCCCACTGATTGGCAGCCTGACTCCTTGTTCCACTGACTGAGATAGAGCAACCCATCAGGGCTGCAGAAAGAAGCATGCTGACTTATCCCTCTAACCTCTCCTGTAAGAATGCGTCTGATGGCTGGAGGGAGATGGAAGGAAGAGCAGGGAGAATGCAGCAGTTTAGTGAGGTATGCCTCCCCCTGCTTTCTTGTGAGCACAAGGGGCATATTCTCTGCTCTTCCTCCAGACTTCTCTGAAATGCCCATTCAGGGGAATGCAGGGAAAAGGAAAGTAGAACCCCAGATGCTATATCCTGGTTGGAAAGAGATGGCTAAACTGGTGGTAGGCAGAATAATGGATGTGGGGGAGTGGTTGCAGATGGAAGTAAATACAAGGTGATAAGAGATTGCTTTGGGAATGAGTGGCACAAAATGAGAGGCATGTGTGCATGACACTTTAAGGCAGGCTAAATGCTTTTGCACTGCTTTCATAGATTTCATAGACATTAGGGCTGGAAGGGACCTGGGAAGATCATCGAGTCCAGCCCCCCACCCCAGGGGCAGGAAATCAGTTGGGATCACAGGATCCCAGCAAGAAAAACATCCAATTGACTCTGAAAGGAGTCCAGAGTAGGTCCTTGCACCACCTCTGGTGGCAGTCTGTTCCAGGCCTTGGGGGCTTGGACAGTAAAAAAGTTCTTCCTTATGTCTAGCCTGAAACGGTCTTGGAGGAGTTTGTTATCATTTGACCTTGACATCCCATGGGGTGCTCTGGTGAACAGACGTTCCCCCAGATCCTGATGCACACCCCTTATATACTTACAGGCAGCCACCAGGTCTCCCCTGAGCCTGCGTTTTTTCAGGCTGAAAAGTCCCATAGCTCTCAGCCTGTCATCATAAGACCTGTTTTCCTGCCCTCTGGTCATGCACGTAGCTCTGCACACTCTCAAGCTTCTCCACATCCTTTTTAAATTGTGGAGCCCAGAACTGGGTGAAGTACTCCAGCTGCGGCCTCACCAAGGCCAAGAACAGTGGGAGGATAACATCCTGGGATTTGCTAGAGAAGCATCTATGGATGCAAGCCAGAGTTTTGCTCACTTTGCTTGATGCAACATCACATTGGTGGCTCATATTCATCGTGTAGTCAATCGTGACCCCCAAGTCCCCTTCGGCCGCGGTGCTAGCAAGCCGAGTCTATAAGCATGCTATGGGTTTTTCTTCCCAAGGTGGAGTACTTTGCATTTTTTGGTGTTGAAGGCCATCATGTTTTCATCTGCCCATTTTCTGAGCCTGTCAAGGTCGGCTTGGATCACCATCCTCGGGTGTGGACGCTTTACCCCAAAGTTTGGTGTCATCAGCGAACTTGGCCAGGCCCCTTCTGACACCAATGTCCACATTATTAATGAAGATGTTGAAAAGAATAGGCCCAAAGATGGACCCAACTTCTGTCATCTACCACTCTCTGGGTCTGGCCTCAGAGCCAATTCCCCAGCCACCAGACTGTGATGTAGCTGAGGCCACAGTTGGCCAGTTTTTCTGAGATGATCATGGGATACCAGATTGAAAGCTTTTTTTAAAATAAAGATATACAACGTCAATCTCTTCTCGCTTGTTGAGGTGATATGTCACCTGGTTGTAGAAGGAGATGAGATTGGTCTGGCAAGACCTACCTGCAACAAACCCATGTTGGCTATCCCTCAGGAAGTTGCCTTCAGCCAGTTTGTCAAGAATGGTCTTTTTGATGATTTTTTCCAAGATCTTCCCCAGGATAGAGGTCAGGCTGATGGGCCTGTAGTTCCACGGATCTACTTTCCTCCTTTTCTTGAAGATAGGCAGCACATCAGCTTTCTTCCAATCTTCGGGCACTTCACCTGAGTGCCATGAGTTCTCAAAGATCTGTGCCTGTGGCAGAGCTATGATGCTTGCCAACTCCTTAAGTACCCTGGGGTATAAGCTGTCTGGGCCAGCTGACTTGAAGGTGTCCAGCCTCTCAAGATGTTCCTTCACATGGTCAACACTGATGAAGGGTAACAATTCTCCCTCACCCTGGCCATCCAATACCATACTGAGCAGGGCTATCCACTGGGGCTGGTGAAAGACCAACGCAAAATACCCATTAAGCAGGTTGGCTTTTTCCTGGGTGTTGGTTGTCAGTTGACCTATATGGTTAGGCAGGGGTCCAATGTTACCCTTGTTTTTCCTCTGGCTCCCCACGTATCTAAAAAAGGACTTTTTATTGTCCTTGATACGTGTAGCCAGTTGGAGTTCAGTTGCAGCCTTGGCTTTCCTGGTTTTCTCCTTACAGGTCCGGACCAGTGCAGAGTACTCCTCCTTTGGGGTGGATCCAGCCTTCCATCCTTTATAGGTCTTTCTTTTTAGGTGCAGGAGGTCCACTAGTTCTGTGCAGATCCAAGGGGGCTGCTTTGCCCTTTTGCTGCCTTTCCTCTGAGACAGCATAGAAATGGTGTTGGTGTTTGCATGCCTTGGCGGTGTTTTGCACGTTAATTCCAGATTCTGTAGGAAATTTGGTGGTGTAACGCACCTTAAATGACTTGGGGCACAGCAAACTAAATCTCGTTCAAAGTTTGCTGCCCCTATAGACATGGAGTGAAGCAACAGGCTCTGTGCAGCTCAGGGGCTCTGTAGGAAGCCCTGCAAGTAGCCTGGCAGCAGCCTGGGAAAGCAGGCTCTGCCCAAGAAAAGTGGGGAGCCTGATCCCTGCCCCCCTTTTGGGAGCCTGCTTGCCTGAGCTGTGTGGGGACCTAGTGCTTCTCTCCACGGCTGTGGTGCCCCCTGGGACTGACCGAGTTGGGTGCCTAGGGGCAGGAGCGCCATTGCCACGGAGGGAAGTACAAGCCCCCACCCACAGCCCAGGGACCACTTCATCCACCGGCAGCTCACCCTCCCTCTCTGCCAGATAGACAGGTAGGTAAGCAGGCTGTGTGCACGACATGGGGGGTTAATCAGTCCTAAATTAAAGCAGTGTTTTTTAAAACTCACCACTTCAATTTAGGGCCCCCATTTCATCTATACACACCCTAAGTAAATTTCTGTGCTGAGAGACGGACTGATATGGAGGTATGGAGGTGCTTATACACCCCCTTCCTTTCCAGACCACTTTGAGAATTGACTTAAGCCCACCACATAAGCTGTTATGGATTATGAAATGAACTGTAAAGGCTCTGCCAGTAAAGTGGTACTGGGCCTGTACTTCTGCGCTGGATTGGTTCTTAACACAGCACTAGCCAGCTTTACCATAGTGAATCAGGGTGAAACATGGCCTCTGCTGAAGTCCCATGGAGTTTCACCATCGACTTCCTTATGGCCAGAATTTCACTCATGGTGCTCTGTAGAATATGTAGCTGACACATCGTGTATTAACATGTGTCAGTGCAGTAGAAGGGTAGAACATACCTTAAACACAAGACTTGTCTGACTTCCTTCTGAGAAAGTGGCAAATTCCTCTGTACATGGCAAAATATTGATTGCATGTGGGGTTGGGAAAATTCAGTTGTTGAACTGCAGTTGTAACATGAATGCAAAGACAGGGAAGAACCCATTGTAGTGAGTCAGCTGCAAAATATGGCCATGATCCTGACATTAAAACAGCACAGATGGACTCATGGGGTGCATCCAGATGAGCGTGGACGTGCAGTATGTGGTGCTGCAGAACCATCTGTGGTGCCATATACCTCACATGTCACATATGCAGGTGTTCCCTGCACTGCAAAGTAGGACATCCTGAGGTAAAAAAACCCCACACATAAAAAAAGCTGGGTGGTGCATGTGACAGCAGCATGTGCCACCCAAAACTGGAGCCTGGCCAACCTAAGCCAGACTCCAGCTTAGGTAGCACTCCTGGCACATGCAGGAGTGCTACAGCTGCAGCTCCCAGAGGCTCCTAGGATGCCAGGTAAGGTTGCTGGGGCCAGCACAGTTGGCCGTACCCCACTGAAGACAACATGCCATGCCCCAGAGCAAGTGTGGCACAGACGTTCCCCAGGGACAAGTAGGAGCAAAACAAGGTGTGCCACTGATACTTGTCCCTGGGGAAATGCACATTCCCGCTCCTGGGGATGCACCCATATAGTTCATGCATGCATTTGCCTCAGTTGGAGACAAACTACATGGATCTGACTGCAGAACTAGAGTTAGGGTCAAATCCCTACCTGATGTAAACTGGCAAAGGTCTGTTGAAGTCCAGGTAACTTTGCTGATTTACACTGACAGAGTATATTGGTGGTTGGCCTTTACCATGGGCACACTCTTTCTACAAATTTCCAAAAGTGTTGCCTGACAGGATGAAAAGTCCTGATTTTGTTTCTATCAAAAGGTGAATTCTTACATAACATTTGATCAAGAAAACATGCAGATAAATTTTGCACAAAATGTTTTGAACAAAATATTTGAATGATATATTTCAAAAACATTTGACTGGATTCACTAGAAATCTGGTAACTCGTGACCAAGACCTCACCTACCTCTATAAATTTCCATTAGCAGAAGTAGGAAAGAGAGACAAAGAAAACTGAAACTATAATTAATGAGAGAGAGAGAAAAAAAATCATTTTTCCTAATTAAAAAATTTCAACTTTAAAAATGTTGGAACAACCCAATGGGCAAGAAAGAAGTTTGCCATGGAAATAACCTTCACCAGGGGTGGGGAGAGGAGATGGCAATGAGACTTGTCAAAGGTACATATAAACCTGCACCTCAGGGTACTTTGGCTGGTTTGCTTTTGCTCAGTTTGTAAAATATACTCCTAAAGGCAAGGGAGACAGCAAAGGTGAGGAGATCAACATAGCTACATAGCATTGCTCTCCCTCATACAGTGCCTCATTGATGAGCATGCTTTGAGCTTGGAGCTAAGGAATTAGTTCAGGGGGGTACAAACTCAGCTGATTCTATAAGCTAATGGACCATTAGAGGGACACAGACCCAGAAAGTGTTCACCTAGGTCACAGCTGTTCAACTTTTAAGTGGCTAAAGGCTGTACACTGTGCAAGTTACACCACTTGAAGACGCATGCACTGGAGATCACACTAGTGCGAGCCACGCACACTCTGACCACGCTGCTTCCCCATGCTGCATCATACATACAGTGGCCCCATCCACCTGCTGCACCACACATGTGGCCATTGGACCACACCCACTGGCAGTGGCCCCTGCCTTGCTGCATCATGTTGTGGGCTCCTCCACACCATGGAGTGCACTGCCCTATCTCCAGGGCAGGAGCAGGAAGTAAAAGCTGAAGGAGGGAGGGGAAGCCTAAAGTTCCAGGCTGCAGCAGCAGCTGTAGTGAGCAGAGGAGCAATGGCCAGGTGGGAATCCAAGGTCTATGCATTAACAACTTGTGGACCACATGCAACCATGGCCCATCAGTTGGACACTCCTGACTTGGGTAATAGCCACGAGTTATGTTGGCAGAATTCTATTTACTTCTTACAGCTCCCAATTAGTTTTACTCTTACTAACTTCTAGAGGACTTTTCTGGAGAACTCAGGGAAGCACCTGATCTGGTGAACATAAAGATCTTTTTCCTGATTCCACTGCATTTCTTATGATTCTGGTCTCTTAACCTAGTGAGATCCAACCTTTCTGGCAGGAGTGCAACAAGCTAGCCACACACCCTCCCAGAGTACCACCGTGATTCCCATTGCCTGCTTGCTCTGCTGCTTTTCTTTCTGCTTCCTACCCCATGTTCCCTAACCAACCTGCTACTCTGCTTTCTGCTGTCTTCCCTAACTGCCACTGTGCTGACTGTCTACTCCCTGATCTGTCACCTGCCACATGGAGAGGATGCCCACGCCATCTCTGGCACTTGTGCTGTAGGTCGGCTATCCTTGTCTTAATCAATGGGGATGTTCACTGGCCTAGGGGGCAGCATATAATTATAAATGGGATTGTGCCTGTTTAATGAAGAAGTATACACTAGTGTCAGGTGTCCAGTGAAAAACTATCAAAGATCCTGAATGAAGTAGGCTGTAAACAGACATCACCCTTGTGCCGACATACTTTTTTTTATGATGGCACAAAACCTGAGGAAACAGATGTCCCTGCCCCTTGTCATGCCCCAAATGCCCCAAAATGTTTGTTCAAAGATTCTAAGTAATAGTTTGTGCTCTGTTTTTGGATGGACATTTATAGAATAAAAGCATAGGCAGGCAGGGGCCCCAAGCAGGTGCTACTGGGACTTTAGGGACCCAATCTGCAGGACAGGCCTAAATGCCTGGTCCCAACCTGAGGGTGCCCCTGGAAACCCCATCAGTTCCCCATTCTGTGCTTGCAGACATGCCCCAGAAATTCCCCTGCAGAGAATCCAGGGACATGTGTTTCATGCTGCAGAACAAGGGAACCCCATGGACCTGATCCTACTGGAGAAGAGCCACAGGTGACATCTGTTTCTGCCAATCATTCAGTTGATCCTGCCAGAAAAGCAACAGCCTGTTTGTAGCCATAAACACTTTTAAAAATGTTATCCTAAAATTCTTAGAGTCCTAAATGGAAGTCCTAACTTTCAAAAACACTAAGCACCCCATCCATTGACAGCCCCTGAGAATTCTTCAGTTTTGGAAACTAAGCCACTTATCTGCCTAAATATGACATGTGATGATTAATTTTAAAGCTCCCACTTTTGAAAACCTTAGCCCCAGCTTTTCAAGCTATTTCCTTTATTAAAGCTGAAACTGGAGGCTGAGTTATATTACACTGACCACAACCCAAGAAGCAATTAATGTTGCCACCAATGTGCTTGTTCATACATATGCATTTTCAAACATTCACAAGGGACAGCATTGACATGGTACCATGTTTATATAAACTTCTACTTAGCTCAAAGTCAAGATGGTCCCAAGAGGATAAATGGATTTGTGTTTTTAAAAACTCCTAAGCTAAAATCTTAGCAGACAACGTCCCTACCATTTCTATTTCTACCATGTCATTTATTTAAAAACCTTAGGATTCATTTTCCCATGAGCAAATACTTTGCCTACATCCTTTGCAATTTATCACTGTCAATCTCGTCTGCTTTTACAGTTGTAGCACAGATTGTATAAATATTTGGGGATAGTAAAGACTAATTTCCACCAAATATCTCTCATAAAATATTCTATTTTATAAAGGATTAGTGAAAACCTTTTGCATAAGTCACTTCTGATTTTAAAATAGCTTTATATTATTTCCCAGCCCTCCATTATAGTCATGCTGTGTACAACCTCTCTGGGAGATACAAAATGAGACCTTAGTTCTAAAGAACAGCCTTGACAACATATATCCTAGACGATATGTGTATTTCTATAAGATAATAAAATCTTACGCTTATTACCTTAAATTAAACACTGTCTTGACTGGACTGAATCGATCTCTCACTGAATTAGTATCCTAGTGGTATACTTAACAATAGCTTCAAGGCTACAACTGAGACAATAAAAATTATGTGCATTTTGAACAGACCAATATTTTGGGACAGTAGGAAGAGAATAGGAAATGCACATTACTTTATAAAAAAAAAAAAAAAAAGTGGGAAAACTGGAATGAAGGGAAAAAAGCATCAGGGCAGATGGCTTTTTAAGGAAATGCTGGGAAAACTTCCTGAAATACAGGATAAACTGTAACAGGTTTTTTTTTACTTCTCTATTCCATTTTGCTTACCAATCTTTCCATATGAATAAACAGAAAGAAAATGTTCTCAGATACAGAAAAGTTTCTTTGCCAAAGAGGTTTGCCTGGCAGGTTAGTGATAGAATGAGGATTTGAAGCAAGTCTCTAAAGTCTGGAGCTTAGCTCACTTGACCAGAGTGCCTCACAAAGGGTAGTATTTGTGTGATTTGTTCGGGTAAAAACAAACTGTTTCCCACTCTGTACAACAGAATATACAAGAGCAAGAGAAAAGTAACAGAAGAAATATTCAGTACAGTAGTCGGGAAGACTGATTTAACAATTTCCTTTTCCATGTACACTCATTTAAAGCTAATGTTTTAGATACTAGAAGTCTCTTTGGGAAGAAAACCCCTTTTTTCAGTCCATTGTACAGATATAAAAAAATAAACACTTCCTTTAAAAGAAAACAAAAATTTAGTATTAAGACTGATGGTGTACATTTAGTTATTAAGGTGTATAAAGCAAAACTCAGGGTGAATTTTGCCAGGATAACACACATTGCCTAGATCCCTACTGTGCAAAGAGTCTAATTGGCTATACTGGGAATCTTCCTGATGTAAAATACTATGCATCAAGAAGGTATGTATCACAATTATTTCAAGAGAGATTTCTTGACCTTTTTAATAACATTTGCACTAGAGGTGCATGAAAAGATATAATTCATTTCCCCCCCCCCATCATGTAATGGTAAATATTCCCCATTGATTGTTTTTGTTGCTAATTTAGAGATTATTGAAAATGGTTAAAATTTAACAGTTTGCATAAAAACTGGGAACTGGTGTCTTATGAATCCATTTGAAAAATTATCTGTAGAAAACTAGAAAAATTAACACCATTTCTGGGGAGCTCTGATTGTCACTGAAGGACATAATACTTTTTTCAATTGTTTGGCAGGAGGGTTATGAAAAATTATGAAATGCTACAGAAGGCTCGCCTGTGTGATTGATCAACATTTCTGTTTTTCTTTTAGAGAAACTTAAAAAGAGAGGTATTGCATGTGTAGTCCTTGTCATGTGTTTTGAATCATGATTAGTATAGTGGAGTTTTCAAAAAATCAGCATTATCTTTGCTCCCATTAAAGCCAACAGCAAAATTCCCTTACAGTATTTTCTCACAGTTTAAAGACAATTGCTGGAAATCTGAGTGTGCATTATATGCAAAGAAACATGGTATGAACCAGTTCTGCCACTGAGCTCCTCCCACACATTATAGACATTACACAATTAACTGGTTAACTGTGCAATAAATTTAGACCAGCCACAGGTGCAAAGTATCACACCATAAAAAGTCCATCCAGTTACAAAAAGAGCCAACCAGCTATAAAGCTAGTGCTTGAAAATGTGTAACAACTTTATAGCTGGTTTCTATCCAGCTGTAACTGAACATATAGCAGAGTACATAGTTGCCAACAGTGAAAGTAAAATCTGCACACAGTGTACAGGAAGCAGAACAATGAGAAGGATCAGCTCCCTAGCTATTGCTGGGCATCTCTACACATGTATTTATGCTGGTTTAAATTTAATGCGCAGTAAGTTACGGTGCAGTACATGGGAATAGGCTAGCATCTACACATGCAAGTGTTAAAGTGCATTAATACTGTGTGTAGACTGACTCAAAACTAAAGTTAATCCCAAGTTAGTCCCCACGCACACTGTCACTGTGCAGTCAGGCATCCACATGGGCATTACTGTGCAGTAATTAATTGGGCATACATTTTATGCCTACATATTGCAGGTATCAGATTTATGTTCAAGTCAGCATAAGTCACCGTATTTACTGTGCAGTATGGGTGTGCACGTGTAGACACACACCTGTACTGAGCAGTAATTTTGGTTACTGCACAGTAAATGTGCATGTGTAGATGCATCTGCTATGTTGTTACTCTCTAAAAGGAAAGAACTTTTTTTTCATTCTGCCATTCAAAAACAAGGTATGCATTTTATTCTGGGGCACATTGTATGTGAGAAAATAGTCATTTCAGTAAAAAAAAAGAATGTATCCCTTTTTTCAGTTATCACTTATTTTGGTTTTATTTCTAAACTAAACATGCTACAAGATAAGGAGTTGGTTTCACCCATCATGAACATCCAGAACAATAAACCTTCATGACAAACTTCTTTGTTTACATATCTCACAGGCCTTCCACAGCTTCTCACTTTTTTGTGCAGTCAGACAGTGTTGATTTTCATTTGTAATTCCATGATAAGGTGATGCTGTGCATTTTAGACAGCAGTCAAGTTCCTAACCGGTGTGGCTATAGCCACATGCTGCTCCGAATATTTGCCTTTAATATACTAAATTAGTTCTAGCACTGTTGAGGCTTTGAAAGTCAGTTACTCAAAATCTGGCAGCAGCTAAGGAGAATCAAGTGATTTTGTAATGTATTTTAAATGAAAGTCATAAAGAAAAAATCTTTTATTAAGTGCTTGAAGGGTGCCTGTTCTCAATGCCTGTGTTTTTTTAAACATACATGCTGATGGTATCTCAATAAATTTTCTTATGGAATTCCTGTCATCCTCTATTAGGTAAATTTGTTTTTAGTGGTGGATGAGTAAAACTGGTCAGATTGTTTCAAGTAGATTATCTGATGGAATTTCCCCCCAAATATATTATTTCTGAATAGGTTTTATCATTGTTTGATTAGTTGTGCAAAAGACAAGATACTTTTTGGTTAATGATTCATTTTACCATCCCATCAATCATCAAATAAATTAGCTGACAAACTTCATGAGACTAGTCTATTCTGTTGCTTAAAATAAGCAGCTTTGTTAGCTGCTTAACAATTTTTTTGAAGCATGTGCATTTTTTGTTTTTGTGCAAACTTGCTGTTTTCATAGGAATCCATCCATTCTTATGAAACGTTCATTTTGGAAATGTCTAGGATGAAATATCTGGGCAACACAACAGAAAAAGGAGGCTAAGAGACCCCAGAACAGCCTAATAACCAATTCAAACCAGGGACTTGAACCTGATTCTTTTACAGATCACTTGAATTGCCAGGGTACTGGCAATTTTATGTTGCATGCTATGATTTTTCACAAAAAACTTCAAAAGACCTTAGTTTTGTTGCAAAACAGGAAGCTTCTTGAAATCTTGAAAATTTATGGATAATCGACGACTCTTTCCCATCCATAGGATCATACGTAGGGGTAGAAGGGACCTCAGAAGGTCATCTAGTCCAGTCTCCTCCCCTGCTCAAGCCAGGATCATTTGGGTGATTGATTAAATGGACCATGTACTCGACTACAGTGCTGGAGACTCCCGGCTTTGCCAATGACATGCTGACAGATTGACCTGAAGCAGAGTATCCACTCCCTGTACTTCAGTTTTCCCACTTGTAAAATGGGGACAGTATAACTGGCTTCCTTTGGAAAGCACAGCATCTACTCAAAACAACTTCATTCTATTGGGTGCTGGAAAACATACAAGCTAAAGTCCTATCAACTTAATTTTTCCTGTGGGTAAAGTTAAGTCCTTGTTTAAATTTTGCATGCTAGGACGTAAGAAATATTTTGTAGTCATGCCATATTTTTGTGATATCAATATGGCAGAATATTATTCTCTACTGTTGCTTCTGCTTTTGCTTTCATCTCTGTGGTACCTGAGTGTATACTAGTTGACTGAGCTGCACGACTAATATCTGTCTTGTGAATGATGTTCTTTCTCTCACCATCTCTTCATGAGGGGAATCATACATGCAAGGAAATATTTTGTTTTCTTAGGTGGGTTTTTATTTTTGCTTTTTTTTTAACTGCTGCTGCAGGTCTTTGCTAGAGAAGCAGCTGGAGAAATGCACCTGGCACTTGAAGTGGAATCCTGGGAGGTCTCTGATAGTCAGTAGTTCCCATGAGATTTCATGCCACAGTCTCGAGTTGGCCCTTGAGAAAGCTATTTCTCCCACATGGACCAGCTTTACCAGAGGGCATAAAGTATTTTTGGAGTCAGCAGAGTGAAGATGTCAACAAAGCCTAATACCACGACACCCTCAGGGGGAAAATAACTGTTATTTATCATTTTAAAAAGGGGGGAAATGGGAGCAATAGCTATTTTGGAGCTTCCTCTTGTCACCAAAATATTAAAAGCTTTACTTACGTCATCCCATGCTTCCCTCCCCCTTTATCTCAGCTTCAATTTATGACATGAGTCTGGAAAGGAGTTGCTCCTACTGTGACATTCAATCCCTCATTATCACAGTACGGGCCAGGTTCTTATGCTCACATTCACATACCGAAATAATCAGCCTCTCATATTAATATGGAGCTCCACTACATGCTTCAATCTGGACTAATTTTGAACTAGAGGTGCAACCCTTTTCCTGCAACTTAAATATTTAAGAAGTTCAGGCTATCCCGCTTATCAAAGAGAAGACTAAGTATTGATTCAGTCACAGTCTGGAAGCACCTACAGCAGAAGTGGATTTGATAGCAAAGGGCTCTTCCATAGAGGAGACAATGGCATAAAAGCATCTGGGGGGCTAAATAATAGAGAGATAGATAAATGATGTCTAGCAATAAGATTCACAGTTTTAACAAGCTGAGTCATAAAATCCACAGGACAAATTACCAAAGGAGTGGAGTAGCTGCTCCATAAGTTAAATATGTTAAGTCAGAATTGGAGATCTCTTTCTAAAAGAGATGCTTTCAGTTCTGGAATTAGCCTTGTATGGCTCATGGACCAGATATGACCTAAGGACATGGGGCTTTGCCAATGTTCGTTGATAGGGGCTTCTGTGCTGCAGCAGAGAGAAGCAGCAGCAGCGGGAGCTCTCCGTGTGTCACAGTGGGGAAGCTTTCCTTGTGCTGTGGTGGGCAGAAGTAATGGACGAGCTTAATGCCTGCCTACCTCTAACCCAAACTGGGTCATTCTGGCCCACAGTAGCCCTGAATAGGTTGCTGACTGGTAGTAGTTCAGCCCAAAGATATTAGTGTGATACATGACTTGCAGGATGAAATGCTATAGCTTGTGTTATTCAGTAGGTTAAGAAATGCAAGACCAGAAGGAGCCATTAAATGTCCTAATTTGGCCTCAAGTGTACCACAGATCATTAATTCCCAAACAGTTTTCTTGTGTTTGAATAAAGCATATTTTCCACAACAATTTTCAGTCTTTATTTGAAATTATCCAGGGATTGATAATTTGCCACTTCTTTGGGCAGTAAGTTCTAAGGGTTAAAGAGCCTTGCTGTAAAAACAAAAACAGAAAAAAACATGTTTATCAGTTGAATTTGTCTGGCTTCAGCTTCCAGTTGCTGGCTTTTGTTAGGTCTTCCATAGTGGGTTCAAGAGTCCACTAGTCCAGCATTATCTTCTTGTGCAGGTATTTATGCACTTACCAAGCCACCTCCTAGTCTTTTTTTTTTTGATACCTTAAACATCTCATTCTGTTCACTGTATCTCAAATATTATCTGTAACGCTTTTCTTATATATTGCATTTTTATTTCTAACCGCTGCCTTCATTCCCTCCATGAACCAGGATGGGCTTTTAACTGCTGTCACTCATTTATTTAGATTGCAGAATATCTGGGTTTTGGCCATGTAAAAACTTTTCTTAAAGAACACATATTTTTCATTCACATTTTCCACTCTAAATTTTTCCCCAAGTCAATTTTGTCATTATTTGCCTCAGCTTTGAGAAATTCACCTTTCTGAAGCACTACAGCATGCGAATGACTGCTTGAGACTCTCCTTTGTTTCCTTATATTAAGTATAATCAGTCGATGACAACTGGGCTGTATGACAACCACCACTTTCCAGTCCACTGATCTAATTAATCATTATCCACCAGAGAAGTTCAAAGTTAAGCAACCCTGTCAATACCTTTTGCATGAAAAATGATCATTTGTCATTTTTTCTCAATTAGAAGATAGCAAAATCACAACAAATTATAGTAAAAAGTGTTAGAAGCTAGAATAGGTTTACAACCAACTGTGTATGATCTCCAGCTTAGGATACCCAACCTGAAGGCCTCCTATTACACATTTTATTTTACCATAGAATCATAGAAAATTAAGGTTGGAGGGGAACTCAAGAGGTCATCTAATCCAATCCCCTGTTCAAAGCAGGGCCATCCCCAACTAGATCATCCCAGCCAAAGCTTTGTCGAGCCAGACCTTAAAAACCTCCATGGCTGGAGATCCCACCACCTCTCTAGATAACACATTCCAGTGCTTCACCACCCTCCTAGTAAGAAAGTTTTTTTTCTAATATTCAACCTAAACTTCCCTTGCTGCAATTTGAGGCAATTGTTTCTTGTTCTGTCATCTGCCATCACTAAAAACAGTTTAGCTCCATCCTCTTTAGAACCACCCTTCAGGTAGTTAAAGGCTGCTATCAAATCCTCTTCTGTAGACTAAGTAAGCCCAGTTTCCCTAGCCTCTCCTCATAAGTCATGTGTTCCAGCTGCCGAACCATTTTCATTGCTCTCCACTGGACTCTCTCCAACTTGTCCACATCCTTTCTACAGTGGGGGCCCAAAACTGGACACAGTACTCCAGATGTGGTCAGTGCAGAATAGAGCAGAATAATTACCTCCCTTGATCTCCTGACAATGTTCCTACTAATGCAGCCCTGTATGCTGTTAGGCTTCTGGGCAACAAAGGCACACTGTTGGCTCATATCAATTTTACTGTCCACGGTAGCCCCCAGGTACTTTTCTGCAGAGCTGCTGCTTAACCAGTCAGTCCCCAGGCCTACTTTCCAACTGTCAGGCTTATGCCTGGGGCTTAGGCAGTCACCAGGCTAGGCCAGCAGCCAGTAAGACAGTCAGGGGAGAGAGATGAATGATCATGAATAAAGAACAAAGATATAAAACTCAGGAAGCAGGACACAGGGAAACCAGAAATAACAAACAAGGCCTAGGACAATAAAACCAGAATCCGGTGTTTACTAGAAACCTGGTAGCCAAGTTCAAGCCAGGTACGTAAAACCAGATGCCAAGGTGTAAAATCAAAGGTTGAGACAATAGTATAATCAGGACAGCAACTGGTCAAGGACAGGAGATCCAAAACAAGAACAAAGCAGAAATGCCTGGCACTATTGTTAAGATAAGGCCCTAGAGGAAGTGGGAGGGTTGTATGCTCCCCACTCCTCTCCCTTTAGCAGCTCTCCCCTTTCTAACCAAGCTGAATGCCTTTATTGGACAAGCTCTTTAAATATGGCAGGGCCAAGCAATATCTCTAAAGGGGTGTTTTGCAATAAGCAGGTGCCGGCTGCATAATTTACCTCTTTCCCATCCTGTAAATTCCTATTATAATTCCCCCTACTTGCCTTTATTTATTTATTTATTTATTTATTTATTTATTTTTGCTTGGAAGATGCCACATTGCAATGCTGTGTACTAAGTTTTGTGCCAGCTGAATCCAGGCCAGGGTACAATATTGTACTTCCTAATCCAGCACATCACTCTCATGGATCATTTTAGGTATCACACTTGGGTGGCTTAAAGGTTCAATGTGAAGAGGAAGCTGTGCCATTCCATTTCTGGGTAGCAATATTTTGTTGGTATATTTAAGCTAATTTTTTGACAGCTTTGTAGTCAGCTGGTATACCAAGTTATTCACCTGACCATTTCTATTCTGCTTGCAGAAGCTAAATTAACTTTTAACAGGACCTCTATAAAAAAGGCACTCAGTGAACGTCTCTTAAGTATTACATTTTGTAGATTCCTTGCCACATGTTTAAAGTGATTGTGGCCATAGTTCAGGTCCCTAAATTCCTCTAGGAGCCTCACCCTAACTTCTGTAGGGTGGGGGCTATTTTTCATTATTTGTAGACATAGAGCCTAGAACAAGTTGTGGGAGGAAAAGGGAGGCTGAAATTAGATGAGCTCTCTAGGTAGTAATACAAATAAATCCTTATCACTATTGTTGTCATAGCATATTAACACCTACTGGATATGTACAAACCCAGCTTTAGCCCCTCTGCACTCCAAGACAGGTGTGGGCTCCTTCCTTTGTTTCTCCTTGGTATGTAGAGTCCTTGCACATATGAACAGCCATTGGCACATCCACTTTGATTTAAGAGTCCATGAGTGATCTGAGTATCACTCTTTTCTTTTTTCTTAATCCATGCATCACTGACCTGATCAGGTGCCTGGGCTCCTCTATCGATTTTATTACATTTAACATAACCCTTCTGTTTAATGTTTCCATTAACTCTTGTCTGGAAGGCAGTGATGCTTGACTGGGATCATGCACTGCTAAACAAGCTGTCTTTCAAGGGAATGCTGCATGCAAAGGGCAAGGCTCCAGACCCATCAAAAATGCCAAGAAATTGCTGTTCCTCTGACGCCTGCTGCTTTTTCTTTGACTGAGTTTGCCTGTGGAGCACACAGCTTTTATTTACTGTGTCTCAATAAGGAAAATCACCACACTAACCAAAATATTTTGTGAACCCATCCTCCCACTAAAAAAAAATCTCCCCTGTAACAAACTGCAAGAACTTTAGTCCAGATCCAGGTTGGTAAATTAAGCACCAAGTAAGGTGCAACTGTAATTTGGAAGCTAAGTCACAAAAAGTAATTCAGAATGCCCTTGCATCAGTGGCCACAAAAATATTTAGGTAACTAAATTAATTTGGCACTTATGTTTTGGACCATAAAGAACTTTAGTTGCCTAGTTATGCTTCTAGGCATGCCACAAAAGAAACCCAGACTTAATAGCTAGGTGCTTATATATACCATGACTGAGCCCTGTTGTAATTTAGATATAAGACAGCAGAAACCAAATTCTACTTAAGCTACTACCGGGGGACTGATTTTGAGGCTTGCCCAGAGAAAACCCAGCACCTACAGATAGCATGGAGTTCAGTACAAACTGCTGCAACCACAGCCATTTTCACTCACTTCTTGCCCAATAGCCTGGTGGTACCCAACAGCACTCACTCAGAAACTGGAGGCATGGGTTGTAGGCTCTCCTCTAAAGAAATATTTTATGGATACTGGGCTCTACCTTCTTTTACCATAGTGCAATGTGCACCAAGCTGTGCTGGTTAAGGGAGATGGACAAATCTCCAGTCATGGCCTGACGTGTTGATAAGATTAATGCTAAATAAGGATATAGACTGTGGCTCACATAACAGGTTGCAAGTGGTGAAACTTCAATTCTCCCACTCCCACCCTCATATACTCCATGTCTGTCCTCAAGGATACATGGTAATCATGAATATGGATGAATAAGTTCACCATTATCATCATTTGCATGTATTAAAATGTTTAGCTGGTTGCACTGTATCATATTTTAAACAGGAGTTTCCCTCTCTCATTTTAATGCTATTAGGAAAATGTATTAGCTCTGCATAGCAAAGACTAATGTGCTAACTGTGACCATGCAGGGGGTGTTGAAGAATTGCCTCCACAATGTATCATTACATTTACTGAACAAATAAGAAAATCAGCATTAAAGAACGAACGGCTAATAAAAAACAATGATATAAGGGAATACAATCTGTTAGTTGCAAAAGCATTTACAAATAAGATGTTGGATAGATCTGAGTTTTATACCTAAAAGTTCTCTTGTGCTCATTTATTTTTGATGAACCTTTCATCAGGAAGGATTTTTGGGGGGTGGCAGAGGGGATGGGGGAGGGCTCAGTAAGGAATTTCTGGTCCAAACCAGGGAAAGATCCAACCCAGAATGCCCAGGTAAATTAGGCACTTCCCAGGCAGATGGGTGTCCTTGATTAGGGCAGGGAGACCAACCTGGGTCCCTCACATCCCACATGATTGCCTCACCCTTCAAGCTAGAGAACCAGTTTCAATGTCTCACGTCTTCTCTCCCCTACCTTCTGAATAGTTTCACAAAGTAGAGTGGCCTCACATGGGAAGGGAGACAGAAACTGATTCTGTAATGTTGTGGTTATGACGCTTAGCTAGGTCCTTTACAAGCCAGGGAAGTGCCCTAACCAATGGTCTGTGACCTGTCACTGGCTAACTGTGATACTGAGCAGGGCTACTCACTCTGTAGATTGAAGATAGGGCTGTGCAAAGCTTCAGATTATGATTCAGATTCAGAGATGATTCGGATGATTTGGGGGCTGAATCTATGAATCCGAATCAAATTGCGGGAAGCTTTAAGCTTTCCAAATTGATTTGGAGCTTCCAAATCAGGGAAGACAATCATCCTTGACTGGGGGATTACTGTTGATGATGATGACTTCAGCCTGTGCCTGTGTTTGATCCAGAATAGAACCCTTGCTCATGAAAGTCAAGCAGTAGCCTGCTGTTCCCAGGGATGAAGAGGATGCATTATCCCACTCCCCAGTAAGCAGATGAAAGCACATCAAGACGATCTGACTTACTATATTTATCCTCAGCTAGTATAAACTGGCCTAATTCATTGACACTCTATACAGCTGCACCAATTTCTAACAACTTCAGATTTGACCCTCTTCTTTTGCAGGCTTGCTTGTAATGGCAATTTACCTATAGACAAGTATAAAACCCCACAACCAAGTGGTGGCACAGCACAACACCATAGGGAGATCGGGACTGAGTGGGGCAACAGGGGGGCATCCATGCAGACGGCAGAATATGGGAACCAAGACTCCTACTGATGTAACTCATGGGGCTTGTAGCCCTCATTAGTATAAGTCATGGGGCATGCATCTTAGAATTGGGACAGCCCTGCTCTACAACATCTGGCTCTCTCTGCTATGCAGCACCAAGAAAATGAAAGGCAGTTCTGCCTCCCCACTCCACTCTTCCAGCACAAAGTAGATCTGCTGGGTAAGGCTACTATTTACTCCTGACTCAAGAATGGCTTGGGAAAACACGTACTGAGCATTAATCCCATATTGACACCTCTGGTTAAGTTTTCTTCCATCAGTGTGAGAGAGTAGACAGGGGAGGAGGCAGACATTTCTCTTCAATTCCTGTTTCTTTTCAAGTGTTAGGTTAAATGCTAGGTGCAGCTCTTAAAATGAGACATTAATAATGCATGTGGTTTGGTGAAGAAAAATGCTTAGATCTCAAGAGGAAAGGTTGACCCTAAATCTGAGGCTGTAGTTGTTCCCGCTTGGTCTAACAGCTTAACTGGGGGGGGAAGGGATGAGATTCTCAGCTGGTGTAAACCACATTGACTTTAGTGGAGATGAACTGATTTACACCTGCTGGAGATCAGGCCCAGAGTGTTTGTGGATATGTGATTTGTTTCAGAATTTTAAGCTTGATTCTCCCACCTACGCAGCGTGAAGTGAATGCCTTTCTGATTATTGTGGGAACAACTTATTGCAGCCTACCAAACAGTAGACTTCTGAGACAACAGACCCCAGAACAGCATGCAACTTTCTGGCAGGATGTTGTTGGGGGCAAGGGGGGGGGAGGGGAAAGGGGAAGCGATCATTGGTAGTGATACCCCAGGTCGTCAAACCAAATTTCAAGCCAATCATCAACATTGTGCTGAGTCCCCAATACCCAGATATTCAGATTAATGTTCTCTATTCCATTCACTGTCCAGGCAAACCTAGCCCTGGCCAGGTACCTCCCTTGTCCCCACATGGGTATGTTAGAGCTTCTACTCTGGAGTGGCGTTCCTCCAGAGTAAAAGTGTGGTATCCCCCGCTGATCTTGTGGCTGCCTTGGGCCAGTTGTTCTCCCTGCCCAGCCCCTGAGCAGTCAGGAGAAGTGGGGTGGGGCTGTCTTTTCACACTGCAACCATATGCAGGTGGGCTTGGGGGCTGCACCAGACAGGTATCTTGCTCAGCAAGAGTCACAGTCTTTTCCCTGATTTCTCCCTCTAAGCCATGGTTAGAGTTTACTTTCCACATGCTTACCAGTGAGGGTTAGTTGGCTGATGTACTGGGAGGACACTTCCAGGACTCTGTCTCACCTGCCTGCTTAGGGGAAACCCCTGCTCTCATTCCACTTTCATACTGCTGTTTAGGGGAGTACTAATGAGGTCACATGGACACTGGGAATGGGTACGGGTCTCGCTTCCCCTCCACAGCCTTTTTACAGCCAATGATAATCTGCCCTTGTTAGAATCTATGCTAGCACAGCCCTAGATAAACAGAGAATTGCCACAGTACACTTGGCTGGTACCAGTGTTTTGAGATACATTATTGTGCATTCATTTCTGACAGAGGGCAGTGGGAATAAAAATCACAAAGCATACAACTTTCTTTCTTGAATGAGAAAAAGCTTTGGAGACTGGCACAGCAGTGACAAAAAGAAGACTACAGCAGAGGCCCATGGGGAAAGAAAAATATTCTGATAATGGAGTGAGGACAAGGCTGGCAAACTTAGTGGCAGCAAAACAACAGATGGGATATAATTTTAGTGAGTCGTCCCACAGATGGTTCAGCAGATGGATTCTGCTGGGTTCATACAGCTTAGGTGGAATTTTCAGCTGCTGATCATGAGAAGCACAATATCTTCTGTGGAGGCAGGATCGTACTTTTGTTCAGGTTGTATGCATGGGCATTGCTGACAGGAACTGGCAGGCAGGGACACTGTGGAGTGTCATGCTAGTAGTCAGTCTTTGCAGTCTTTAAACTCCAGTTAGGATCAGACTTTCTCTGTTGATGTTTGTGTGACAATGGGAAGGTTCACTGCAAATGGATTCACAACCTTGCATCATATTTTCCAGCCATTTAAGTGGCAAATGTTGCTTCATGGAAAACAAAGATGTCTGCGACACTAGGAGACTGCAGTTATTCTTTTAAAACTAAGTGTGTGCTTGAGAAAATATTATGTTCCTCCAGTTCTTGTTTGTCAAAATGAAACTCCTTGAGAAAGTGAGCATCTTTTTTATTCTGTGTATGTGCAGCACATAGAATGGGGGCAGGGGTCCTAATTCCTGATCCAGATCCTGAGATGTTACCACCATCCAAATAACAAAATACAAAGACAATGTGATTTTGAGAGCAAGTCAGATTTTTCATAAAAAATAATTTTTTAGTGGAAAATGACTTTAACAAGATGAATCAGATCCATTTAATCATTTTTTCCAGGTTTCTGTGACAGTACAAAAATGTTTCAGTGAAATCCCAGAAAAAAACAATTCAGAAGAGAGGCTTCAAAGAGGAGTTATTTTTATTTCCATTCTTTTTCTAATAGAGCTTTTAACTCAGTGTTTCTCATCTGCAAAAATCAAAGCACTTTACAAAAGGTGGCTGGTATCATTTTTACATAAAGAAAATATAAGGCAGAGGTGAAGTGATTTGTCCAAAGACACCCATCAAACAAGTGGCAGAGATGGGAATGGAATCAAGGTCTCTTGAGGCCCAGTCTGGTGTTTCCCCAAGGGGCCCTATGGCTTTCTCCAAAACAACAGAATGCTTTCTTGACAACTCTCCTAATGTCTGCTTCCTGAAGCTAGGAACCAGGCAGGGAGGCTCCTGCTTGTAATAGGCAGTATATTTTTGGTACTTTGTATTTTACTATCCATGCAACATTTTGCCTATGTGTAAAATCAGAAGTTTGTAAGGATGATGGTCTGAATTTGATAATATCACCATCTACATGTGCTTACATTTTATGCATAGTAAATTAGTCTATTGCACAGTTAGCTACTACCTACAAATACAGGTAGTAAATTAACTGCACAGTAGCTACTGCATAGTAATACACATGTAGAGGCAGAGCGAGAGCCAATTTGTTCCCAGTCAACCTAGTCAGCAAGGGACCACAGGGGACAGGGAGCTTTCTGTCCCTGGTCCTGGAATCATAATCATAGAAAGTTAGGGTTGGAAGGGACCTCAGGAGGTCATCTAGTCCAACCACCTGCTTAAAGCAGGACCATCCCCAATGAGATCATTCCAGCCAAGGCCTTGTCTAGCCAGGTCTTAAAAACCTCCAAGGATGGAGAGTCCACAACCTCTCTGGCTACCCTGTTCCAGTATTTTACTACCCTCCTCGTGAGAAAGTTCTTTCTAATTAACTTAAACATCCCTTGCTTCAACTTGACACCATTGCTCCTTGGTCTGTCATCTGCTCCCACTGAGAACAGTCTAGTTTCACCCTCTTTCAAACCATCCTTGAGGTACTTGAAGGTTGCTATTAGATCCTTGTTAAATGAAATGTCTTGGTTCTGCTCAGCTCCTTGGCTCCCCCCAGGAGCTGGGACTCAATCAGTGGCAAGATTGGGGAGGTGTCTGCCCCCTGGCTCAGCTCCTGGCATGGAGCTTGCTGCTCTGGGTAAGTGGACAGGGGCTGAGAATCTAGCCCTTACCTGTCCCTCAGAGCAGCACCATGCCACATGGAGCTGGCTCTTCAGGGGGTGAGCAGGGGCTGCAGCCCCACATGCAGAGAAGCTCCAGTGGACAGGTGAGAGTTGGATTCCCAGCCCCTGCCTGCCCCCTGGAGCTGGTTGCTTTGGGGAACAGACAAGGGCTAGATTTCATAGATTTCATAGACATCAGGGCTGGAAGGGACCTCGGGAGATCATCGAGTCCAGCCCCCTGCCCAAAGGGCAGGAAGTCAGCTGGGGTCATAGGATCCCAGCAAGATAAGCATCCAAGAATCCCAGCTTTGACTCACTTACCAAGCACAGTAGCTGCCCACAAGCCCAGTACCCCCCACCCAGCAGGAGGCTCACCTGCAGCTTCCCCACACTCTGGACAGTTTCCAGCAACCCACTGCTGGGCGGGGAAGCCTTGCCTGGCAGAGGGCTTGCTGGCAGCTGTGTGTTCCCATGATCATGGGGCCAGGAGAGTTCTGCTTGCTCCAGGAGTAGCTCTCTCTTGGCCCCATGCATATCAGGTCCCCTTCCCAATAGGCACAGGGCCAGGAGGCAGCTGCAAAGCTCTCTTAGCTCTGTGCTCACTGGGACCCACCCTGTGCCCCTTGCCAGCCCCTGAGCTAGCACCGGGGGAGCCTGGAGCTCACCCTGGCTGCTGCAGAGGGCAGAGCAGGGTAGGAACAGCCCTGTACTGGGCTGTTCCCACTGGGAGTAGATCTGCTCCCAAGTGGGAGCACTTATAGATGTACTTCCAGGTAGGCTCACTGTGCAGTAAGCCTACTTTGAATTAATAGCATGTGTAGATGCATCCACTTTGGCATTAGAGTGAAGGGCAGCAGTCTTCTCCTCCCAGAGTAAGTTTAGGGAGTGTCATGCTTGAGGAACTCTCCATTACTGAATTCCCCAGGATGCAGAAGAAAGGATCAAACAGCCTGCACCAACTGTGCCAACCATGCTAGGGTAACATGCATCCAGGTCGGCATAAGGAAGACACTGTGCTCCCTCTAAACATGCTGGCCACAGCTGCAGCGTTGCTAACTCTCAAGAATTTTGTGCAACTCTTGTGATACTCAAGGTTCTCCAAATAGCTCCACATCATAAAAGCAGGTGACTAGGTGAAATTCTCAATTTTCATTAAAAAAAAACTGCAGCTGGTTTAGGTATGGAAGACAGCTTAGAGATGTGGCTTATAAAGGCAGAGCAAAAGTTAAAACTACACTGAACTTACAATGCTGAAGTAAGGTCATACAGTTTCAAGGGTTTTATGTCCCCAACTCACGATTTATGAATGACCATTGTTAGCAATGCTCCAACTGTGGCAGGTGACCCTTGGGTCACTGTGGTGTGAAGGAAAACTTGTCTTTCCATTCCCACCCACTTATGTGAGGGACAATCACAGAATGATCCTAATTTCTCTCCAGGTGGAAAAAGTTTCACTTAGCTCTGCTTCTCACTCACATTTGACTCTTTCAGGTAAGCAACTGAGACTGCACTTGAAAATCCAGACAGCTAGCTTTCTGACACTGAAACTGACAAGACTAATTAGAGGATTAAAGTAATAAATGAAGGGAGAAAGGTGGGAAAGACTTGTGCTACCTCTATTCCTGTGTATGGGAAGAGGCAAGAGAGATAAACCAGATATAACAATGGCTAAAGAAATGCAGAAGGACAGACAGCAAAGGAAAAAGTATTAATATTGAAGAGAGCAGGAGTCAGACTGGTGTTAAAACTAATGAAAGGATTGTTCCAATCTGCGCTAAGAAATTGGATGAGGTGAGTGAAAAAAAAGAAATGTTGTACACTTACTACAAGGAGCGTTGGCAACAAAACAGAACAGTTAGAAAGAACTAGTCAAACAGGACATAAAACTTCATATTCCAGAGGTGACGGAAATGTCATGAAATGGCAGTCATGATTGGAACACAGGTACTGAGGGGAATGAGCTGTTCAGGAAAGAAAGAATTGGCGTTTAATACTTCTGGGTCAGCACTAAACACTAATGAAGAAGGGCTGGCACAGGTAAAAACTGGACTGGTTTGAGTTAAAATCACTCTAGCAAGTGACAGTAAAAAGTATTTTGGGGTACTGCAGGGCCCTGTTACAGCCTCATGGGTGTGTCCCCACAAGCGGGAACGTGCATTGCCCAGGGACAACTAGCAGTGGCACATACCTGGGGAACACCCCTGCACGTGTGGTCTGGTGCATGGCAAGTTGCCCTGGCAGGGGAGGGAAGGCTGAGGCCAACAACTGTGCTGGCCCCAGCAGCCTTACGTGGGGTCCTGGAAGCCTCCGGGGCTCCAGCAGTGGCTATCCAGGTGCTGGAGCCTGGCCAGCACCTGGAGCATGACTCTGGCTGGCCAGGCTTTGGTTTTGGGTGGCACACATTGCCACCACATGTACTGCCCTGCTTTTTTCTGGTGCGTTTTTTTTTTAAATTAGCAATTTAGCAGCATGGCAAATGCCTACATGTGCAGCATGTTTAATTTGCAAACTGCAGACGGGACTGCAGCACAACAAACTGCACGCACGCACTTGTCTGGGCACACTCATTTAGGATTTGGATTTTGACTGAGATCTTTGAAGTATTATTGAAGATAAATACAGCCCTGGGAATTGCCCTTGATGGAGATTTTAATTTTCCAGATATAGATTGGAGAATAAATGATACCAATAATGCTCAGGCCCAGATGGTCCTGGATTCTGCAACCAAAGAGTTGCTGGATGCTGCAGGTTACTTCACCAAAGAGGTGCTTAACCAAGAGCTGATGTTACATCATGCTTAGTTTTGGTAAACAGTGAGGAAGTTATGGATAAGTAGGTTGTAGAAAATAACCCTGGACCAAGTAATTATATATTCCGTTTCAAATTAATGGACGAGTAAACAAATGTAGGTTTGTGATTACAGAAGGGCAAACTTTGATAACCCAAGGGAACTAGTTAGTGAAGTCAACTACTCCAAGGAGATAGAGATGTGAGGAGAGAAGATTTAGATTTTTTTTTTACAGTCAAAGTTGCCACAAATATCCAGAACTTGTATCCCATGGAAAGGGAAAATATTTGTAGAGGAGGACTCCAGATCCAGCTGAATGAATAACCTGTTAAAAAAAGATATAAGGAGTAAGCAGAGTGCTGAAAATAAATGGATAAAGAGATTGATAAGAAAGGAAAACTACATTTTGGACATCAGGGAATATAGGGGTCTAAGGTGAGAATTGCCAAAAAGCAGGTTGAATATGACTTTACAAAGGAAATGCACACAAACAGTAAAATGAAATGAGAGCACTATCCAGTGAGATGAAAGATAATCTAGGTGTGGCTCAGAAAACTAAATGAAAACTCTGCCTCTGATGGTCAATATAGGGACAAAGGGAGGATGGATAATGGGAGCCAAGACATAGAAATGGAAATTGCCATTTCAGTGATGGAAGCAAAACTCAACAGGTTTACTGTTTTGAAGTCACCTCAGCTACATAATCTCTACCCTAGCTCTGAGAAAAACTGGTACAGGAAATGTGAAGTCTGGTAGCAAGATTTTTTAATAAATAAAGGCAGAAGTGCTACCACGTGTCTGAGGAACAGCAAATGTAATACCCCTATGTAAGAAGGTTGCGGGGAGGGACATAATCCAAGGCCCTACAAGCCTATTATACTGATCTGAACAGAATACAACATTTTTTTTAAACAAATGTTGAAGGAAAAGATGGAGAGTAAATGGAAAACGGAATAAAATCTAAGATGGCTTACCAAAGGTAGCTCAAGTCAAACTAACTCAATAGGCTTCTTTAATTTAACAGGGAAAAAAACTTGACAAGAAAAATGGAGAAATACAGCAGAGATTTCATCAATCTGCACTTCACTGGGTTGTAGATACAGTGCCATATGGGAAAGTAGTAGAAGTTAAATTGGTCAGGCCTGAATTTCTTCCTCCATTCCCCAGATTTATATGTTCTGTGATTTTGCTGTTTCCAAATTGTGCATAATGCCACAATGCCAGGTCATTTTGGAGCCTGTGAAAATTCTGTGGTTAGTTAAAGACTTCATAAGTGAATTAAAAATAGCCAATCCTGAAACACCAGGCATTGTAAAGTGCTGAACAAGCAGTGCAATGGCTCATTCAAAATCTAATTTGCCATTGCTTCCTTCAGTGCATCTCCAAATCCTTACCATTTGAAAGGAGGGAGATGTAGAAAAGAATAGTTCTCACATCTGTTCAGATGCACCTCCTTCTTTGTTCTTATTCCCAGAGAAAGCCCACTGAAATCAGTGTAATGTACACATGGAAGATATTCCACTACTGTTTGACCAGTACCAACTTTCCCTGAACCAAGGTGCTAGCTTAGCTAAAGGCATAGCATTGCAGTGGTCAGCTGAAGAAGAAGTGTAAGCAGGTACCCTTTATTCCATTTTTCTTTGTGGCCAAAGGATGTGTAGCTGAGACAACATTTCCTGAGCTAGCAGGCAGATAGACTTGCTGCTTTAGCGTGTGGCCAAATATAACAGTACTGGCAGCTGAAGTCAAAGAACACAGCAGGATCAGAAATTAACTGCCTGCTTGAATGATGAAATGTTGGCTATCCTCAAAAAAAATAAGTAGATCATTTTGTTTCTATCCATGACTAAAAGAGAGAAAGAAGAAAACATAAAGTGCTTCTTCCAGGAAAAAAAAAGGGGGTAGAAAGCAGACAAGAATAAAGCATGTCAATTTACTAATTAGACAGAAAAAAATCATTTTCAGCTGAAAGTGGTTGTTAAACATGGTTAAAACCACATACAAATCAAATATTAACTTGCTGGCATTTAAAATTATAAGCATATGTTATATGATCATTACTAAAACCAATAGTGTTCTTAGCATATAACCTAATAAGTAGGCCTGTGCAAAGTGGCTAGTATTCGCTTCGGATTCGGCCGATTCAGGGGACAGTGATTTGAATCACTGTCCCGATTTGATTTTGCCAAATCTCCAAATCAGCCAGGCCGGGCTCACCCCCACCCCTCTTCCAGCCTCGCAGTGGGTGCTCCAGCTTCTGGCACTTGTGAAAAAAAAGCCCCGGCTCAGTGAGTGTTGCCAGGTGGGGAGACGATCTGTGCTGCCCCCCCCCCGCCCTCTGCTGCATGGGGACTCTGTATCCCCCCCTCACTCCCCCACTCCCCCCATGGGTGCCCTGCCGGGGCCAGCTCTGGCCCTTTAAGAAAAGAGAAAAAAAAACAGAGAAAACTCTGGGACTCACTGCTCCTGCCAGTGGGGGGACGATCCCCACTGCCCTGCACTACCCTGTGCCATGTGGGGTGCTCTGCATGAGCCCCCAAAGCCACTGCAGGAGCAGTGAGCCCTGGGGCTTTTCTCAGTTTTTTTTTTTTTAAAGAGTTGGAGAGCCCCCCATGCAGCATGGAGCAGTAGGGATTCCCCCCACCCTCCACTCAGCAGCACCCTCTGAGCACCAGGGCTTTTCTTTAAAGTACAGAGCTGGGATGGGTGAGGGGGGCAGCCATGGGGGAGCTGGAGGAGCGGGGGAGTTGGGGGGCTGGCAGGGGTCCTCCCATGGTCCCCCCGTCAGCTCCCCTTCCCCACCCGTAACACTTACCAGTCTGGAATCAGAGCCACCAGGGACTACCCGAATCATCGAAGCTCTCCAAATATTTTCTGAAGATTAGGAGAGCTTTGAATCGATTCAGACCTTTAAATTGGTCCTCTGATACAATCTGGATTCAGAGATCTGGCCACCAAATCAGGATGAATCTCCTCCAAATCGGATCACCCCTGAAGCTTTGCACAGCCCTACTAATAAGCCCATAAGTGCGATTATTAAAGGTCATATGTAGGATAAAAAGAAAAGAAAATATTTATTTCAGAGGAGAAGGCAATGTAGTTTGAGGAGTCACTGTCATATGTGGATCTACATTTAACTTCTTTTTTTTTAATGAAAAATAAGTATATTCATGGCTCTGCACTGGTGATTGCCTGGTGACTGCCCAAAACTGCAGATGCCAAGGCTGGGCTTCTTTGCTCCTTGTGGAGGTGATGGTACAATGAAAGGTATTTGTTGGAAAGACCACTTGAGCAATATGCTGACAAAATTAAGCCAGGTCATCAGTTGGTGTGAATCAGAATAGCTTTTCTTTCCTCTCTTTTTGATCTGTCTACCTACTTAGTTTATAAGCTCTTTGGATCAGGGACTGTGCGTGTGGCTGTGCCCACCCTGTTCCGAGGCCTCTAGGTGTTACTGGAATACAGATAATAGTAAATAGCTCCACTGAAGTGAGCTACACTGAATCATACCTACTGACAATCTGGCTCATTATTTTGTTTTCAGTGTAGCTCTCCACTAACCTCTGACAGCAAGAGGGAGTTCAAGGGGATGAGTTGATCTCTTCCATGGCAGGATAGAGTTTGAGAAGTTGAAACTCTCTGCCAGCCCCAAAACAGACCCACATGGCTGAGGTGCTTTTCATGACTTAGCTGCAAGTTATGGTGTGACAGGGGAAGAAAGCAGCAATGTATGGATGGAGGGGACCTCCAAATTTGTGATCCGGTTCTGCCAGGGAGGGGTCAGTCTGCCTGGGCCAGTTTCCATGGCAGCAGTAGAGGGAGTAGAGAAGCTCCAGGAAGGCAGAAGCCTTCTTAACAAATGCATTCTGCAAGTGTAGCATCTTTGCCATTTATTCATGCACGAGCACCAAGATGGAATAGTTGTGCATATTTCTTTTTAACATCACAAAAAAACAATGTGCAGTGATTTGCTGGGTAAGGTGATATCAAATGCCCAGCTGTGGGCATACAACTGAGCTCTCCCTTTGACCAACGTGCTAATTTTGCTGCATCTGTCTGCCTATATAAAATGGAGAGCAGGCTTGCAAATGAATGTTGCCAGATGGACAATTTGATCCAGTGGTGCTGAATGAGGGACAGCTAGGTTAGATAAAACGGGTGTTTAAAGATGCTGACATTAAATCTCCCTTTAAGCCACTGATTTTTGTCATACTCACAGTATGTGGATGGTCTGTGCATCAGCCTGCATCACGGTGCTTTTAAGGTTAATCATATCTGCACTGCTATAGCAGTAGACAAAGCTGAGTGGTGAACTGCTGACAGGAAGATGAGATCATACAATGCAGGGCCTCAGAGACTAGCAGTGAGAGCTCAATCCCAAATCTCTCACAGATGCTTGGAGAGAGAAAACGAGAAGCAGAGCAGCTGTATGATATAATAAGAGGCAGGAAGAGAAAGCTGCAGCCCTGAAATATTGAAAGGGTGTCTAAAAAACATCAGAGATACTTAGAGAGGCAGCAAGGTGATGGGGAGGGCTGGGATAAGGAGTCACAAGGTGTCTGAGCAAACTTGGTGACTGGTTCAAATGAAGAAAAAAGCAGAACAGCTTAAAACAGGGCACAGCTATATTAGGTAAACCAGACTTGGAGTAGCTGGAGCAAACCCCAAATTAAGTTGGACATGACAGTCTGGACAGTTTAATTCACTTTACTTTGCTCTGCTGCACAGAGCTACAGATGTTGCTTATGTGGAGTCCTTCAATTGACTTCAAGGATACTGCTGTGAGTATGAAATCGCAACATGGGAACGTGTGTGCTGGAATGCACCCCTTAGGTCTTAAAAGCATCACTAACTTGTTTAAACAGAATGAAAACCTTTAGTTGTGATCACTCTAGGAAACCCTCCATGTAACAGAGGTATCTATACTGCATTACCAGTATGTCTGGGAAGGGACACATGATCTACCCCTTCAATCCTGATCCTACAGATTGCCAAATCCAGAAACAATGTAGGGACACCACTCAGGAAAAGCCCCTGCTGTGAACATTAAAGACACTAGAGACAGAGGTTTCGAGAGCAGCCTAAAAGGCTCTCCCCCACTTCCCCCAAGAGATTTTTATGCTGCACTTCCAGCTTTAGCACATGGAAGGCGAGACAGGGGTGAATGTGTGTGAGAATGTCAGTATTTGGAGAAGCCAGGGATGCAGCACAGACATACCCACTGTGTCTATGGCTTCTTGGGCTTGTCTCCTTTTTAAGTGGGGCTAAAAATAAGTGGTATTTCCTCCACTCAAGCCATTCTTAGAAAAGCGCACAGATTTGGACTCTTCGCTCTTCCTTCAAGCAAGAAGAAAGGTGTTGACAACTCCAGCCATTTCAAAATCATCAGTTAGGGCACAAAAATCGTGATTTGCTTAACAACTGTGAGATGTTATGAAAATGAAAATAATATATTTTGGGGCCTTTTTTTTGCCTTCTAGGAGTTTTTTTTATCCCTCAGATTATGTATTTCTGACACATTTTAAGTTTTCTTTAGCTTCTGTCAGGATAGAAACCATTTTTTTTTTAAATGAAACCCAATCTTTAAAAAATGCACAAACTATCCTGACACTTGTGGGTAAATCATGAGAAACTGCAACTGCAAACAATGTCCACGTTTTGACTTGACACCTGGGATTGGAGTAGGCTGTCCACTAGGATAAGCAGGACAGCACATGCCTCTTGCAGCTGCTGTACCAGCTTCTCTGTAAGCTCCTTTCCACTTCAAGTTAAACTGGGTTCAATTTCTGAGGTTCTCTCTACAATCCTACAAGCTACACACTTCTTTTAAAAAACAAGAACAAAACAGCCACTGAAAAGAGGGGCCAGCATTTTCACCACTGGATACTAGCCCTTTTTTTCAACTTGATCGTTGCCCAGATCTAGCCTGCCTTCCTAGCAGGGGGGTGCGGGCCCTGGTGCAGTGAAAGGATAAAGGAGCACTAGCAGGGGGGCATGTGGTGCAACTGGGGGCCAGGGGAAGAGCAGTGGGGGGTGCCTGGGCACATGATGCATCAGGGAGGAGCCCTGCATGTGGTACAGCTGCAGAAGCACCTACGCACAAGGTACAGTGGGAGGCATGGGGTACAGCAATGGGGGGGCATGTGAAGGATGGGGGCTACACAATACACAGAGGCAGGTCACCCAGATGTACTGTACAGCAGGGGAGTGGAGGAGATATGCAGTCCCCTGGATCCAGGGCCTCTACTGATGCAGCCCTTGCTAGTGTGGCCCATGGACACTGAGAAGTTAGACAGCCTTGGTGTAAATGATTCTGCCTGTTTCCTGTTGGCAGTATGCTGTGCACAATACACATTTTAAACTGACACAACTAATTAGATGGAAGAGATCCATCTGTTTATATACATCTTGGGTAAATTCATGCTGGGTACAAAATGAAAATGTATTGCCTTGACTAAAGATCCACACTTAAATATTGCTTGTACCGGCTGAAAATATAATTTTTTTTGTTTCCTTGTTGGTTGCATAATGAATGACCTCCTAGCCAGTATGTCCTGAGCAGATTCCAGTATCACTTATATTGATGCAAACTAGCAATTCCCTTGACTTCAGTGAGGTAATGCTGGTATAAAGTCAGTGTGAAATCAAACTAGGCCCTGACATAGGGTGCTCTGTAAGCAGGTTGTTTATTCTGCTAGCTTCTGCAGGAGAATTGGCTCCCTTATGAGCTGCTCAGTCAGCTCCCTAAAGCAAGGTTAAGTAAAACAGACAAAGAAAACAAAATCTTCTGTCCTCTCCCAGACCCTAGGAGAAGAGAAGGTTTCTGTTCTGGCCCAGGTCAGCAACCTGGATCCTCCCTGCAGCAAGCGACTTGCTTTCTCCTTCCCCTGCTTTCTGGTCTGGGAGTTTTTAAAGCTCCCAGTGGGATACTCCCACCTTAGCCAAATGCCTGGCAGCTGAGCTTTCTTAGCAGGGCTCACTGTACCCCCTTAAAAGCACCACCCACCCTATTTCTGGCTGCATTTCAGGTACGCTAAGTCACCCAGAGCCCTAAGTAGGGTTAATGAACTTGTTGGATGCTCAGTAATTCTGAGAACCAGGAACTATGAAAGATAAAGGCATTCTCCATCTGCAGAAGCTAGAACACCCTACTTTCAGGAAGTCTACTGCATTCATTATTTGTGCATGTAGTTCTGAAGATACTGGTGGCTGTGATCATGTTTAGTTGAAATGAAAACAAGGAAAAATCAGAGTGACAGTTTTAATACCTAGTATCTTGCAAACAACCAAGTAGAGAATGTGTGCCGTGCATGACTGACAAGAGAATCCCAATGACATAAGTACATAATATATTTGATCTCACCCACTTGGGTCTATACAATTTTACCTTACAGTTGTCAATGATCCCTCTAATTGGCAATACTTTCCTGGCATTACTGGGCTACAGTTTCATTCCGTTCGTGGTTATTTTAAAACTTTCTTTACATTTACTGTATAACTACTATTATGACATGAAAATCACAGGGCGCTAAAAGCTGCTTGATTTCCTGAAGAATTTATTTTAATTATATGACAGCTGTTATCATCAATGTCATAGTCACAGTGAATTCTTCAGTGTATGAAAATGTGTCTGTCACCACATAAATATGGGAATGTACATATGTGTACAATAAATATTTTAACACACTATGATTTAAAGTATTTAAACTGTGCATATTATTGATTTTACTTTGTATGAAAGCAATGGAGGCATTAGGTAATATCAGATACACTTTGTCATCAGAATTCAGCACAACTTTTTTCTGAGGCAAAAAGTTCCATTATATTTTTAAAGCATTTTCAACTTTTAAAAACACAATGAATTCAGAGTGTGGTTTCTGATTTAATGGTGCAGTGGAATGTGTCACAGTCTGCATGGACAAAACCTGCTATCTCTGATTTTAAAGCATGAGTCTCTATTATATGAGCTGAAAGGCCCTGCCTTAAGAAGGTCAAAGCTGACTCAAGATTTTCTCTCCTTGTTCTCCAGCCACAAGAGGGAGACAGAGAGTTAAAACTAACCCTAATGCCAGATTCAAGGATTATTTTTTGTCAATTAACTTCTTTGTGGACTTGCAACTGATCTCTGAAAGATTTTGTTGTTGTTGTTGTTTTTTAAATCAGAGCTCAAGAGCCCCTATATTTTTCCTAACATTTGAAATGTACCATGAACACTAGATACATTAAGGAGTTTTAGAAAGCTATAGCATAATTAGTGAGAAATGGCCAGTGGTGTTCCTCAGGAGTCTGTGCTTGGTCCAGTGCTTTTCAACATCTTTATCAATGATTTAGATGTGGGGGTGAAGAGCTTACTGGCCAAGTTTGTGGATGACACCAAGTTATGGGGGAGCGTGGTAATGCTTGAAGATAGGCTGCAGATACAGGCAGATATAGACAAGCTGGCAAGTTGGGCAGATCGAACCAGATTAAGTTCAACACTGAGAGGTGTAAAGTGCTCCACGTGGGGACCAACAACCCCCAGCATACTTATAGGCTCAGTGGCACCAAACTGACTAGCACCATAACTGAAAGGGACCTAGGGGTAATAACAGACCACGGTGTGAACATGAGCTGTCAGTGTGAAGCGGTGGTCAGCAGGGCAAACAGTACTTTGGCATGCATCAACCGATGCATCTCAAGCAAAACCAAGGAAGTGATTCTTCTGCTTTACTCAGCATTGCTGAGACTGAAGCTGGAGTACGGCATGCAGTTCTGGGTGCCACACTTCAACAAGGACGTGGAAAAGCTTGAGAGAGCCCAGAAAAGAACCACCCATATGATGGGTGACTTGCAAGAGACTTGCAAGGCAAGCCATATGAAGAAAGGCTGAGGGACTTGGGTATCTTCAGCCTAAAAAAGAGAAGGTTGAGAGGGGACTTGGTAGCAGCTTGCTGCTCCATCAGGGGAATACATCAAGGGCTTGGAGAACAACTGTTCACCAGGGCACCCTTGAGGAAAACTAGAAGTAATGGCCACAAACTCCCGGAAAACCATTTCCAGCTTAACACTAGGAAAAACTTCACAGTCAGGGTGTTCAGGCTGTGGAATAAGTTCCCTCCAGATGTGGTGCAGTCACCTACCCCAGAAATCTTCAAGAGGACTGGACAATCACCTCACTGGGGTCACCTCACCCCAGTTGTCTTTCCTGCCTAGTGCAGGGGGGCTGGATCTGATGATCTTGCAAGGTGCCTTCCAGTCCCTAACAAGCTATGAATCTATGAAACTTGAGGGAGGAGGGGTGGGGAGGACAACCACAGCAGGAGCCCTAGGTGTTGTCTTTGTGAGGAGGCACAAAAGCAGCCACTACAGCAGTGGCAGCTGACCATGTCACCACTGGTCATCAGCATGGCAGTCAGTGCTGCTCCATGCACTGCACTGCCTAAGGCAAGGCTATCTAACTTCTAAGCCCCAGGAGCCACATGCCCTAGGGGCCACACTAGCAGGGGCTGCACACAGTGCAAACTGCACCACTCCTCCTTCTGCCCACAACATGCAGACAGGCAAGCATGATTCTCCTCCCTACCTCACCCCCACCTGCAATGCATACCTTTGCAGACATACCCCGCCCCACCATTGTACCGGGCATCTCCCCATCACTACACCATGGAGGCTTGACACCCTCTCTTGCACACAGCTCCATACTCACCCTAATTTCCCCATGCTGCTTACCACGCTGCCCTGCTCCCCACTCTTTGCACCCCTCAGGCAAAGGCAGGAAGTGGCAACCAGAGGAGGGAGGGGGAGTCCAAAGCCTTCACCTGCCATTGCTGCCAAAGCAATGCATGAAGCCCACAGGGTCTTTTGGACTGCCCTGGCCCTGCTACACCTCTATAGGGAGATATTATTTTAAACACTGTTTAAAGAAATGCATATAAAAGCTCTTATAAACTTATATTTATAAGAGGGCTAAATTTTTCAAGGCATTTAGGCACCTGAAGATGCAGAGTGTCTCCTACCTGGAGATCCAGGAGCTTAGGTGCTGAATTCCCATTGAAATAAGTTCTTCCTCAAATCCCCATAGACATGTACCTGCATCTTTAGGCATCTATGAGCCTTTGAAATTATGGCCCTCACTAATGCACTATTTCAGTGTGCCATAAAAGGATATTATTTGAGATTAAAACCCTGATTATTTTCCTACCATATCAATGTTGTTTTCCTGTTCCTTTCCTTATTATAATACACATAAAACAGCAATAATAATTTCCATAGCAGCCCTTTATCAATTCAGAAAGGACAGAGTAAGCATTAAGTGCCATCAGCTTTACCTTGGGCATTTCAGCTCTCAGTGCCTGTTTAGAAACTATTGTAAATATAGACTATATTTAACTATTACCTCTTCTTGGGGATGCACTTAATCTGAATTTTTTAGCTGATTTTCAACACGGGACAGGCTCTAACATAAAGAATTGCATAGTTTACTGCTTCCTTTATGAACAAGAACCACAGTCTAAGCTTTCTTCCGGGTAAGCAGAGACCAGGTTTTATGATTGCACAGCTTTCTGAAGCAGAAGCCCTGTTGGGTTTTAAATCTTTATTAAGTATTATAGCTGCCAGGGGCTGCTAGTGTACCAACTGCTAATGCTACCTTGCCTGTGAAGAGCAGGACTGGGGCCTAGATTTTCAAAAGAGATCAGTAGACATCAGTTCCCACTGAGAACAATGAAGAGCACTGATTCCCCCCTTCTGCCCCTGCACACACTGCTTCAGAGTGAGAACAAGGGGAGCTTCTAGGGCCTGAGCACTTTATAAAATCCAACCTTGCAGTTAGTGATAACCTGGAACATCCATGTATTCAAGCAAACATGAACTGCGGACTTTGGCTAAGATAGTTGACACCCCAAAGTGCTTGCTTGTTTTTCAGCGAGAAGCCTTCAGATTCTTTTTACTAATAAGGCAAGTGGAATAAGGTTCATATAGTCTTACTGCCTGGATGCATCACAATTCATTGGCAGCACTCACTAATTAAAATATACAGCCTGGTAATGGGAGAGGGCAAAGCATATATTGCTTCCACCATGAGTGGGGAGCTGAGCTTTCATGCAAAGGAAGTTTCATTTGTAAAGTCAGCTTGAGTCTTCTATCATATGTGTTCAATTCTCTTTTATAGTGTATCACCATTTTCTCTTCTTTTTCTTCAGAGCATGTCATTGCATGATAACACAGGGAAAAACTTTACACATTGTGGGAGGAAAGGCTCTCCCATCCTGGGGGCACACAGTAATTACCCTTTGCACTTTTGCCAGTTGGAAAACAGTAATAAGACAGTAACACATTCACTTTTAAGTGTTAAGTTAAACTAGCATTTTCACTTTTAAAAGTAACAGTCTCAATGTCAGGTGTTGAAAGTGTCACTTTTGAAAGCAAATGTGTGACTTATCTGAAAGCAAAGCTTCCGGTACTTTTTTACTGTTGTCAAACTTGCAAGAGCTGGAAGTGATCCGCAAGAGACAGAAACCATCATGGTTTTGAAACAAAACAAACAAAAAAAGTTTCCCCTAAAATTTTCCATTAAACAAACCTGAAAATGTATAATTTTCTTCAACATGAAATTACTCCACAGAAAATCCTGTTCAACAAATCCTTATTTCCAATGTAAGACCTTTGCACTGAAAAAAAAAATTAAGCAGTTTTACCTGCCAAAATAAGATCTTGAGAATTAGTGAATCCACAAATGGCTTTTGAGCCCTTGCTAAAGGATAGTTTGATTATATAAAGAGATTGCCTGTGGTGTGTTCATTTAACCATGTGTATGAAACTGCCATCCTGCCCAGTGTTTTGCATACTGTGCACATGTACAAATGGCTGCATATGAGACAGGGGAAGGCATGGGAGAAGCAGACCTCATCAGCCCAGCTCAGCTTTGTACTTAGTAATCTAGTCAGAGCCTTGCTCTTCAAATGTCTGAGGCCTGTCTGACTGAACTAGTCGGTGTTCAGCTCTCTCCCTTCCTTTCTTTATTCTAAAGCCTTTGTTGAGGTAGATGAAAAAGAATCTTAAAATGACCTCCTGGTTAAAAGTCTTTTAGCACAAAGGGCCCTTCATATTGCATTGCACATCCTTTAGATGTGTCTTTTAATGGCTCCAGTCTCCTGATGACTGCTTCTGGTGTCAAAAACCATTTTTTTGCTAGTCTCAGCAATGACACTTCAACTGTGTTTTCAGGCAAAGACCTCTGTTGCTCACTGTTTGCTATTAGAGAGGCAGCTTCAGCACCTTCCTATAATCATTCTGTACATTTCCACAGCAGGTATTACCTCCAACAGCTAGCATATTTCCCTGCATATAATAGAAGTTTCATGTTTCTTCTTACATCATATATTAATAAAATTATATAAAAATATATTATGCTGCAAAGACTCTCAAACATTAAGAAATCCCTGAATTAAAATTACCTGTGCATATTTAATTCAACCTCCTTCTGCATAGGCAGTTTGATATGCTCTTTTAGTAAGTGGTCACATATTTTTTTCTTTCCTTGAATGCATAACTTTTCAATATTTCTTTGTATTCCTCCTCATTCAATGTGTAGTCTCTTATTTACCACACACAATTCAAGCCCTGCACTCAACACAAAATTATTAATTTCCTTCCTTGTATTTCTCGGATACTTATCACTATAATCTCTGAACACTTCATAAACATTAACCAATCCATTTTTTTCAACAGACTTGGGAAGGGTGGCTGTATTGTTGTCCTGATTTTACAGCTGAGAGCTGACTGCAAAACTGACAAATGCTATTAACTGTAGGTGCTCACCTTGAGACATGGAGACACCTTGATTTTACAGAGAATTTAGCAATTTATAGCCCTTGATAGGCATAAAGAGCCACTCCGGTCAACTTCAGCTTGTCACAAGTACTCAACAGTACTTCAACTCAGGCCCCAGATGTCTGAAATTTAGCCTCTCATCACTTACAAACTCTGTGGCATCTGCCAATTCTCAGTGGCAGCTGTCAACAGGGACCCTAGCACTCTTCCTCCTCCAGTCCCCTTTCTCATTCATTAATCCCCTACCAACATGAAATCATGTTAAGCCCCAGCTCTGGCCAGTGACCACCTGAGTCAGTGAAACAACTAGCCCCAGCAGTTCACTGTTATTCACAGGGTAGATGGGACACAGAGGCTGGATAAGTGCCTTTGCTTTGCTGGTACATATCACAACTATATTTCCTGGCAGGAGAAGAATGCTCAGGCTTGGGACTCCCAGGTGTACTTTCAGATGTTAGTTTTTGGGGAGAGGAGAGGAATCCAGCAGCAGGGGAATAGAGTAGGGGATGATATGAGTAGAATGGGAAAGGAGCAAGATCCTAGAGATGAGGTGATGGATACTCACAGAGGAAGAGGGGAGCTGCATCTAGGATACATCATCTTGGAAAGGAAGAGAGAGAAGTGCTTTCTAGTGATTATATATCCTTCTGCTCCTCTTTGCCCCTCTTCATTAACTCCCTTTTTATTTCTACCACACTTATGTGAGGTGTATTATAAGAGGGGTGAGCATTGCCTCAAAATTTGCCCAACGCTTTCCATACTGCTTCTGACCCATCCATCTTGCCCCTGGTGCTGGAAACAGCCATACTGTGGTACTTCCTCACCTATATGAGATTCCTAGAAAGTATTGCTCTTTTGCTGAGCTAACACACACAGAGCAAAATTGTAGGAAGGGCATGTCTGTATGGTGCAACCCAGTGCCATGCTGAGATGCACTCTGACACCTCCAGATATGCCAGCTCTGGACCAGAACCAGCATAGCCATGTTAGTGCAGCTCTGCATATGAACTACCTCTAATATGGCCATCTTGGTTCTAAGCCAAGAGCAGTAGGTTGCTGCCCTGCTGAAGTTGTGCCCTAAGCAGATACATGGATTAGATCGCTCATGTTGTGACTTGGCTTCGCTGGGTTTGAGAATAGCCCTCTTAAACAGTCCTTAACACAAGTTTTTTCAACAGGTGCATTTCCAGGCTTCTGCCCACTGTAGGATTAAAAAGGCTGTATGCTGGCTTTGCATACGTTTAGGCTGGAAACTGGAAGGAGGCTCCTAAGCATCAGAGCCATGAGGTTCTGAAACAGCTTCTTTCCAGGATCATTGAGGCAAAAAGCCTGTGAAGTTTTAAGGAAGAACTTGGGTAGATTATGGAAGGGATTATATGATGTACTTCCTTGTGACTGCAGGGAACTAGACTTGGAAAGTAGCTTTTGCTCTGTCCTCTGAGCCCAGAGCCAAAGAAGGCAGTAACAAACCCCAGGTCACCTGGGCAGTCATTCTATAGGGATGGCTTGCAAGAGTTGGGTTCACTCAGGCAAGCCTAGTTAAAATTTTTGCTCCTGCATGGACTTCCTCTATGATTTTTCTGTCTTGCATCCTCTTCCTCAGCTTTCCCTCTGAGCAGGGGGTGGAAGCACTTTCCTGCCTCCAGACAG
The DNA here is from genome assembly GCF_052110815.1 of Crocodylus siamensis. Taxonomy (NCBI): domain Eukaryota; kingdom Metazoa; phylum Chordata; order Crocodylia; family Crocodylidae; genus Crocodylus; species Crocodylus siamensis. The sequence goes on along the minus strand of NC_143396.1, from coordinate 134,548,584 downwards.
TGTTGGAAGGATAACAGCCTTAACACCGGTGAGGCGCTCAGATATTATGGGAATGGGAGCCACATGAGAACCTAAGAGAGAGGGCTGGGTGAGGAAAGGCAAGATTATTTAAGATTAGTTGTACAACTTGGGTTGGTTTCTTTCTTTAAGTTATGCACTTTTTATTAAAATGTAATTTATATGCTTATTATATGAATTCTTTTTCTTCTGTGGCTTTCAGCCCCCACATCTGTGGAGCTCAGGAGACAGTTATTGTAAACAGGAAGGACCCTCAAGTTATTATAACATCATTTGAAAGGAATTTGGGCCCTTTTTCCACTGCTACGTTCTGTTATGATACCTTTGCTTTAATGAGGAAACAATGTCAGGCTAAACTCTCAACTTTCCTCTCCTTTGTCACTTTAAATTAGGTCCTAATGTCAGGTGAGCATATTTTTTTAGCCAATTTGATGTTAATGCCTGGTTCCCACTTCACAAGATTTTGTCATGTTTCTCAGGACCTTCCCTGTCTCTCTAAAGCTAACATACCTGTTAGGTGAGGATGGGGTAGAATTGTTCCAAATGCATTCTATGAGTCCATAAAATTAGATTATAGGCCTACATCTGTCACATTACTCAAATATCTGGCAGGGTACAGGCTGTCCAACAGGTTCACTGAATGTGAAGGTGGAAGAAATTACAGGAGGAGAGAGAAAAACTGACTGACTGAGGAGGAGCTATTATGTTCAATTCAGACTTGGAGAGAGAAAAACTGACTGAGAATCTGAACACAGGAATCTAGGGTGGGAAGGAGCCTGCTGAGCCATCTAATCTAGTCCCTTGTGTTTCCAAGCAATCATTACCTGCAGTCATCCCCCAAATCACCCCTTCAAACCCTCACTCAGAAGTACAAGGAACAATATTTGAAACACCAAGAATATCCCCAGGGTACTCAAGGAGCTGGCGAGCGTCATAGCCCAGCCCCTGGCACGGATCTTTGAAAACTCCTGGTGCTCTGGTGTAGTGCCTGAAGACTGGAAGAAGGCCAATGTGGTGCCGATCTTCAAGAAAGGGAGGAGAGTGGATCCGGCTAACTACAGGCCCATTAGCCTGACTTCTATCCTGGGGAAGATCTTAGAAAAGTTTATTAAGGAGGCCATCCTTGAGGGACTGGCCCAGGCTAACATTCTAACGGACAGCCAGCACGGGTTTGTTGCGGGTAGGTCTTGTTTGACCAATCTCATTTCCTTCTATGACCAGGTGACCTATCACCTGGACAAGGAAGAAGAGATTGATATCATATATCTTGACTTCAAAAAAGCTTTTGATCTGGTATCCCATGATCACCTCTTGGCCAAACTGCCCAGTTGTGGCCTTGGCTCCACCACGATCCGCTGGCTGGGAAATTGGCTCCATGGTCGGACCCAGAGGGTTGTGATTGATGGCAGTCACTCATCATGGTGCCCTGTGACCAGTGGGGTCCCTCAAGGCTCTGTCCTGGGACCCATACTGTTCAACATCTTCATTAACGATGTGCACATTGGAGTCAGGAGTGGACTGGCCAAGTTCGCCGATGACACCAAACTTTGGGGCAAAGCATCCATGCCAGAAGATAGGCGGGTGATCCAGGCTGACCTGGACAAGCTCAGCAAATGGGCAGACGAGAACCTCATGGTGTTTAACACTGATAAATGCAAGGTTTTCCACCTTGGGAGGAAAAACCTGCAGCATCCTTATAGGCTCGGCAGTGCTACGTTGGTTAGCACTACAGAAGAAAGAGACTTGGGGGTCATCATTGACCACAAGATGAACATGAGCCTGCAATGCAATGCTGCGGCTAGTAAAGTGACCAAAATGCTGGCATGCATCCATAGATGCTTCTTGAGCAAATCCCGGGACGTCAGTCTCCCCTTGTACTCGGCCTTGGTGAGGCCGCAGCTGGAGTACTGCGTCCAGTTTTGGGCTCCACAATTCAAAAAGGATGTGGAGAAGCTTGAGAGAGTCCAGAGGAGAGCCACGCGCATGATCAGAGGTCAGGAAAACAGATCTTACGATGACAGGCTGAGAGCCATGGGACTCTTTAGCCTGGAAAAGTGCAGGCTCAGGGGTGATCTGATGGCCACCTATAAGTTTATCAGGGGTGACCACCAGGATCTGGGGGAACGTCTGTTCACCAGAGCGCCCCAAGGGATGACTAGGTTGAACGGTCACAAACTCCTGCAGGACTGTTTCAGGCTGGACATAAGGAAGAATTTCTTTACTGTCCAAGCCCCCAAGGTCTGGAACAGTCTGCCAGCGGAGGTGGTTCAAGCACCTACATTGAACACTTTCAAGAGTAAATTGGATGCGTATCTTGCTGGGATCCTATGAACCCAGCTGACTTCCTGCCCTTTGGGCAGGGGGCTGGACTCGATGATCTCCCGAGGTCCCTTCCAGCCCTAATGTCTATGAAATCTATGAAATCCCATAATATGTTTTTGGTAAAACAGGGGAGACTACAGTAGTGCCAATGTCCTGCTTCTGCAGTGAAAGGGGAAAAACTGATTAATATATGCTCAGAGGACCCTCAGAAAAGGACCGTGTCTCATTAGGTGAAAGTGGAAAACCATTTGGGTGAAAGTAATCTCAGAATGATGGATTTCACAGTTGTGAAAAGGTAAGTGAAAGAGCAATGGAATAAAGACAGTGGACTTTGAAAAATAAAGCAGAGTTCAGATGTAGAGGATTGGTATAGAGGGTCTTTTGGGAGGAATTTCTAAGAAGCTGGCAGTTACTCAGAGAGACAACATTAAAAGACCCAACAGCAAACAATCCTAATGCAGTGGATAAATGGGAATCATAGTAAGAGATCAATATGGCTGTGTCAGGAGTTCTTCTGTGGCTTGAAAAGTAAAAGAAAATCATACAAAAAGTGGAAGCAATAACATGTAACTAAGGACGAGTACAGAAGAATAGCACAAGCAGCTAAGAATAAAATCAAAATGGCTGAGAACGTGAGTTACAGCTAGCAAGGGATATGGTATATTCTAAAACTACATAAGGCATAAGATGATGGCAAATGATACAATATTGCTTATGGAGACAGAAGGTAAAGAATAGAAGACAGAGAAACCTGAAGTACTCAACACCTTTTTTGGTTCAGTCTTCATTAAAAGGTTAATAAACCTTTTCATTAAACTTATTAAAGGGCTACAAATGTGAGCCAGAATAAGAAAAGGAACATATTAACAATACTTAGGTAAGCTAAATGTATTCAAATAGGGAGGGCCCAGTGAAATTCACCCCAGGGTGCTAATTTTGGAATTAGCCAAAATCATTTTTGAACCACTGGTGATTGTCTCTGGTGCCTTGTGAAGCTCAAGGGGGATAACAGAGAGTTGGGGAAGAACAAACATAACTCCTTTAAAAAAAAGGGGGAAAAAAGAAAGGCCCAGGAATTGTAGACTAGGCAGCCTAATGGCAAACCTTGAAAAGACATTATGATCAATTAAAGAAATCAATATATTAGCACCTAAAAGATAAAGCAGCCAACATTGATTTGTCAAGAACAGAGTCAAACAATCTAATTCCCTTCTTTGACATGGTAACTGGCTTTGTGGACATACTTATAAGCAATGGAGGGAAAATTGGTGTAGATTAAATCAGCATAAGGTTCTTGAAAAACTTCTCATAGAGGAGCCAGCAGTTCTCTGTGAAACCAGCAAAGCGTTTCAAGCAGGGTTTTGCAAGTATCTGTCTAGAATCTGGTTCTATACATTCTTTTCAATACTAATTGAGATGGTGGAATAAAGCATGCGTATAAAATCTGTAGAGGGTACCCAGCTGGGTGGGGTTGCAAGCACTTGGGAGGACAGGATCAGAATTGAGAATTATCTTGATAAACTGGAGACATAGCCTGAAGTGAGGACGTCAGTAAAGGAAAGTGTAAGATGCTACACCTCATAAGGAAACATTGAATGCAGAAATTCAAAAAGGGCAACCACTGGCAAGACAGAAAAGTATCCAGGGTTTATAGTGACTTACAAATTAAACATGAGTGAATGATCTGATGCTACTTCAGAAAGAGGCCAGTTTAGTTTGGAAATGTATTAGCAGGAGTGTTGCATGTAAGAAGCGGGAGGTAAATATTGTGCACTGCTTGATGCTGGTGAGGATCAGTGGAGCATTGCATCCAGTTTGAAGCACCGCGCTTTAAGGAGGATGTAAAGGAACTGAAGAAATTCCAGACAAGGCAAACCTAACCGGTTTGGAACAAATGACCCATGTGAAATGGATGAACAATATGGATTTATGTTCTCTAGAAGAGAATATTGTGGGACTGTAATATCATTTTGCAACTATATAAATGGACACTAAAAAGAGGATAATGAATAATTGTTCTCCATGTCTACTTAAGGCAGGGCAGGAAATAATTGGCTAAATGTTAGCAATTTAGCAAGAAGCTATCTAACTGTAAGGATAGTGAAGTACTGAAACATGGTACCTAAGGACAATTCTGCATCCCATTCACTAGAGATTACACAAACCTCTGTCAGAGAAGTTTTAAATATATCTGACCTTATCCAAAGCTGAAGGAGCAACTGGATCAGCATCCCCAAGCTGTGGCTCAGTGGCAGCTTATTGCCATTGAGAATTGTTCCATGTTCCTCTCAGCTACTGAAAATTACATTAAAAAGTTACAATGGGGGTTGACAGGGAAGGCAGAGTATGATGCTGCCTGTGGTGTGCAACTTGCTTATTGCTGTTGCCCACAGGCCAAATGAGGTTGGTGACCACTGGATGAGATGATGTCTTAAGATCCCTTCTATTTCTGTATTTCTATGCTGTTCTCTCTCTCTCACTTCCTATTTCCTGGGGGGAAAACAATGTAAGGATTTTCCTACTTATTTTATTCTTGTTGTGCTATGTGTTTTATTATTGATTGCCAAGGTCTAAGAGGTGCATCCAACCCTTTGATGGACCTTTTTTGCAGCTGTATCACATCATAAGAGCTAAGAGACAGAGGTGGGGGTACTGAATAGAAACAGAATCTTTTAAAGAGATGGCTAGATTCCCACATGGGCCCTGATTTAAAGACTGGGCCATAGAGAGCTTGAGACCAGCCTGCGTATGTGCCCAGGCATATCCATCCTCTCTTTGATAATCCGTAAGAGTAAACTGCTACCTGGGAATGATGAGGCAAGAGGCAATGTGATCACTATTCTTTCTCTGCTAAGAATTGCAAAAGCCCTATATTATTTTGTTATCCTGTTTTTTCCACCCATGCATTCCTGTTCTAACAAGTGCCTTTGTCTTATGCACCTGTAATGGTGAATGCCTTATCTTTTGACTTGTAAGGCCTTTGGGGGCAGGGACCGTTATTTTGGATATGCACGCACAACACAGTAGTGGTGTCCAGAACTTGTGGCCTCTAAGTGCTTCAGCATCTAAGCCCTGAACATTTCAATGGTGAAACAGTTCACTTAGTGTGCAAGGCCATGTCCTCTCATATCTCCCAGCTCCTTCATTTCAGAATCTGTGCCATCCAGCATGAATGCGACTCTTAGGCTATTTTATTCACAAATATTAGTTAGTGTATTTCCAAATGGGTACTCCAACTAGTTAGATACTACACAGTTCTAATCTGCTTGGTCTCTTCATATTGACCTTCTGACCCCACTGGCTTTTATACATCGTCTCCCAGGTGAGCATCATTTGTTAATTTAATGAACACCTTGCTTACTCTATTTACCAGAGAGGCAGGGTGGCACCTTAGACAATGAAGATTTGGCAGAACAGAAACTTTTCTCAAGAAACTTTCATAGCCAGATGACTCTCACAGCAAGACTCTGTGGGCATGTCCAGATGAGCACACACTTGCAGTACACAGTGCCACAGACCTGTCTGCAGCACTGCACACCATACATGCCACACATGCAGGGATTCCCCACACTAATTTGCAGCACATGGGAGAAGGTTTGACACTGGGAGATCTGAGTGTCAAAAAAACTTCCAGTTGGAAAAAAGTGTGGTGCTGCATGTAACAGCAGTGTGCACCACCTGAAATCAGATCCTGTCTGGATGGAGCCATGCTGTAGCTGCCAGCCAGGCTCCCTGTTGCCAGATTGCCACTGCTGGAGCTCCAGGTGACCCCAGGACCCCAGGTAAAGCTGCATATTTTGCTGCTGCTATTCGTCCCCAGGGAAACACATGTGTTTGTACATCTGGATCTGGCTATGTGTGTATAAACTTTTGAAATATTCAACATATGCTATTTTGATATTTTCAAAAATTAAAAATTCTGTGATTTAGTTCAAAATCACTTTGTTTTAAAACTGAATTTCTAGTAAAAAGAAACATCAACATTATTCTCATCAAGTATGCCAAATATATTTCAAAATTTTCAGATTGTAAAAGTTGTCAAGTTTTAAAATTTTCATTCCAATTCAGAGGGTGTAAAATTTCTGAACTCTTAAAAGTGTTCATCAGATGGAAAGACTATCCAACTGGGCCCTTGCCTTCTCTAGCATTTGGAAAAGGCTCTTATAACAAAACAAACTGAGTCAATCACGTGTGGCTAACACGTGTGGCAAGCTTCAGAACCACTTTGTTTGCTTACAGATGCAGAAGGACTGATGGAGGGAAGAGATGACAGGCAGGCAATGTCAGAGAGGAAAAAAATAGTGAGAAAAATGAGACAGGAAAACCCAGGAGGGGAATGGAAAAGTGCAGGAAATAACAGTTGGGTAAACCAAGGAAGATTTAAACTAAATAAATCACATTTAAAGGAGATGACCCTGTTTTTCCAGGACTGATTTTTGTGTTTGGGAGCCAAGTCCACTGTGCCCAAACAATGCAAGCACCCACTCACTGTAGGCCACACGGTGAGTTCTTTAGATAGGGTACTTTTATGTTTGTAAAGCATCTAACACAGCAGGCTCCCAGTTGTGGCTGAGGACATCTAAGCACTGCTGAAGATGAATCCAGTGATAAGAAGGTTGTATACTCATGTCTGAATCTCAGGTCTTATTTAGACATTTATACCAAGGCTGTGTGAGTGTCTAAACATCACCCTTTCATTTGGGAAAACTAAACACCCACCATAAATTGGTTTCATGCCTGCACAAAGTGATAAGGAAAATGGAAAATTAGCCAAGGATCCTACTGAACCCACACATGAAAAAATGGAGTATCTGAAGGTAAAAGAACCCCCCCCCACCCCAGGGAAACACCCTTTCATTTGATCTAGTGGTTTCTCAAACATTACCACAGTTCCAAGTAAAAATGAAGTAGTAAGTAGTCATGCTTGCTTTCACGTACTTCAGTATAGAGTTGTGAAACCTCCATTGAATTAAATCTTGTGCATCTGGACTTACACCCATTGAAATATGAGCAGAGCTTGACTCAACACTTGACACTAATGTCCAGTTTCAAAGCATAAATCTAGCATGACTTAATGCAGCAGAAATGTATTGGGAATGTTTAAACTGAGAAGACATTGCAATTAAGGTTGAGAAATAGACTTTTCATAATCTAAACTCAGTGGCCAATGACACTCCCAAAGCTTTTTATTAGGGCTACGTGAAACACCATTGTTTTGTTTTGACATCAGTTTCAGTGTTTTGTTTCATCATCTTGTTTAATTTTGAAGCACTGTTCCATTTTGTTTTGTCGAAACTGTTCTGCTGTTGCAACATGTTTTGACATTTCGTCCATAAGCTATAATGGGGAATCATGAAAATGCTGCAGCCCGCCAGTGGGAGGTGGGGAGAACCAGGGCTGCACTCCACCTCCTGCCACTGGGCTGAGCTCTGTGGGGCTGCATGGCTGCTTGGAGTGCAGCCCAGGCTCTCCCCTGCCTCCCTCCACCAGGCTGCTTCAAAACTCAGAATGTTTAGAAACTTTTGAAACGTTTTAAGTGCCCTCATTTTGTTTCAAAGCTTTTTGTTTTGTTTCAATTTTGCTGTTTTGAGCTCGAAACTCATCAAAACAGCTTCAAAACAAAACATTCGGCAAAATTTCACACAGCTCTACTGTTCATGTTATGGTAGTCCCAACCTTCTACCCATTTTGAATTCCTTTTAGTTTACTGGCCCAGGAGTCCAGAAAACATGGACTACTGATGAATAAGAATAAGCTGTTCACAGCAGCTACTACACTTGTTAACCTAGTTATTCTTTGCCCAATTTCACACAGGGATTAAGAACTGGTATCTGGTCCTGCCATCAACTGCAGGCATTTAGCAAGACTACTGAGGCTCCTGGCTATTCAGATTCCATTTTCTGAATGGCTATTCTCTTACAATGACATGGAGCTCTTGACTAGACTTGAAATGGACTCTAAGGGTAACCTAGTCCCCCCCTTTCCTCCCCTCCCAACTTGACATGGCAAAGAGAAAAAAAATCTCTTTGTGGAACTTCACTCCTTTGATGATTTACCCATGTAGACATGAAAATGTATATACCAAGCTGCATACACATATTTAAATGATCTTGGAGAATTCTTCTGGGTTTGTTTGCCTGATAAGATAATTTACCTTGACTCCCCTGAACAAGGTGCTGCACAGCCTGGGTCCTTGTATACACATCTCAACCTTCTCTGTAGGCTCAACAGTCTGTAGCAGAAAGCCCCCTTTGTACATTTCTGATATCCTTCTGGCCCCTGAAACACAGTTCCCAGTCTAGTGTAATAGGTGTATCAATTAAACAGTTTAGATCTGCCAGGTCAGTACCTTGTGAAGACAGCTCAACTGAATTCCAGTCACGTCATCTCCAATCTCCTAGTATCAGAGTGAAATTCTCCTACTGCAGTGATGCTCACAACCAGACACGATGGATGCCAGTAGGCCTATCTGTCAACATGCATTTTTTATTCTGCTGCCCCTCCAAAAGAGGGAGGGCAAAAAGAGTCCTCAGTGTAGCCACCACCAGTGCATCCATTGTAGCAGAAACCCCCTTTGTACATTTCCCTTCTGGACATGGATATAACACAAGCCCCTTCTTGCCTGCACCCTGGTCTCATTTTGTGCATTTCTTTTCCTTCTAAGTGTTGGCAGAGACCTAGCACACCCATTGCGTGGGTGTGGTAAGGCTCAGAGCAACCTGGAAAGCTGAAGTGGCTTTCTGTAGGAGAAACCTAGAAACTACATCTACATATCAGTTAAGCTCAGTGTCACTAAAGAAAACAAAAGAACTAAAATATCCACTGCCAAGTCTGTAAATATATCCTGGTGCTAACTCACTTACTATCCCCAGTAGCCTTTGATCCTCACTACCTCACATTGCATTTTTATATATTTCTCACAGTGCATTTTTATATTTCATCTGTCTCCTCTTTACCATGGCATTTTGTATTTTATATTTTATACTTTTAAACTATTAAGGAATGTATTCCCTGTAGAATGAAGTTACACCCTGGACCTTTGTTAAAACTGTATTGAAATTGTAATTGTAAAGTGATAAAATCTGTTATATTGGGCAGTCCCTTGTGTGAATGTGAGTGAATGATGATTATCAATAGACAATAGCCTAGTCAAAGGAACTCCATTTTAAGCTAATCAAGCTAAAGTACTGATTCCTAGAACTGAGCACCTACCCTATTGACTATTTCTGCAACCCTAAACAATACCATTGTTAATTAATCAAAATCACAAACTGACTCCTGAAACTTCAGGTACCAGCAGGCAGAGACCCCTTTCATTAACAGCTGTCATGTACTACCCAAAACCCATATGGGACAGCAACCTTCAGATTGGGTAGCCAAGATGATGCTGGGGAATCACACAAGTCTGCCAGAAAGGGATAAAGGGCAGTGAAGCGTGACCCTCAGTGGCTTCCTCTCATCTAGCACCTGGCTTATCAAGACAGAAGGCCAAGCAGGTGACCCTCTTCTGGAGAACAGCAGACTCCAGGGCCTCGGATAGGTAAATATACGGACACCAGTGCTCTCATAATCACAACAGCAGCTATACTACACTACATGGATTTGAATGAGCGAGTGTACTAAGGTAACCAGTACCACCCAGAACTCAAAGTTTGCATTTATGATTTTATTGATAACTTCACATCCTGTCCAATAAACTAGAATTTATTATGAGCCCATGAGTTGGTTCTTTGTAGCCAACAAGTCTATCTAACAACAGATGAAAAAATTGCACCCAGCAACTCTGATTGGCTCACCCAGACTGTCTCACATGCTGTGTATCTCTGTAGCATTGTGAGTTGACTGTAAGGGAGTTCCTTGCTTGGCTGGAGTATTAGAGTCCAACCCACATGACACACCATCTCCCTGGACCTGTGGGCAACGTTCCCTCTAATGAGTAGTGGTCCGTGAGTGTGCCACTTTGGTCCTGTTTCCCCCTTCCGGTGGGGCGCAGTCCATGGGTAAGTGTCCCAAAGTTACTGAGCAGGTGGGAGCAGGCAGGGTTTGGCCACCACCCCTCTCCATGCTAACTGCTGCCCAGAGCTGTGCAGTGGAGTGCTGTGGGGCAGCCAAGGGGCGGACACAATCAGTTGATAAAACTAAAAGGGAGGCACCGTGGCTGGCATGGGACATTTACTGAAGGTAAGCTCCTCACTCCTTATGCAGGGCAGGGAGCGGCTCCTCCCCAAGGGGAGGCAGGGACAGGGACAGGACAGTGGTGGGGGCTGGGGCTGGGGCCAGGGCGGGCTCTGCTGGCTCCAGGGAACTTCTCAGTGGGCTCTACGAGCTCAGGGGAACTGCTCTACTCCCCACATCACCTTGGGGAGCGAGGAGGCACGTAGATTCAGGGCTGGGGAGTGGAGCAGTTCCCTGGAGCTGGCACAACCCGTGCCAGCTCCCAGCCCCAGCCCCAGCCCCCATCCCTGCCTTGCCTCACCTCGGGGAGGAGTCACTGGCTGCCCCATGTGAGGCTCTGCCAGCTCTGGGGATCTGCTCCACTCCCCATCCTTGATGCCATGTGCCTCCTTGCTCCCCAAGGTGATGCAGGGGAGTGGAGCAGTTCCCCAGAGCTGGCAGAGTCCACATCAGCCCCCAGCCCCAGTTCCAGCCCCAGCCCCAGCCCTGGCCTTGTCCCTGCCCCCACCCCCACCTTGGGGAGGAGCCACTACCTGCCCTACATAAGGAGTGAGGAGCTTACCTTCAGTAAGTGTCCCACGCTGGCCCCGGTGCCTCTGCCACACTCCACACCCAGCTCTTCTCTGGGTGGGTGTGTAGCCTTCAAAAGTTTGTGCGTGGCAAGATTTTTACATGTGCACAGCTGTACATGCATGGAGCTTAAAGGGAACACTGCCTGTAGGGGAGGCTGGGACCAAAGCACACTGGGATGCTGGAGGACTATGCTGCAATGTCTTGCAGAAGAGAACATGTACATAAGTTCATTCTCCCTGAAGAAACTCTCCTCAGAGCCATTTAATCCTGGTTGCTCCCAGGTTATTTTTCTCTCAGAGTGATCATTTTTGTTCTGGGAGAAAAAACCTGAATGTTTGTATACTTTTGGTTTCTACTGGGAGAGCAGCAACCAATGCCTGTAAATGCCCCTATGAAACATATGGTGATAACTCAGGGCTCTGCTAGAAACCAAAGGCCTTGGGAAGAATTCTCCCTGTTCCCAAAGAATTCCCTCCAATACCACTCTGTCATATACTGGTATACACATGCATATGTAATGTAAACAAAAACTAGTGAGAGTCACAACCATGTAAAGCATTTTGCTTTTTATTATTCAGTGGGAAGGACATTAAAGGATTCTCCTTTATTCTAGGCGCCCTCAATAAAAGGCAATGTATTAAAAATTTAGTTTCACCTACATCACAATAGATAATGATAAATGATTAAGTGGTAAAATCACTTTTGCTTTCTCTTCAAATGCACAGAGCTACAAAGTAGGGCTGTGTGAAGCTTCTGGTGATGATTTGATTCAGAGGAGATTCAGCCTGATTCGGTGGCTGAATCTCCAAATCCAAATCAAATCAAGGGACCAATAAAAAGGTCTGAATTGATTCAAAGCTCTTCAAATCTTCGGAAAAGATTCGGAGAGCTTTGATGATTTGGACACTGATTTGGACTCCCTGCCCACTGCAGCAGGGAGCTGGAGCAGGACTCAGAGCTGGCTCATGGAAGAGCCCCCTACACAGTGCGGGGCAGTGGGGGACAATGGGGATTTCCCTTCCCTCCCCTCCCCTCCCCCTGTCAGCAGGACTGATGAGTTTGGGGTTTTTTCTTGTTTTTTTTTCTTAAAGGGCTGGAGCCATGGTACGTGGGGCAGGCATGGGGGGGGCTAGGATAGCAGCTAGAGGTTTGTGGGATCAAGTAGAGCCCCCCATACAGCATGGGATAGTAGGGGGCAGCAGGGATCGCTCCCCACTCCGCAGCACCCGGTGAGTCGGGGCCTTTTTTACCCCAAGTGCCGGGGCCTGGGGTGGGCAAGGCAGCCATTGCCAGTCTGGGAGAGTGGATGGGGGATGGTCCTGGCCTGGGTCATTTGGAGATTTTGAGGTTCGATAGCAGTCGAATCTCCAAAGCAGATTCAGCTGAATCGATTTGGGACAGTGATTCGAATTACTGAATTGAATCACTGTCCCCCAAATCAGCCGAATCCAAAGCAAATACTAGCTGCTTTGTACAGGCCTACTACAAAGGGTAAAAAACAAACAAACAAAGGGCCACAGCAATATTGCTTCTGAAATTAAAGTACTGGAGGGAGCTATTCAACTACTGCCATTCTTAACCATTCTTTGAGCCCAACATGCAACACCAGCATATCACAACCTAAGGTTTAGCTTTGTGAATTTATATGCCTATCAGTGTTCTGGTCCTTTTGTGTTTTATTTTGTCAAGCATTCAGATGTCTGGTGGTATGCTGTTATCTAGATCAGGTATAGATGTCTTTTAGGAACACTCCTGCTCCAATTTTACAAAAGTACATCTGGGACCTTAAATTATCTGATTTTTTTTGGATAGCGATTTACACACTATTGCAAGGCTAATTTTGGTCCCTGAATATGATCCTCTTTTATTTTGGTAGAAATGATGCATATATGGTTCTGTTTATCATTAGAATCTCCTAGAGGTGATTTCCAAAGAATATTGAACTTATTCCTTTTAAGTTTTGCATCATTATGATGCATAAAGGATTTAAAGCTTTATCTTTTCTTTTTCCTGTAAGTTTTGCTTTCTGCCCTTAAAAAAGAGAGAAAGAAGAGAAATCCAGGCCTTATCTAGAATCGTAGCCTCTATGATGACTGAAATGCTAGTGAAATGATAACTTCACAAAAACTAAGTGTGAAAGGCTGCAGGAAATGAAAGGGGGAGTTATGAACATCTATTTTTGCTAGCATCTCAACTTGAATGTCTAATTAACATTTTAGATAAAAGCAGTCTGAGTTAAAAGTTCAAGGCATTCATCCCTTTACATGATGATGAAGAGGTCAAAATAAATGTGCTTCAAGTTCTTTTAAAAGTCCTTCAAGAAAACCATGAAATATGAGATGCAATATTTCTAAAACAATGAACAAGAACAATGGAATTCAATAACTCACAGTAAAATAGCATTCCTTGTGCTATTTCAGAATATGGCTGCTAACTGTATATAAACTTTGCAATAATTGAGGCCTGTTGAATAACAAATATTATTAAGCATGAAATATATTTTGACCTCCTAAATGTCCACAATCCCTACAAGTAGGATGCATGAACAATTAGTACAAAATTAATTAATTAATAAAAAAATTAAAAAGTGAGACAGTTTCTAGGCTATCCAGTTTAATAGGTGGCCGTCTTTTTGGCCTCAATTTAGTAGAAGCTATGTATTTACTTAGTCTTATAAAGACAAGAATGTGGGATTTTCCAGAGGTCCTAGCACTGGCCAGAATTAATTGTCACCGCAGCCAATGGGACAACACTCCTAGACATTAGTGGGAGCAGAATGAGGCTGAAATAGAGCATTTGGGAAAATTGTGTCCTACTTGTAAAGTCCTGGACTCCTTTGTCTCAATAGGAAAATGACTATCCACTTACTTCTGGAGAGGCTGGACGTGTTCAAGTCCGCTGGTCCAGACGATCTTCACCCTAGGGTTCTACAGGAACTGGCCGAGGTCATTGCGGGACCCCTGGCGCGGCTCTATGAGCACTCGTGGTGCTCTGGCGAGGTGCCGGAGGACTGGAAGAGGGCCAATGTGGTCCCTATCTTCAAAAAGGGAAAAAAAGAGGACCCGGGAAATTACAGGCCAGTTAGTCTTACCTCAATCCCGGGTAAGCTCTTTGAAAAAATTATCCTGGCACACATCCAGGAGGGCCTTGCGGGGGAATGCATGCTCAGGGGCAACCAACATGGGTTCATCAGTGGCAGGTCTTGTCAGACCAACCTGGTGGCCTTTTACGATCAGGTCACCAAATCATTAGACGCAGGGGTTGCTGTGGATGTAGTCTTTCTGGACTTCCGGAAGGCTTTCGACACTGTCTCTCACCCTGTCCTCATCAAAAAGCTGGGAGACTGTGGTGTCGATGCCCACACGGTCAAATGGGTCGCCAACTGGTTGGAGGGCCGCACCCAGAGGGTGGTAGTGGATGGGTTCTTCTCAACCTGGAAGGACGTGGGCAGTGGGGTTCCGCAGGGCTCGGTCCTCGGGCCTGCACTGTTCAACATCTTCATCAGTGACTTGGATGACGGGGTAGAAAGCACCCTGTTCAAGTTTGCTGATGACACTAAGATGTGGGGGATGTGGGTGCACTAGAAGGGTGCAATAGGCTACAAGCTGACCTTGACAGGTTGCAACGGTGGGCGGATGAGAATAGGATGGGGTTTAACACTGATAAGTGCAAGGTGTTGCACATGGGGAGGAAGAACCGGCACCACACTTACAGGTTGGGGAACTCCCCTCTTGCCAGCACGGAGACGGAAAAGGATCTTGGAGTCGTCATTGACTCCACGATGAACATGGGCCGGCAGTGTGGGGAGGCAGTCAAGAAGGCCAACCGTACCCTGTCATGCATCCACAGATGCATCTCGAGCAGGTCCAGGGAGGTGATCCTCCCCCTCTATGCGGCACTGGTCAGGCCGCAGCTGGAGTACTGCGTCCAGTTCTGGGCGCCACACTTCAAGAGGGACGTGGACGATATGGAAAGAGTTCAGAGGAGGGCCACTCGTATGATCAGGGGTCAGCAGGGCAGGCCTTATGAGGAGAGGCTACGGGACCTGAACCTGTTTAGCCTCCACAAGAGAAGGTTAAGGGGGGACCTTGTGGCCTGCTACAAACTGGTCAGGGGGGATCAGCAGGTATTGGGGGAGTCCCTGTTCCCCCGTGCGCTGCCAGGAGTGACCAGGAATAACGGTCACAAGCTGGCGGAGGGTAAGTTTAGATTAGATATTAGGAGGCGCTACTTCACAGTCAGGGCGGCTAGGGCCTGGAACCGGCTTCCAGGGGAAGTGGTGCAGGCTCCTAGCCTGGGGATTTTTAAAAGGAAGTTAGATGAGCACCTTGCCGGGGTCATCTGACCCCGGTGCTCTTTCCTGCCAAGGCAGGGGGTCGGACTAGATGATCTACCTAGGTCCCTTCTGACTCTAGCTACTATGAAACTATGAAACTATGAAACTAAGTGGGGCTAGGATCCTACACCCCAGCTCATCCAGTGGTCACCCAAACATGTGATTGCTCAGATGGTTCTTGCATGCCTTTCAATAACTGTCCTAAACTGGGGCTGGGGGCAGGAGGGAGCTGGGTCAGATTAATTATTTACTCTGTTTTTAATTTAGGGTAATATGCAGCTGCTAAATGTTGTAACCACTCCCATCCCATTCTCTCCTCTACACTAGCGTCTATCTCAATCTCTGCTCATTTTCTTCAGAGGATTTGAATGTATAATCCCAAGCACACTGGCTGGAACTCCAGAGCCATTGCTTTCATGACCCTTGGGTCAGGCCAGTTGTCAGTATGAAATACTGCTGATGCTAACACTGTAATAATGGGTAATAATAATACAAGGATAATTATGAAAGTACCTATGTGACTGAGAAGCTTAAAGGGAATTTAAGTTCCTAGGTCATTTAAATGGTTTTGAAAATGTTGCTAATTGTCCCTTAATTGAACAATGTATATTTATTGCAGGCAATGCGAGAAACAGTGTCACATGCACCTCCAGTTTCATGCCATACATAATCATTCCAATATCTCCATAATTTTGACCGGAAGAAAAAAAACGCTAACACTGTCACATTACATCTTCCCTTTAGAAAGGAATTATTCTTTGCAATTTTCTGTTGCACTCTTCTAGAAAAACTCTACTATCATCTATGCTTTTGATGCTTTACCATGATTTTGAAGGTGAACAGCTCCCATCTAGTCCTTATCAAGACATCACAACAGACAGTAATGGTTTGGGATTCTCTGTTCCCCCTTGTTTGGTTGAAGACACATGGCATCCCTTCAAGCTTTCAGATTTGCACACCAAAGAACACTTTGAACCCACTGAGTTGGATCCAGAAAAGTTCAATGCCTATGAAAAACACAACACACATTATTTTCTGCGAGTAACAGTCTCCATCCAACACAGTTTATTTTCATCTCCATATTCTTCATCTGCCCTCTGTCCCCTACAAATCTTCTGCTTGCTGACTACTGTCTCTGCTGAGATAAAAAACAATGTGGAGCAAATGGCTTTATTTACTTGTGGAGCTACAAAGCTGTTTCTTGAGTTATTCTCTGGGTTTTTTTAATGGCAATGAGTAGATGTTGTTGACTCTAGACATCAAACTAAATAATTTAACCATAATAGCACCACTAGGCTTAGTATAATTATGTCATGTTAAAATGCAGGGTAATAGTTCGCTGTCGCTGTATCATAACTCAGCCTGTAATGATTTCTCTGTCCTGTTCATATTAGAAGCAAAAGAAAAATAAGCCAAAATTAATTTACAACTCTTTATAGCACAAGGGCACATCACTGACAGCTCCTAAGAAATGTCTTCTCAAAATTATATTGTAAATGAATACCAGGAAGCAAGATTATAAGCCATCTCTCCAGTTTTACCCCACTGCATTGAGACCATCAGTAACACTATATTTCTGTTAAGACACACAGCCTCAGATATCCCATGCCAAGGAACAAAATGTTTTCTATCTGCCTATATAGCCCTGAGGATAAAAAAAAAAAAACACCTTTTACCTGATTCATAAAAAATGAACTAGATGGATCCAATCTTACCAATTGACTTCTCTGCTTGGAAACCCAATGACAATATATAAAGAATGACTCAGGCAAGGGAGTGAAGCTATACATTTTAAACAACTTTCTCCCAAAAATATGGGCAGTCCAAAAGTTAAAAAGAAAAAAAACTACCTTTTCAGTGTCCTCAGGGTAATGACAGTGACATTACTCATCAAAAAGCAAGAGGGAGAAGGACTTGTTTTTTGAATTAACTGATATCCTGCCGTTCCCCATTTCAGTGTCAGAGGGTAAGACTGCAGTTCTCTCGTTATGCCTTTTGAAATGTATCATTTAGTTTATAAGCATTATCAAGGACATCATAGAATGGAAATCCCAGTTAATAGTGGCCACCCCGCTTATACATAATTGTCACTTACTATAAACACTGAGGTGACAGTGAGGGGATGAAAAATGGAACCAATTACTTACTATAATAGGTCAAGCAGTATGTAGCAAGGCTTCCCTCACCAAAAACTGAACCCCACCACAAAGAATAAGTAGCCAGGAGCAGGGCCATCCCTAGGTGGGGGTGAATCGGAGCAACCACCCTGGGCCCTGCGCTTTGGGGGGCCCCACGGAGCTGAGTGGAGACTCCACACCACCACTGCTTGCTTCGCATGCAGCCACTGGCTACCCCCCACCTCGCTGCCGATGCTGCTGATGGTGGCAGCAGCTTCTTCAGGTCTGGGGCACGTGGGGGCAGGGTGCCACATGGGCTG
The DNA here is from genome assembly GCF_052110815.1 of Crocodylus siamensis. NCBI lineage: Eukaryota > Metazoa > Chordata > Crocodylia > Crocodylidae > Crocodylus > Crocodylus siamensis. Next base: position 134,530,723 of record NC_143396.1, on the reverse strand, counting down.
ATTGGCCCCAGGCTCTACACCCTGCTCAAGTCGGCTCTGCCCAGGACAGCTGTGAAACAACACTAAATAATGAGCAGGGGGTTGAACTAGATGACCTTCCGAGGTCCCTTCCAACCCTAACTTTCTACGATTTCTAAATCAAACAAGTTCACAGTTGTGTCAAGCAAGGCTCTCAAAGCACTTCCAAAACATCAGTGCTAGATCATTCCCTGCATAGCATCCCTGACCCAAAGTATGGTGACTGACTCAGAAGCAGCATCATAAACTCATAGGATTGGCAGGGACCTCAAGGTACATTGAAAGGTGCTGGGACTCAGGCATGTCTCTGAGTCTCACTGCTTATCCGCTGCTCCCTTTCTGCTATCATTTTCCCAGCCTGTGCCCTCAAAAGATTACAAAATCTCACCCAGGGCTAGCCCAGCTCCTAAAGCTTGAATTCACTCCTTTTTTTTTTGCTATGTATATAGCCTGTCTTGCAGGTCCCAGTGAGTCTCACAACACAACAGTAAGGATGGCTGGAAATTGTAGAAGAGCCAGATGCACTACTGAAATGCAATTTTCACAGGTGTTGCAGGAAGCAGTAGAAATTCACCCTTTGCCAAGAGAGACCATAGAATTACAGCAAGCCTAGCACAGGGTAAGCACAAGTCCTGGCTTATCTGAGCCTATGAAGAAGATGTTAATACAATCCACCCATGGCCATGGACAAAAATCCCATATTAACCCAGAATTCCCACTCAGCAACAGCTAGGCTATCGCAGTTATCTCCCTATTGCAACAAAAAAGCAGTGTTTTCCCTGTCTCAGGTATGATATGTAGTAAGCAGTAATACTCCCTGGGAGGATAACCCTTGCAAATTTCTGTAGTGCAGCTGGCCAGACATTCAGGCATCATCAAACAGCAACTTCCCTGGAATCACATTCACACCCTGTCTTACACTAAACAGACTTCAGATCATTCGTTCACCTCAGAGACACAGTAGGAGGATATAAGGCAATCACAGTGAGGCTGAGCGCAATTCAGCACTTCACGAGGTGACATCGCACTGGGTAGGGTTAGTCTGCTGTGCATGGAAGTTACACCACTGACAGCTACATATGGAGGTTGTGAATCGACAAGACGTTACAGATTTATGGAGACACAGCTGAAGGGTGATTCTTGTGGAGGAAGGCAGACACTGTTTTTTATTGCTTCAAAGGCAGGCATGTACTGAAACGAATGAGCTGCATGAAAGTTGGGAAGATTTAAAAGAGAATTTGAGGATCCTGATCATTATTTCTTCTTAATCTACCTGGAGGAAATACTTTATAACCCCAGTTCAAGACAGGTTGATAGTATGATGGTTTACAAGTGCACCCTGGACCACAGCATGTTGAGCTGGGGTGGAACAGCCCCAGTTGGGAGGGGTTCAGCCTGCCAACCTGGGGCTGCTCTGCCCCAGCTGGGCATGCTGCAGAGGGCCTGCTGGGGCATAAGGGTATATCAGTGTGGGGCTAGCTGGCAGGAGCCCCCATACTGTAGCACCCTCGTGCCCCAACGAGCCGTGCCTACATGTGCATTTCAGCACATGTAATTAGTCTACTGTAGGATAGTATTTGTCTCTGGCAGTAGTATCCTACAGCAGAGTTAATTAGTTCACTGCGCCCTAATAGAAGTGCATGTGTAGACAGTAAAGCTTTACTGAAGAGCTAATTAGCCAGTTCTGCAGTAAAGTGCACATCTAGATGCACCCTGTGTGTAACAAATTAGAGGAAGCTTTTGAAGAACAACAGTAATTGGCTAGTGGAGCTGATCTAGGATTTAATTTTTTTTCAAGAAGTTGTTTGGGGTCCTTCCTGCCCCGACAAAACTGATCAAAGAAACCATCAATTTTGCTGAAATGAGACATTTCATTTAATTTCAGGTCAGCTTGATGTGAAACCATCAAACTCTCCTATGGTACTTCCTTGCTGCATTAGGCTGGGTGTTGCAGGCTTCCCTTTTTTGCTCTCTATTTAAAGCCATGACTGGACCACATTTTCCAAGATGGGACAAGGTCTCTGTCTCAGCTGGCTAAGCTGCCATAGCACATCACGGCAGATATAGCTCAGCTAGGAGTCTGCATTATATAGATGCATAGTTTTTAAAACCAGAAGGTACCATTAAGGTCATCTAGTCCAACTGGCAGTATAATAGAATTTTAGCTGGTTACTCCTGTACTGAGACCAATAGCTTCTCTAACTAAATCATATAACCTAGAAAGGCAGCTATTCTTGAATGGAAGACTAAGGGATGGGAAACCCATCATTTCCCTCAATAGTTTACTCCCATGGTTAACCACCTGCTTTGTTCAGATGGTGTATCCTTTTTTTTCCCTTTCAATTTCAATTTTCAGCTTCCAGCCATTGTTTCTTATTTTGCCTCTCAGCTGGACAAAATAGTTTTTTAGCACTTGATGATGTTTGTACCTATGAAGGTACTGGTGCAACATGATGAAGTCACCTGTTCATTGATTATTAATTGAAGAGACTGAACTTTTTATGTCTCCTTTTTAAAAAGTATGTCTTAATAGCAGAGTAAACTCAGGTGGCAGCACTCTGGTAGAAGCAGCTGGCGTAAGTGGATTTGGCTGTGAACAGACAGGAAAGCCTTGTCTGTGTCCTCAATGGGACAGCATTCAGCCATAAACAGCGCTTTCAGGACTTCTAGCAGCATATCCCATAGTTCTTTGAGCTGCCTCATGAAGCATGGTATAACTCTCTCACTGAACCATCCATTGGGCCACCTTAGGGGAATTGTGGGAAGGCAGTGGAGGACTAAGGACACTTGAATAATTCAGCCTGAGTCCCTACTGAAATATGGGAAGGTTACCATCCTAAGTGGAAGCACTACCTGAGTTTTAGCTTATATTCCCAGATGGGCCAGTAGCCTAAATTAAACATCTGGGTGAGAGGGCTGTGTATGCGCAGAAAAAAATGGGATAGGAGCAATACCCAAGTGCAATCAGGGACTGGTTCTCACCAACCATAAGTCAGAGCAGCCTCTGGGCTGAGCTAAGCCATGTCATCTGAGGGAAGTCTTCCCAGTACCAAGCCAGGCAACATATACATTCAAGTTTCACTGGAGCACAAAACATTCCCACTTCTCTCCTATGCCAGGAAACTTCAAATGCAGGAGTTTGGTCTAGGAGGCTGAGACAGCCAGCTGGCTCTGGGTTGCTCTGTGATAGCTTTCTGGCCTCCCATACAGTGCAGGAATGGCTGAACGCTTTTAATGCATCCATGTCACTGTTACTCTTGGTTCATGAAATATCTTGCCAGGCTTCAATTGCAGGTTGGGTGCCATCAAACATCTTCAGCATTGATTACCCTTCTCCTTCAACCCCTATTTAACACCTTTAAAGCTGCATCAAACCATTTTGTCACAAACCAATAACAGCCCAGAACACAAGCATATAACTGGTGTGTGTGAATAATCCACCCCATGAAGCAGGCATGTCCCAGCTACAGGAGCACCGGCCACAATATTTTTGTTCAGTATTCTTATTTTATGGAAGCCCTGATCATGTGATTTAGCATCTCTTGCCGTTTTCAAGGCCCACTAGTCACACATGAAGAGGTGCCTATTTCTAGAGGAATGTTACTCCATGATCCTTTACATTCTAGCAGAAAGAGTTTTTTCTTCTTCTATCTGGGTGAAAACATGCTACATGTAGCCCAGGTAACTTGGGTATATACTCCCCTTCTCCAACTGAAGGGGATTATTAGCTGGCAGGTGTGCAGGGGAGGGAGGGGGGAGGCATGGGACTGCAGACAGCTCATTTTCCCTCTGTCCCTATAGAACCAGGCCAGGACAGCTGGGACTTAATTATATATAAATTTATTTACATTAACTTATCACAAGGGAAATGGACATGGATATAAACATATGTACAATATATATATATTTATAAGTTATCTAAACCAGTAACATAAACAATACCCTCTGGGTAAATGACCTAAAACTTTATACCAGTGCTTTAGATACAGGTAAGTCACACATAAGTATTTGATCTGAAAAAGATAAACCCCAAAACAAACAAAGATAGCCAACAGATAAACTATAGATAAGCATGGGTGAACAATAATAAGCCACAAATAAATACAAGTAAAGAACAGGTGAAATAATAGCAACAGGGGGTCCCAGCAGAGCCCTATGACTCTACTTATCTACTAATTTAGAAACATGAGAGTTCACAAAATATAAGGCATGCCATCACATCACTTATGGCGCAAGAACCCCAAAGATAAACTTAATCCCAAGGGGAAACCCCAATGCCCTTGGGCTTTTCCCAAGCCCTACAAGGAAGCTGGTAACTTTAGGGGGATCCTCCCAGTGGGACCTCCACTTTCAGGAGCCCTTAACTAACCAGGGGGGACTTCCCCTCCCCTGTGGGAATCCTCTTTTCCCTGCAACTCATGACTCCTAGGCCTGGAGAGTGGCCCTCACTCTCTGTGCCAAGCTGCTCTCGCGTGTAGTGGGCTTCAGGGGTGTCGCTATCCCCTGGAACAGGGCTCTTCTGTGCAGGGCTTCTGGGGCCTCTGGCTTGGCCCTGTCTGCTGGCTCAGTAGCCTGAGCACCATCTGGCTCCCTGGACTCAACCTTTTGCTATGGGCCGGAGGCCTGGGCTGCCTTGTGCAGCACCAGGCTCAGTCCACTCCCGGACCCTCCGTGCAGCGCCTCCTGCACCGAGCTCCCGGCCTCATTCTGGGTGTTGAGGACCTGAGCTGCCCAAGCGCTCCAGAGGTCCTACTCCGTGCACCGGCCTGTGCACCGTCTCTGGCTGCATGCCAGAGGTTGCAGACCAGAGCCGCCTCATGCAGCTCCCAGGGTCTGGATGTCATGCACCATGCTGCACACCAAGAGCCCAGCTACTGGAGCTGTTTGCCATTCTCTACTGATGGAATTCTTCAGGGGCACTTCTGGGCTACTGCTTCGGCCTGCTGAGCAGCTCTCCTCAGCTCTTCGAAGCCCCGTCTTCTCTCTTCTCGGTCCCGGATGCATTCCCCTCATGCTGGGCACGCAGCTCCTTTTACACGCTCCAGGGCTCCGCCCCTGAAGTCTTCCGGACCTGAGTATTGCAGTCTTCAATCAGGTTCAGTGGGGGGGAACACCTCTCCCCCTCCCTTAGGAAAGGGGTGTGATCTCACTCCTCTTGCTGCGTTCTGATTGGTGGATGGGCTCCACCAATCAAGACAGCAAGATTTCAAGCCTGGGACTTAACCCAAGCTCCAAAAGGCAAGCCTGCTACATATGTTTTCATTTTAAACCAGTGTAACACTCAGTAGTCCTGACACAAAGGGATATTAAGACATACAGAGCACAAATAGTCAGAGCACAAATAGAATCCCATTTATTATAGCAGTTTCATTTTGTAATTGTTTTGCTGTCTGACTTGATAGGGGCTTTTATGCTGAAATAAAGCAGACAGCACATTAAATTCTGAATGTCACATTTGACCAAAATGTATATGGAATCAGAACTAATATTCAGCTCTGAAAGGTGTTATTTATGCAGACAGCATGTTTCCTCAGATGATGAGATATGATTTCCCTCCCCCACCCCACAATGAAGTATAATACATAAGATATAATTGTATTAGATGTGGAATAAGCTTAGAGCTAAATGAGTCATAAATCAATAAATAACTCAGTCTGCAGCCTCATGGTTTATCGATTCACAAGCTGTTTATCCCCCCTCCCTATATACTCTGCAGCAAATGCAATTATTGCTTAATTGTCCTTTTCTGCATGTACAAATAGCTTTTTGCTTTTGTTTTACCTTTCTAAACAGACCTAACAAATGCTGATTATAAAGCTACTAAAAGATCAGCTAACTTGATTTGGATTTTCTTCCCATCTTGCTCTTGTTGCAATTATCTTGTTACCCATCCCACATTTGACTATTTTCATCATCATCTTGCATATTCACAGGATGATCATCATTACATTATTATTGTCATTGCTTTTACTACAAACTAGAGGACAACCAACTTGGCAAAGGAAAATTATACTCAAGTATTGACATTTTCAAGTAGGAATACAGTCAATGTCTGCGCTTTTGGGCCAGGCTGACACAAAATAGGTGATGTTTTCTGAAAACATCCAGATTCAATTTCCAGAGACAGGTTTCTGAAATGGTTCATCAGAAAAATGCAGTTTGTTACTTAGGGCTGCAAAAGGCTTAAGATACTTAGCTGATCAAAAAGATCCTTGTAACACTTCCAGAATTGTTTTGGTAATCTTTTTTTTTGTAAAGATGCATTTTATGACCAGTGTGGCACTCTATAATTGACAGAATGGGGCAGCTTATTTTTATGACAAGGTAAAGATGTCATTAGACATCAAGAACAATGTATTGCAGAACTGGCAGGTATGGCAGTCAGCATTTTACAGGACCAGGCATACTATAATAACAGCCCTTCAGCTTTTGGTGTATTTTTATCTTTTCTCAGCCTAAACTAGGAAATGTAAAGTTGAGCACAAATGCTAAAATCTGCCCCAGTTCTTTTGATTTGTACAGAGAGTTCAGGATTGAATCCTGACTCAGGAAGATATTCTCGGCACGTACTTAAATATAAGCACCATTCCTAAGCAAAGATGGTTTCTGAAATTGAGACCTCACCTGGGTTTCAGATTTGGTAACCATAAGCTAGGTCTTATTTTATCCATACTTTTTCAAATATCCCTAACATTTATGTCCTCCTGTCTCCTTAGATCTTTACTGTGGAATTATTTTTACTCTCTCTTCTTCATTTTCCTCTTCTGATATGAGCCAAAGAAAAGTCAAAGCTACACATCATGTATGATAAAAAATAAAGCACACACTCATTTCAGTATTATTTACAGCTTAACATGCTGAAGCATGTTTTCCCTTGGTCATATGACCATTGTAGCAGGTCTAAGCCCCGGGGCAGCTGTGATGCCCCCTGGTGGCCTGTGGCTCCTGCTCGGCTTCAACCAATGTTGCCATCCCTTGATTGCTCACCTGCCACACCTTGTTCCTCTTAAAGGTTGAATAAGGGAGGCTACCCACAGGCCTTAGAGTGAGTATCCATCCTGACAAATCTCCACCAGGTGTTCCCTTGGACCCCACTAGTCTCAACACAGCTCTCAGGCTCAATAGGCCCTCTCGACCTGCCCATGCTTCTGCAAGGCATCTGTAGCCTTAAGGGCTAATTGCGTGGGTCCGTTCCACCCCAACACCATACCCGAAGCCTCACAGGTGTTATCATTCAATAACATCATGTGAAATATTCTCAGCCCCTCCCTCTGGGATCCTGGACTTTCTGGTCACCTGTATAACCCACTTCTGGACTCAGACCCTCAGGTTCCACACGCAGCCATGGACTTTGGACCTCGGACCTCTTGGACCTTGGTCCCATGCTTGGCCCACTCTTTCTGGGCCCATGGTCCCTCTGGTCTGACTTTCAGTCACTCCCTGGTTCCTGAAACTCCAGGTCATGCACTCAGGCACTCCCTCTGTCTTTAAACCTTCTTTAGTCTCTCTCACTCTGCCCTGCTTTGTGCCCCTGGATCCTCTGATCACACCCCCAGCTCCTCTCAGGGTCTTGGGCTCATGGATCTTCTGATCCCCAACTTCTGGGCTCCACCACTCCCTGCTGGGTCACACTCTCAGCCACTCCTGGGTTACCAGTTCTCTAAGTAGGTCTTCCCTGCCCTTGCAGGGCTCCAGGCTAAACTGCTCATACAACTTAAGAGCAAGCACCTACACCTCTGGCAGGCACTCAAGCCTTCTCTGGGCATAATATAAATCAGGGCTGCCTGCCCATATAAGCAAGCCCTCCTCTGCCCCAGGTACCTTCCCTTGTTCCCCACGTTGCATAGTTGTTCTCTTTCAGTATTCAAGAGCCCTGCTGCTCTACTGCTAGGAGCTTCTCACTTTGTCTCTCACTGGACTGCCTGACTTGCTCAGGTCCAGAGCTTATATAGCTCCAGCCCACGTGCTGCTGGTCAGGTGAGTCCCTAATTGACCCCCCCTTCACTACCTGCAAGCTACTGCTCTGGCTGCCTGTGCCCTTGAAGGCAAGAGCACCCCAGTGCTCTACTACACTATGAAAACCAGGTAGAGCATATTAATAATCCCAGGCCTAAATTTTCAAAAGTCAGACATTCATTCTTAAATTAATAGAAAATGGGGACATGGAAGGACCCTTGCAATCACACCTTCCTGTATAACCCAGAGTACGAAAGTTCACATGTGAGTTCATGTGTTAAATCCACAGGGCATTTTTCAGCATCACATTTTCAAACATGGTTATGTGATTGGTTATTAAGGACACTAGATCACTCATTTAGTTCTGAATAAAAATCACCCTCCTGAAGCCATATTTTGGTACTTAAGTAAGCAATGTGATTTTCAATACCACAGAGTCCCTCAAGAAGAATTTAGCCCCAGACATCCTTTTTCAGTTTGAAGGAACTAAATGTCTAATCTACAATACTCATTTTCTCCAGAAACCAAGCCTTCTTTGCCAATACTTATTCTAGCATTACTGAAGTTATTTATAAACACTATATGCATTGATCTTATAATTGTTGCAAGTATCTAGAACTTTTAGAAGACAGAAGTGTTAGACAAACAAACATTTGACTGAGATAGACAAATACTTGAATGGAATGGTTTAGACAGAGATGATTCTGCCTTGACCAAGAGGCTTGAGCTAGATGACCTCCTAAGGTCCCTTCCATCCCTATTTTTCTATGACTCTATGGCTTCAAGTATTCTGGATTCAGCTGTGCAAGAGACATGAGGCATTTGTCAGAAATCAATAGATCTCCAAGAGACACAAGTGCCATGCCAGTGAAATGGTGCCACATTCTAGTCTTTTGATGTCTCAAATCTGACTCTAGGAGGCACAGAGGAACCATAGGGCCAAAGGAAGCCGCTGAGGTGAATAGGAGGTGTTTTCCCCAGGAAGACACCCTTATGAAACTGGGATCCTTCCTAATTCTCAAGCTTGTGATAACCATTGCACCTGTTATTTTTACTGTTGGCAGTTCCAAAACCCTGCTCTTGCACTGAAAACAGGGATCTAGCCTCATCTGGGATCTTGGGTTTTATGCTTTGCCCTATCTATAAATCAGAGATAGTTTAAGTATCCTTAATGCCGCTATTTCTACGTAAGCTGAATGTATTTTATCTTCAAAGTGTATTAAAGGCCTCCCTCCCCCCAACCCCCACCCCAAAACCCCAAAGAAACAAAAAGCCCCCTACACACTGGGTTCTAATGAGGCCAGAAGAACAAGGATTGCAGAAGAATAAGGATTTTAACAGGAGGCTGGTACCTTGGTATGGTAATAAGAATGTAGTGTTGTGACAGCCTTTAAATAGCTACCCACAAGTAACTAAAGAATACCTACCATCTGGAGACTTGTAGCCACTTCTGAAAAATACCAGTATTATATATTTGTAACTCAATGAGTTGCTCGCCTCAGATATCAATATTATCTATTTAATGTCACCATTCTTGTCCTGTCAGAAATGAGTATCATCTGCTGGGATCAAAACAACTGTGCTATTGTCCATGAATTTCCTTAGCTCTATGGTCTGTTATAACTACCTAAACTGACAGCAAGCTGTGCATCCCCTACATTACAGAATCCCACTGAAAAGCATATGGTAAGAGAACATGAAGGTTTCACATTTACCCACTGTAAGATATTCCTGCTGCATGTACACACTCAACCATGCTAGCTGTCCATTTTCCCTTCCTCAGCTTCCTGCCTTAGAGGTGATGGGGCATGTGTAATGAGAATATGTAATAAAATGAGGATGGATGGTCAGAACATCATAGGAGAAGTAGTTCTCAGTATTTGCCAGTTCCATTGGCCTATTACAGAGATCAATTGTCTCATGACTATTAAGTATTATTTCTATGGTACTTGTCCTACAAGCCACTTAGGCATTTTTGAAAATCCTTTCCTTTCTTTTTATGATTAAAAGGTGGGGATTTTCCGAAGTGCCTTAAGAGCCCAAGTTCTGCTGATGCTGGCTCTCAAGTTACTTAAGTGCTTCAAAAACTCCCATGGAATATTTTTCAAGAGGCTTATATCTTAATTTTTATCAGAACACATGTGTGAGTATATCTTATGTGAGCTTGGTTTGAAAGAATTCTGTTTCTTTGGCTTTGGATCTTCTGAAACCTTGTAATTTAATAAGAAAAAGCCTCCATTCTGAAGATATCTAAAATTTTCTAAATGTATGATCACGAATATATTTTTGAAAATACAGCTTTCCCCAGAAAAAAACAAATTACTCTGGAAGCTGACAAAAACATGATTGTGTGTGAAAATGGTGGCTTTTTGACATTTACATTTTTTCCATTTGCTGTAGTTGACTTAAATGTGTGGACTAAATTTAATCATGAATGTGTGAAAGAGCAATTTTAATGCTGCTTTAAGTGCAAAAGGTCAACTGGTCATTCACTGTAGAGAGTGTCAGGTGCTTTCAGTATACAGCCATATATCCCCCAATTTATGGCATCCTTAGTTCAAATACACCTACTGTTCATGTAAGCATTTTGCTTGTAACTCTGAACTTATCTGGAAACCTTTATTATAACAAAACTAGACAGCCCATTTTTTTTCTCTGTGAATAATTCTGATGAAAATTTTTTTTTTCCTTTTTGTCTTTTTTTTTGACATTCCAGTTTCAAGACTCTCATATTTGTGAAGATTTCATCCTCAAAAATTTTCTTTTGTTTTGAGCAACAGTCTAAGTCAAAAAAAAGTAGGAGAATTTTTTCTATTGGTCTCTGTAAGGGAAAAAAAAGATAGAAAGCAATCCTCAGTGTTACTGCTGGAAATGAAGAGGACTGCCCTTAGAGCCAGCTTTATATTCTTTCATTAAAATAAATCTCTTTTTTGCTCTCCACAGATTTGGTAATTATCTCCTCTGTTTCTTGATCAATTGATGAGGAAAAAATTGACCTGCTCTCCATCAAAAAGCCCCATTTGCACTGTAGTAGATGAAGCAATAAAATCTGCTGCTCTAATGCAACTTTGATTTAAACATATACATGTTTATTCCCTCTGAAGAGCTGTTAATGCCTCCATCCTCAATCACTGCAGTAATTACAATGATTTAGGTGCCAGAATAAAATTAACACCGACTTTGAAGAGCTACCATATGCCACAAGCACATATTGACCAATGAAAACATACCCAGCCATAACCACGTTTAACTTTAAGCATGGCGATTTCTCATGCTGCAGTTACATCAAGGGCTTATTTAGAAAGGCAAAATTTGGTCCATTTCTGCAGCTGCCCTGCAGGAAGAATTCCATCAGAGGTTTAACACCATTAGCAGCTCTGAAAATGGGGTTACTACTGAAATTCCTGAATTTGAATTAAGGGGCTTATTTTGATACAAGTATCTGAGGGATGGGAAAGTCCTTCAAATTGTCATAGATCTACTGACTTAAATGGTGCAATGATATTTTACACCCTCTAAGGTGCCCCCACTGCTCTTTAAGCTACCCATATCCACAACATGGTGAGCACATTAATGCACATTTTAATGCACATTAAAGCATCTCTAAAAATGTGCTTTTTAATTAATACACATTAAAATGGGCTAATATGCATTAAGCATCACTTTAAAAACTGTGTTCTTTAGTTAATGTGCATTAAGACAGGCTAATGCACATTTTCCTAGTCCTCAGGGTATTTATACACATGCGCCAGGAGTGTGTGTGTGTGGGGGGGCACTTTAATTACAGCAGCTTTCAGAGCTGTTCTAATTAAGTGCCCAGAGCAAGTCATATATCATTGTCCCCACACTTCAAAATGGTGGCAGGAGCGCTTTATGTAAAGCTTGTTGAATGAGCTTTAGATAAAGCACTCCCACTGACATTTTGAAGTGCAAGGACCCTGATACATGAGACGTGGAAGGCTGCTGGAGTATGGGAATTGTCATGCTCTAGCAGATTCTTATGTGCTGGAATTACAGTGCATCAAAGCAGCCTCCCTGCTTATGTATGGGCACCCTCACAATGGTGGTACTGGCTTTAATATGCATTAACTAAAGCACATTAATGCATGTGTAGAGGCACGCATTATGAAATAAAATAGTTACCACCTTACCTTAGAGTGGTGGTATGAGAATTAGCTGAAGGGGCACTTAGATCCTGGACTTCCATTGATTTCCATGGCAATGAAGCACCCAATATCTGACCCAACGTGTAATTGGAGGTTGTCAGCTGAAAGGTCTGACATTAGAGCAAAGTGTTTTAATTTATATTTATTCTTTATTCCCACTCTTAAGCACCATCTCATGTGTGAATTATGACTAGAATTCACTGAAATGTATTTATTTTTAATTGTATCATCACATTTGATTTTTCAGGTTTGCCATTATTTAAAAAACATACTGAATGAAAGTTAAAAATAAAGTCATTTCTTGCAACAATAAGAATAAGAGAGACCCTACAAACTGCAAATCCTAATGTAGTCATACCTGTGCTCATATTTGCAGTCTCCTTTCACACCACATTTGCACAGACTTAATTCTTAGCCTAAACAGACAGGCCAGTATTTCTTTCATAGAGGCCCAATTTTCAGAGCTGTTGATGGTGTTATGGTCAACATTAGGGGGGCTTTATTTTAAAAAATCATGTTGTATAAAAAAGTAGAGAGATGATGACTGATCAGCTAGAGCAGAAATTGCGAATATCCTTCTTTGCTACAGTGCTATTTCCATGGTGAAATTACCCATGTATTTCATTAGGAATACACTGATTCCACTTCAGCCATTTTGAACTTTGTTGACTGTGGCCAATGGGTTGATTACCATACAACAGAATTCACTTTTATTTCCTCTCTTCTCATTTCACAGCTTTAGACCCATTTACCAGAAATTAAAAGCTTGATGACAGAATTCATCTGGGGATGAAAGAGAATCTTATTTTGCCCCCAAAATAAGATTGACCCAATATTGTAACTGCTTGTTAGCCCCAAATCATTAAGACACTTAAGCACACAGTTCTGCTTAACTGCATTAAATGCTACTTACGTGCTTGAACATAAATTGCTGGAGTTAACAGACTGCCTTCCGACATAAAAAGATTGCTAGATTCTTATTTCTCTTTCCCATTCTGATACTATTTTTCAAACATGAAAGAACTGCATCCCCAGGAAGAAATGAAATATCTCTAAGCATTTATGATACAATGATGATTTCATGGGGGTAACAACTAGATGCAAAGAAAAAGGCTGTCTTTTCAAAGGTAGGTGTACAAAAGCCAGCACTTCTACCTTAGGGGCAAACCACAATGTAGCCAATCTTTATTGGGCATATAAGAACACCAAGTGCTGACTGCTGCTATTAGTATTTATGTTTCAAAAGGAAGCAGAGCTCTCCCCCACCCCCTGAAAAAGTCAGGGCCTGATCCTGATGGGCATTGTATGAATACACAGACGGACACAGTTCTTGCCCCAGTCCTTGTAAATACATATATGCACACACACAACCATCAAGTTGTGACACTGAAGAGACTGGGAAAGGCAGGTCTTTCCCATACATTTTCATTTAGGCAAATAAAAGATCTGTTGTGTACAACCTACAGATTCTTGCTGGAGTCTAGTGTTGGATGCTCCAAGAAAGGTTTTGTGCAAAACACCTTGCTGCTTGCACTTTTGTGTCCTCTTTCCTATGTTTTATTCTGAAGAGCTGGAAGGATCTTATCAATGTCACTCAGCCTGTACTTGCATGCTTCTTCTGCATATGGCTTTTTGTTCTGGGTAAGATCTCAGTGATACGAGGTTCAGTTCTGAGAGGTGCTGGATTCCAGCAGGTGCATGAAAGAGTTTGACAGCTCTTACATGGTCCTCAGCAAGTGAGGAGAGATTCATTTCTAGGATAGATATGTTGAACTTCTAAGTGACTGGGGACCACATGCCTTCAGGCCACACTAGCAGGGGCCACATTCCCCCTTGGTTGCATCAAACACCTGGGTGTGCTCCCACTGCTCCCCATGCCCATCTGCTTCTCCTCATGCCTCTGCTGCTGCACCCTGTGTCCCCATTACTGCACTGTGTACTTGTGTGCTCCCCTGCTGCTGCTTTTCATGTCCCCTCACTGCTGCTTCCCATACCTCCCCAGTCACTTCCCCATTCCCTCCGTGCCCCACTGTACCATGTGCTCACACACTCTGACTCACCCTTAGCTTCCCAGCCATGAGCTTCCCCACTTGCACCATGCCATTCAGACACTCCAGGTTGCTGGCTCCCCCAGCACTGAAAACTTTACCATGCTGCATCACCCCACCTTCTGGGGTCGGAGCAGAGGCAGGAAGGGGAAGCCAGATGGAGGGGAAGCCTGCAGCCATCATCCAAAGCAACAGGAGGAGTGGTGGCCAGTTGAAAGTCTGGGGATTGCAGAATATGTGGGACCCTCAGGCTGCCAGTTGGACAGCCTTCTTCTACCGTAAGTCTCATTACCCAGTTGAATTCTGGGCTGCAATTTCCAAATCTGGGTGACAGGCTATGATCAGATCTTGCTCTGATTTTAGACATACTAAGAATGATTCCACACAGAATTGCCTCCAGTCTGTTTAGTGTGAAATGTTGATGCAATCATCCTTAGCATTATACTTTAATGCTAAGCATAATTGCAAACATGTCAAAATATCTTAACCAAATAATTAGCCGCAAAGTATCTTTGGAGAATTTGTCAGTTTATAGAAACTAGAAATTTTGTTGCACAATTTCTAGAGATAATGCAATCATGTGTCCAGCCCACAATGGTAGCATGCTCTTTGGTAGTTTAAGACACTGATTCTCAACCATGGTGCCAGGGCCTTCTGGGGTGCCACCAGATCCTTTGAAGGGTGCCTTGGGGTATGAGAAAATAAGCAGATAAGCCAGGCTCAAACCTGTCCCCTTCCTGGATGATCCCCCAATCCTACTGAGCAGCCCCTGTGTAAGGAAGTAAGCACTGAAATATATAAATTCATTTTTGAAATTGGGTGTCACTCCATTGACAAAAGTTATGGAGGGGTGCCTTGAATCCAATGAGATTGAGAACCATTGCTTTAAGACCAGATCATTAGATGCAGGGGTAGCAGTGGATATAGTCTTCCTGGACTTCCGGAAGGCTTTTGACACTGTCTCTCACCCTGTTCTCATTAAGAAACTGGGGGGCTGTGGTGTAGACACCCGCACAGTCAATTGGGTCGCCAACTGGCTGGAGGGCCGCACCCACAGAGGATGGTAGTGGATGGGTCCTTCTCAACCTGGAAGGATGTGGGCAGTGGGGTTCTGTAGGGCTCGGTCCTCGGGCCCGCACTGTTCAACATCTTCATCAGCGATTTGGATGAGGGGGTAAAAAGCACCCTGTTCAAATTTGCTGATGACACTAAGATGTGGGGGGACGTGGGCACACTGGAAGGATGCAACAGGCTACAATCAGACCTAGACAGGTTACAAGGGTGGTCGGACGAGAATAGGATGGGTTTCAACACAGACAAGTGCAAGGTGATGCACCTCGGGAGGAACAACCGGCACTATACCTACAGGTTGGGGAACTCCCCTCTTGTCAGCACGGAGGCAGAAAGGGATCTGGGGGTCATCATTGACTCCAAGATGAACATGGGCAGGCAGTGTGGAGAGGCAGTCAGGAAGGCCAACCGCACCCTGGCATGCATCCACAGATGCATCTCGAGCAGGTCCAAAGAGGTGATCCTCCCCCTCTATGCGGCACTGGTCAGGCCGCAGTTGGAGTACTGCATCCAGTTCTGGGCGTCGCACTTCAAGAGGGATGTGGACAGCATGGAGAGGGTCCAGAGGAGGGCCACTCGTATGATCAGGGGACAGCAGGGCAGGCCCTATGAGGAGCGGCTACGGGACCTGAATCTGTTCAGCCTCCAAAAGAGAAGGCTGAGGGGGGATCTTGTGGCCTGTTATAAGCTAGTCAGGGGGGACCAGCAGGCATTGGGGGAGTCACTGTTCCCCTGAGCACTGCCAGGAATGACCAGGAATAATGGTCACAAGCTGGCAGAGGGTAGGTTTAGGTTAGATATCAGGAGGCGCTACTTCACGGTCAGGGTGGCTAGGGTCTGGAACCAACTTCCAAGAGAAGTGGTGCTGGCTCCTACCCTGGGGGTGTTTAAGAGGAGGTTAGATGAACACCTTGCTGGGGTCATTTGACCCCAGTACTCTTTCCTGCCATGGCAGGGGGGTCGGACTAGATGATCTGCTCAGGTCCCTTCTGACCCTAGAAACTATGAAACTATAGAATTATACTGTTGATAAGCACCACCTGAAAATTATTATAAAATGTACACTTAAAATTGTGAGGGGACAAGCACATTTGATTTGTACAACAAAAAGGCTAGGATTTTTCACGTCTACATAGGAGCAGCCAAAGATATGCCTTTTTCCCTTTTTTTTTGTTTTGCAATTGTAAAATACTTAATTCGATCAAGCAAGTGTGGGAATTGCACAAATTAGGGCATGCAACTGCACGCATTTTAGAAAATTAGATCCACTGAGTTTAATTTTGTATATACCACATTGCTGTAACTTTTGAAAAAATTATTCAGTATTGAACTTTAAGCACAACTATTGCAAATAATTTCTATAATTTACAATATAGTTGCATAAATGTGTATGGGTGGGGTGCACATTATTTATAAATATACATATACACATATCCATGTGTCTAAAATGAAGCTTAGTCAGTCACTGATTAGATATAATGTAGATTTATAACAAAAATCATGCATGTGCATTTCTTATTATGAATGTTGGTATAATTAATGGAAAATACAAAATGGATACTGTTCTGACATACTTCTAATTTCTCTATTTAAAACTCATTTTTTATCATTGGAAATTGTAATTGGAAAATAAAACCTCATGGATCTGTATGGTCCTCTCAGTCACTCTTCTATAGGAAGCTTCTTTCCTACTCATATTTTGGAGCAGATATTGAAATCTAAATACATATTAACCAAACAGCCAACATCAGAACAAGAGCTGAAAACTCTCCCAGTGCTCACTGTATAAATAGGAGATTTCATTTTAGCAGCTGACTGGCACCTGATAATGATAACGAGGACTAACAGATTTACAGACAAGAGTGTGTGATAGATACTGTAACATCTAGTTTGTCATCTTGACAATGCATGGCAATGATAGCAGCTGTTATTGTACTATAATGCATTGCCTGCCATGTCTTGTTTAATTATAAACCATGCACAAATGTCTACATTCTCACCAATATGAATTTCATAAAAGGAAAACATCTATATGACAGCCCATGGCAATTGGTTAGTCTCAAGAGGCAGCAGGTGCTCTACCTGTTGCAGCCTCTTTTGACAGATTTGAGATCTAAAAGGAGGAAAGAGCGTTTTTCAGTACAGTCCTCCTGAGCTGCCTCTTTGACTGTCAGATATTATGAGCAGAAGACAAAGTAGTTTGTGATGAAGCATCAGAGGTTTAGAAATAGAGGCAATGCAACCAATGGCCTAATGCTGGCTCAAATGATTGCTCAGTGTACAATTCATTCATAATCTGTGGTGCTCAGCAGAGGCCCAGTTTTGCTAGATGTGTCCATTCACACTATTACTGTTGGACGGAGGATGTAAAGATTTTTCTGGGTAAAGGAAAGAAAGGAGAGAGCTGAAGGACACAACTACAGAAAGAATACAATCAAGCAAATACCAACTCAAATGCCTATGTTGGTCAAACAGAGTGAATTCTAGAGAGCTCCCGCTGACCTAGATAAGTCATAAATATAAGATTGCTGTCTGTGTCAGGATATGGAGTCATTCATATTTAAGCCTGACTGGCCATATGACAAAGCTTTGTGGGTGAAGAGAACAGGAGAGATGCTGTAATTCTGGCACTGCACTATCTCTGACCCTACGGGACAGCTGTTTCACATTATGAAGAACTGTTGTGAGAATATGGAATCAATATCTTGAATATATCATACTCAATCCATACTGAGGTCAATGAACTTTATTAAAAAAGGTGTTACACTAGCTACTTTCTCTATTAATTTCTATGCACTTTACACGTTGGTTTAATTTTTTTATTTTTCAGGTGCACTCTTGTAAGACCAGATCAGAAAGCTCTAGACAGGTTTGTATCATTGACTTATTTATAAACACCAAGGACTTCAAGTATGGATTGATATGCTTCATGCAAGTTATTGACTTCATTTATTCAATGTCATTTGTGCTACAAAATAACTGAACAGTTAAAATACAGGGTCACTTTATTGCTTGAACTGCAGTATGTACATTGAAGTTCAGACATGAAAATCTGTCAATGATGCAGAGCTCATTGCTACCTAAAGGCACAAGGGACTCAACTCCTCAGTCCAATAGCCCCATAACCATCAATAAAGGCTTTTCTGCTATCTATTAGTGTGGGAAAAGAAGGAGTGAGGCTGACTCAAGGCAGACTAGGGAAAAGGAAGGAAACAGATAAGTTCTATTGAAAATCTAGCTCCTTAACATTCAACTTGATTGAGACTCATTGGCTTGAGATTCTCAGTCAGCAAGCTAAAAAAACTCTCAATCTAATCTGATGTAAAAAAAGAAAACATTCAAAATTCACAACCATCATGATAAATTCCAGAAATTAAAAAAAAAAGTTGCCCTCTGGTCCATTTGGGTTTCGTTTCTAAAGAACTGTCTTTGATCAGAGTTCACCAGCATTGTTTTACAAACCCCAACATTTCACATGGCTCCAGAAGAGAGTCCTTAATAAGCAAGCTGAGCAGTTTTAAAGAAAAATGTAGGAAAGTGACTTATTATTGCTAGTTTTAAGCAGACTGACCAAGACAATCTTTCTCCTTAGATTTCCGATACACAGAGCACCTATAATAATGGTTCCTAAAAACTAAGCTAGAGTCTTTATCCAGATTTGAGCCTGGAGTTCAAACTATTTAACTTATCACAAAAATCAAGAAATACCTTTTTAATGTATGGAAACTGGAAACCTTCACAGAGAGAAAAAAGCAGGAAAAAATGCCACTGGGTACTGCAAAACTCCCTAATGTATAGAAGAAAGGTACAATAAAAATAAATGTCTGCAAGTTAAGGCTAGGCAAAGAAAAATTAGAAATAAGATACATTGTTTTAACAGTGATGATTAATGGACAATACTTTGTTCCACTGAAGGTAGAGTCCTACAACTTTTGGAACTGTGTTCTGAATGACAACAGTCTTTCTTGAAAAGCACATTCCAAAAAGCTACTGGGATCAATACAGAAGTAACTGCATCATGATCTTCCCTGTCCTACTCAAGAGGTTGGACTTGATCATCCTAATAGACTTTTTTGGTCTTACAATCTGTGAATTTATTAACTTGCTGCTAACTCTGCATGGGTGCAGGCAAATCACTTTCCCAATGGCACCTTTACTTATGAGTTATATACATTAAATTTAAATAAATTATATATAAATGTATATATAATATATTATATTATATAAATCATATATATAATAAATACATCAGCTCCTTATTAGACCCTTGCCATTCACAATTTCAACATAGCTCAGATTACAGTTTGTCAACCATGTCTAGTACAGACCTTGCATCTTTGCCTCCTGGATGTGGAGCTTACTTTGGGCATTTGGGCCAGGTAAAAATTACAGTTATCATGCACTAAGTACAGAGAAAGTGGTCTACATTTGTTACTAAACAGATAGTCAGAGCACATAGAGTGCTGTAAAAATGGCAGATCCCACTCTAAGATAACCCTGGATAAATGTGGTATCAAACTTCAGCACTGTAGGTTAGAGCAATGTCAAGAATATCTGTACCAGATCCCATTGTGACTCATGGTAGGTCAAATTCTGTCAGCAACTTATGGGGCTGTGCAGCACCCCACTCACTCCCTACCTAGGGCAGCAGTCTAGCCTTGGCTAGAGCTCATCTGGTTTGCCCAAGCACCAGGCTGGCCCTGCCCCTCAGCTGTCACTGGCAAGAGTCAGCAAAGTCTCTGTTCCTAGCTCTGCCCGTGTCCTCCCTCCAGGTGACATAGATCCATCCACACAAAGAAAATTTCTGATTGCTGAATTTCTCTTATTGCATACTGTCATGGGTGCAGGTGAGCAAATACTGAATGTGGGTCACCTGCTATTTTGCCTCTGCTCAGTTAACCTGTCTTAAGAACTGATTCATCTGCATTGATTTCTGGCAATGGGCAAGTTCCCTAATGGAAATAAAATATATTTTAACATGACCAAAATGTACATCAGTACACCTATGCATACTAACGTATAGCATCATTACTTTCTGACTTGTCTGGGGAAATTGAATGCATGTGTAAAATGTAGACTGTAAGAAGCACAAAAGCCCTCCAAAGTTATAAGGGTGTAAAGAAAAGGTGGCTGAGCTGGGCCCCAAATATTTGCCATACCTTTTTTCTTTCAGAAGGAAGGCTTATGCCATGTGCTTCATTCTTATTCAATGTAGACTGACTTCCCCTCTTCTTGCTGAATTATCAGATAACCAGTAGATGATCAACTGAGTTGTTCTGTGTAGGGAGAATGTGGCTGGGGGGGACACTGAACCTCCACGTCAGGTCAAGCGGAGAGACATCTCTGGAATCTATAGGACCACATGAGGTGTGGACCCTTGAATTTCACGCCTGGGTGTTGCCAGAATCATGGGACATCATCTGAAAGCCCCTAAACAATTCAGGAATCTGGAGGTAACCAAAGCAGTGGTGGCCAGGTGACACAGGAG
This sequence comes from Crocodylus siamensis, assembly GCF_052110815.1. Taxonomy (NCBI): domain Eukaryota; kingdom Metazoa; phylum Chordata; order Crocodylia; family Crocodylidae; genus Crocodylus; species Crocodylus siamensis. The sequence goes on along the minus strand of NC_143396.1, from coordinate 134,509,976 downwards.
TAGGGTCCCCAAGTTTTTGAAGTGAGTGTGAGAACAACAAGCCAAGAACTTGCATTTCTGGCACTACTACCATCCATCCATCCACCCTTCCAGCCTCCCCCCCACCACAGCCAAACCATCACCCACCCACAGACACAGAGATCCCATAGGCATTGCTATGAACATGGATGAACCTGCCCTATCTGTCACCACCAGCTAAGTCCGGGAACACAAGTGGCATTTCAGGGAAATAAAGGATCTCAAGTCATCATCATCTGGAGTGAGGAGGAAATGTAGCACCAGTTCCAGATAGGGCACTAAATCAGAGATGCCTTCAAGTGTATTGCCCAGCAGATGCATGCACAGAGCCACAACAGAGACTGGAAGCAGTGCCTTGTCAAGACCACGATGATGAGGAGGCATTATTACCATATGATTGATGCTAAAAAATGGTCTGTGGCAGAACATATCCTTCTACAAGGACCTGTCCCACTTCCTTACCAAGAACAGGGCAGATGCCCCCCGTCCCACCCATGGGACCAGAGGTGTTCCAGAGGAGTCACTCACAGGGACCCCACCAAATGAGAAGGTGGCACAGGAAGGCCTCAGGACACTGTTCCAAAACAGGGGCCATGCCTGTTCTAGAGTGAATCCTATCACACGTTCCTGTTCCCATGTGACCATGATAGGAACTCGGAGCCCCTGCAGGAGGATGGGGGGAGGAAGGGGCAGCAGGGTTGCTGAGGCCACCACAGGCCACCCCTGCGGTCACAGCCCTCTCTTAGGCCATCCATTATGGCTGAGTGCAGCCCACCAGCCTGCTGGGCTAGAAGACTGCTGAGGCAGCTTCTGGCAGGAGAGCCAGGCATCCCCAGCTCGTTCACACCTTCACTGGGAGGTCCAGGGGGAGCTCTTCTACTCCCCATGGCTTCACTTGTGGCCTGAGTCCTGCTGTGGGGAAGTGGCTCAGCCTTGGTGGGGATAGGAAGCCAGTCTACAAAGCAACATATTTTTGCTGGAGTGGGACTGAATATCCGATATGGTTTAGGCAGGGGTTTTTGATGCATGATTCCAGGTATTAATATGCGAGAGCTTAGATTCTACGTATGTGTGCCCTCAGATGTCAGCATCAGCAGTGGATGAATAGTGTACCTCAAGTACCTAATACAAGGCTGAAGCTTCATTCATACTTCTGAAGTGTTTTGAGATCCTTGGGAAAAGTGCTGTTTGATTTCCAAGGATTTACTGTAGATAGGAGAAGCACTGGCCTAGTTTGTCCACCCATGCTCTGCTCATAGAAGGGATCCTCCATAGAGAAATACTATGCTTTCCTGAGCTGTTTATGCATTATTACATGAGGCAGTCATAGGTAAAAACAAGAAATAATCCTGGCACCAGGGCCCAGAACCCTGTTAGGGTTATGGCCTCATAACCAGACAGGCTCCTGTTGTATTGTTCTCCTTTGGCTTCATGCCTTTTGTATTCTATTTTACCCAGCTTCAAGACAAAGGGTGGAGAGTGCTTCCACTCAGAATGGCCTACAACCTGGTGTTTAGGGCAGTCTCCTGGGAGGTAAGAAATGAGAGATTTTTTCAGGCCAAAATAGAAGCACCTAAGCAGTCTGATGGTTGATTTGGATTGCGTCTTGTAACTTTGGTACCTTGATTCTAGCCACTTCCTGCCGAGGTGCCTAGCTGGCTGACTTGGTTCTGGCCTTTCTCCTCCTTTTCCCTCCAACTTCCTGGAATTTAGGATTTTCCCCTCCCCTGCCCCTTTGCATTTAGTGGCTTCATAAACATAACAGAATCCAAACAACCCTCAGGGATTCAGAAGAAGAACAGAAAGCCAGCCCCACTCCCTCTTTGTTGCATTGATTGCATTTCTAACAGGAAGACAAAAAAGTAGCAGACCAGGGATGTGCAAAAAAGGGAAAAGCTTTGAGATTAAGTGGACGCGTCTACATGAGATGCTAAATACACAGCAGACTAATTCTACTGTACATTAGCGTGGCAGAAAAAACCATGCTAATGTGCAGTAGAATTAGCCTAATGCACATCAGCATCACAAAAAAGCATGTGTCAGTGCTACTGCACAGTAGTGCCCAATATGGTGCATTAACGGATGTGTAGACATGCCCAGAGACGCTTTTTTTTTTTTTTTTTTACATTTTCCTTTTAGACTGCCAGCCTTCTGGGGCAGGCACCATGGCTTCATGTATGTCACTGTGGCATGGTGCGACTCCTTGAGTGTGGTGGGAACTCAAATGAATCAGCTGCCAGAGCCAAAATGAGCTTAAAGAATATTTGTGTTGTATTACACAGTATTTGAACCAGAATTTAGGATTTTCACAAAAGATTAGTGGGTTTAGGTATTCAACCTAAGACATCTTCGAAGAACCTGACTCTGAAAGGATAGGTGCTCAGCACTTTCCCAAAATCAGGTGTCTCAAACTGAGCACCAAAAAGATAAAGCTCTTAGAATCACAAGTAAGTTTTAAAAAATCTTGGCCTCTCTGACAGCTCCTCCCTTGCATTAATAAGTACATCTATGATCCAGGAGTCAGAATAACCTTGGCAGTCATATGTATTTAATTATATAGCATTTTATTTAATACTTAGACTTAAATGAGAATGAAACTTACAGAACTTAACTATGATAGAGCTCTAGAAAGATAGCTATATCAGTGCATCCCAGCTCTGAGCTATAAATATCAGACTATCTGGGTTCTCTCATTCAGAGATCTCTGACCTGTATTCCAGCTACCTAATTACACTGATAAGTGCCTCTGCAGCCCAGGAGCTGGGGTGAGTGGGAACAGGCAGAGCCCAGGCACAGGGGGACAGGAGGAGCACGGTGCAGCCTGGGCAATAGCACCCCTCCCCCTGTCCCTTCCCTAGTCCCAGCCTCACTCCCTCACTACCTGGGAATATATCCCCTACCTGTTAGGGCTGTCCAAAGCTTTGGTAGCCGATCTAGCGGTCGAATCTACGAATCCAAATTGGCTGAACCAAATCGGGATAGTGATTCAAATGACTGAATTGAATCACTGTCCCTTGAATCTGCCGAATCCAAATTCGAATTGAATACTTGCTGCTTCACACAGGCTTATCAGGCAGTACTAACCTACAGTGGAGTTAATTCATTCAGTCTGGCCTAATAGTTCCACATGTGTAGATGGTGATGGTTTACTGCAGCGCTAATTAGGAAACTGCAGTAAGCATCTTGTGTGGATCTCCCAGTGTACCTCTTTCCCTGTGTCTGCAGGTACTTTGCAGAGATCATGTTTTATTTAATTTATTCTGTAGAGATCATTTTTTATTTTATTATTTAATTTATATGCTCCCTCTGCCTCCCCAAACCTAGAGGTCTGAACAAGTCTTTCATTACAGTTCCAAGTAGATCTGACATGTGGAACTACCATGACAGTATGGATTAGTATGGGTATAAAACAGACAAGAGCAAAAGAGAGTTCTTCTATAGAAAAAGAAATTTTGCTCTTGTAATATATGGAATTACATTTTGAGAAAGGAAAACCATGTTAGTAGTAATTACATGTATGGTTTAGAAATCAAAGCTCAGGTTTCCATATTGAAAAATATTTTTTGGATACTGTGATGAGGCATGAGTTTGACAACAGCATATGAACCAGTTCAAGAAGAGCTAGTAAAATTGCACACTGGACAAAGAATGCTCTAGAATCCTTTCATAAATGGCTATTCATTTTCTGGGCTTAGGTGCGAGGCAAATATTGAGTAATTCAGCCTTGTCAGGACTGCAACACTCCTGTTCATGCCCAGAAGGAGAACTAGATTCAACTTTAATGGTGAACACAGGAAAATCTATGTCATTTAGTTGCCTCCAGAATTATGTGTAGTCTGAGCAGGGATGTTAAGGATTGCAAATTTGGCCTAACTTCCATCTAAGTATTTTTTTGTGCATATGGATTTTGCACCTTACAGGTCTCTTCCCTTTTGCAGAATAGGTTAGTTTTTCCATTATACTTAGGAGATTAATGAGTCCGAAGGAGATCATATGATGAAGGGGAAGTGGGGGCCTCCATGATGTAGCAGTTAGTCATGGGCTGACTCTTATCTTCTAGGAATTTTCTCAACTAAATGTTTTTTTCCCCATTAGAAAACGTTACATCAAAAATGAAACTTTTTGCACCATAATGTTCAGTTTAGAATGTTTTGACTCAAAACAGGGGGATGGCAGGGCATTTGGAACAAAGTTCGGAAATCATCAACAGATTTTTTTTAGTATTTTCAAAATGAAATACTGGAAAGCTAGAATTAAAAATAACCCCTTGTTTCACAATGTAAGCTAATTGGAGTAAGAAAAAAAATGCAGTAAAAAATATTAGAGCTTAATATTTGGTTAATTTGAAAACATTTTCACTGACCCAAACTGAATTCTTTTAATTTTTTTGGTGTACAGAAATGTCAGTTTTTCTTCCTTGTTCAAGATCTGAACACCTTGTAGCATCTCAGCAATTCTACAGGATAGGGCAACTGTTTCCTTCCCCATTGTACTCTTTCGGTCCACCACTGACATGCTGCATGACCTTCAGCCAGTCTTTTAACATATCTTTTGTGCAGGGGATTATCAAGCCCAAAAGTACCTCATTCTTGTTCTGTGAGTTAGGTTTAAATAGTAACTGGAGAGAGCTGTACACACTAGTTTCCAAAATGATCAAGTGAAGTTATTCGAATCTTGGGTGGAAAAAATATCAGGTGTTTCTGGTTAAGATCATTAAAAATAGGCATAGAACATTAACCTCTTAAATCCTGTGTAGATGCTTACAGTGCTAATACTGTTTCCAGAAGTGCTCCAATCAGTAGGGGCCTTTGCTGCCAGGTAACTAAATGATATGGATCAGCTCACCCAGAGAGTCTGTGGCAGGTTGAGGAACCAAACTCAGACCTCCTGAGTCCCAGCCCCATACTTATGAACACTCATCCCATATAAGGAGGAGCCCCCACTCATCCCAAGTAAGGAGGAAGAGAAGAATGAGAATGATGTTTTTTGATATTTGGCATTTGTTAAAAGGAAAAAATCCTGTTTTAAATAAATAAATAAATACAGACTCCAGAAACACAACCCCCAAATTCATCTGTTCACCTCAGCCAGTAGTGGACAGATGGCAACTGCATCACTAGAAAGTTATCACACTGGTTTATTAGTAAAATGAAAGACATTTGGATGGTGATCACCATTATGAGCACTTTCACAAGCTCTGGAAATCATAATGCACTTTCAAAGAGCAGTTGGCTGTGGATGCTAATCTGAAATGGATGTGTTAACTTATTCACCCAAAAGCCAGAACACTCTGTCACTGAATTTCTAATAGGGACTTTGACTACAGATAACTAGGCCTTCTGAAAGAGAAACTAATTTAAAAATAAATTGCCCTTGCATTTCTCCTCATGTATTTTTGTGGTTGGTAATGTTTCTGAAACAGTTTTTTTTTTTTTTTTAGGTCTGGAGCTTAAGGAAGAGGCTCATATCCTTTTTTTCCTTCTTCTTTTAATTCCACTTTGCAAGCAAAAAACATTGTTTCACCTCAAACACCAACATCCTTTTCTGTCCATATTTGGTGTGAATTTAATCTTGCAACTATTAGAGCCCTGGCAGGTCAAACCACTAAAAACAAACAATGTCCCTTTCCCAGTTATTTATAATTGCACAATATATTACAATTTCCTTCCCTGCCTAGGGATTCAGAAATTGCAAAATATGCTCTCCTTGCATTTCACTTAATCCTTTTATTTCAAGGCGAGGGAATTCTTGCAGGTCAATCTAGTGTATAACATGAACATGCTTAACATGGAATAACATAATTCACAGTAGAAACTGAAGAAACCAGTAGGTGGAGCTATGTCAGTTTCCTATGTTGTGCTACTGTCAAGAGCAGAATTATTTCTCCTTCTGTGCTTCATTTGAACTGGCTCCGGCATTTTTGTCATGCACATATTTTTCATAGGGACAAAAACCACCTGGCTTTTCCACAGAATCTTTAATCATCTCTCACCATTATCACTGAGATTATATTTAGTTGTGGCAGAGAAATATTTCTGTAGGAAACAAGCTAGGAATTTCAGACTGACAAATGTCAGAGACCTTTGCAAGAGTCCTGCTAAATATTGACTATCAAGATTGTCCTAGTGAACATGCTCCCTCACAGCTCCACCGTGATGCCACATGTGTGAGGGAATACCATAAAGTAACCCAAACCTCACAATCAACAAGGATATCACCATGCCACCACTGGATAGCCTCAAATCTCAAAAACCCTTCTGGAAATACACCAAAAAGACCTATGATGATAACAAGAGCATTGAAGAACAATGGAGGGAAGCCTGAGCAAATACCAACCTGCTGCAGAAATATATTGTCAGCGACCCTACAATCCCCCAGCTGGGATTTAACCTACCAAGAAAGATTTGTTCCTCCCTGAATCACATTCGGACACCTCATGGAAAATGTGGACACCCACTCCATAAATGGAAAATCCAAGAGAGTCCAGGTTGTGGTGCAATTTTTCAGATGGTGCAATACATTGTGAACGATTGCCCAATTAGATCATTTAATGGCAATTTAAATCCAATCCATGCAGCTACTCCTGATACAGTTGAATGGTTATCGTATTTAGATATTAATCTATGAATGTTGTAATCCTCAAATGTCATACAAAAGAGAGAAAGATAGACCATCAAGATTGGCTTTCTAGCCTGCTGCTGTGCTCATATGGCATCAAATCATGACTGATGTGTAACTCTTTAAAATTGCATAGAACTGTGGTGTGCTGTATGTCATAATGACATCTTATGCACACATGTCTGCATGTGTATGTGGAGGCAAGGCCCCTGAACTAAATTCAGAAGCAGATAATACATTCTTAGAGGTGCTGAATAGCATCCATTCCCACGGAGGTCACCTTGTCATATCCCTTTTGGGACACTACCCACTAATTCACCTTCTCCTGGATGCCTGCTAAAGCCGGTGCAACTTCCATCAGCTGCTTGGTTTTGAAAAGCCACCTGCCAGAGAAATGTTCTACTCTTGCTGGTTCCCAAACTGGAATTACCTTCAGCAATATTGGAACAGTCCCAGGGTCAAGGCAAACAATATCCAGTCATGGGAAAGCGACAGGACCATGGTTTGTTATTTATTGACAAAACAAGGCTAGAGACAGAGGAAAAGGAAGGAGGGGTTTGGCACAAAAAAAGCTGTAGTGGACCCAGCATACTATACTCCCTAAGTGCACCTTGCTTGTTTCAGCAAAGCCTGTTGTGCCTGCACTGAACCAAGTCATCGTGCAGCTGCAGCAGGGGGCATGCTGGGATGCAGAACTTTGTGTGGCCATTGCCTGTTCCTGCTGCCTTGGCTTGTGGGCTGGGCTGGGGATAAGGTAGGGGATTAAGTGCAGAAGGAGGGCTGCTAGTTCTGCTGGCATCATTTATCATCATAAGGGATGTGGCTGGATAGGAAGTGAGCCTGTTTATTTCTCTCCCCCTGACTGTACTCCAGCCTGATGTCAGATCAGGCTTTTCTACAGTGTGATCAGCTGTACCTTTTCAAAATGGCCATTGCTGAATGCTCCGTGTCTCTGACCATCACCAAGAGAGAACTTCACCTCTTTAACATGTGATGGGGAATTAGAGGGGCCAGAGATTCATATGTATACTGATCTGGGGGCTATAAGCAACAAAGGCCTTGCTGTTTCTCAGATTACAGGAATAGGGCTGAGTGGGCCAAGAGCGATGCAGATTTATCACCCAAAAGAATTGGGCAGAGACAAGCAGCTCATTCCACACAGATCTCTAATCAGCTTTCAGATCACAGTTACTTCTGGTAAATACCAATTTTGGCTTCAATCCTAACAATAAACTTCGTAAGAAGCCTGTACTCACCCACGTCAAGTTCCACTGAAGTCAACAAAGCTCATAGTAATGTGATAAATGCCTGTAACAAATTATCTGAAGTTGGTAAAGCAGGAGCTTCCACCTCCAACCTGCAGGATCTGCCTCACAAGAAAAGAATGAAGGGATGGCCAATGAAATGGAAAGGAGCCAAAATGAAAACAAAGAGAAAGCGATGTTTTTCCATCCAAGACTGACTCAGCCCCTAAAACTCATGGCTACTGGATCGCATGGTGACCAAGGATATGGCATGATTCAAAGAGGGATTGGACGCTACACAGATAAAATGATCATCAAGAGTTGTTAACATAATTTTGGAAGGCACATGAAACCTTCATTAAAATACAAACTATAAACACTAATTACAGGGATAATGATGCGATGTTCATGAGTACAGTTTATCCCTTCCCACCTATGATAAGGTTTCTTCAACCTTTCTCTGAAACATTTGTTGCTGGCCCTAGTTGGAGACTGGACCAGACCACTCCAGTAGCCTACCTGACAGTTGCTAATGCTCTTGCACAGGAGAATCAGACAGTAAAACCAGGGCCTAAATTCTGGTTATCTTCCTCCTGGAGTCCATTGCAAATCTCCTATTCACTGTCATAGGTCCCTACACTGCCTCTGAACTAGTGAAAAAGCATCACATGTATTAACACCAAAACTATAAGCCAATCAGTCTTCACAACATCAAATTTACTCAAGGTAAAACATGCCAGATCCTGATACATTATGGATTTGCTTACTTTTTCTTTGTTCCTCATAAACACAGGATAATTTAATACTTTGGATAAAATGTCAGTACTAAATCAAATACCCTTCCCTGACTGTGCCATAGAGCATCTCAGTGATTGACAGGCAGCCAGACAGATATACCTTTCTATTCATAGCAACAACCTGCTACTTTTTATTTGTGCATGATTAGGAAATGAAAAGCTGCTGATTTTCAGGTTAATTGTTGTATGACGCAGGTTAAAACTGACTCTTGGAAAGTTAAAAAAAAAATCACAAAGAGCTGTCTGAAGAAGGGAAAAAAGCAAACATTTATGGTGGAGAAAATGTTGATGGTGATCTGCTCTTCCAGCATTTTGATGGTGATCGGCTCTTCCAGCAAAACTATGTAGACCAGGTTTTGTTTCCAGGTCCTTAGCTTTTTTCATTATATAAAAGGTGAAAAAGCATTATATCCCAGAAATGGCTGCATTTTCAACAGCATCTCAAGTGACTTCCTACACGGCGTGTATTTGTATTTTACTTCTTTTGAGTTTGCGTAAAGTGCTTTTGGAACAGTTTGTGAAGCAGCACCACAGACGATATCACTATAGTTGGAACAAATTTCTGATGCCTCATTAATTCCAATTAGGTGATCCATTTTTGTTAAACCAGGTTGTAAAACATTTATTGTCAAGTGCCAAAAATTACCTTCCATAGCACTTGAATGTGTCTGAACGCACTTAACACCTCAGCAATGCTGAGAACATGCAAAAAAAAGTACCTAACTACAGAGGTGTCATCTGAATGCAGAATATGTTAGTTCAAGGTGTTTGGAGCATACCTGCATGGTATGAATTAACTGTTTTAGTTAAGACATATCACACATTACTGACTTATAGTTATGCCTCCACATAAAAAATTTACAGAACACTTCCCACTAAGTCAAGAATCAGTGGGGGATCACAGTTGCCTATTCCACTGGATTAACTTTGCTTTCCAATAGGTTTAATGATGCTTGTGGTAAAAAATGGTCTTGTCTACATTAGGGCTCAGTGATATCAATATTGGCTCAGTTAGAACAGCAAGAATTGTTTGATAAATTTCACCAATCTCGTTCTATGAACCACTGAAACTGCTAAATATGTTTTATATGGATTGAAGTCATGGGATGCTGAGTGGTTCTAATTCAAACTGAAGCAAATGGGAGTGCAGATTCTCAGCTTCTCTCACAAACAAACTTAAAAATAAGTAGCAGTAAGAGCTAGATCCAATTTAAAAAATTAGCTGCTGCAGAACCTAGCTTCTACTGGCTTGGCCCCAGCATGGATTCAAGAAACTGGGACGCTAAACAGCTAATGAGCAGGAACTGGGCACCTCAGAAGAGCAATCCAAAATCCTGCTTACTGATGGCTGTCACCTTGAAGTAGCCAATGGGAAACACTGAAAACAAGGATAGGTCTGAAGTCCTACTCCTGCTCAAGTGAAGGCCAATTCTTCCATCTACTTGGGGTCCAGAGGCTGGATTCCTCTCTTGAGAGTAATCACCTATGACTGCCACATGAAGAAAGGGAGCAGGGATCACCTATTTCTTTTTCAAAAACAGCCAACCAGCCCTCTTCCCCCTGACAACCTTTATTTAAAAGCCCATATCTTAGAGGATTCAGCCAATAAGCAGGAGTCCAGAAGGGGTTCAACCCCACAGCTCTTGTCTCCAGGGGTACATTTAACAGGAGGCACTTAGTGAGTTTTAGGTGTTAAGAGGGGTAGTTCAGTTTCAGTAGGGTTACCACACGTCCAGTTTTTATCAAACATGTCCTCTTTTTGGGTCCTCCCATCTCTGCCTGGGCAGTTTTTAAAAATATCAGCAAATGTCCAGGATCTTTCTCTGCTTCTGCTTTCCTGGCACTTCCCAGCTTGCTCCAGCAAGGAGTTGCTTGGGGCTGGGGCCGTGAGGGAAGGTGATTGAAGGCCGGGGCATCACATGCTGTAGGCAGATAAGTGTGTGTATGTGGGTGTGCGCACGTGTGCACCTGCCACTGCTGAGGCTGCAGCAGGGAAGGAAAGTGGGGGAAGGGGGGTTCTTTGGGGGCAGCAGGCAGCTATATGGGCAGCAAGGATGAGGGGGCTGCAGATCAGGAGTGAGGGGCACTGACAGGCCTGGGGGTGGCTGGGGATGGTGGGTCGAGATTGAGGGGTATCAGCTGGGACAGAGGGGCTGCAGGTTGGGACTAAGGGGCACAAGCATGGTCTGGGGGGACAGGGTACTGTGGGTCAAGAGTGAGGGGCAACAGCAGGGCTGGGAGAGGCTGTGGCTTGAGAGTGAGGGGCAGGGGTAGGACATGGCCATATCATTACTGTTCCCCCCGCAGTCATATACCCCTCACCCCCTTCCCCGCCTCCACAGGTGTCCTCTTTGTTGAAACTGGAAATATGGTAACCCTAGTAATAGGCACTTAAATACAGAGAAGAATTTTTGCACTGTAGGAAACACAGGAAGGGATATAGCCCTGAGGCCTAGGAGAGCTCTGGCACTGATTTCAGTGAGAAGTGGAGTAGGCTCAAGACAGAGCATTTGTTAAGTGGCAGCCATGAGCTGAGTGACTGAAGTCTTTCTTGGGTGGGTTTACTGTAGGCACTGCCTGAACCAAACCAGTCATATAAGTTCTGTCATATTCTCCAGAAGTTCCTTTATCATGCAGACACTTACATATGTGGTATTGAAGCTTTCAGGACTGGAAGTTCTAATTCATCCACCATGCAAATGAGATCATATTCTCATTCAGGGAAGTGGTGGCGGGGCACAAGAGGAGCAGAAGGATGAGTATTGAATCATAGACTGCAGCATTCTCAAATAATTAATGTGTGGAGACTTACTCTTTCCCTTCCTACCATGTCTCTGAATAATAAAGCGCCCACATTCAAATTCCTTCCTACATCTTTGCAAATAAACCAAAACCCAGCTATGTTTGCCATCCAGCCAAGCAGTCGCAGCAGCAATGAAAGCATAAGAGGAGAAGAATGTGTGTGTCATACTGTTTTCCCTGATTCTCGCTGGCACTCTGAACTTGAAGACCTGCAGGACTGCATGGGCAACATGCCTCTCAGCTACCTCTGCAATTCAAGGATAAGCTTGCATCATCTCTCCATTTTGGAGCACTCCTTAAGGCTGGTTTCTGCTGCTATATTTCAGCAATATCTGTAATATTATCATACAGGCCCCTCAACATGTGTTTATCTGTGGGTGCTAATCTTAAGCATGTACTCGTGAGTGCATTAAAAGACTTTAATATACCACTTTTGAGGTTGATACATTACTTTTTTAACATGGGAAGATAGAGATATAGCTGAAATATATAGGCTGTCTATAGTTTAGTTATGGGGGTGGATGGGCTGTGGGAATGTGCATTGTTTACCATTACATTTTTCACAACTGGAGCAACTCCTGCAGCTACAGACCTTCTGAGTAAGCATCAGGGAACAGGAACTCTGCTCTCAATACTCTGTGGTTACATGGACTCTGCAAACAGGATTGCAGCAAGGGTAGGCGTACCTGAAGCTGCTGTAATCTATTTAGCCTGGGTAACAGTAGCAGTCACACAGGTGGGAACTGACCACTGGGTCCTGTTTGTTGCAATATCACATAATTCTTGATAGAATCAGCTCCAGAAACAGTATCTGATATAATGTTAAAACAAGAACATTTAGACAGCACAAAGAGTGAAAAAGAGAAACCACAGTGTTGTGGGAGTAGTAGAAATTGTTGTGATCAGGGCTTGCATGCTTACACTGTTTAATAAACCAGAAACACAGGATAGATAAATTGCTTTGCTATCAAGTATCATCACACATCTCCCTCCACTCTCACATCTGGAAGTTGACTGTAGTATACATACAGACTTCATTAGGTATAAATATGAAGGTAAGGCAATTCATATGAACCTTTTTGGAGCCTGAATTTTTATTATCTTCTCGTAGATCAAATGGGCATCCGTCCATATTTTTCATTCATATTTGCCAATGATGATGGGTAACTTTCTCTAGTAACCTTAGAAACATACTACAATAGAAACAGGAGGAACTTGTCTATGCAAAAACAAATGGATAGGAGAATGTATTGTTCAGAAAAGTAAAATACCATTGCCCCAGATAGGGAGAAACAAAAGACATGAATGCTAAACTTTTGTAGCTTGTTAATAACATTTTAACATTGAATATTGGCAACTAACAGATGGCAAAAAGGAATCCAGAAAGGTAGACTTTTAATAAGGAAGAGGATTTTTCAGTCTAATAGACAGTAAGGGACTTACAAGACTCCAGCTGTAATTCAAGTACTCAAATGCAGCAGAGAGAAAAGAAAAAGGTGAAGATATTAATACCAATGGTGGGTGGGATCTTTTCTAAAGCTTTAAAGTGAACCTAAGAGCCTGCACGAAGACACTACTCATCTGGATATGTGCATTTTCTACACATCAAGAAGCATCTGTGGATGCATATTTTTGTATCTTTAAAATATTTGTATGCACATATGATTCCTGCAGACCTATGAGTATGCACAAACATTTGCTTGGCTGCATTGTTATTTGATTTGATTTTGAGAGGGTGTTTTCCAAATTGTAGCTCTAAACTATGTAGTTAACAGGAGTGGGAGGCTTACATAAGGTGTGATGGTTATGAAGATGACATATTGATATTTTAGTGCCAAGAGACCTTTCTCAAAAATTGGGGTCTTGTGCTATGCATTTTACATGCACATAATGATAATAGTAACCCAGAACTCTTATAAAATGCTTTTCACCTATTCATCACAAAGGCTAGGGACAGACAGTCAAAAAACCTGAGCCTGAATTGATTCAATCTTTGTAGGTTACTCTAACCTGGCTAAGCTGAACCAGTTTGTAACTGGACAGAAATTTCCTCTGGACTGAGGAAATTCAGCCACAGGCCTGCAGAGGCTCAGGCTAGAAGCCAGAGGGTGCTAGAGCAGCCCTCACTCCATTATACGGTGCTGAGCTGAGGGGGGTGTGGCCAGGCCTCGGCAGGACCTCTGATTATGGAGGGCTGCCTGCACCATCCCAGGCTTTTCCCTGCTGGCTGCTCAAGGGGCAGGAGTGTTGCCAGCCCCCAGCCCCTGGCTAGCACTCTGAGGCAAGGTGGGATGTGCAGTGCACACATCTGTTGATGATATGGAGCTTTTCAATCTCCCTCTCCCTGCTTCTTTATACTGTCTGCACCAAACTGACAGGTGAGCAAGCCAGCCGGGGGCTGATAACAGTGATTATCACCTCCTAAGGGAAACAATAGGCTCTCTCCATTAATTCAAACTCTTCTTAATAGGGTTGTGAGAAGCTTCAGTCTCCAAGTTGAGTTGGAGGCCAAATCACCAAACCCAAATCGAATGAGGAGAACAAAAAAACCCTCTGAATCAATTTGGAGCCTCCAAATCAGTTTAGAAAAGATTAGGAAAAAGATTCGGCAGGCAGTCTTTCAGGGGAAAAAACTGAGAAGGGGGAGCAGGGGGGAGGAGAGGAAGACTGACAGCTATAGCTGGCCAGTGACTGTGAGCTTTCCCTGAGTCCCCTTCCAATCACAGTGCTCTGGGGGAGGGATGTAGAAACAGCTACCATCCTTGCAATTTTCATCCTGCTGTGCCTTAATACACACGCAAAGTCACACATGTAATGAGTTTTGCTTTGAACAGTTTGAGGTTCAGTTTCCCAAAAATCTCTCCACTTATATACTTGAAATTTTGCAGGTCTCATGTCCTTAGAAGTGGCTAACATCCTTGCTAGTTTCATCCAAATCTGCCTTAACACACACACGACATGAGTTTTGCTTTCAGCAGTTTTTAGTGCAGGTTCCCAGAAACCCTCACATCCAGCCCCTTGAAACTTAGCAAGCTTCATGCCCTCAGAAGGGTCTACCATCCTTGCTGCCTGCATCCAAATCTGCCAAAAAATATTTCAGTGATCTCCTATTATAGTCTACGGCTGAATCACCAATTCTCTCCGAATCAGCGTCAAATCTTCTGAAGCTGATTCAGCCAAATTGATTTGAGGCAGTGATCCGAATCTCCAAATTGAATCACTGTCCCCCAAATCAGCTGAATCCGAATCGAATACTTCCCTATTTGCACAGGCCTACTTCTTAAACAGCTTACCAGCTGACCTGTTGATTAGCTCCAAATAGCCCTAAGCAGTCACTGTTCTGTCTGCCTGTTCCAGTGAAATTGGAGAGAGACACACATGCACATAAACCTCTAAGCATTAGCTAGCATACCACGTAACTAGGGTCCATGGGGCTGGGGTCTGTGCTGTGGGAGATGGGAGGGAGGGAGGGAGGTGGGGGATTCCTGCTTAAGCAGTGAACAGTGAAGGGGGTGGGGCAGAGGGCCAGGGGAAGCCAGGCAGATACTTGCAATCTGTATCAGAGCTCCAGCCAAGGAGAAGAAGGGAGGGGCCAGCCCTGCTGTGTAGCAGAGAGACCCGCCCAGCCCGGAGAGCATGCTGGGATGCTGGGGGTGTCTGGTTTAGCTTAAACCAGCAAGGGGTTTGGGACAGATATTGCACAAACCAGTTTGATCCAAATCAGTTAAGTCTGATACTACATAAACCAGTTGCAGCCATTTTCAAACTGGTTTATGTGCACTGAATTTCTGTTCTGTTATAGGTTTAAACTAGTTTCTGATCTAAACCAGTTGGTGTGTAATGTCTGTCCTTAGCCAAAGGGTTTTTGAAAGAAAATCAGCATACTTTTTAGTCATCTTATGGAAGGGAGACTTGAGGCATGGGGAAGCAAAATGAGGCTTTATGGCAGGTTTGCAACAGAGGTAGGAATGGAGGCTGGACCTCCTGAGCTGTAGTACATATCTCCTAGTGCTCTATCCACTGACTAGGCCATTCTGCTTTTAACAACACGCAAGCATAAGCAAGCATTATTCAGGGCTGGCCTTGGTGGGAGTGGGAGACAATTCTCATGCTCTGCACACACACAAAACCTATTTGAACCTGATGGCTTCTGTGCTGACAGGAGCAGCTGCGCCGCCTCTCATGATTTGATAATGAGATCTGTGAGTCTATAGCATGCTTTCTCAGAACAGATGACCTACAGGTTGAAATGTATTTACTCTTTCTTGCTGTGGGCAGGTTCACCCACTCCCAGTAGTCTTGCAGGACTTCTGAACCTATTCAATACTAATAAGAGAGCTTCTCTCCATAGGCATAAACAGCAAAAGGCAACAAGCAGTGGCTCAGCCTTCAACATAGAGATGGACAGGGTGGAAACAAAGGTGTGGTCTGTAAACAACACCTACTGCCCTGGTTTGTGTGTGTGTAGGGGAGAGGATGGAGAGACAAGATAACTGCTCTGCTCCTGGAATGGCTTGCCCTGGAGCTTACTGGCTACTGTATGGAGCAACCCTTTAAAATAATTAGCATGTCCCTTTCATCTGGCTTTCAGAATGATTTTTCCTTAGGCTCTGGAGGCTGTAGTAGTCACAGGAAAGTCTCTATATTCCTGATTTCTTATTCTGAAGTATAACTTTTGTTCCCACCAGCATTGACTTTGATCTCTGCATCCAGAGATAATATTATTGACATTTTGCCTCTTCTTTTGTTCTTACCCTGCTAAGCTGCAGCTGGAATTCACAGACTGCTCCACTGAGGCATATGGGCACTTCCCAGGTTTAAAAAACTTTTCTTCTTGTGTCTTAAGAAACCTGTCCAATATGACAGGAAGGGAATTGTGATTGCTCATTACCCCGTCACTAAAATTGGTCAGAAATTTTTTATCCAGAAAATATTCTATTACAGAATATCCTTTTCATCAAAGCTAATGTTTTCCTTCCCTGTCTGTATTCTACTGACAAAAAATCCTGGAAAAAAATCAAAATGAAAAATCATTTGTGTCAGAAAATTTCATGGGAGAAAAAATTTGAAATTCCAGGTAAGAAGCCTGGCTCATAGGGAACATAGTGACATGTAGCTCAAGCTATGAGCCCTATGAGTTACTACATTGTCTCACATGAATACTGAGACTTTGAGGTCATGAACATTGACCTCCCATGAAACAAAATATTTTCTTTCAGTTTCTTTTCTAGATGGTGTCAAACTGTATTTTTCACTTTAAAAAAATTGATAGAAAATTCCCAGACCAGATTTACTAGGAAATGTACTCCAGGAAGTGTCCCAATCTGTTCTTAAAGAGGCAGATCTTGTTCCCATTTTTATATAAAGCAGGGGTGTGGTGATGAAGGAAGCCAAGTAAAACTATTATATGTGCAGAGCTGAAAATATTTCAGGTTTATCAGAGATTCCTAATATAGAAAGAGCGTGCACACATATCACAGCCCTTACCAGCCTAACTATACTGTAAGTAAGCCTGGGGACAATTTTACCTGGAGGCAGCAGCAACCTGGTTGAGGTAAGCTGAGGCAACACCAACAGTGGTTCTCAGCTGGGGACATTGCCACATTCAGAAAAGCAGTGGAGAGTACTATGACTCTGAACAGGTTGAAAACTACTGATTTATTACAAGATGCATTAATGTAAACTATATAGCTACAATAAAAAGAAAATACAACTACAGCAGCAGATACAAGAGCTCAGTTTTCTGTTCTCCAGCACATTTCAATTACACCCGTGCTAAGCTCTTTATTTTTATCTCTGAGGACCATATTTTGGGTCTCTGTATGTTATGCTAAAGCACACAGGTAAGTGGCATGCTTGCTTTTGTCCAATGTATTGACATTCTTGATTTTTAAAAATGATTAGACTAGTTAGGAAATTTTCTCAGCTTGCCCCCCCCCCCAAAAAAAACCAAAAAACAAAAAGGAAAAGAAAAGAAAAGAAAAAGAAACAATTTCTCCCTGCTTCTTTTAAGACTATGAAGAACATGTCAGGTTGCAAGTCGCACTAGGCAGAAAGGGCCAAAATATGAGATGGGGTTTAGAGTATCCAGCAAGGCCTCTTGTGAGATACTTGAAAATTGAAAAAGTTACTGCAGCCCTGATACAAACAAAACAATTGAAACCTGCCAATCATTCTCTACGGCTTGAGCTCAAGTGGTGCCCTCCAGTAGAACTCAGCTTCTTTCTTTCTTCATTTTTTTACCTGGAGAATGCTGGGGCACGAGAAGGTAGCTTTGCTGTCTGCCTGCAGTGGAAACATTTCAGGGAAGCAATCATTAACACCTTGCTACAGTGGAACCTGGTGGCAAGGGGTGAGTGGGATGTCTGACAATTGCTCTAGGAGATCTGACTGCTAATTTGCCACAAGCATCACTAGAAGAGAGCCAGAAGAAAATAGGAACAGGGCATTTTGACAGGGGGACTACAGTGCTATTACACTGGGGTGGTTAGGTTTCTGTAAAGTGGCTGCAGCTGATGTGCAAAATGAGCTATAAATGAAGTAAGCAGATGTGCTCAAGAGCATCTGAGTTCTCCAGGCCAGCTCTTCAGCTGTTGCACCATACTGGGACTCTGCAGAAGTCAGCTGGCTAACTTTATGCCAGCTGCGGATCTACCCCACTGCATCTGCCAACCATATACAGATGACATTAGCTTAAAAGATCTCACTGATACATTCAGCCTAAACATGTCCCTTGGCTGCACAACAATGGAAACAAATTATATTTTGCAATAACAGAGAGAACCTTCTATTAACATTTCCCTGTTCTTGGATCTACGCAGCATTCCAAATGCATCTCCGACTGACAAACTTGCATTTGACAGAAAAGCATCTTGAGATACAGAGACTATTGAACACTATTCATTACAGACAAGCAAGCTGAACG
Organism: Crocodylus siamensis; assembly: GCF_052110815.1. Lineage (NCBI taxonomy): Eukaryota > Metazoa > Chordata > Crocodylia > Crocodylidae > Crocodylus > Crocodylus siamensis. Next base: position 134,491,572 of record NC_143396.1, on the reverse strand, counting down.
ACTTTCCAAGCTATTACTTGTGATGATGATGATTCAGACTAGACAAAAAGTAATCATAGTTACAAATTCCCCTTCAGTTGCTGTCAATGCCTGTCGCAGGGATGCTCTGGGTAATAGCCTTCAAAGATAACTTTTACGTCTGAGTTGGAAACAAAAACGGTAAAATCAGGCAATGCACAGTTGCAATTCCCTTCTAATATGAAGGGGGAGGGGGGAGGAAACAAAAAAAGGGAGATGCAGCATAGTCCACAGGGGAGGACAGCTTTCTAGAAGCCATACCTGATTCTAGTCCAACCTCTGCCATGACATACCTAGTGAAGGTCTGCCTACTCTTCTGTGCTTTGGTTTCCCATTTAGTATGGCCTTACAATTGTATTGTGGTAACTCTTTAATGCCACACCCAGGCTGAGGCCCACTGGGGTAGCGGTACAAACATAGAATATCACTGCCTCCACCCCATAAAGTGACAAAACAAAGAGAAGATGTAAGTATGTAGCCTGCTGTGGGAAAAGGACACAGGCAAAGAAATGCAAGGCAAAACTAGTCTGCCTGGTCTATTTAAATGCAAGTGCTTTGAGGCAGGTGCATGCCCTATCTATGTTTTGTATTGCATTGTAATCACTCTTTAATCCTAGCTAAGGGTCTTTACAGTTCTACTGCTACAAACAATGCAAATAATAAACCCAAAAAGGAGAAATGTGAAACCACCACAGATTACAAAACTGTTTCAAGACAGATATGAAAGAGAATGTAAGTGAAAAATTCACTGCAATTCAATAAAAATCACTGTTTCCAAATTCTGAAGGAGACGCATTGCTTACTGAAATGAATTCCTCAAAATAAGACCTCTCTGACTGTGTATTCTGCAACACTTCTTGGTTTGGGGTTTCATCCAAATCCACAAGGCAAAACTGACACACTCAGGAAATGTTGCTCATCCCCATGGTAGAGCCTAATGGTTCTTTAAGTGTGGTGGGTCACAGAATTCTTGACCATCATATGAACACTTGTCACAAACCTAACATGTTCCCAGATACAGAAAGAAGGTCACTAAGTTTTAATGAAATGCTGAGGTTGCGAGGAAAGAGTTTTTCACGAAACTGACCCAATCCTACTTCTAGGGATTGGTGAAGCAGGCACCATATGAAGATGAGGAATGTAAGGACATAGGAAATATCATCAGGGACTGACTTGTGAGGTATCTAATTCAGCATCCTGCCCCTTAAAGTGGCCAGTATTGCCTGTTTCAGAGGAAAGAGCAATAAACTCTGCAAAGAACATTAATGAATAGCCTGCCTCTAAAAGGGAATTTCTTCCCAACCCATGGCAATTTGGGGTGGCTGATACTCTGAAGCTGGAAGGCTTATATCCTTTATTTGTGTAGCATTCCTAATATCATTGTGGGTGTGCTCTATATTTGTATAAATGCCTAATATCATTAAGTTATAGGTATCAGTGATGTCTTCTTGGAATGTATTCCACAAGTTAATTGTTCAACATTAAACTAATTTGATCAGTTTTAAATGTGTTGCTTTTTCATGTAATTGAAACCTCTTTACCTTGGTATTTTACCAAGAGTGGTACATTCAGTAGCATAATGTGGGGTGCAGAAACAGGAGCTCCTGAAGGGGTGGGGCATCAGATGGACAGGGAGAGGGCACCTCACTCTGCTGTCCCATACTCTGCCTGCATTTCCTGGCTTCAGAAAGCAGCTGGTGCAGGCAATGTGTGTCATAGAGCACAAGGCATTCTGGGAATTGCCATTTTGTAGAGCCACACTGGAGTTTGTTGCTGCTGCTGCTAATGGGTACGAGAATTGACCCTGGTTTTGTTTTTGCTGCTGCAACTGGCACTTATTTTGCCCTCTGCACATGGGCTTCCCATATGAAAACAAATGGGGTGAAAGTTTCTCCCCTAGCAGTAAACTGCACTTCTGATCCATAGAACTACAGTTCCCAGAAAACCTTGTGCTTCCAATCCATGACACTGCCCAGAGACTGCCTATTGCTGTTCCCCTGTGCTGCAAGCCAAAAGGTATGAGGGCAGGCGGTGGAGAGATGGAAGGGTGAGTGGACTGCCCCAGGTACATTCTCTTCATGTTATGCCTCTGTATAAATGTATTATTTTGTGTAATTGTATCATATCCATTTTTATTCATCTCTATACTGAACAATCTGAAGTTTTGATACATTGTCACTTTAGCTCTTAGTTCTAAACCATCAATATTTATTTTTTTTAGGAAGCTAAAGCAACTGGAATGGAATTCAGCCTTCCAGAAGAGCTGCACCATATATTGATACAGCATATCATATCCTACATCTTTTTCATATTTTACTTCCGATAGTTGATGACCCAGAGTTGAGAAAACTGTTAATCACGTGTTTAGCGTATAGTAGGTGGTTAAACCCCATTGACTTCAACGTTAATGTGTAAGGACATTTGTAGATGACACATTAAAGCGGGTTAAATGCCTTTTTTCACTGCTTTAATGGTGTTGCTGTTTGCATGAGTTTGCAAATTTGGCAGCATATTGCGAGTTAATTCCAGCTCCTGTAGCAAATTTGGCAGCATAATCTTCCCTGAAGCCTGTCTGCATGAGCTGCACGGGGGCCCAGTGCTTCCCTCCGCAGCTGCGGTGCCACCGTGCAAGCTGGCTGTCTGTGGGCAGGTCCCACTTGTGGTGGGGGCTGTGGAAGGAAGCACCAGCCCCCACCCCAGCAGCTCAGAGACTGCTCAGCTTGCTGACAGCATGCTCCTTCCCCTTCCCCCTCTGCCGGACAGACAGGTAAGGACTTGGGTGTACACAACACAGGGGTTTACTTTGCCCTAAATTGAAGCGGTGTTTATAAAAACCATTTCTTCAGTTTAAACCCCCCGTGTTGTCTACAAATGCCCTAAGTGCTTTCTTAAACAGAGATGTGTCCTTGACCTTGCACCTGTGTTTCTTTCTGTTAAATTGCCTTGGGTTAGGTCTCTGCTTGCAGAAGCACGTATCTTTTGCTTGAGTATCTTCTGGGACTTGGCTTTTTAACTGCCTTCCTATTTTATTTGGTTAGGGCAGTGGTTTTTAACCTTTTTAGACTGAATGTACCCTTCATTAGATGCAAAGCACCCCTTAGAAAATGCCAGCTCTTAAATTTTCCCTTTTTTAATACAGAAAAATAATGGAGCAATTCTTCTGTGGCAAGGAACTCAGAAAGACCACAACAGGTCAGAATGGTTAACACTGTGAATTCATATTTGAAATCTCTGGGTTTATTTTGTGAATCTTGTTTGGACACCTAACAGTACTAATATTGTGTGGGCATTTCACAGTACCCCTAAAAGTGGTGCAGCATTACCCTGGTTGAGAATCACTGGGTTGGGATATATGTGCCTTCTCTCTCTGATCTTGTGTGCTAAAATAGCTTTAGTGCAGTGTATATTTTATTTACATCGATTTTATCTTTGGGTACTTTTTGACTAGTTCTTTTTGGGAATTCCCTTTTCTTAAGGTCACTGTCACCAGGCAATCTTTTACTATGAAGCCTCCATTAAAATTACTGGGTGAAATTCAGTGCAAAGCTACTGTTTTGGAGCTACACTGGGGCCATGATTTCCTGTACTGAAACTAATTCAGTTTTGGTCAGGGTTACACACTTTCAACTCTAGTCACTTCCTAGCAAATTCCTATGTGTTACTTATGATTGATCCCAAATCACCCTTCCTTCTTCTTCGCTATTTCATGAAACCATCACTTCACGTATTCAGCAATTCTATCTTTAACCTGAGTTCTTATGACATTGACTTGTCACTGGATTAACTTGTCCACATCATGTGACCATGCACAATTTATTTGCAAATCTAAAAGCTGATTGCAAAAATAGAAGGCGGCTCTTTGTTGCGGGGAAGTTAGGATGGAAGGTCCCCTCCTCCACTCATGCAAGATTCTGCTTTTTGCCTCTGTAGCAAGCAAGGGGTGGGTCTTACTGGACTGTGGGACTTGAGAAAGAAGTATGCCTAGCTTGTCACCATGTTCCACTGGGGTAGTAGAAAAGCCCTGAAGTTCTCTCTCAAGACTACTAATGCTGATAGCATGTGCAGTGTTCCCAGGAGCTGCAGCAAGTGAAAGAGGGGCAGAACATATGTCCTGAAAACAAGGGGTTTCTGTACCTGAACTCCCACAGTTTTACAAATGAAACCTGGTATGGCACTAACCCTGCTGTATTTTGTTTCTGTTAAACCCTCTTAGCTCTCCACTGCAGACAAAGGGGAGCAGATTAAAGCCTGCTGACAACTTATGCATGCAGTCAGCATCCCTAGAATGCCCTTCCCTACTACACTTCTTTGGCCTCTTCCCAGGAATTTCTCTCTAAAGTAAATTTAGAGGTTTTGGAAAGGTGGCAGATTTACAGCAGGCTAAATTAGATTACTTTTCTACTGAATTACTATCACAGCTCAGGTACTGAAACCTTCCTTACCCTGCGGAGACCTACAGCATCTCCTAATTTAGCTAATATTCCTTTCTGGATGTGGTCTTTCATACAAACTCTTGTGTAGGCCACAATGAGCAGAACAGGCCAGATTTTCTGCTGGTAGCAATAGGTGGACTGCTATTGAAGTTAGTGGAACTTACTGCCTCAGAGCCCTTCCTCCCACTCCTGCCCCTTTTCTGTGTGGACAGGAGGCTTCTGCCAAGGTCCAGTTACACTCCTGTCACTCCAAACAGGTTTTAAGCCTGTATCTTGCTCTCTACCTTATTTTTCACATGAAGCACTCACCCAGTTGTATACAGAATACTGTGGTGTTCATAACTTCATGAAAAAATTGAGGGAGGGAGTAATAATTACTACTAGTTGTGACAGCATGAGATCTCACTGCCAGCATAGCAGCTGGCAGGATAAAGCCTAGTTTTCTGATTTACATCAGCTGAGGACCTGACTTGATGAGATAATCTTGATTTAAAAATAAGTATTGACCTAAGGAGCTTTAAATCTATGTCTTAGAGTTTGCATAGCACCTAGGCAAATGAGACCCTGATCCTCAAAGCAGCACGTAGAGAGGCTCCGGGAATACAAAAATATATGCATAGCAGTGATTAGAGGCTACATGCTGGATTTTTATTATACTTCTGTGTTTTTAAATTCACAGGGATCAGATTTTTCTAATGGCCTTACTTTGGATCTACCCTGGGGTCAGATGAGAATCATGCCTAAACTCTCATTGTGTGTTTTCCCCAGTAATCTGGTTCATTAGGAAGAGTGGTGCCAATGGCATCAGGCTTTATTTTGTGGGTACTGCAGGCAGGGTGGTTTAAGTGAAGGACATTTCATTGAAAAATAGCTTCCCATCAGATTCTGCTAGAGCTCAAGTCTGTGGGGTTTTTGAGGTGATGCTGCTCAGGAGCATTTACAAAAGGAGGAGATTTAGAGGGGATACATATGATGTCTGGATGCAGAGGAAGGTTTTCTGACAGAGGTGCCTTATTTGGCATGACAGAATATTGTAAAATCTTGCTGTATGTATAACCAAGAGAAAACCAAAGTCAGGATACAAATACAGATGTATAACTTGGGGACCTGTATCCAAAAACTATATAATTTTTACAGATATATTATCAGGACAATTCTTCATGCAGGCAACAGTTAACCTGGGGAGGAAGCAAGCCCTGGCTATTGTCATGTTGATTAGTCACGTCAAACAGTTATTATAAGATAAGTACAGATGAAAAAAGTCAAAATCTCATCAACTAATTGAATAGATGTAGTCAACAAGAAGGGAAGAGCTTTGATCTGTGGAAGATTTAAGGATGAGGAAGTTCCATTCTTAATTCTGCTGAGTACTCTACTTAAAACAAGCTATTCTGAACACTCATCTATTGATTCTTAAACAATACACTCAAATTTTAATGACCTTGTCAGCAGAATGTTTTCAATTTCAGATGTCATTGACATAACTACTGAGCTAAGAGACGCCTGCAAAATGACTTGGAGACTGAAACGAGTTATTCACCACAGAAACAAATAGATGGTAGCACTGTCCATATCCAGCTGTTTATCCATGTTCTCCTGGCAGCACCGCTGTCCTAAAGCTCCAGAGCATTATTTTTGTGTTAACAGTGTGAAAAGTTTTATTAATTAAAACAATTTAGCCTACAAAGAAATAAAAGACAACAAAACCAAATCTCCCACAAACAGTTATTACTGTTGTAATTGGAGTGTGAAAGCTATATTGAACAACTGAGACATAAATGATTTGGACACACGGTCCTTGAAATAAGCACATAGTTTATCTGTGCCCATGTGAGAATTTTACTGTTTTCTGTAATTAAAGGGAGCCTCTTTTTAAAGATTAGGAGCTGAGTTCACCACAGTATCAACCCAGCTTTGGGAGGGTATAAATCCAACAAAAATCAATGGGTCTTTGGGAAAATAAAGCCAGAGCAATGTATTGGCGAAGGTCAACATTTGGGAAAATGTGCCACAGTGGTGAAGGACTAAAAGAATCACCGCAGAGAAAAAAAAAAAAACCCACTCCAGCACTCAGAAGGAAGCAGATGGGTGTTCAACATTATCTCGTTCTCCCTGAAGGACATCTTAACTCTACCAGAAAGATTACCCATCTGGTATTCGAGCTTACATTGTTGAAGGGCTGCTGCCAAAATATGGCTCCCTTAGATGCACGGGGAGATTCTGTTTCCTTTATTCATGCGAGTCATGCTGTTGACTTCAGTGCTTCACTGGGTCAGGAGAACAGCCATTACCAGCCAACAGGGGACCTGTCACTTGTAGTCACTAACAGCACAGGCCTGACCCACGTGATCAGGCAGAAGAGGTCAATGTGGATTAACTAATTTGAGCTGGTTGAAATGTTATGAAATAAGAAATGTCAGTGGAAAACTGTCCATAATTCTACACCATTATAATTTTATCTCAGCTTTAAAAGAGGAAGCTGTTTTTACCCCTTTCCTCATAGTCCAATTGTTGTATCCAAGGTGATGTAAAAAAACAAACTCATGTAAATGAGCTTGAATCCCATAATGAAAAAAAGCTGCCAGGGAGCTTGAAAAAAGATTCAAAGGGAAATGCAAGGAAGTTGTAAAAGAAACCCTTTCTGAATGACGTGCCTTGGAAAAACTCACACAAACAAGCTCAGTGACTCCTTTAAAAGTTCAACACTCCATAAAAATTTGTAAAGGGTTTGCTAGTGCTCAACTGATGCTGTAGCTATGATGGTCTAAAAGTTATGAGACACGCCAGCAGAGCCAACCTTAGGAAAAGTGGTGTCCTGGGCAAACTTGTATTTTGGCTCCCCTTCCTCCCCTCCCACACCTCAGCAGTGCTGCTGCAGAGAGAGGTGGGCTGGCAGGGGCACAGGACTGGAGCAGGTGCCACCCTACCTGAACTGCCTGGCCCAGCTTCTCTTAAGTTGTAGCTTCAGGGACACCAGATCCTAAGTCATGGGCAGATAAGCTGCTCTTGCTCCATGTTGTCCCCTGGCAGACTGCTGGGGCAGGCTGTGCCCAGGGCGCTGCTGTGGTAGGGCAAAGATGGTCCTGCCACTGCCTGAGCCCAGTGCAGGGCTGGGGCCCTCTGGCTGGGGAGCAGCACATAGGGGGGCCAGAGAGGAGCCAGGCATTTACCTCCTCTGTGCTTCAGAGGGGATTGGGTAGGATGGGCTTGGCTGGGACGGGTGCATGGAGCAGAGCAGAGCCAGTGGTTGGGAAGGGAAAATTTATGTGAGGAAGGAATGAAAAGTTGGGAGTCAATCAGGAGGCAGCAGGACTGGCCCAGTCCCTCCACCCACTCCTCTTCCACGTGCCACACTGAACCAGGATCTTGGGGCAATGTGCGGGTGGCAGAGGTGTATGAAGGGACCTCATGAGGGTGGAGGGTGGCAGCTGGACTAGAAACTGTTCCTCCTGCGTGAGGCAGGAATCGGCTGGGGTTGGATGGGGTAGTGAGATGTTTGGTGCCCCCTGACCATGGTGCCGTGGGCAGGTGTCCATGCCAAAGACTGGCCCTGGATGCAAGAATCTTGGTGGGTGATATCTATTTATGGGACAAATGTCATGGCTGCGATGAAGTTAGAAAACTTTCAAATTCAAGACATTCTTCATCAGATTTTGCCCATTGTTAATGTAGATTCTATATATTCCTGGGGCGCTCTTCCACTGGTTTGTGAATCACCTTTAAAGAAAGGAGTACCATTAGGATGGAACTTGTATCCAGTGAAATCAATGACAAAACTCTTTCTGAGTTCAGTGATGATGAGATTCAATTCTTGGAATCTATACTACAAGCTTGTTGTAAGGTTTAATTAACTCCCAACTGAAAGATGCCACACTTGTGCTAAGTGCACACTTGTAGCTGCTGTACTAATGGTTGTTAGTCCAGGAGTGTTTCATTCCTAGCTTGGCTTCAGTCAGGAGAATGCCACAAAGCAAGCAATCCACTTTGTTGCATGCTCTGAGAGCACTGAACACAACTGACATTACTTTGACATACCCACCCCCTACCCACACAGATCACTCCTGTTGACATCCGTACAAGTCTTTTGCATGGATCAAGGGTGCAATATGGCTGTTAGATGCTATTCAGCTGTCGTAATTCCATGAACCAGATGGAGACTCCAGCATTCACCTGATTAGACTGAGGCTTGCTGCTGTTTCTATTACATTTTAATCAACAGGATTTTTTTCAGCTGATTTTTGTGCTTAATGGAAACCTGTTTCTTATATCTAAATAGCTGTATGCACTTAAGACAGGTGATGGCATATGGCAAGATGAAGAAAGTATAATGACCAAGCTATTAATAAGCTAGGCATTTTTGGAACTCTCTAGCTATGTCTACAAGAGACATTGACTGTGCAGTTGTTACTACAGAGTTATTTAGTACTTGCATACACAAGCACTAAATGACTGTACTGGCGTTACTGCACAGTAGTATCCCTGCATGGCTTCTTGGTGATGCTGACTGTGCAATAGCTCATTACTACTGTTCAGTAGCTCATTACTACCATGCAATAGCATCATGTCACACTTCATGCAGCGCAATGCTACTGCACAGTAGTAATGAGCTACTGCACAATCAGCGATTTGTGTAGACATGGCCTCTGACTGTATTTGTTTGTTCTTACATTTCATCTTAGCATGAAGGAAAGAAATCCAGACGAGTCAACATGACTGCTCTTTGACACAGTGGAAAGGCCTATATATCCTGTTGGCAGGGCTGGCCCACAATTTTTTGGGGCCCCCTGCAAGAAATAGTTTTGGGGTCCCCGAAGAAGGTGGCAGTGGGGTGGGGGGAAGGAGGGAGGTGGTGGTGAGTGGCTGGATGCAGGGGGCCCCTTAGTTGTGGGGTCCCCTGGGTTTGCAATATAGCACGGGCCAGCCCTGCCTTTTGGAAGTTCCCTCTCTCAGGAGGGCTACTGAAACTGGACAGTTCATAAGACAAGTACCCTCAACCCACTGTTTTACCTGTGGTAAGTTAGGGTGTTGTTAATGTTTTGTATGTTGTGCCTTGTAGTTCTGTAAAACGACTGTCCACAATGGTTTTTAAAACAGGTTAGGCAGACATTTGTCTAGGATATCCTATATAGGGCTGATTCTGCCTTGAGCAGAAGGTTGGACTAAGGGACCTTTTGAAGTCCCTTCAGGCCCTAGTTTTCTATGGTCCTATGAAAAGACAAGGACCAACATAAAGCCCTTCACTGGTTTTCCACCTTAGGGATTGAGCAATAAGCTAATCATCTATCCTCACAAAACAAGTTGTGTGAGCACAAGGTATTCATTCTAGTAAACAGCATGATAAACAGGGGATGCAGAGCTTTATTTGCCACCTAAGCAATCTCTGACAGCTTGGGAAGGACCCAGGTTCAGAAATAGATGTAGTTAAACTATGCCATTTTCCAAAAAGGCACTTTTGGGAAAACCTTCAGCCTTTGAAAGCCAACAAGACTGAAGATTTTTAATGAAAACATAAATGCAATTGTTACTGAAATGTGTCAGGTATCCAGGTTGTAGCCATATTGATCTAGAGGCAAAAGGAATCAGAACTCATGGTAGAAGTGGTATCTTTTATTAGACCAAATAGATTTTTGCCAAAAAAATAAAATCTGTAATTGCAAGCTTTCAGGCACAAACAGCCTTCTTCAGGTATAGGAGAGAAGATTGTAAAAGTTCTCCTGGGTAGAAATGAAACTATCTCCTATGAAATATGAACTTTCATTTCTACCCTGAAGAACTTTTACAGCCTTTTCTCCTATGCCTGAAGAAGGGTGTTTCTGCCTGAAAGCTTGCAATTAAACAAATCTTTTTGCAAAAATCTAGTTAGTTTGATAAAAGATATCACCTCTACTACAAGTTCTGATAGTTACACTACAACACATGTTTTAAAAACAAAGCTCAAATATTTGCCAGAAAAAAATCTAATCTGTTGATGAAGTTTCAAGCAGTTCTACCGAGGACATTTTGGAAGCTTCTGGTGCCTGGTGTGCTAGTGGTAATCTATCAAGCTCTTACCCTGAGCTGTTTTACACCCAGTCTGTGACTGGCATATGTTTCTTCACCAGTATTGACATTATCATTACTGTCAGAAACACTATGCAGAATGCAGCCAGTTTCAACTGTTTTTAAACACTGTTTTAAAAGCACCTATTAAAATATTCCCAGATTATGACCATTCTTGCTTCCCTGAAACATTTTCATCCATGAAGAAACTGCACAGACCTTTTTTAAGTAGTGCTTCTGCGTTATTTGAAAGTGCAATGGTAAACCTGATTGTGCTCTGAATGTTTGATTATGGTTATGTTCTTTCATGGTCATCGTGTGTATTTTTCATCTACTGCCCTCATTAATATGCAGGTTTGAGGGGCTACTCACAACTGTTTTCATTATTAGCAGGTTTAAGGTTATACTGTTTAAGGTTAAAGTATAAATTATAAAGGTCAGGTTTTATGTCCACAAGCTCCCCCCGCTCCAAATTTGTTAAGATTTAGGCTATTTTTATTTGAAGCCTTTGGGCTTATCTTGTGAATCATGTTAAGATTTAGGCACATACATTTTAGGGCAACTGGGGACCAAACTTTCTCAGTCAGGGGGAAACTGGCCATGCAACAAGTCTGCACGTGAGATTCTGGAGTCTGATCATCCGCATCACAGTCTGCAAAAATCTTTCTTCTTTGCAACTTAGAATTGGAAGGGATCTCAAAGCTCACTCATCCAAACCCCTGGATTCGCTCAGGATTCACTGTTCTTGTCAGATGGCTAGCCAGCCTCTTCATGAAAACTCTCCAGTGAAAGAGGCTCCACAACTTCCCTAGGCAACTTGTTCCATTGCCCCACTGCTCTTATAGTTAAAATGGCCACGGAGAAAACCTTTCCATTGCAATTAGGTGAAAATTAGAATTATTGCACCATTGAAAATTCTAAAATAATTTTGTCCTGAAACAGAACAAGCACCAACTTGTTAGACTTCCAAAGGAATATGAATTTAGAAGACAATGTTTTCAAAGAGTAGAAATACTGTTATATTTGGACATTATCAGGATGTTTCTGAGGCTGCTGGAGCTTCTACAGCTTCTAGGGTGCCAAGTAGCAGGGGGACGGAAAGACAGGACTTGCCAGGTGGAATTTCTACTTTTCACCACTGTGTAAACCACCTTTCCTATTCTCAAGTCACCTACCAATTCCTTAAAAAACAAAAAACAAATAAAGCCTCCTCAAATCCTACTTTAAGTAGAGTTGTGTCCCCCTATCTCTGCCCCAAAACAAGTGTGAGACACAACATTAAGGATCTTGCTATAATTACTGATTTTAAAAGGAAAGTAGTCAGACATTATAGCAATGGACAGCAAGATAAAACTCTAGGGTAGACAGAGGCTAGCATGGTGCTTGATCTTTCTGCTGGGCCTTTGTGCAAGGCTGAATTTTGCTCTTCTTTTTTTTATCATATTTTGCCATTTTCTTTATTAGCACAGGAGGCAAAAATAATTCAGTTCAAAATAATTTTGTTACATGCTGCACCATAGCAGTATATGTGAGTCACACAAACAGGTAGCATAGAAAGTAGTTTCTCCACATAGCTTGTGGTCAAATCTGGACCAATTCAAATGATTTGCTTCAGCAGTTCGTAGTCTGTTAGAAGCCTAAGAAGTTAAAAGTGCTGAAATAAGCTGATAGAAGTCTTAGGCTACGTCTACAGGGCACAATGCAGAGGTGCGCAAAAAAAATTCCAAGCGTACTTGAGTATGAGAAGTGGTATAGTCACATAAGTGTGGTGGGTCCACCTGGGCTAATATACATTGCTTTTAAATTGGGTTAATTAGGCCATGCAGCAAACTACCGTAATACAACTCTCCTACTTCTGGTGCTTAAGCTAGCCAGGCACCCCTGCATGGCATGGCATTATGCCTTAAAGACATGTCCTTAGGGTGCCTTATACATTAGAGTGATTTCAAAACCCTTCACCTTTTTAACTGGTAACCAGTGCAAGAATTTCAGAACAGGTGGAATTCATTTGAATCACCTATTTACAAGAGAATCTAGCAGGTGCTCTCTGCACCAGCAGGGGGTTATACAACATCTTATCTGGCGAGGCAGACTGAGGAGCTGTACTAATCTAATCTCCAAGTAACAAAAGCATGGATAATCACTTCTAGGCCTGATGGACACAAAAATGGTCACAACCCAGCAATATCCTGTAAATGGCAGAAAGAAAAATCTAAGCCATGGTACCTAGATGCTTCTCAAAAGATAAAGAAGGAACTAAAAGAATGTTTAGGCTTTACACACTGGAAATTGAGGCAATTTAAATTGCCATCACAGGGATTAGAAGGAAGAAAGGGGTGGGGGATAAGCCAAGGTGTTTAGGGTTGAAAAGAACAGTGTTATCTGTATTAACTTTCATTGGTGTTAGGAGCAGAAACTCTCTCAAGTCATTGATCCAGTTCCTCGTATCATTTGTTGTGAACAGCATCTCTTGTAAACACCAGCAATTTCCCATTCAAGAGTTGGAGTTCTGATTCTGCTACATCTAGTCCTCCAGTCCAGCCCCATTCTTCACAAGATCAGTCATGCTTGGAGAGTTCTCCTTCCCTGTCCTTGGTAAAGACCCTCATTCTGGTCTTGACTGTTGGCCCCCAGTGCTCAAGATCAGAAGCCTTCCTTGGCAGGTTGTTAGCTTTTTCTCTAATTTACCCCACCACTTTAAAGACCCACCCCTACCTCTTGCCTGCCTTTTCCCTCTTCCTTAAATTTAAGACTTTACTCAGAGAGTAACAAGACTCATACCAAGGAGCACAAACACTTCACCAAGGTGGGTAAAGCTACATATCCTAACCCTGGACAGTTTCCAAACCCTCATCATGGACTCGTTCTTCATAGTTACACATGGAAAGTTTTCCTGTTTCCAAGTGTAACTATGACATAGAAGCCTTTGCATGAGGAGTAATGCTATGGCTGAGATGGCTTCTAATTCTTAGCTATCACTCTTTTCTTCCCAGGGCTGTGCCACCTCAGTTATTTTCTAAACAATACAGCTGTTTGGTTGTCGTCTTTGAATTTTCCATTTCTGTGATCTGTCCAAATTCCTAAGATGTGCTTAACTCCTAGTAAAGAGTCAAATTTTGCTACCTTTAAGAGAGATAAAGTCCTTCCTCCTTTCATTAGTCCTCCTGACTTCAGTGGGAGTGCTCAGCAAATAAAGCAACATTTGGTTTGAGTGAAGATAACAAATCTGGCTCCTTCATTAATCAAACACTTTATGGAAATCTAGCCTGGTCAGGCTTCAGACCAGCTTCTACTGCCCTTACTCATGCTGAATTTTCATAGCTCTGGGAGGAGACTAAGGGCTAGATATTGCCTCAGTCACAAGGTAATCCTCTCATAAGTGAAAAAGACTTAAGCCCCAACACGACATGATTCAATGAAGCCAGGAAGCATTCTTGAAGAAAACAAGTTCTGTTATTTAAAATTAACCTTTTTTGGAGTTTTCCACATGGGAAAATTCTATTTCTCATTCCAACTTGGGATACTTCTTAAGTAAAGATTTCTCAAAAAAGGGAAATCCCAAGTTCTGACTAACTGATATGTAGGTCCAAAAGTGTACTTCTTACCTTGAAGACTTGCATGAAGACAGGTTTTTTGCTCTGAGCAACAAGTTTTTTTTGGTGCACAAAATGGCTTTCCTTCGGTCTGGGAAAGAAGCGAATACAGGCTAAGCTAAACAACAATGACATGGGGACTTGTGTCAAATCCTATTACATTAATGAAAGTGATGATTTAAAATGAGACATAGGCAGTAAAACTTTGGAGCAAACAGAAGTTATTAGATGTAGATACAGATGACAGTTGTTATAGATAAATCTAATTAAATAAAAGAATAGGACCCTTCAAAAAAGAAGAGGGATATTATCACTTGTGGGGCACAAAGAAGTTAGTAAAGGAAGCAGGCAAGCTATAATAAACAATAACATCATTATCTGTGTTAAGGCTAAGGTCCAAGTCTTTGATTTCTATACTCCCGTGATGTGAATTTTTGTTCCCAGGCCTGCATTCTGAAGGAACTGTGCAAGTTTTCTTTGAAGACAAAGACTCTGAAGTCAGAGCTGGATTGTTTTTTCTGTGCATTCTCCTACTGCTGTCTGATAAAGGACAGAAATGCCTATTTATAAATATATCCCACAGCTCTCATTCTGCCCACACACACGAATCCTGCTGTATGTGCTCCCATCACATAGATCATGGCTGACTCCAAGCCCCTCAACATCCTCAGGATGGAAACAGAGGTCACGTTTGTGCTACCATCAACATTTTTATGGCATCACAAAGACTGATAAAACAGATATCCGTGCCCCTTGTTGCACCACAGATGCCCAAAATATGTGGCTGTGACAAAGGTGGTATCAGTAGCAATTTGTGCCAGTTTATTATAGCAGATGTATGTTAGGGTTATGGTGAGACAGTACAGGCAATCCAGAGATGCTTATGCTCTCCAGCTACCCTGGGAAGGTCCTCCTGGGGCCTGATTCTATATGCCCCAGAAATTCCTGTGCAGAATTGGGCCTCTCAAGCCCTGGGATCAGCTGCCTAGCTTCCCCCTCTTACAGAGGGACACCTGAGAGACTCTTTGAAATGCTCTTCATAAATAGGGAAATCCAGGGTTCCCCACTTACAAAGATGTACCCCAGAGATTGCTCAGGGTGTGACTCTGCAAGTGGGAAATGCTGGTTTTGTCCTCTTGCCAAGATGTACACTAGGAATCTCTGAATCCCATCTCTGTAAATGGAGAACATCCCACCTTGTCCCACAGGACTGGACCCCAGCCTAATGGGAAACAACAGTCAATATGTGTGTTGCCCAGTAAAATGGGTCAGCTATGGTAGGATGCATCCTGCCACAGGTGATCTTTTCCATTAGGTGAGGTCTGCCTATACTCTCAGACTCCACTGACTTGCTGCTCTGGCTTTCCACACAGCCTCTGGCCCCTTCCAGAGCATGGTCCTCTCCAAACTTGAGCTATGCTCAACTTCCCTATTGAAGAAGGATTATACAGCTCTTTAGTGACTGGCAGTTCCACAGGGGGCTTCTGACAAAGTGCCAGGAAGGGGCCAGCAGGTTCATTACAGTCTGCTTACAGGAACATTTAGATACAGCCAAGTTCTTGGCTCTCGGGAGCTCTGTACTGAATTGGAACGGGATCCCCAGCAACACCGTTAACAAGACAGAGGAAAACAATTGGAAAAGTAAGTGAACAAGAGAAGTCTAGAGTCTAACAGACTGAAGAGAGTGCTAGCAGGAGGCTCAAGTAATGCCTCCTGATCAATAATCAAGTGGAGAAGCAAACAGATGAAGCAGGGGAAGGAACCAGGACACTCAGATCATTATGAAGGATTAAAATCAGTGGGGACATTAAGCACAGCAGTATGTGCTATGACCTAGCAATAAGCTAGACAAGAATTGGTCATCCAACAATTGCTTATTCTCAAGGAGTGCACTTCCCTGTGTTCCATTTGCTGAGTTGCATGGGGAATGTACAGCTTCATTTGCTTTACTTCATGGTGCTGTAGGAAGGGAAACCATGAGAGAGAGAGAAGCTACACACTGTTTGCAAAGCTAGTTCACTTGCTTCCTCTTTGTTCTTTTGCTTGTGTTTTTGTTCCTCATTTGGAGCAATATTCACCCCTATGCATAGAAAAAGCTTAAGGTTTATGCAGTAGAGTTTAAATGCCTCGTGTCATTTTATATGATTCCACCCTTTCAGACATTTTTCTAACAAATGTGGGTTAAAAACACCGGCAACTGTTTGACACAAACCCAGTAGAATTTACAAAGAAATAATGTCACAGCAACATCTAAACTTCAAGTGGAGTCATTCAGAAGTTTTAGATCAGTAGTTGAAATTTAATTCAAGTTAAGTGTTTTCAGAAATTAAATTTTGCATGTTTTGATGCCAGAATCATTACTTCGTGCCTACAAACCAAACAAGCACTTCTGGGGCCCCACAAAGTAACCCAAGAAAGAAGTGAATATAGGGAAAAAAATCAGATATTTGAAAACCTGTGTGTATGGCCTGGATGGTAACATGCTGTATACTGTTTTATATATTGTCCCCTTCTAGGAGGTAGCTTACAGAAGATAATTAAACTCAAATACTACTGGTACATAATCTGGATTTGAATATGAATATGAAACAATATTTTTTCAGGTCCACCCAACCCACCCTCTTCTGGAAGGGCTGGATGTTTTTAAATCTGTGGGAACCTGATGCCCTTCACCTACGGGTGTTGAGAGAGCTGGCGGTGGTCATTGCTGTGCCCTTGGCCTGGCTGTACCACCGATCGTGGTCCATGGGTCAGGTGCCCAGAGATTGGAAACTAGCTAATGTGGTCCCCATTTATAAGGAAGGGAGAAAGGAGGACCCAGGAAACTATAGGTCCATAAGCCTCACATTGGTCTTGGGGAAAATTCTTGAAAAAATTATCAAGGATCACATCTGTGAGGGGCCAGCAGGGGAGATCATGCCCAGGGGAAATCAACATGATTTCATCAAAGGCAGGTCCCGCCAGACCAACCTGATGGCCTTTTATGACCAGATAACTAAATCCCTGGATGGTGGTGTCACCATGGATGTAGTCTTTCTGGACTTTAAGAAGGCCTTTGACACTGTCTCTCACCCCATCCTCATTAATAAATTGAGCAACTGTGGCATTGATGCCTACACAGTTGGATGGGTCAAAAATTGGCTGATGGGGCGCACCCAGAAAGTGGTGGTGGATGGGTCGTACTTGACCTGATGGGATGTGAATAGTGGGGTCCCCCAGGGCTCAGTCCTGGGGCCTACACTGTTCAATATCTTCACCAGCAACTTGGATGAGGGGGTGGAAAACACATTGTCCAAGTTTGCTGATGACACCAAGATGTGGGGAGAGGTAGGCACGCTCAAAGGGAGAGAGAGGCTGCAACTGGATTTAGACAGACTACAGAAGTGGGCAGATGGTAATAGGATGGGGTTCACTGTAGATAAATGCAGACTGCTGCACCTGGGGAGAAGGAATCCACGGCATACATACAGGCTGGGGAGCTCCCCCCTTGTGAGCACAGAGGCGGAAAGGGATCTTGGAGTCATTATTGACTCCAAGATGAACATGAGCTGCCAATGCCAGACCACAGCCAGCAAAGCCAACCGCACCTTGTCGTGCATCCAAAGATGCATTTCAAGCCAGTCCAGGGAGGTGATACTCCCCCTCTGTGCGACACTGGTCAGGCCACCACTGGAGTACTACATCAAGTTCTGGGTACCGCACTTTAAGAAGGATGTGGCCTGCCTTGAGAGGGTTCAGAGGAGGGCCACCCGCTTGGTTACAGGGCAACAGGGCAGGCCCTATGAGAAGAAGCTGAGGGACCTGAACCTGTTCAGCCTCAACAAGTGGAGGCTGAGGGGGGATTTGGTGGCTGCCTACAAACTTTTTAGGGGAGATCAGCAGCAAATAAGGAGGACCGTATTCCCCCCAGCAGCACCTGGGGTAACGAGGAACAATGGCCAGAAGCTGCTGGAGAATAGGTTCAGGTTAGAGATTAGGAGGCATTATTTCACTGTTAGGGTGGCTAAGATCTGGAACCAACTTCGTAGAGAAGTGGTCCTCGCTCCTACCTTGCGTAAATTCAAAAGGAGGTTGGACGAACACCTGTCTGGGGTCGTGTGATCCCAGCGTGTGCTCCGGCCAGTGGCGGGGGGTTAGACTAGATGATCTGTTCAGGTCCCTTCTGACCCTAACTACTATGAAACTATGAAACAAGCCATGCTGTTCCTTCCCCCTGCCTAGACATCAAATGAGCTGCCACTCTTTATAGGCTATCACATTTTAAACCCTAGTCTCATATGTGGCTTCTAGGAGATTCCCAGGACATATCTCTGTAAGTGGGGAATATATTGCCTATTGTCCTACAGGATCAACAGCTGAGACAATGGGCAACTTGTCTTTTGCCCAAAGAAGTAGCTAAGCTGTGCTGGGACTTATCCTGGCACAAATAATTCACTTAATTTAGTGACATCTGTTTATACCCATAATAGTCATTTGAAGATATTTAAGTTGGTTGAATATTTTACCTTAGCTCATCATTGTTGGTTGTCAAATTAGCATCAGGTGGTATTTGGAAGGACTATCAGTCAGGAGGTTTGTACATAACATTTTTTTTTTGCAATGAAATGCAAAGTATTTCTGTATTCCATTAGGACCCTTTCTTTATTTTTGTCTCACTCTATATAGCTTGCTTTCTTCAAACCAGAACTACACTCCAGGAAGCCATGTCCAGGCATAACATTAAGCACTGCTTGAACTGAAACATCATTATGCATTTAAGAGGAGGAAATTGTACATTTTAACCACACATTGCTTCATAATTCTGTCATTGACTGAAATTTCACAAAACAGGACTTGTTTTAATTAATTTTACTCAGTAGCTACCACAAAAACAAAATGACAGAGTTATTTAACCTAAAAATGCTATGGGCATGAAAACAAGTTTACCATTCCTCTCTTTTTTTAAGTTTGGTGGATTAAACAATATTCCTGTCAATAAATGTTTTCTTCCTTTAAGCAAAATTTGTTGAAAAGAAACAGATATTTCAAGAGATGAAATTTTAACAGATATTGTTTTCTGCTCTTAATCCATTTATCAGGTTTTGAAATGCAAAATATATTAAGAAAATGTAGGCAGATTTGACCTGCATGCTAAGGGTAGACTTTTTTTTCTTCCCTAACAGCACTTTTCATTGCCTGTAAGACTGTCTTTAACACTCTTCTCTTACAAACACTTTACAAACCAGAGCTTGGTATTTTCACTATGGACCTGTGGCAACAGATAGGATGATCTGGATGATCAATCTCTGTTTGTGTGGATTCCCACTGAAATTTGCATGGAGGTGCCTAAAGAAGTGGCTTCATTTTCAGAAAAGGACTGAGCACCAAGCAGCTCCCATAGTTTGTCCCTTTGAAAGTCAGACACCTTTTATCAAGCTGTTTTGGATACAGTTTTATATACCTAACATAGGCCTCCACGTTTTAATGCCCTTCCCTATTGAGAGCAAATTCCACAAGAAGTTTAGTATGGTGTATTAATTTTGGCAGGGCTAAAGTATTTCTGTAGCTCTGATGGTTTAGGAAATGTATGAAGGGTAAGGGATTCTTGGACATGGGTGGATCTAGGATCATAGCAACAAGGGTGAGGCCAGGCCCTGCTTTGGCTATGTGCTGCTGATGGGAGTGTGGCGGTCCCTTGCAGCGAGATCTTCAGTGCCAATGAGCTTTCAGAGCTCACTGGTGTGGCAGGACAGCTCCTACTGGGAGCTCTGCATGTGTTGGGAGCTCTACAAGCTCACTAGCTGGTCTGCACAAGGTTTGTCTGGAATCCCTGCTTTCAAACAGCTCTGGAGTCTGCTGCTGTTCACTCTTCAGACTATGATAAACCAAGCATGTAGGGGAGAATAAAGGATACTATTTCATTTTACAGTGTCTAATTTATATCAGGGGCTGCTATGCAATGCTGAAGATGTTTGCCCTGCAGTGGCCGTAGCTGTTGGGGCTGCATCTTTTGCAATACTTCTCTCTTGTCGCTTACAGCCAAGAGTTTCCAAAGGACTTAGTGGTGTAGAGATCAGAAAAGCAAGGCTTTGGAGAAATGTGCTTTTCTATAAGAGTCCTCTGGGCAGGTTTTGAAGTTTATAATGCTTCAAAAGCCCTTATGTGCGTCTCTGCATGTGTGGCTTGAGTTTTGCCCAAGAGCCCTGGGGAGTCTTCTCTTATTCTCAAGGCCCAAATGTGCGAGGAAGAGGAGGGCTAGTCACAACCCCCTCTGGATTTTGTTAGTGCTACCCTTAAAACACGTGGAGACCTAATGACAGGGAATTGTGAGGTCATCCATCCTTTGATACACACTGTTTTCCTTCCTTCTCCTGCATCCACACATTTTCCATGGGCTGCTCCCGGACTACTTTGCTTTGCTGTTTGCTTGGGGTCAAAGTGCCAAGCTCAGTTTTCCCACTCATCACACCTTGAACTCCTCTGGCACCTTTCTTAAAAAGGTCTTGTCAAACCATGAGTCACAGTGCCGAGGCTTTGTAGCCTGGTTAACAGTCAGCATAGTTGACACTATGGTATCAGCACTGCAATGGCTAGAAACCCAGCATACACTAGGCTCCATTGAAAACTTTAAAAAAATGGGTTCCTGTTTTGGCTGCTCATAAATTCTGGCTAGAAATCTTGAGGGCTGTCCTCGGGACATTAAATATCTTTACAAACACCTGGTCTTTTATAGGATTATTTTGTATCCCTGTTGGACCTCTAGGTCTTGGCTTCTTTTTGGGGCAGGATTCCTTTTCTCCTGGCAGAACTATCCACCATATTTACTTCAGCTCCAGGTCAGGCCTGCTGTCTGTCTTGCTACTCTCCTGTTTAACCAAAACACTCGTACTGTGCCAGATCAATGCACCTAATGAAAAGCCTCACAGTGATCTGAAATGTCAGAACTAGAGCATCCTTGCACTGAACAGAGCTTAAGCCAAAACAGAATTCTCTTAAACCTTCTAGCATCTGCTCTCAGTTCCTACTTCATTGATGTTGCACTAGCACACTGAGCAAAGTCTGGACCATATGCTTATATCTAGGAAACAAGGCCAAAACTAAAGTAAAACCCACACAGGAGACTAGAATTGCCTCCGCAGCTTTCCCTTAGAGGGCTGAGGTCTACGCTGTTCAGAAGAACAAAAGGACTCTGCTTATGGAAACACAATATCCCTGGAAACCAGTTCAATGGATCTTGAAAGTGACAGATACTAGAGATATCCACAAACAGGCCTCCACACCAGGTTCTGAACAAGTTGTTTCTACCATTTTCCCCAGTTGGGGTTGGAGGGCAGTTATACATGATGTAGAGGTGGCAACAGAAATTCAGTATACATACTAAGAAGAGTGGTTCTCACCATCATAGAACATCCTCCATAGTTCCCAGCCCCTCTCTATGGCATCCAGCAAACCAAGGAGCTGTAAGGCTGGACAGGCTGCTTTATCATGGAGCTCCTTCTGCTTGCCCTGTCCACAAGTATGCAATTATTGCATAGAGACATGGACAAGGACACTGCAGAGTGTAGCTTGCAATCCATGCTGATAATAATACTGGACACAATATAACCAATTTCAGTGGTGAGCTCACCCCTAAGTTTTGCATATTAGCACCATAAAAGATACTCAAATAACGTACTTTGGGGTTTATTTGCAGCATTAATATTAGTGCCTGACAGCATTATTCGTACTGTTTATAAGACTATAAAAGAGGTTTATAGTGATACAATTAGTAATGCCGAGCCTAGATAGTATAAATGGTAGTACTGATTGTACCACTATAAACTTACCTTTATAGTGACATAAATGAGCAATATTTGTGTCATTGTGTTTTATGACATCATGTAATCCCAGCCTATGAGTATAATGTGGGGTACTGCACACTTAAATTTTCCCAGCTAAAATACAATGAGTGAGGACATGCTAATTCATTCTTATGATACTAATCTCTACACTAATTTTGAGTCACCTTTAAGCCTTGGGGGCATTTTTCTCCCCAGCCATAAACAAGTTGCAAGCACACAACTTCTGCAGACATTTCTGTATAATGTTGGCCAAATGTGAGTGGTTAGAGTTATCTGTACTCCACAAAGGCCATCTTTGAAATAGCTGGGGTAAGTCAACACGAGGACTTTGCATATTCTTCTTTAATTATCTCTTTCCTTTCTCCATTTCAGACTGTGCCAGTTACCCTAAAGGGAGTATCATGAATGAGATGCTGACCAGCTGCAACCAAAACTGAAATTTATTGCAGTTGTGCAGAGAAAAGACTGTTTTCCTGGTGGATCCAGTCACATTCCCTAGCAGAAGACATGAAAAGATGCTCAATATTATACCATACATGTAGAAAAATAGTGTAATTGTATCACTAAAAGAATGGACATGTCTACTAGTGGCCAGAATGAAGGTTATGCATGTAATTGCTTTCCTGTGCTTAACCATGTAACATAACATTTACCTCCTGCTTTTTTCCCCCCTTTATGGATAATACTGTTATTTAGAACACATCAGTGGCACAAAAGACAACAAATCCCAGTTTTTTCATTCCCATTTAGGTATGGATAGTTTGCAAGAATGCTTCTCCTCAGAGCTTTCAGCTACACTCCAACACACCAGGATACCACTGTGCCTGAATAATCCTTTTAGGCCACACAAGACTCCAGTTCAAGTCACCAAAGAGAATTCTTCTGATTTTAGTGTCCTTGGGCATGTGTGGATGAAACAGGGGCCCTAAATTGAAGCAGCGGGTTTTAAAAAGCACTGCTTCGATTTAGGGCTGAAGAATTCCCGTGTTGTGCAAACACCCCACTGCATTATCTGCCTCTCCGGCAGGGAGGAGGCGGGCAGCAGGGGAGGGGCTGGTGCTTCCCTTGGTGGCACCCACTGCCAGATGGCACCTGCCTGCAGACACCTGGTTCGGGCAGCCCCGAGGGGCACTGCAGCCCACCATGGAGGAAAGCACTGGAACCCATGCAGCTCAGGCAGGCTCCAGAGGAGGCAGGGTGGGGAAAAATCAGGCTCACCACTTCTCTTGGGCAGAGCCTGCTTTCCCAGGCTGTTGCCAGGCTGCCTGCAGGGCTTCCTGCAGAGCTGCGGAGCTGCACAGAGCCTGGTGTTTTGCTGCGTGGCTGTAGGGGTAGCAAACGAAAACTCCTCAAACTAAAACTCCTCAAACTCCCATCTGGCGGTGGGTGCCACCAAGGGAACTCAAAGGAGTTTTAGTTTGCTGCACCCCAACTCATTTAAGGTGCATTACACCACCGAGTTTCCTACAGCGGCTGGAATTAATGTGCAATATGCTGCTGAAGAGTGCAAATAACAACACTACTGAAGTGGTGCAAAAGCGTTTAGCCCGCTTTAAAGTGTCGTGCATGAATGCCCCTCGTTTCGGCTACACATGGCCCTTGTGTCTGGTCTCTGATCTCTACAACCAGCAAGAACCTGGTCTTAAACTTAGGAAATAGATGAAAGGTACAATAGTCCTTCTGTGAGTGAACAGATTGACTTGGGAATGACATACTGTGGAAGCCTGATGATCATTATAACCTGCTAATAAACACAGGCTTTTAAAGCATGGAAATAACCAATTACTTTTCTTGTAATTACAATATAATTCCATTATAATGCCATTCTTTTTTCCACTGAAATAGTGCCGTTATAATGAATTGGTTATACTGTATACAAGTATTGACCTCTGAGGAAGTCCTGAAGGAAATTACTCCTTTGTTTGTGAGCTCCAAAATACAATTTACTTCAATGAATAGTATCTGTTTGAGCTAATAAGTAGAAATTAAGTTTCAGGTCAGGTCCTATCCTGAAGTCCATATGGATTCAGGACTTTCAAAATTGAATCAGCATTTCTACAGTGTTTAAAGATATCTGGGTCCAGTGCTTTTGATTGTGTTCCAGATTGAGTTTTTTAAGTGGGCAGTGTGAATTTATGTCTGTAGAATCCCTGAATATCTGGTTCAGTAGCATTTTCTCAAAAGAAGAGTTGGGTCGCCTCTGCATGTTTGCTCTGCAGTTAACAATATGTTAATACTTTTTATTCCAGTGACACACAGGTTTACTTATTGCTGTGTTCCAGTCTTTGTAAGTTATATCCATTACTTTGGTACATTTTTATTGTGTGAAGCATGATATCACATTGTACTTCAGTGCTGTGCAGAGCACACGTGTTGACCTGCATTCAATTTTGGGAGATGTGTATGTCATGCAAATAAACAGAGACAACTCCACTAAGACAAAAACCCTGAGGAGAAAGCTCAGTTGTGTGCAGTGTGAGATGACTTGAGTATCATTCTCAAGAATGCCAGTATCGCTCTGTGTTTTCCAGTTTTTAGTTACCTGTATCACCTTTATGTAGGCATGTACCATAGACACGGACAGCCTTATACTCTTAGTACTCTGTAGAAAGAGAGATGCCCAAGATCTAAATAGTTTATAGATGTTGGCAACTAGTGTGTTAGTGCTTTCAAATATGCACCATTGATCCTACAAAACAAAGGACCAGTGAGCTAGGTCTTCAAAGATACTTAGACTTGGTTCCACTAAGCACTGCAGTATCTAACTCCTTGGCATTCTGGCAACAAGTGGAAACCTGTCTTCAGCTTTCTGTTCATTCATGGCAAGAGCTAATCATGTAAGGCAGGGATCCTCAGAAAGCAGTTAAGTAAGGAGTTATTTATGCAAGCCAGAAGTAAATGTAAAGGAAAGAGATTGGTCTTAGGTACTGTTGGAATTTAATTTCCTGTGTCAGTAATTCTTCCAAAATTCCTCTATTAAGTCCAAAGGCCACTAGCAGTTCTACAGTTACTTTAAATGTGTTCTAAGATACTGTAATGGATACTAACTGGGTGCATCTATGCATGCAGTTACTGCAGTTGAATAAGCTCCAGTGCAGTTCACACCAGAAGCACAGATTCACGGAAGTTTAGGGCCGGAAGGGACTTAATGAGAACATCAGGTCCAGCCCCTCTGCTCTAGTTGCTTCCAAGTGCAGCATTTACATGTGCACCTGGGATTGCAGCTGTTTGAGCTGTGGTAGAGCAGCCCCAGGCTGGCAGCAGGCTCAGGGTGTCAGTGTTGGGTGGTAGAGGGCCTGGCTGGGACACAGGGGTGCTACAGTGTTGGGCTACCTGGCAGGCAGCCCCTGCACTGTAGCACGCTCATGCCTCAGTCAGCCCTGGTCACTGTCTACATGTGCATTTCAGTGCACTGAATGACTCTGCCGTAGGATAGTACTTGTTCTGGAGAGTACTGTCCAACAGCAGAGTTAATTAATTACTGCACCCTAATATGAGTGTACATGTAGACAGTGATGCTTCACTGCGGAGCTAATTAGTCATCTCCCCAGTACAGTGCACATGTAGGTGCACCCATTATATATTAGATGTGAATTTTGCTATACTTAAATATTTCAGACACATGTTCTTCCTCAGGTCTGGAAAAGTTTCTTTCCCAAACCAGTGGAAGGGCATTTGGTGCCCAAAAGTTCATCTACTATGTCTCCCAGCCATACGGTTCATCTAATAAAAAAGAGCTTACCAAACACATCCTACTTCTCACATTTTCCCTGGATCACAATAGCTACATGAACATTATGCCCTTATTACAGATAGAGGTAGAGAAGGGCTGAAGCACCTTTGATGGACTGGGCCAATACAAGCTCATAGCACACAGAAGTAAGTTGTGAGTGCCACTTTTTACAAGCATCTCTAAACAGGAGTGTTGTTTTAACAACACCCTCTTCTCCCAGCAGCCACCTGTTAGGTTATCTACCTCCTAATGTGATAACACTTCTCCCTATCATCACATGGATTAGTGTAGATCAGTGGGGGCCAACCTTTTGGCAGACATGCCACAAATTGAGCCCCACACCTTCCCTGAGTGCCACTCTGATCCTCCTAGTTCTAGCTGTTGCTAGGATTCTCTGTAAATATGTTAGACAGCTTTCTGATAAGGAGCACATTGGTCACTTGTTCACTGTTTTCATGGTGGCCTCTTTAATTTTATTATTCATTTTATGAGAGCTATTAAAAGCTTTTAGACACTTTCTGGCTTCCTGGAGGGTAATGAATTATCTGCAGTTCCAAACTAATCAAGGATAATAGGCTTTCTAGAACACTTAGACAGACCAAACAGGAGTAACTAGGGAAATCCAGAGAGTTACAGCAGCATTAACATGCACTTAGGAGATAATGGTTACCTAACTTTGAAAAGGCTTTCTAGTATATTTTTTGTTACATTTATATACTTATATTACT
Organism: Crocodylus siamensis; assembly: GCF_052110815.1. Lineage (NCBI taxonomy): Eukaryota > Metazoa > Chordata > Crocodylia > Crocodylidae > Crocodylus > Crocodylus siamensis. Next base: position 134,465,208 of record NC_143396.1, on the reverse strand, counting down.
GAAATAAACTGAGAATTAATTGCCTTTAATTAAGCTTGGTTGTGTCAAATCAAATCAGTGCTTGTAATACCATGCAGACAATATTGATCATGTTGATTCCATTACTGAGACTGACCAAACTTCAAGAGGCACATATTGAAAATCCAGTGGTTTAAATATCCTTTCACTAATCAGTTGTAGGAGAGGGACATCTATGAATGTCACTTTTGCCCTGCCCTTATATGGGTTGAATCCAAGCCAATCCAAATTTCTGGAAGGTCACAAAAGTGTAAACAAACCTCAATATGTGGTGTAGCAGCTTTCCTGAACACACAAGTACAACTCTTGAAGTTCATACTCCTTTTTCCTTCCTCAGTGTATAATTTCATGAAAAATACGTTACAAAGAGGATCTGAAATGAAGGGTGGGTGATGAAGCCCATAAGACTAGGTGCTCTTAATAACTTCTACCCACAGTCATCACTACTGATGATGTGGTTAGCCTGTTCAGAGTACAATTTTCAGGTGGTGCAAATCCACACATCTCCACTGATGTCAGTGGAGTGATGCCAAATTACAGCAGCAGGGATCTGACCCACTCTATGTATCCTTTGCAAAGAGCCTTCTCGCTGTAGGCTGTGGTGCTATTCTGAAACTGATTACCAAAACTGTCACAGAGTAGCAGTCTATAATTATCCTTCCTACATACACCATTTCTGATTACTCTCACTTATGAAAGATCCTAACCTAAAGTAAGCATGCTGGTTAAAATAAAGTCAGACTCTTAGTTGTTATGATATTTTGTGGTAGACAGTATGTGTGCTACCACCTCAGGTTGACTGATGCTACTGAGATAATAATGAGCATTTGCCTGGGCATGCCACAAGAATTGTTTGTTCAGTGATTAAGAGGACCTTTTAGTCAAGTGTCCTACAAAATGTCTGCTAGGACAGCTGTAAAGTGATATAATCACTTCTCTGTCAAATTACAATAAAAAAGAAGTGGTGTCGTGTACAAACACAGGATTTATAAACCAAACTTATCTTTATTTTAATTTTTGTAGAATTGGTTCCTCTTTTCTTCCATCCTGAGCTGCAACTGTCATCTAGAGAATTAGTGGTTAGCAACTTGTTAAGAGCAGTTCCAATACTTATAGTAAGACTTAGAATATTTACCTTTATCCAAGGGAACTTGTGTTAAACCTGCCAAATGTTATTTCTGTACCAGGGAAATTCTCCAGGCATTCTACAGAACTGAATAATGAAAAATTCAGCCCACTCATTTTCAACATCTCTTTGCTACAGATAAGCAAGTGAAAACTAAAAAGTGTTGAGGGCTCACTCTTGACCAAGCGCAAAGCACTTTTAAGCACGGGATAAAGGATAAGGTTAGAGAATATTCAAGTTCATTTCTGCTGGCAGGACAATGGTATACTATAACCCTTTAGCCCTGTATAACATCAGGTTGATGTCTTTTTTAACTCCAGTCTTCACAAATAGGGGTAACTACCAGATGACAAGTGCTGTTGGTAACAAGGGGAAGGGGACAGCCTAAAGTAGAAGAACAGGTTATGGATTGCTTAGAGAAGCTAGATGCTTTCAAATTGGCAGGGCTGGATTGGCAGGGCCTCTTAGTATACTGAGGCTACTTGCAGCCATGGAAAAAACCCAAAACAAAATGGCATTTTACTTTAAACTCAGTGCACTCCCTCTCAGAGCCCAGAGCATACCCAGAGGAAGTAGCATGTTAGCTGCACCCAGTTTTCCCAACATTTGTTTTTATCTAATAGCTGATTGAATCAGCTTTAGTTAAAAGTGCCAAAAAGCCCCACTGAAGTGCCTGATCTTACAGACGCAAAGGAGCCAGGTTGACGTAACATGCTGCTGCTTCTGGTACAGTGCATTCTTCCCCCCTACCCGATCTGTCAGTGCCCTATACAAATTGACTGAAGTAATTTTAGTGCCATTTGCTATCTTCTTTGAGAACCTGTGGAGGAAAGGTGAGGTCCCAGATAACTGGAAAAAAATAAATATGGTACCCAAATTTCATAAAGGGAAGAAGATAGATCCAGGGAATTACAGACCAGTCAGCCTGACCTCAATACCTGGAAAGATTAAGGAACTGGGTCCTTGAAAAAAATCAATTGTGAAGCACCTAGAGGAGAACAGGAATAGCCAGCATAGATTCATGAAGAGTACTTCATGCCTGACCAACCTGATTTCCTTCTGTGATAAGGTGATAGACACGGGATAGTGGGAGAGCAGTGGATGGGGTATACCTTGAACTTAGCAAGGCTTTTGACTGCGTCTCATGATGTTCTCATTAACATGCTAAGGGAAAACATACTAGATTAAAGTACTGTAGCATGGATACATAACTGGTGGGATCATTGTGCTTAATGAGTAGTCATCAATAGCTCAATGTCTAATTGGGAGGAGGTATCAAGTGGGGGTCCTCAGAGGTCTGTCTTGCATCTGGTATTGTGTAACATCTTCATTTATGATTTGGGTGCTGTGATTATCTATACACTGAACAAATTTGTGGATGACACCAAGTTGAGTAGAGCAAGAGATACTCCAGAGACCCAGGATAGGATTCAGAATGATCTGGATATATTGGAAAATTGTCTGCAATCAACCAGATGAGATTCAGCAAGGCCAAGTGCAAAGTCCTGGACTTGAGATGGAATAATTGCATGCAAAAATACAGACTTGGGAATGATTAGCTAGGCTTCAGTACTGCAGAAAAGAACCTGGGGGTTGCAGTAGACTGTAAGCTGAATATGAGCCAACAATGTACTATTGAGGAAAAAAAAAAGGCAACATCACTTGCAATAGCGTGTCCAACGTGTCACTTGCAGATCAAAGGAAGTGATTCTTCCACTCTATTCAGCTTTGATGAGACCTCATGGAGTACTGTGTTTAGTTTTGGGCCCCACATTTCAAGAAGGATGTAAAACAGATTGGAAAGAGTTCATTTCAGATCAAAAAAAAAAATGAGGGGCCTGGGAAGCAATCAAGAGAGGTTGAAAGAACTCTCCTTTATTCTAGAGAAGACAAGACTCAGGGAGGGATTTGATAACAGTTTTCAAATACCTGAAGGATGATTACAACAAGGATGGAGATGGGTTTTCTCAGTGGCTGTAGGGGATAGGACTAGGAGCAATGGCTTCAAGCTGTAGCAGAGGAAATTTAGGCTGGAGATTAGGAGGTACCTAGAGAAACTGCAGAATTTCCATCCTTGAAAATTTTCAAGAATAGGCTGGACGGACACTTGGCTGGGATGGTTTAGGCAGGGAATGATCCACTTTAAGTAGGAGACTGAACTAGATGACCTTGTGAGGTCCCTTGCAGCCCTCCTTTCCTGTGATACTATGATGCAGTGATGATTAAGTCTACTATATCAAAGTATGCAAATAATCCCTCATTCTACTTAAATAAATACTGAGGTCAACATTCAGGATGGGATGTGGTAAGTGGGTATTTTAAAATGTGGAATCTGAATTTTATTTTTATCTAATGAATGACAAAAAACCCAAATATTTTTCTCATTCTGTATCGTGATTTTTCCTGTGCCCCTAGAACAGGTTTCTGATTTTCTATTCATAGTTGGTAGGATTTTTAACAAATTTAGTGACTGAATGAACAAATGAAAAAAGTCTATGGTTATGGCTCCCTAGGTGATTTAAGACATCTTCATTTTGAGGGGCACAACTTGAGACATTTTAAGGAGGCCTGAATTTCAACACCAACAGTGCACCCAGCCTTTAAAAGCCATGTCCCTTTATGGGGTCTCAAGTTGGGAGTCTCTAAATGACTTCCCATTTTTAAAGATTTTTAGGCTATGTCTATGTTAGCAAAATAATAGTCTTGTTTTTCTCAATTTGGTTTTAATACTCTCCTTTTTGTTTCTTAAGTCCCAGTTTTTTAGAACCACTTAAGAAAACAATCAGCGCTAAATCAGAACATGAAATAAATCTGGATACAATTTTTCCGTGTTTTCCCTTCCCTAAAATATTTTCTAAAAAACTGAATAACATCATAATATTGTTAGCATATGAAGACATTTACCTCTGATTACCCTGCAGTGATCTAGGTGTTTGTGCATGTGTGCAAAATATTGACATCTTCAAATATTTATGCGTTAAGGAGGCAATAATGTTTCACATGGAGATGCTTGGAAACATCCTGAAGAATATCTTGAAATATTAATGTTCCCCAATGCAGCTTTTAGACAGTCTGTTCACGATGACAAGACATTTCAGCTCATTATAATTTTGCTAAAATTACACCTCTCCATTTTTCTTCTCCCACTAGACTTTCGTCACATACAGATAATGGCACATTGCAGGGAAAGAAATTCATTTGATAGTTCAACTTTCTGCTTGTAAAAGGAAAACAGAAGTCTGATAGGTTTAATTTTTTGTACATATACTTAATACTTAAAATTAACCACAAGAGCAATGCTGTAAAACAAGGTCACCAGATTACACACTGTATAGAAAACTATAATTTTAATGATGGGCATAAACATTCAGTTTAAAAAAAAAGTACAAACGTTCCATTATTACATCACTTCTCTGACTGTGGCTGTGAACAGACATAAATTTCAACTATTTTTAATGGGGGGGAGGAGGTTTGAGCTTAAAAACATGCCTTGGTTGCTTATGAAGTAACTGCTATGTCTAAAGACTCATAACAATAAGCAAGCCAATCTCTGTGACCTTAATTGTGACTTAAAGAGGGTTAACGTTACAAAGGTTTTGCTCCACTTATTTGCTACAGAGGCATGCTGATGTAGCAGATAATGTTGCAGCTTATACCAATATTATTCAATACTGACATAACTGTTACATCTGCCACACCTTATGAATAACATTTCCATATCCCCTGGACTGAGTTATGTGCTAAGTACCACTTCAAGTGTGTCTTAGATACGTGGGAATCTATGCTGGGCTGAAGGTCACCGTAACTTTAGCTTCTAGGTTATTTACGGGGTTTTGAAAATGTAATCCTACATTTGACATATGGCTCAAGGAGTCTTATTTCCAAAAATGCTTACCACCCAAAGGCTCTTCAACACTTTTGAAAATCATCTCAGGTGCTCATGTGCCTATAGATGGCCTTGGTTTACATGAGACTCCCAGTTTTTAAAATACTGGCTTAAATATTTTAGGTTGCATCAGAAGTATGGGTGATAGCAACACCCATATCTGCTTAAGATACAAGGGTTTTAGTCTGGCGTTCATTTATTTCTTCGTCTAACTTTTTAAAAGATTGCACAGAAAACTGATATTAAATGTATTTAACTATCCTCATATCCTAAATACCTTAGGAAGACTTGTAGGTCTTTTGTTTGGGTGCTGCTCAGGTCTTGCATTTGTACTTCAGACCTGTTTCTAATTTACCCATCTTTGAAAATGGAGCCCAAAATAAATTAAGCATGCATTTCTAGTACTATCTCACACTGTATTTTGGTAATACAATACAATTACTACTATAGTGCACTATAACAATTGCTCAGTCATTCCTCTTTACAACAACAACGGATCATTTTTGAGTTAGGCAAATGTATATCAATAGAGTAACTAATATCCTATTTCCCTTCTAGGTATAAAGTTGGAGTCAAATGCTAGTGAAGGATGTTCTTCCAGCACTGACATCTGTCTCCTTATCAGGCTTTACAGGCAGTTGCTTCATCTGCACTGCAGTTATCTCTTAGATGTGCCAGGAGACAGGTCAGCCAAGAGCTGTTCATTGGCAGGCTTTATTGTGCTACTTTTAAATCTTACATGCTAACAGGAACTTGTACTCTTTATCCATAAGAGAATGAGAATTCATACTCAACCAAGATGATATCTATTTTAAATGGCTTCATATGACCTATTTTGTTCCTTTGAGCCATTCACACCCACTTTTCCCATAGGAGTCATCATTGGCCTACTTTTCTTAATTAGTTGAAGCTAATTTCCCATGCTTCATGAACAGCATTGGACAAACTGAAAAAGTTAAGGCTCAAGTGGAAGTTTACATAAGCTAGTTATTCTTCTTGGGTCTGCACAAACTAAGAAGTGATATACTAATACTCAGCAAGATTGGAAGGACAAAGCCCATCACAATTTTAATCCAAGTCTCCTTTGGTATTTTCTTTAATGATTTTAGATTTCTGGGAGAATCTCCAACTTTCTTTCCTAAATATGGGGGGTGTGTGTGTGTGTGTGTGTGTGTGTGTGTGTGTGTGTGTGTGTGTGTGTGTGTGTGTGTAAAATATATGTATACATTTACATGCACACGCACACAAAGGCCATGTCCACACAAGTGTAAACATTTGTTTCCCCAAGGACAAGAATCCCTTGTTCCCAGAGAATACCTGTGCCATGCACCCTCTGGCACACAGCAGCTTACCCCAGGTAGAGAGGGAGAGGCTGGGTGATTATGTTGATGATTTACCTGTATTGCAGCCATTGATGGACCTGCACTAGTAGAAAACCCTGAGTATAGACAAACTAACCAATAAAGCTGGGTTCCATGTCTAGCAGAGGTAGATGCATTTAGTTCTTGTCAGAAGCATACCTAGAGAGGGGCAAGCAAGACACCACCACTGAGTGCCAATTGAGAAGGGGTGGACCCTGGAGAGTCCATACAGTAGAGAAGCAACAGCAGCTAGGAAGTAGACCTCCGTGTCCCTTCACTTCCAACTTACTAGCATTTTGGCTCAGAACACCAAAATGGCTAGTTACATTTCTACTGCCAGTGGTGGCCTAACCTATATGTATAAGTGGCTGGTAACTGTAATTGAGGCAGGGAAGACCAGGACTCTGTCATGAGGGTCGCTTGTACTTTTTAAGGTATAAATTCTGTGAAAAGAGTTTCCCTTGAAAATTCTAACCTGGGAGATCTAGGCAAGGCAGCAACTTCACTTAAAGAGGAGAATGGGAGTATAGAGGATACGAGCTTCTGGGAGGGGACATAGCAGCCTTTCAAAAATAGGATGTTTTTCATAGGTTTCAGCCAAAATATCATGATGTTAGAATTTTTACTGCAAATGTCAACAATATTTCCTTGTGGGAAGGATGGGGGGGAATGGGATTAGATTGTGATTAGCTGTAAGGGGTGAGTTATTTGAAAGGTTTATGCCATGAGAAATGTTGACTGTTACATGCCATTCCAGGAGGAACATGGCCCAAATAGGCTGGATATACAACTAACATCCTCTTTCTGTCTTTTCAGAAGGAAGTTTTCAAAGGTGCATGGTGCACTTCAGTATTTAACCGCTGGAAAGTTGGTGGAAAAATAGGTACCAAACTCCAATTTATGCCTTCTAATACCTTCCTGCAAGGCAATATTGTTTTTGGCAATGCTAGATCCCTCTCATCACAACTTTTCCCAACAGGTAATCAAGAACTGACTAATGCACTGTCCTATCCTATGTTGTTGCAGTTGCCTCTGCATTTTTTTCAAATGCTCCACCTGAGACATGAATAATCCAGATGTTTGAAATAAAATTAAACCTTTCAAATGGTAACGTGTTAGCACAGAGTAGGAACAGAAGGACAGTGACTTTTAAAGGACTGTATTTGGGGTATATTTCTTAAAATTGCTTTAGAAGAACCCCTAATACCAGCTATAACTATGTAAAAAATGTATTTTAAAAGGTTAAAACCAGATGGGTATATGTCAGACCAGCATCTAAGTATAAACTCGCAAAAAAACACTAACTCAGAAGTTTCTAAAACAATTGCTTGATTGCAAAGTTTAATAAAATATCTGCTAACTACCTAGGCATTACTCTTTGCTCAGAATATAGATGGATATCAGTAAAGCATATTACTCAGAAAAATGAAATCCTGTTGTTACCTACAGAGTGAGTATTTAAACCCAGAGCAGAAATTTCTGCTTGCTAATCAATATTTCAGTCAATAAAGATGAAGGGATGTCTAGGCGGGTGTAGCAGGCTGCATATTGCAGTGGCTGCAACACACCTGCAGGCAGAAAGACGGTGACTGCAGGCCTATCTAGGAGAATGGGGCCAGCTGATGGGGATAATTTTCCAGCCCAGAGGAAGCTAAAAGCTCCCAGGGAAAAGGCTGCAAGGCTAGAGGCAGCAGCATTGAGGCAGTGCACTATCTCAAGGTCTGGAAAATCCCCCAGGGTAGGAATTAACGCTTCATTGTTTTTGTATTACTTTCTTGGTGATTTGATGGTTTAGGTTATGTCCTATGGGGGAAAGTTTGCCCAGGGAAATCAAGACTGTTTTGTGAATGGAAAACCTGCTACAGTGGGTTTATCTAAAGGAATTTGTTATATGCCTAAGAACCCATTGCAGTGAAGAAAAAACAAACAAAAAACCTATATCCCACAATGGTTTCCATACATTACAATACAGTCTGACAAAGCCTCAAAGACTTTCATAAGCTTAGAGCCTACACTTCAAATTCTGCTACTACTAAACCCTCAGAATTGGAGGCTTTTTCAATAAGGCCTGTTTTCCTCAGATAAAATCTTAAAGCACTGAGTAAGAACAATTTGTGAAGGAGAGAATTAAATTACACACAGAGTCAGGACATTGACTGGAAGAAACACTGCACAGATGCACAGTGAACAGAGTGATGTTTTGACTCTTTGACAGCCCCAAGTGCTGATACCCCCAACTCAAATTTGTGGCCCGGCCTCCTATTTTAATATTCTCTAAGCACATATACATACAAGTTTTACTGTGGAATTGCCTAATTAGCTCTACAATAAAGCATCACCTTATACCCGGGCACCCATACTAGGATTCAGTAGGTTAATTTAACTCTGCTGTAAGATAGAACTGGTGGGGAAAGTACCTGGAGCCGGGGGCTGACCCGCAGGATCCTGTACTCATTTGGGGTTGCTCCTCAATGTGCTGGCTCAATGTGTTGTGGTCCCGGGAGTACATGAAAATGCTGCACCCAGGAGCAGCCGGCTTAGATGTGAACTGCGCTGGAATTCATCACATTGCACGTATAGATGTGCATACTGTTTACCTATTTGCAATGGGGTTGGGACTGTACTAGAAACAACAGTGTAGGAAATAGGAAGAAATTAAAAGCATCACAGGCCCAGGGTAGGTTGGAAGCATTAGGACTAACTGAGCAAATAAACTGGATTGAGAATGGGGAATGAATACTGAGCACCCAGTTTGCAAGGGAAATGCACTGATTGCTATACACATCATCCCATTATTTCCAGCCTCATAAGTCAATAGGGTCTGCTATACCTGTGCCAGAGCAACACAAATGAACTTAACTGAAGAGGCTTGAGACTATGTAAATGCAGCTGGGGATTGGCCCTGCTCCCCTGGAAGTCAATGGGAATAACAAATACACATCAATTAGGCATGATAGCCATAGGAATGATAGGTTATCTTTACACATGCAGCAGTGACAGCTATGGAAAAGCTGCAGCAAGAAGGCAGGCGATAAGAAGGAAATGGTAGAGCAAAGAGGTGTGAAGGGTTGATAATAATCACCACAGTGGAAGAACTGGTCAGTAGGAGGTGGCAGAAAAGGGGATAAGGAATAATTGGGGTTAAGGGAGGCAGGTGGCCCAGTGCAAAGGCAACAAAGATTCAGAGCTGAGAATGAGACATCCAGCATAGTCAGAGTGGATAAGTTTAAGATGAAAAACTAACACTTTAATCAGAGAGTCCTCTTAGCATGGTTTATGTTGCCCAAAGCTTCTTCAGGTTAAAACCATTTTTAGTAGATTTCCATCTATTGGTGGAGTGCCTTGGGATTAACCAAGGGGAAGGGGAGCTTAAAGCAAGAGCTTGATTCTAAAATCATGAGGCAAAAAGGGATATAAAATAATTAATCATTACAGCAAATGCTAGTCTATGCAGTAAAAGGTAACATAAATTGACAGACCGGCAATACTGTACCCTGCTGCCAGCACAACTGATCTAGTCATGCACCGTTTTTTTCTAATTATGTTTCAGAATATTGGTCCCCCCCCATTAAAACCTTTATTTAGCTTTCCAAAGTAAGCCAAACAATTTAAATTTAGTGCACATCCTTTAAATTTGCAACATGGCTCTGTTTTTTCTCTCCAGTGCTGCTGCTGCTCATAAAATCTAGGCTTTGTGTGTAACCATCTCAATGTAAAGCAAAATCTGCTTTTATTTTTCTACTGCAGCTCTGACAGGAGGAAACACTGAGGAACCTGGGCTTATTTAGTCTAGAGAAGAGAAGACTGGGGGGGAGGGTATTTAATAGCAGCCTTCAACTACTTGAAGTGGGGGTGGGAGTTGGAAGAGGAGGGTAGTAAAACACTGGAATAGGTTACCCAGAGAGGTGGAAGAAGCTCCATCCTTGGGTGTTTTCAAAAGCCAGCTAGACAAAGCCTTGGCTGGGATGATCTAGTTAGGGATGGTCCTGCTTTGAGCAGGGGGTGGACTAGATGACCTTCTGAGGTCTCTTTCAACCCTAATTGTCTATGATTCCATGATTCTCTCTGGGTAACTTGTTCCAGTGCTTTACTACCCTCCTAGTGAGAAAGTTTTTTCCTAATATCTAACTTAAACTTCCCTTGCTGCAACTTGAGACTGTTGTTCCTTGTTGGTTTTTTTTTTTATCTGCCACCACTGAGACAAGCTAGCTCCATCCTCTTTGGACCCAACTTTCAGGTAGTTGACAGTTGCTATTTACTCCCCCCTCACTCTTCTGTTCACCAGACTAAATCAGCCCAGTTCCCTCAGTCTCTCTTCATAAGTCATGCACCTCAGCCCCTTAACCATTCCATTGCCCTTCACAAGCAGCAAATATCAGAGTAGGCAACCACATCCTTTCCAGACCTACCTAGGGGTCGCATTAGATGGTTCCCTCACCTATACACATCACATTCACAAAGTCAGCAGTAAAGTCTCTGCATGGGTAGCTGCCTTGAAATGTTTAGTCAGTATGACATGGGCTGCCAACTTCAAAATGCTTAGAACCACTGCATTTGCCATGGTAAATGTCCCACCAGATTAATTTACTCTTGTATGGTTCAGAAGTTGTGACAATAAAAAGCTTGTCACTGTACTTAGTGCGTGGAGATTTACAACAGGCTGCACAACTTATACACACACAGATGTACTCCCTGTAGTCTCAAGCATTAGACCAAGTATTATAAGAAGACAAACCCTAATATTATTGGCAAGAGAGGCAAGAATGATAAAAATCACCCATTCTATCAACTGTTAACTGAAGGCCCCATAGATGAAAGCTTAAGGAGCTCAAAAATTGTAAATCATCTATAAATGAAGCCTACAAATTCCTGGAAGAGATTGGGGATGCTGAACCAAACCTATGGGCAGCAACAGAGTGGGCTGACTGCTGGGAAAGGTCAAACCTATTCCTACAGCATTTTATATCAACACCAAATGAGTGCCCCATTGGGCATGACTTTGACAGAAAAGTGAGGGTTAAACTGAACAAACTGAGATCTGGATATGGACGCTTCAAAATAACACTTCACAAGATGAACATCTTGGATAGCCCCCTGTATGAACATGGTGTCCACCAAACAGTGCAGCACTTAATGAAAAGCTGCAATCTTTTACAAATGCCCAGACAGGACTGAAAAAACCCTCACACTAAGCAATAATACCAGACAGTGGTTCATAGATTTTCAAGTTGATATCTGACACTTTAAGAAAGAGAGAAAAGAAAAAGCCAGTGCTAAGTGTCCCAACCCAAGTTTTGGGGTGAGGGGGGTTGGAGGGAGAATAAATGAACAACATATAATATGAACCAAAACCAACAATAAACATCTAACCAGTTAGTGGAATAAACCAGCAGATGTCTGGGATAGAAGTTGGGGTATGCATGCCGAATCTGCCTAACAAATGATAAAATTATTGTCCCTTATTACAACTACAAATGCATCGTCTTGCCGAAGTTGTTTCTCATTCAAAAGAAAAAGGGATTATTCACATGGTTTGGCTAAGATCACCTGCTGAATTGTTTCTAAAGATGTTCTTTTGTGAGGGGCTGTTGAGAAATGATGATTGCCGGATGCCTGATTAATATGAAATTGTTGTGGGAAAGTGTTTACATCAGGCTGCAGTCCAAAGGAAATTAAAACAGAAGATGAAGATTTACAAGAAAAATCCCTTCTTTATATTCCATGACCCTCCCAGTTCCAAATTTCTTAGTCTTTAAAATCCATTGCATTATTTAGAATTACTATGGAGCTTGAACTGTGCTTTTTCCCTGAATGCTTGACTGTGAAATGTTGTATCAGAACAAGCCAGTCATTTCTAATGGTGTTCTCTGGTTTTAAGCTTGCTTTGAAGGATGGCTTAATTGAACCATTACTTTATTGTGCTATATCCTAAGCCACAATAGTGCCTTATTTTTATGCTATATTCTGCTCCACTTATAATACTGAACAAATTCTTGTGGATTAATTTAGAAATGAACTGACAAAATACTATCCTTGCCCAACCTGCATGGACAAATCTAAAGTGATTCACATTTGCTTTCAGGAGGGACTACTAATATCCTCAGTTAATTCAGTTCTGCCCAGCTAACACATGACCCCAGTATGTGAAAGAAAACAAGATTTAAAGGCATCAGTTCTAACGGTAGGTATGCAGACAGGTGATGTCAATGCAAGCAAGTGATGCTACACACCAAATATTAAGTTGCTGGTTAACACGAGTAATTAAAGAGGAGATAGAAACAAAACCATAAGGTTTATGTTCAGATTTAAACTTTTCTTGCATGTTAGGATTATTCTGATGAGTAATTTGGCACCTATTTCTCAAAATTTTGAACACAAATTGATAACTTATTCAATGTGCATCTTACCAACATGACATTGGTGCTAAAGGAATGACAGAATTCCAGTCACCTGGTGGAACCCAAAATAAGCATGATTTCTCTTTGGATCTCAGCAGGAGATTAACTGACTTGCACAGTCGCACACAACATCAGTGGCAGGCAGGGAATTAAACCCATTTACACTTTTACACATTTACCCTCGGACCAACTTTTCTTCCCCGAAAATGAATGAGCTTGTCTTAATGGATAATGAGCCTATCCATATATTTTTCAGTGTATGGTATAGGCATAATGGATCCTGCATGGGGGCAGAGGGATGTACTAGGTATCCCCTTGAAATCCCTTCCAGCACTTTTCTGTAAAATCTCAGTAAACTTTGAGATATGTGAGCCTCATCAACACAGGGAAACTGGTAGGCTGAGCAGACAAGATATCACCTTCTTCTGCCAGAGCTAATTTATTGTGATAGTACACACACACTCACACATAAACACATAACACCCCTGTGCCGCCTCCTCTCACATCAAAGAAGTCTCATGCAGAGCTGCCTGGGAAATAATATTTTCCCCATGGCATAAATTTTAACAAAAAAATAAACATTTTTTTCCTTCCATGTTCACATTTTTTCCCATGAAAAATTGAGGGGAATGTCAAAAGCTATGAAAACAAACTGAATTTCATCTCTTGGAATGAAAACCAAATATTTATCAAAAAACAAAACAAAAAACCTACAGATGAAACTGTTGTGGCTATCTGTAATCTCATGGGTTTATGGTTCAGGGAAAGGAAGAAGAGAAAGCTCTTGTGAGGTTTTTTGCAACAAAACCCTGCACTAACCAATCTGCTCTCCAAATTTATTGTTATCCAACAGACAAGATTTCTCATGGTCTGGTATAACAACAAAAGACGACAGGAGACCTCAAAGACCGTAGCAGAACTCACACATGCCTCAGTCAAAATAAATGAAGCTTCTAATAGATCACTTCTTCCTATAACACCATGAGGGGAAGAGGGAACTTTCTTGAAGGATGGCCACTTTGCAAGAGTATCTTGACAAAATAGAAACAAAGATAACTGCACGGGGAAGAAAAAGAAAAAATTATAGAGGCCTTTCTAAAACAGGCTCTGCTTGAGAAGATCTTGGAATAGCTATATAATGCCATACTTTGATTGTTGTGGTTACAAACAGCTTGTTTAAATGGAATTAACCTGCAATATGGGGTCATGATATACGCATGAAAAAAATACCATTTTGCCATCGCAAACGTTGCTGAAGTGTCAATTCCAGCTGTGAAAGCGCTTGGTGTAGGAACTGCTTACAGAATTTGGGGCTAACTATGACAATGCTGCATTGACTGCATATCCACTGATGAGAGGCAGCCATGCACAGAGGCACAGCAATACAGTTAGGGGCAGCTGCCCTTTATGCCCTCTCTTCCCAAGTCAGTGCCCAAGGCAGCTGCCCCATCCTATTTATGATACTAACCCTGTACATCAAAGCAGTTCCTCCTGTTCTGACTCTCAAACACTACATGAAAGGCAGCTGCTCATGTTAACAATTGTAGCAGTGGGGTGCATGCCCTCATCTTCAATGCTAACACTACCTTTACTGCTCTGTAAAGAGCTATGGTCTTGTAATGGACCATGGATATGCAGGCAATTTCCAGTATGGCATTAATTGCAGAGGAACCATTATTCATTGGCATGGGTTGCCAACACTCCTAGATTAACATATAACCCAAGTGAAACTATATGCAGAGGCTTACACCCACACAATTACAATGCTTATCATGATGTCTTATCCCCTCACACCTGAGATAGTCACTGTGCACAGCTTCCACAATGCTGAGAAAAGAACAGCTGGCTGTTGCTGAAATACTAAGGGAGATGGTTGACTGAGTGTAATCTCACAATTTGCAAAACATTTGTAAGATTTTAGCTATAGTATTAGTTTAAAAAAACAAACAAAAACCTTCTGAAGTTGTGTGTTTTTACAGCTTGATATAAAACCGATCTGTGTCTATTTTTAATCAGTAAGCATAAAGAGGGATTTGCAGAGAATACCTTTTAGGCAAATATTTAGGAGTAACGAAAAAGACCCCAAACTGGATATGCAAATAAAATCATTTTCAAAACTGCAAAAGGCTGGTAACAAGGGCAGCAAGGGAATTTCACAGGTGAATTCTTCACCTGTATTTTCTTGGTAGCTAATCAGTTTCACTTAATTTTGGCATGAGATTTTTGCAATCAATCAGCATTACCTTCTTCATTGATAAAGATATTCTTTAATTTCTGCTCTCATTTGCACTGTGTAAATAGTTTCTAATCACTCCTTTTTGCTCTTCATTTAGACAATGCCCCTAGTAATCAAGCAGAAAATTAATGAGGAGCAAAAGCTTATTTATAATTACTCTCAGACCCACTTGTGTTTTAAAGTATGAACAGTATATGAACTGTTAAACAAATCTCACTTAATTCCTCACAGATGTTAATTGTAGTTTGTCATATCCATACCTTGGAGTAACTTGCTTCTCCAAAAGAATTCTAAAATTAGATTTTTGTATCTGTAGCCTATTAGTAGGAAAGAAAACATTCTCTATCATTTTTCAGTCCTATCAAAGTCAATAAGATTACTCATACACTTAAATCAACATGTGTGCTTAGGTGTACACCTTATTCTGCAAGCACTCTCTGATTTCAGTGGAACTTTTTATGTACTTAAGCTGAATTGTGTATGCTGCTAAGTCTGCTCCTTGGTTACTTGCATTTCATTTTTCAATCTATTTTTGATCATACACGTTTTTAGCATATGTAATCCCATGGGTTTATTCATTGAAGTCCATGGAGTTATTCAGATGCTTTAAGTTATGCATATGCTGGATAAAGCCATTTATGAGCCTAATTTTGAAAGCTTTATGTGCTCTGGTGTGTATTTATAGCAGTAGATTAGCTGACTTCAGTGCAGGTATATGTACAGATGCTCACCCTGTGTGTGCTATCCTGAATCATAAATTGGGATGCATGTGTGGAAGAGAAGTCTGTGGTAAGAAGTGTTGAATGGAGAAAAAGGGGTTAAGCCATTGACCAGATCTCCTTTAAACTCACATCAGGAAACAGAACATTTTTCATGAGAAGTAGCAATCTGGTCAGTAGATTCAATCCTGTTCTTCAGGCACACCTTTATCCTTATGCTTACCGTTGTCATTTGCTTAATACTCCCCCATTCCTAAGAGAACTCATGGAAATGAATTTCCTGATCCCAATTTCTTTTTGAAAGATCTGAGGGTAGATTGATATAAGCAGGGAGAGCTTGCTTGCTGTTACTGTGAGAAAGTGTTACTATATTGCAAGAGGTATCCAGTGATCTGCACCATGTATCTGGGGACCAAGCAGAGCCTCTCTCTTGAAATGTCTTTAAATTATCAGCCATTCAGGGTCTGGGCTAATGGTGTTCTAAATAGGATGCCATAAAAAAAGTAATACAAATCAGGAAGAGCAAGAACAACCATCAATACCTGTCATAACACAAAGCTTGGTGTACAGAGAATTATTAATAACACTTTGCACTCATCATCCAAGGTGCTCAATGCATTTTACAAACATTAATCTGCCCAATGTTGCTCTAAGGTAGCAATGTATTATTGTAAGTGGAACATTTATGTCAGGTGTTGATGGCAGTAACAAGGGCCTGGTTCAAAATGTCTAGGGGTCTCTTTCAGGAAAGTGCCAAAAACAATAGCTTAACACCAGCACCCAGATTGTTGTTTAGTATGAGCTCTGGGAAAAAAGCAGTAAACACTCCCCAGTCACCCTCAGAATACAGTTCTTCTCCACCTACAAGCACTCCAGAATCCAGCCCTCAGTGGTACATGCAAAATACAAGAAATCCACACACATCAGCACAGCAGAAGTTAGTTTAGCAACTCCCACCAGTCTCAGCTGGAGTTCATCAGCTGGCAGACCAGCATCCTGTCTTGAAACCTTGTTCACACCTAGCCCAGCCTCATAGAGCAGCCCAGGCTATATTGGCCATTTCTCTGCTGGCTCCAATCCCTTTCTTCAAAAGCTATTCATCCATTCCCACCATAGTCAGCATGTTCGCTTCCAGCTCTGCAAGCCAGCACTATATAGAGCAGAAGCCCATAAGACTAGTTCAACTCACTTGGTTGGTCCAACGATAGAGCCCACTCTGCTTTCTGCACAGAATTTGTTTCAGTTTATCCAGATGATCATCCCTCATTCTTCACACAAACTTTGCAGAATTCTCCACAGTATCTCTGGAAAGCAGAACACAGGATGAGAAAAACATATTCACCTCAACCACTTCTTTTCAAAATAAATACCCACCCCTTAAATAAAATCCTTTTTATCCCTCTTTTTCATTGTTTTGCTGGTCCCAGATTCACTACCCTATCTACTCCTGTTATGATGCTCCCTTACCTGGGGCAAAGTTAGCACAGATATTCTGCCCTTTCTGTAGTCATCAAGATAATTACTTATTGTTACATGCACACATGTTTAAATAAATGTTAACACAAACAATAAAAATCTACATGTGGGGGAGGCAATGGGTAACAATTTATAAACGAGTTTGGCCAGAGATGGTTTTTCACTTCTTCACCAGCAGAAAGGCCACATGATTCCATCCCAGATATAAAAAGGAGTTTATGCATAATATGGGACTTAAGCAGATTTAAAGCACAGGGCACTGGGGACACAACGGTGGGAGTCTACTACAGACCTCCCACTCAAAGTCCTGAGCTTGACCAGGAGTTCGCCCGGGAACTGACCGAGGCCGCTTGCTCCAGGACCTTGGTTGTCATGGGTGACTTCAATTACCCGGACATCTCGTGGAAAGATCACTCAGCTAAATCCGAGCGGTCGCAAAGCTTTCTCTTGCGCGTGGATGACCTCTACCTGACTCAAGAAGTCTATGGGCCAATGAGAGGCAAAGTGCTGCTAGACCTGGTACTGGCTATGGGGGACAACCTAATCGGTGACCTAATGATTGATGGGAAGCTGGGTGACAGCGACCACGAGCTGATCACCTTCACCATCCGCCGTAAAGCTGGCAAGTCAGTCAGCAACACAGAAGTCCTTGACTTCAGAAAAGCTGACTTTGACAAGCTCAAGAGGCTTGTCGGTCAGGCCCTTAGGGACCATGACCCCAGGGAGATGGGAGTTCAAGAAGAGTGGTTGCTTCTCAAGGAAGCGATCCTCAGTGCACAAGCTAAATCTATTCCAACACAGAGGAAAGGCAGCAAGAAGGCACAGCAGCCCTCCTGGCTCTCCAGGGACCTAGCGGACCTCCTGCAGCTAAAAAGGAAAGCCTACAAAGGATGGAGGACGGGATTCACCTCCAAGGAGGATTATTCTGCACTGGTCCGGTCCTGCAGGGAGCAAACCAGGAAAGCCAAGGCTGCAACTGAACTCCAACTAGCTTCAAGCATCAAGGACAACAAAAAGTCCTTTTTCAGATATGTGGGGAGCCGGAGGAAAAGCAAGGGCAATGCTGGACCCCTGCTAAACCAGATGGGGCAACTGACAACTGACGCCCAGGAAAAAGCCAACCTATTAAATAGGTACTTTGCGTCAGTCTTTCATCAGTCCCATGGGACGCCCATGCCGGCTATGGGACAGGGAGATCCGGGTGATGGGGGTCCCCTACCCTCCATAAATGCTGACCTCGTGAAAGAACATCTTGAGAAGCTGGATACCTTCAAGTCAGCCGGCCCTGACAATATGCACCCCAGGGTACTCAAGGAGCTGGTGAGCGTCATAGCCCAGCCCCTGGCATGGATCTTTGAAAACTCCTGGTGCTCTGGTATAGTCCCCAAAGACTGGAAGAAGGCCATTGTGGTGCCGATCTTCAAGAAAGGGAGGAGAGTGGATCTGGCTAACTACAGGCCCATTAGCCTGACTTCTATCCTGGGGAAGATCTTAGAAAAGTTTATTAAGGAGGCCATCCTTGATGGACTGCCCCAGGCTAACATCCTAAGGGATAGCTAGCACGGGTTTGTTGTGGGTAGGTCTTGTTTGACCAATCTCATTTCCTTCTATGACCAGGTGACCTATCACCTGGATGAGGGAGATGAGATTGATGTCATATATCTTGACTTCAAAAAAGCTTTTGATCTGGTATCCCATGATCACCTCTTGGCCAAACTGCCCAGTTGTGGCCTTGGCTCCACCATGATCTGCTGGCTGGGAAACTGGCTCCGTGGTCGGACCCAGAGGGTTGTAATTGATGGCAGTCACTCATTGTGGTGCCCTGTGACCAGTGGGGTCCCTCAAGGCTCTGTCCTGGGACCCATACTGTTCAACATCTTCATTAATGATGTGGACATTGGAGTCAGGAGTGGACTGGCCAAGTTCGCAGATGACACCAAACTTTGGGGCAAAGCATCCATGCCAGAAGATAGGCGGGTGATCCAGGCTGATCTGGACAAGCTCAGCAAATGGGCAGACGAGAACCTGATGGTGTTTAACACCGAAAAATGCAAGGTTCTCCACCTTGGGAGGAAAAACCTGCAGCATCCTTATAGGCTCGGCAGTGCTACGTTGGATAGCACTACAGAAGAAAGACTTGGGGGTCATCATTGACCACAAGATGAACATGAGCCTGCAATGCAATGCTGCGGCTAATAAAGCGACCAAAACGCTGGCTTGCATCCATAGATGCTTCTCGAGCAAATCCTGGGACGTCATTCTGCCCTTGCACTCGGCCTTGGTGAGGCCGCAGCTGGAGTTCTGCATCCAGTTTTGGGCTCCACAATTCAAAAAGGATGTGGAGAAGCTTGAGAGAGTCCAGAGGAGAGCCACGCGCATGATCAGAGGTCAGGAAAACAGATCTTACGATGATAGGCTGAGAGACATGGTACTCTTTAGCCTGGAAAAGCGCAGGCTCAGGGGTGATCTGATGGCCACCTATAAGTTTATCAAGGGTGACCACCAGGATCTGGAGGAACGTTTGTTCACCAGAGCGCCCGAAGGGATGACTAGGTCGAACGGTCACAAACTCCTGCAAGACTGTTTCAGGCTGGACATAAGGAAGAATTTCTTTACTGTCTGAGCCCCCAAGGTCTGGAACAGTCTGCCAGTGGAGGTGGTTCAAGCACCTACATTGAAACCTTCAAGAGTAAATTGGATGCTTATCTTCCTGGGATCCTATGACCCCAGCTGACTTCCTGCCCTTTGGGCAGGGGGCTGGATTCGATGATCTCTCGAGGTCCCTTGCAGCCCTGATGTCTATGAAATCTATGAAAGCACCTATATCCAAAGTTGCAATCACAGTTACCTGACCACATCCTATCCCATTTGTACATGATCAAACTCTGTAGGCTGCAGTTTGGGCTTCAGAGGTCTCTAGGCACCTTCTTCACAGGTCCAGAGATACTAGAGTCTTGGCAAAATTGAGCATCTTGGTGCCTAATTCAGCCCTGAACCCAACTGAAATCTAGCAATAGGGTGTTACTCAAAGAAATTCTCCTGAAGGACTTAGCCAGTTAGATTTTCCTAGAGCATGCCAAATATTTAGTCACAGGATTGGGCTCCTTACAAAATATGGTTTAAGAAAGAAAAGGAGTTGCCTCTGCTCTCCAATGTCTATATAATTGGCTAGTGATTAGAGAACTTCCCCAAGAAGCTTTTTATCAGAGATAGGCAACCCCCCCGGCACACATGCCAGTTAATGGCATGTGGAAATATTTTCTTGGTGTTTCAGGAGGTGTGCCAAGGAAAATGTGAAAAAAAAATTAAAGTTGCTGCTCTGGGCTTTCCAGAGCAGCCACCACTCCCAATGCTGCAGCAAGTACCAGGGGCAGAGTGAGCAGAGCACATGCAGGGATGCTGCCTGCATTCTGCTGACCACCTCCCCACTCCATGTCTGTGGTAGCTCTATAGCCTGTTGGTGCTCATGCTGATTTCTGTGATTTGCAAACTGAGAGTTTAATGTTGCATATTATTCTGCATATTAGTCAAAAGTTTATTTTGCTTTGTTGAATTATTTCATATTCAGTTTTTGCTCTCTCTGTTCTACTATTTCTACTATTCAATGTATTTTGCTTTGTTAAAACATTTCATACTCAGTTTTTGCTCTCTCAAACCAGTTCATACTATTCAGTTTTTTACTTTCTTAAAACAGTTCATATTCAGTTTATTTAGATCTCCCTACTTTGCATCCCTAGACTTAAACATTTTTTATTGCTCTCTTCTTTGTGTGTTTTTTTGCTCTGTGATTGCCTTCTTGGAAATACTTACCCAGATTTATACACACTTCAAATAATTCAGTTCTTTCTGATTCTTTCTTCTTTTCTGCTTTCTGTTTGCCCATTTACATTGTTTGCCCTGCCATTGGTTTGAAAAACTTCAGGAAGTTTTACAGTTAGAAGGCATACAAAGGTAGTATTATGAAGTTGTATTTATTGTCACCATGTTTAGAATTTTTAGATAAAATAGTCATTAGATAAATACAGAAAAACAGGCATTGGTCACTGGGGTTAAGAGCAATAACCTTCTCTTTAAGAGACATTCTCAGCTTACAGAGCAAGGATCCTATTGACTTGATCTCCTCCTGGCCCCACTGGTCTTCCTCTTCTACCTGCCCAGTGATAGAACTTCAACAGCAAGGTTGAAGAGTACCCTTGATCTTGCATAACCTCTGCCCTCATGGTTTGGGGACTTTCCTGTGAAGCAGGAAATGTAGGATCAAATCCTGTCTTGGTGAGGGGGCCCTAAAACCTGAGTCTCCCACTTCCTAAGCCCTAACCACTAGGAAATGGGATAAAAGGTGGGAAGACCCTCCAGCATCAAGCAGTTACTGTTTCTAAGATTTTCTGAGACTAAAATTTCATAATTTACACAGAATCCTGTGTATCCTAGAAGGAGTAAGATCCCAGTAATGCATGCTCAGAAAGACAAGTCTTGTTATGCAGGTGCAAACAGAATATAAAAATCAACATAAATTACACTTAATGCCATGTATGCATCCACTTTTAGGCAGCTAAGTAGCATTTAGATGTCTAAAAGTGAAATAAGACTTGAGCATAAGTGTCTCCATCAAGGCTCCCAAAAACCAGAGGTGCCAAAAATCAAGAGACGCATGGCCTTCAATGGTCTGGGTCTACTAGCTTCCCAGATTAAGGACAATAAGAAGTCCTTTTTTAATACATAGGGGGTAAAAAGAAGGTTCCGGGTAATGTGGGGCCCCTGCAGGACAGGTTAGGAAATTTGGTCATCACACCAGACAACAAAGCCAACATATGTAATGATTTCTTTGCCTCCATTTTCCTAAGCAGGGACCGGAACAGTCATCCGCCTGCTGGGCCCCCCTAAGGCCCCCAGGGAGGCACACCTAGGCCAAGAGTTAGTGAGGAACTAGTTAGGGAATTTCTGGAGGGACTGGATGTATTCAAGTCAACTGGTCCAGATGATCTCCATTCTAGAGTACTAAGGGAATTAACTAAGGTCATTGCAAGACCCCTTCCATGGCTTTACAAGCTCTCGTGGTGCTCTGGTGTGGTGCCAGAGGATTGGAAGAGGGCCAACGTTGTTCCCATCTTCAAAAAGGGGAAGAAGGAGGACCTGGGAAACTACAGGCCGGTTAGTCTTACCTCAATCCTGGGCAAGCTTTTTGAGAAACTTATTCTGGAACATGTCCATGAGGGGCTAGCAGGGGAGGTCATGCTTAGGGGCAACCAACACGGGTTCAATAGTGGCAGGTCCTGTCAGACCAACCTGGTGGCCTTCTATGATCAGATCACCAAATCATTAGATGCAGTGGTAGCAGTGGACATAGTCTTCCTGGACTTTTGGAAGGCCTTCGACACTCTCACCCTGTTCTCATTAAGAAACTGGGGGACTGTGGTGTTGACACCCACAATTGGGTCACCAACTGGCTGGAGGGCCGCTCCCAGCCAGTGGTGGCAGATGGGTCATTTTCGACCTGAAGGGATGTGGGCAGTGGGGTTCTGCAGGGCTCGGTCCTTGGGCCCGCACTGTTCAACATCTTCATCAGTGACTTGGACGAGGGGGTAAAAAGCACCCTGTTCAAATTTGCTGAGGACACTAAGATGTAGGGGGATGTGGGCATGCTAGAAGGGAGGAATAGGCTCCAGTTGGACCTAGACCGGTTACAGGGGTGGGCAGATGAGAATAGGATGGGATTCAACACCGACAAGTGCAAAGTGATGCACCTGGGGAGGAACAACTGGCACCATACCTACAGGTTGGGGAACTCCCTTCTTGTCAGAAGAGAGGCGGAAAGGGATCTTGGAGTCATCATTGACTCCAAGATGAACATGAGCCGGCAGTGTGGGGATGCAGTCAGGAAGGCCAACTGCACCTTGTCATGCATCCACAGATTCATTTCAAGCAGGTCCAAGGAGGTGATCCTCCCCCTCTATGCAGCACTGGTCAGGCTGCAGCTGGAGTACTGCGTCCAGTTCTGGGTGCCGCACTTCAAGAGGGATGTGGACAACATGGAGAGGGTCCAGAGGAGGGCCACTCGCATGATCGGGGGCAGCAGGGAAGGCCTTATGAGGAGAGGCTACGGGACCTGAACCTGTCCACAAGAGAAGGCTGAGGGGGGATCTAGTGGCCTGTTGCAAACTAGTCAGGGGGGACCAGCAGGCACTGGGGAAGTCCCTGTTCCTCCGAGCACTGCCAGGAGTGACCAGGAATAACAGTCACAAGCTGGCAGAGGGTAGATTTAAGCTAGATATCAGGAGGTGCTTCTTCACAGTCAGGGCAGCTAGGAACTAGAACCAACTTCCAAGAGAAGTGGTGCAGGCTCCTACCCTGGGGGTCTTTAAGAGGAGGCTAGATGTACACCTTGCTGGGGTCGTTTGACCCCATTACTCTTTCCTGCCAGGGCAGGGGGTTGGACTAGATGATCTACTCAGGTCCCTAGAAACTATGAAACTACTCTGGATATAACCTCTGGGCTCTGTGTGTACATTGTGGGTTCTTTGTGACAGGGTATAGGAGCATGGCCCAGGGACATGGGTGCCCAGGCCTCAGGGCTCTTGTAGGGGACACAGATGCCTCCCTTCCCATGTGCCCCCACTGCCTGCCTGCAGCAGACAGCTGGCAGAAGGCAGGGCTAGATACAGGGACTTTTGCTGTTTAGTTTTTGTGAGAGAGAGCTAATGGGCAGGGTCTGCTGGGTACTCAGCTGCAGCAGCCAAAGCTGAGTGCTAGTGCACATCCTGATAAGGGAAGGTTGTGGGGGGGGGCGGGTCTCAAAGGAGCCTGGGATGCTGGCAGACAGTGATCTAACTTGAATTGATAGGGAGCTTGTACAGATGGTCGATGCACCTACCTAACCTAAATTGATTAAGTTTGAGGATACTTTGATCCACGTCTATCTTAGACTGGGTTTCACCATTTTTAGACTGTACACTGAACATCTGGTTATGATTACAGTTTAATTTTCAAGCACTTAGACCAATTTATGTCTAATGTCTGTACCTGGCCTAAATTAAACAATAGCAATTAATGCAAGGGCAATTATAAAAGACAGGATTCTTGACACACATTTCTGTCCAACCACTAGATCATACTCCACTTACAGTGAGAGGGATCAGGCTAAACATATGGACAAGAATGAAAACCAGATATGACTAGGAGGTGGACAAGGACTACAAGTTCCCCCTTATTCTTAGTAATGGAAGTCATCAACAGCCTGCACATTATTAACTAACAGCTTAGAACCTAGATAGTTGTTTCATGACAGGATTATGCTGAAAGATATTTTTTGCAATGATGAGCCAGAAGAATGCTGGACAGAGAGAGAAGGCGAGAAGGAAATTAGCTTTTATTTCTGGGACTGATGAGTGATGACATACAGGCAGATTTTCAGGAACAGAGGTTGGCTTCTCAGAGTCTCAATTGTCATTGCTCTTTTGGAGCTAAGCCAGTTCACACCAGCTGAGCATCAAGTCCTGTTATTTGTACAGCCTTTGAGTCACTTCTCCCCCATGTTGTTTTTATAAATCCTTAATATATGATGATGATTACTTTATTGGATTTCAAAGCCCCAGTCATGGACTAAGAACCTATTGTCCAAGGTGCTGTGAAAATACAAAATAAAAGGCAGTTTTCTCTCTAAAGAGATTTCTCAAGCACTGAGCATACACATTATCACCAATTTGCGAGTGGAATGGATCTAACAGGCAATGTTATAACATAACGCTAGCACCACAATTTTCCACCAATCTGTTGAAGTCTACAGCAGGGGTGGACAAAAGGCGGCCTGGGGGCCAGATGCGGCCCACCAGGCCATTCTATCCAGCCCGCGGGGCCCCTAAAAAATTTAGAAAATTAATATATATCTGCCCCAGCTGCCTGTCATGCGGCTTGTCAAAACTCAGTAAGCGGCCCTCTGCCCGAAATAATTGCCTGCCCCTAGTCTATTGGATACCAAGAGAATGGACACCACACAAAAGCACTCCGAAAATGTGATAGCACTCTTATAAAATGCTCGTATCCTTGTGTTAGTTCTTCAAAGGGAATTGTATTAAATTGTTATCAGTAATGTTATTGGATGCATTTACCTAAAGTTATTTTTGTATAAAAATGTCACCTAAAAATATGTATAATGGCAGAGCTGTGAGACTTCAGGAACACCTGCTTTTTAGTCAGTTTGTTAAAATGCACAGGACTTGATGCCTTGAGAGATCTTAATTATTGCTAATATGACACTTTAAAGAAAGAGAAAAACCAGCACTTGAGGATCCTATTTTTCCAAGTATTTGCATTTACTTCAGTTGTTAAACACTCTCTAATGATATTAAGAGACATTACTCAAGGCAATATTAACATTGCACTAACTTGCCAATAATGGAAAAGGTCCTGATGATTTTTTGCAGCCATCTAGACCCACTGAGTGGTGTGGGAGGTGGTTTCTGTAATGTCACTGAAACATGGCTCTGTTCATGGAACCAGTCCCCCAGTTATACTGATGCCCTTTCATGTCACTTTGGCAGCATGAAGAGTCCTCTGTAAAGGTTGAAAGAACCCCCTGAGAATATTCCCTGTGCATAGGCTTTTCCAGCTGACAGGTTAATGATAGGAGAGCTATAAGCAATGTTCTTAAACAGTCCCCAGTAATGGAGGTCTGTGCTGTGTGCGCCAAACAGGGAGTGAACGTGGCTTGCTCACTCTGATCCAGCCATTCCCCAAATCTCCCAAATTAAGGGAAAGAACAACTGAAAACTGAGACCACAGTGTTTGTAAAAGTCAGAAAAATTCATGTCCTACACAGAGTATTTACACCCATATATAGGTGTAATATTAAAAAATATACACACCTATGTAGGTAAATATATTAAAAAATTCCTCAAACAGCATCTGACATTTCAAACTGAAGAAGGGAATCTACTCACTTTGAATTAATAGATAGATGGCCTGTTGAATCTCAGGAGATTCTGGTACTGAAGGCACAGAAGACATTGCAACATGGGGCAGAGATATTTGAGCTGTGTAAAAACAGAACTTAGGTTTATGTACGTCACAGGCACTGGGACAATGAGCTTGTATATCTGCAGGAACCCAAAATAAAAGGCTTTGTTCTCAGGAGAAAGCCAACAATTGTGTTTAGCCTAAGGTAACTATTCACCTAGTGCATTCCCACAAGAAGTCTGGGTTTCAATCCTCTGGCATTTTCTGCTGAAAAGAACATTTAATCAAAAACTCTCAAGCAGCTCTAATTACATCGGAAACAAAATCTCTAGTCTGGGCACAGGCTGTTAAATTCAAGCTTGTGGAAATCCTCTCTCTCAAGCACAAAACAGAATTTCTGGATCATTTTTAACAACTAATTTAAATGGACAGAAGTTGTTATTCACAAAGAAATAATGCATAACCTTACACCTCGAGAAAGGAACTTTCCCCCTCCATCTGTACCCTATCCAATATTAAATACCTCAAGATTCCATCACTATTTTAATGAAAGCATTCTAAAAACGTTAAGAGGCTATGTTTAATGACAAACCAACAACAAAATGTGCCTCCTGAGTGGGAATTTAAGTCCTTCTTTGTGACTGTTGTTATTATTATCTATATTTCATTCAAATAATATATATTTAATTCCAGCTACATAGAGGGGCTAATTGCTCCTTCCACTGAGGCCGAGAGAGAAAGCATGTAAGTCACTGTAGCACCTAAGGACTTTGTTGCATGTTACTTTTAGTTTATGCTAAAGGCACTTAAATGCAAGCATCCTCATGTTGAAGTAGGAAAACTTATCCTAAGTGCACTCTAAACATCTCAAAAGTTATGCCACTTTGGGTGAGGAGGATCTTTGAGCCATGCTATCTAGTTCATGTTACAGTAACATTAGTTTGCTCCATAGAGATAAAATGAGCAGTCTTCCAGCATCCCAGGATGCACCTCTTCAAGTTCCCTCCCACCTACTATTATTCCATGGTTGAACTTTCTATCCTCCTAAACTCTACTGCCCAAGGAGTGGTACTGGATCTCATTGTGATCTGGGGTGAGGAGAAAAAGAATGATTGCCATGACTAAAGGCATGAAAAGCAACTGACAAAACCATCCTGAGCGTATCACAGCTCAGAATGGTGGCTCAGGAGCACCAGCAGGATTGGCTGCAGATCCACACTAAAAAGTGTCCAAAGTCCCAGTATGCTTAGGCAGGGATGCCAACAAGGTCTCAGGCACAGTGCAGACCATGGTCTCCTACTGTGAGGAGCGGTCCTAAACCCTCAAGGTGGAACATGCAATTGCTCCCCACCACACTGTTCCACTGCACACTCATGGGCCTGGTGTGGTGCAATGATGATAGTGGTGATGGGAAGGTGGATACCTAGCTGCTGTTGCCTGATACCAAAACAACCATGAAGGAACACAAGGATGCCTGCTCCATGGACTTTTTGCCTAGCCAGGTTCTGGCCCTGGTGACTGAAACCAGACCGACAGGAGCGACCCAGTGTTTTGGGGTGTTTCATAGCTTGGGGGTGACTCTAGGCTCTAGGTGTGGTAAAGTGGCTAGGTGCAAGCAGCAAAGACTGCCCCTACCTCTATGATTTAAAAGGAGGATGAGGTGTAAATTGGTGGTGCACGTACACTCAGGCCACAGGAATGGAGTATGGCTCAATGCCTGGTCAGGGCACTAATGGCCTATTCAAGAGTTCATCCAAGTAAAAACCCAATCCACTCACTACCTAGCAGCAGCCCCCTCACCCCCAACCCTAGCAATGACTGTATGCAGCCCAGTCCCCACCTCACCCACATGCCAAGCTACCTAGTGATGGGTGCTACTGCTCTGGTCCCAGTCTGCCCAACCTTCCCCCAAGAAGGCTGCAACTTTTGCCCAGAGCCAGGCAAAAGCCTCAGGAAAGTTTCTTTAAGCACAGTTACTGGTGGTGAATTGAATTTTTCCCACAGCTGGCCTTACTTGCCCCAAGCACCATCAGCTCTTCCCTGGCTCAGGGTCTCCCTGTAAATCAGCTCTTTTCTATCCTCTTTCACCCCCCAGGCCTACAGCCCCTTTTAGGCCACCTAGTCAAGATACAGCTGGCAGTGCCTGGGGGAAACAAGGCTAGGCAGGAAGGAAAAAATCAATTTACCACAACAAACTGTCCTTAATTGAATTTTCCTGTGGCTTTTGCCCAGATCTCATGGGACAGCTACATGGCTGGTCCCCGGTCCAGGGCAACCAGGATTGGTTTGTCAGGGGTCACTAGAACTGACTGGCATAGGGAGAATCCAGCTGGGCTGGGCTCCGGCTCCCCATAGAAAAGCCCTCTCCTGACTCCTCTCCCACCCCAGGGTGGGAAAGTGAAGGGCATCAGAGGGCAGCTACAGTCGCCTCGAGCCACATGTGCAGGGCAAGCTGCCAGGGACCAAGGGAAATGGGGCCAGGCAGCATGGGAAAAATTCAAATAACCACAAGTAACCTCACTTAGTTGCATTTTCCTGCAGCTTTTCATAGATTTCATTGACATTAGGGCTAGAAGGGACCTCAGAAGATCATGTCCAGCCCCCTGCCCCAGAGGCAGGAAGTCAGCTAGGGTCAAAGGATCCCAGCAAGATAAAGGTCCCAATGTTTCTTAAGAGTCCAGAGTAGGTGCTTGCACCACCTCTGGAGGGAGTCTATTCTAGGCCTTGGGGGCTTGGACAGTAAACAAGTTTTTCCTTATGTCCAGCCTAAAACAGTCTTGGAGGAGCTTGTGACCATTGGTCCTTGTCATCCCTGGGGGCACTCTGGTGAATAGGTGTTCCCCCAGATTTTGATGCACACCCCTTATGTACTTATAGGCTGCCACCAGGTCATCCCTGAGCCTCTGCTTTTCCAGGCTGAAGCGTCCCATGACTCTCAGCCTCTCTTCATAAGACCTATTCTCTTGCCCTCTGATCATGTGCATGGCACTTCTCTGGTCTCTCTCAAGCTTCTCCACAACCTTCTTGAACTGTGGACCCCAGAACTGGATGCAGTACTCCAGCAGTACTTCAGGAGTCTAGGCAATGATGCACTGAAGGATAAGACTATTGGGCGAGATGGAAGTCCAGGAAGGGTGGTCATTTCTAAAGGAAGCGATTGTTTAGGCACAGAGGGAGACTATCCCAGTATAAGGAAAAAGGGGAAAGGAGCCAGAAAACTTCCTTGGCTAATCAGGGAAGTCCAGGGGTGCCAAAGGGCAAAAAAGAAGGCATATAGGCAGTGGAAGCAGGGGGGAGCTACCAAGGAGGAGCATACCTACTTGGCCTGCACTCGCAGGGAGGCAGTTAGAAAGACCAAAGCAACTACAGAGCTGAGACTGGCAACACAAATTAAAGACAACAAAAAGTCTTTTTTTTAGGTATGTAGGGAGTAAAAGGAAGGTACAGGGCAGCATAAGACCCCTGCTGAACAAGAAGGAGCAATTACTGATTGACAGAGGGGACAAGGCTGAGCTATTTAATGAGTTTTTTGCCTCAGTGTTGCTGAACAAGGGTCAAGACAAGTCTTCTAATGACCACTGGCACAGCTGTTTGAGCACTCGTGGCACTTGGATCAGGTCCTGGAGAACTGGAAAAGGGCCAGTGTGGTCCCTATTTTCAAGAAGGGGAGGAAGAAGGATACAAGTAATTATGGGACAGTCTGTCTCACCTCCATCCTTGGAAAGATCTTTGAAATGATTATGAAGGATCATATTTGTGGGAGTCCAGTGGGAAAAATAATAATAATGCAGCAGGGAAACCAGCATGGATTCGTAGCAGGTAGATCATGCCTGACCAATCTTGTTTCATTTTATGACAGGGTCACAAAATGCTTAGATGGAAGAGTAGAGGTAGATGTTGTTTTCTTGGAGTTTAGCAAGGCCTTTGATATGGTATCTCATCCTATTCTCATAAATAAATTAAGAGGCTGTGACATAGATATCTACATGGTCTGGTGGATTGCAAATTGGCTTAGTGGTCACACCCAGAGAGTGGTAGTAGATGGGTTGGGATTGACCTGGAAAGATGCGGGCAGTGGGGTCCCAAAGGGTTCGGCCCTCGGACCTGTACTCTTCCATATCTTCATCAGTGACTTGGATGCGGGTGTGAAATGTACTCTGTCCAAGTTTGCAGACAATACTAAATTGTGGGGTGAAGTGCATGCTCTGCAGGTAGGGAATGATTGCAGGCAGACCTGGGCAGGTGAGAAAAGTGGGCAGTACTCAAAAGGATGCAGTACAACAAGGACAAGGTACAAAAATATCTAGCACACTTACTGGCTGGGAAGTGACCCTCTCAGCCGCACAGAAGCAGAAAGGGATCTCAAAGTCATCGTGGACTCCAAGAGGAACATGAGCCATCAGAGTGATGAAACCATCAGCAAAGCTAACTGCACTTTATCACACATCAGCATATGCATGACGAATAGAACTAAGGAGGTGATACTTCCCTTCTATGTGGCATTGGTCAGACCACAGTTGGAGTAATACATCCAGTTTGGGGCACCACACTTCAAGAAGGATGTTGATAGACTTGAGAGGGTTCAGAGGAGGGCCACTCGTATGGTTAGGGGCTTACAGGACAAGCCCTATTATGAGGAGAGACTGAGGGATCTGGCCCTCTTCAGCCTCTGCAAGAGAAGGCTGAGAGGTGATCTTGTGACCGCCTATGAATTCATTACAGGGATGCAGCAAGGGATCAGAGATACTCTGTTTACCAGGGTGCCTCTTGGGGTAACAAGGAACAATGGTCACAAATTGACAGAGAGCAGATTTAAGCTAGACATCAGGAAAAATTTCTTCATGGTAAGGGTGGCCAAAATTTGGAATGGGTTTCCAAGGGAGGTGGTGCTCTCCCCTATCTTGGGGGTCTTTAAGAGAAGCCTGGATAGGCACCTGGCTGGGGTCATCTGACCCCAGCACTCTTTCCTGCCCAGGGCAGGAGGTTGGACTCGATGATCTGTTGAGATCCCTTCCAACCCTAGCATCTATGAATCTATGAAGCTGCAGCCTCTCCAAGGCTGAGTACAATGGGAGCATGACATCCTGAGATTTACTTGAAAAGCATCTATGGATGCAAGCCAGAGTTTTGTTTGCTTTACCAGTTCCAACATCGCATTAGTTGCTCATGTTCATCTTGTGGTCAGTCGTGACCCCAAAGTCTTTTTTGGCTATGGTGCTAGCAAATGTAGCACTGCTGAGCCTATAAGCATGCTGTGGGTTTCCCCACCCTGAGGTGAAGCACCTTGCATTTGTCAGTATTGAATATCATCAGGTTTATATCTGCCCACTTTCTAAGCCTGTCTAGGTTATCCTGGATCACCAACCTATCCTTAGGTGTGGATGCTCTATCCCAAAGTTTAGTGTCATTGGCAAACTTGGCCAGTCCACTTCTGACACCAGTGTCCACATAGTTAATAAAGACATTAAAAAGAAAAGGTCCAAGGACGGAGCCTTGGGGAACACCACTGGTCACACAGTGTCATGATGATTCACTTTCGTCAACTACCACTCTTTAGCCAGTACCAGGTCCAGCAGTGCTTTACCTCTTGTCAGTACATAGACTTCTTGAGTCAGGTAGAGCTTATCCACACATTTGAGGAAGCTTTGTGACCATTCAGATTTGGCTGAGTGCTTGTTCCATGAGATGTCTGGGTAGCTGAGGTCTTCCATGAAAACCATGCACTGAGAGCATGCAGCCTCAGCTAGTTCCCTGGTTGAGCTCTTGTTCCTGGTTTGGAGGTCTTGAATAGGTTCCTACTATTATGTCACTTGTGCCACACTTCCCATGTATTTTAACTTACAGGGTCTCCCATCATCCTCCCTGAATACCAATGTCAGCTTGCAGGGATGTGTAGCTTTCCTTAACCTAGAGAGCTATACCTCCGCCCCTTTTTTCCTCATGATCTCTCCTGTACAGGGTATAGCTGTCTATACCTGTGGCCCAGTCATAGATGAAGTCCAACTAGGTCTCTGTTATCCCTATGAAACCATAGTTACTTTTGTTTAGCAGGAGAACCAGTTCCTCCTGTTTTTCTCCAAGCTCCTGGCATTGGTATACAGACACATAAGTGTCCCATTGGAAGCCCTAGTCTTTCTTGTTCTCCCAGGAGAACACTGTTCCAGGGCTGGGGTAGGAGTGGATTCCCTTGGGTGCCTTAACCTGTTGGCTTTGTAGTAGTTTCCTAATGGGCTTATTATGGTGGTTGTCTACCCATCCCCTGGCAGGCTTAGTTTAAACCTGGTCGAGCAGGTCAGCCATTCTGTCTGAGAAGAACTTCCTCCCCAGTGAAATGCAGTAGAGGCTGTCTCTTCCCAGCAGACCACTGCCTCTCACCAAAGCGGACTGTGATCATGGAAGCCAAAGCCTTCATGGTGACACCAGCGCCGCGGTCTTCGGCTGACTGTCTTGATTGGTCTCTCCCATCTCAGCCCATGACCCATAACTGGGAGGATGACTAGTTTTGCTTGGCTTTCCCCCAGAGCAAGGACAAAACCCAGGCTTCCTGGGTTCTTAGCAATGCCCCTGCTCCCCATCCTGGTTTCTACACACATCACCGTTCACCAGACTTCTAGCAGCAAGTCAGAGGTGTGCAGGTCAGAGACCATATTAACCTTAATGTGTGACTGCTCAGAGGATGTTCTAACTTTAATACCACATAATAGTCTGTAATTTCAACATGTGCAAATTCTAACATGTAATAACACCCTAAAAGGCCTGGCACAATCCAGACCTTGCTGTGCCATGAACTGCATAACCACTTAAAGGCAGTTGCTGCCCTGAAACAGTGCTAGTGTTGGCAGAAAAGAAATAAGCAATAAAAGCACAAAGTGTTGAAGTGATTTGGCCACAGTCACTAGCTGACTCAGGAATAGAATGCAGGTGTCCTGTCCTCAGCCTTTACTTATATTCTGGGATGAAAATGAAGACCTTTTGTCTCCCTTTGTAGTTATAATTACATGTGGAAAAATACTTCTTCCTGCAAAAATATTGCAGCTGATTTCTGCCCAAAAGTTTGTCTCCAAAAGGGAGGCAAAGCATCTCAGGATAACATAAAAAGGCAGTGCTTTTCAACCTGGATGGCATGAGATATATACATCTTTGACAATACTAAGCCTGCAGGAATGGAAAGCTCTTAATTAAGCACATTATCCCTTGGTATTCTTGAAAGATCATCCTAGAAATCTGTCATCTGGATAGATTTTTAAGAAGCCCACAATGTAGTACGTATCACTTTTGCTTCAGCTGGTATCTGCATATCAGACAGAATTTTTTCCCTCCTGTTAAATCTTCCTGCCTCTTAGTAATAGTGACAATCATTAAATCAGCTCCAGGAGGAAATATTAGTCATTGTATATACTATTCTGGGTTCGCACACGTGGATTAAATTAATGGGATATGGGGAGGGATTTTAGTATCTTGACAACAGCAAATTGAGAAAAATAGAAGGGTGAAGCTTTTTCCATAGATACACATTACAGTACAATACACTACAATGCAGCTGCTGATAGCCTTGATTCTCATTTCCAAACTAGGTAAGCCCTATACAGGAGCTAAAAGTTGCTGAAGACCAGTCTTTTGCCTCACTAAGTACAGTCTACACCAGGAAGGTCAAACCTGCTGCCTGCAAACTGGATCTGGCCTATGGAGCTGTGTCATCTACTCTGTGGAATTCCTGAAGGAAGTGGGAATTCAACAGTGGAGTAAGTGGTGGTGGTGGTAACCCCTGTACCTCACTGAGCCAGCTGAGGTATCCCAGATTGCTTTGCAGAGATCTTTTAGG
The DNA here is from genome assembly GCF_052110815.1 of Crocodylus siamensis. Lineage (NCBI taxonomy): Eukaryota > Metazoa > Chordata > Crocodylia > Crocodylidae > Crocodylus > Crocodylus siamensis. The sequence continues at coordinate 134,431,214 of NC_143396.1, read as the reverse complement.
AATCACTCTGTGGACTGTACGTCTCTTCTCCTGGGCTTGTCTCTAATTATAGACAGAGGGAGAGGGGAAGAAGGTGCAGGAAAGCATGAAGTCAGGAACAGGGGATTATGGGATTGCTACTTGCACAATTCCTGTGCTTGAAGCCTGCACACCAAAAAACTTACTGTAAAGAGCCCCAAGGAATTCTTGCACATTTAAGGTCAAGATGTAACAGGCAGATGAGACAAATAATCAGGCTAGAACAGGATGGTGGAGATGTCAAGATATATAAGTATAATGGGATGTGTGGAATTCTTAAACAGATCATTTGCAGCAGTATACACACATGCCAATAAATGAAAACATGCCTTTCAGCAAGAAGAAAATACACATTCAGTCTGTACGAGATTTGGGTGAGTTCTTGGATCTTTGGGAGCCCCAGTTAGACACACATAATATGGAAATAATAATATTTACCTACCACAGAGAAGTATGGGAAAATTAATTAATTAATAGCTCTAGGGTACTATGAGATCCTGAGACAAAAACCTATATTAGTAGAGTATTTTCTCCAAAAAGTCACTTAAAAGGAGTCACTGGCTATTTATAAGATAGTCATGGAGGGAAAAAAAGGGTTTGCTTCAGGAGAAATGAATACATTACAATTACTCCCCTGCCCCCAACACTTTTTATTTGGATAGCTTCAAACCGCTAACAATAGGAGACAAGAAACTGATCTTGCCCTCATGATTTTAACAAGCCAGTCATAAACTGATCTTGCTCTACTTTGCAGTATGGCTGAGAATTAATAAATTAGATAAAAGCTCACAATAAAGATGTGCTGAATAGTTCAAGAAAGATTTGTTAGGATGTGGAAGCAAAAAAAAAAAAAGGAAAGAAGGAAAGTCTCTCACTCTGCAGGCTGAATGCGCATTTTTCATAATTTTTCATGCGTCTTGCTTATCACTATGGAAGGAAAAATAGCACGCAAAAAATAATATAGATATTCTTCATCCAGCCACAGGCTGATCCTGAAAACTGTTTATATCACTCAGGTAGTAGAACAGGAGAGGAAGGCCTTTGTAGTAGGTTATCAACAGCTACTCATCACTAAAACGCATATATGTTTGGTCCAGATTTTCCCATGAGCAAGTAATCAACTTGGAACACCTGAGGGGATGGGGACACAGGCTAGTGCTCAAAGGTGGGTGGGGAGAGCAGATAAGTCACCCTTGTGCCCCTTTGGAGTCACAGAAAATAAGTAGTATTTCCTTATTTATACTTTAAATAGCCCATTAGTGGTACTCCTCCTGTCTCTGGTTTAGGTTATAGCAGCCTGTAAGTACCTTCCTGTTCTCCAGCCTTCTCTTCATGCAGCTTTCCAGGCTCCGTTGGAAGACCACAAGAGCTTGCCACGCAACAATATCACAGTTTTAACATTGGTTTATATTTATTTTAGAAAGAATAATTAATTGTTAGAAATGATCGGCTGTTATTTCAAATGCTGCTGCTCTAAACTGAAACAAACAGAAACACAGGACCTGATTCTAGTTGAGGGTCTAATGCTCCACTCCAGTCCTACTCCATTATACAATGCTACAGAGTGATCCTACTCTGCAGCTGGCATTCAGTAGCAAAGTTGGAATGAAAAAGAAGAGGCCTCTTCTGTTCCTTGTCCCATACTTTCATCTTCTTGCTCGCCAGATCTATGACCTCTAGGTCATTTTAGTGTCACAGCACAAGAAATGAATGCAGCTACTCTTGCAGTACATGGCACAAGGTAATGAATTTCAGATGGGTAAGAGATGCCCTGCAGCATTCCTCAGGTATAGGCAGTACATCTTTCACTAATATTATCACAGTGCTTGAAAACAACTGCTGCCAAATATTGCAATACTCTTAGGCTATGTCCAGATGAGCGAGCATGTGCCTGATGCAGCATCTCAAAGCAGTTTGAGATGCTGCAAAAAGCACACTAGGAACAAAAATAATGTTCTCTGAGCTGCATGTTTGCAGTGTGGACTCTAATTTCAATAATGGAAAATTCCCCACCTGTCCCTGTTCCCTGAAGCAGCAGCCACTGCCATTGGGGCACTCATGGCCCATTACTGGCAGAGTCCTCAAGTAGTATGGTGCAGCCCCAGCCACCTAAGACCCTACACCTGCAACGGCAGGAACCCCAGGTGGCAGCAACAGCTGACCTGGTCTTGCTTGAAGGCATGCACTATTGGGCCAGGTTGGCTCCGTGCACCACACAGAGCCCCCAGGTCTCAGGCGGCACCACACACTGCTGGGGACTCTGCCAGCAGCAGGCCATGGGCGCCTCGATGACTGCTGCTGGGGTGGGGGCAGAGGACTGTGCACCATGCATGGAGCCAAGTGGGGAACCCACCCCTCCCACTGCACTATTAAGGAGCATTGTTAGCAGCTCTGTTAATACCATGGTATTAGCATTCCTGAAAATGACTAGCTCTGCTCAGGGAGAGAGCTTTTCAAGGCTTCTACTAATTGCTTTTGCTATTAGAAGCATTGAGAACAAGGGGAGAGGGCAGCTTTGAAACTGATTGCCTACCCTTATTTTCAAGATTTCTGATAGCAGCTGTAACAAGGTCCCACCCCAGGGATTGTCATGAGGATGCCACTGGAGCCCCACTCAGCCCTTATCAACTTCACTCTCTGGGCAATCTCCCCTTCCCTTTACCTGTCACACCTTGATCTATTTATCTTTTAGAAAAAGGGAGGCCACCCCAGGGTTCCCCATACCTGGTCTCAGCTCATAAACACAGGTATCCATGGTTCATCACTCTAAGGGCTAGTTACATGGGCTCCATGCTCTCTAATACGCACACCCATGCCTCACAGATGTCACACATTCTGATCAAACCATAACCTAACCACCCCTACAGGTTACAGACTTCTGGCTCTATTCACTAGCCTCTCTCTGGCCTATGGACACTCTGGCCCCCTCAGTCTCTAGCTGTGACCCTCCTGACTGACCTTCAGTCCTTCTCCTTAGACCCTGGTCAAGCTCTTAGGTCATTTGAGACACCTGGGCTCTCCAGCCATGATAGTCTATGGCTACAGCCCTTCTTGGCCTTTGGCTTTTCCTGAGCCCTGGCCCTGCTCCTAGGGTACCCTGAACCTACTTAATCCCTGGACCCTGTGCTCTCTTTATAAGCCCTCTAGGCCGTGCTCTTTCCTTGAGCCACCTGAGACCTCCTTACCTCCCCCTAGTCTCTTCCATAAACACCAGAGTAGTTTAACCCAGCTCAGATGTTAACCCTGCTGCCCAGAACCTCCCCTCTCTATGGCTCTCTGGTTGCTTCAGGGTATGCTCCAGGAGTACACCCTGCACCATTTTCTGTTGTATGTTTTTTTTTTTTTGATGCCAGAATCTCCCAGTATCAAACTTAGAGTCCATGCCACATGGGGATCATTTTTTTGTTTCTAGTGTGCTTCCTGTGGCATGTCAAGCCACTTTCAGGTGCTGCAACAGGTGTGTGCTCACTCATCTGGACAGTGGGACTTGGATCAGAGTTGATATAAGTGACTAAGCCCACCAGTTTATTTCCTTTTATTTTGGGTCTTTTTATCTAAATTACTTGGTCTAAATATACCTAAGGTACAGTTATTAAGGACTCCTGACTGGTGTCTATGAGAAAAACCTTGAAAACAAACACTCGAAGGAACACCAGAACTGATTCTTTTGAAGATCTGGTCCCTACGCCTAAGTACAGACACTTGGGGGAGTTGGGGGGGAGATTAGATTGGGTTCAAAATGACTACCTGATCTAACTTAGTTTGCCCCAGGGGCAGACCTTATGCTCAGACCTGGTCTCAGTGATCAGAAATTAATCTAAACCTGTCACTGCACAGAAGTTCTGTGCACACAGGCCAATGTAAAAATAGTAGAACCTGGTCTAAGATAGACCTGGGTCGACGTAGTATCAGACTTACTTGATATAGGTTAGAACAAGGCATAGAACTTCTGAACAGCTCCCTGCAAAGTCCTGGGGGCTGTGAAAGCCCAGCCGCTGGTCTCAGCCCCAGGGCTACACATTTCACATCCCCTTACCTGGCACCAGGCTATTTTTAGCACCCCCAGCTCTTTACCCCCACCCACTGTGGACTAGCCAGCACTCACCAACTCTGCATGCCACTGCAGGTGCCACCAGTTTTATGAGCAAGCTGAGCAAGTAAGTATCAGTGTGGGGAGGGCAGGAGGGATAGGGTTGTAAGTTCACTGGGGGGCCAAAAATAGCCCCTGGTACTCCCCCCAAAACCCCTGCAGACCCCACAGGTCCCCCTGATCTCACCAGACCCTTCCAAATCCCAGTAATCTCCTGCAGATACCCCCCAATCCCTCTTGTGGATCCTGCTTGCTCCCCACCGTTCTCCCACAGACACTGCCTGCATCCCTAATCCCACAGATCACTCCTGCAGACACCACTTGACCCCACCATCCCCGATCCCCCTGAGCCTGCTTGCAATCTCTCAACCCCCCCACTAGCCTACCCCATCCTAACTTAGCTTAGATTGAGTTGCCATTGTAAACCCGATCTGACCTCCCTCTAGCCTCCCTGAATGTCTACACACAGCCTAGGCATTTGACTTGAAAAGGGAACTTAATGTCAGGCTGCTGAGCAGGTCCCATTTTGTACTCCTGTTGTGTCAGTGCCTCAGGCAGCGGCGAAGAGGTAGTACCAGCCCTGCAGGCAACCAGTGTCTCAGCAAATAGTTAGCTTGCATATATTCTTATTCTGCACACTGATGGTGTACTGCTAACATCTTTCACCCATGCTGCAGTTGGCCCTTGCAGGCACAAAGAATGGGAAAGTATCCTATATGGCACTTGCCAGGCAGGGGCTACCTATCATGTCAGTTTAAGGGCTATTAAGGCTAGTATTCTTATGATTACTTTCTCCAAAAAGAGTGGTGGGATGGGGAGAGCTACTTATAAAAAGGTCTGTGACTGACTGTCAAGAGCTTATCTTTTAGGGCCTTAACCCAACCACATTAGACACACTGAATGCCATCCCAATGACTGCAGTAGGCATTCCTTCAGGAAGCAGTTCTTCTTGCAAATGTCTTTATTCTTCTTTAAATAAATAAGTTTAAGGCAGGCTTAAGTTCCCTTTATGTGCAGTGCATGGCATCCTGGCTTCTCCTAGGCTTAGAACTTTCCAAAACCAAAGACTCAGCATCTGTCTGAGATATGCCAAAGCCAGACTTAAAAATTCAGCTCAAAGTGAAGATGCTATTTCCATGCTGCCTTGACACCTACTAAAGTTAGATCATCTTAGATTAAGTCTCACTACTATATTCCATACCTGTATATCATGGAAGTTACTAAAGTCACCCTGTTCATACTCCTGTACTACACAATGATTGCAGGCTGCCTCTTACACGGTGTTACTAAATTTTGGGGGTTTTTTTTATAATTGTTACCATATTTATAAATAATGAAAATGTCTCATAAAACTTACATGCAAAGTTATTGCTTCTAAGGAGGCTAAATTTGCATTTTTTTAATTATTCAGCTTCCTTCCAAATGTAAATGCCATTTTAAGTATTAATGATATTGACATGACCATGTATTATGCAAAAAAAAGTTTACTCTTCTATCAAGGTATAAAATATTATGTTATAAAAATGAAGGGACTTCATATGTACTTCTGTGGATGGGAAAAAAACTTAAATAAGATCAAAAGAGTCTTTTAACAGCCTGTCCTACTTAGAATGTAATTGGACTTAATGATGTTTAAGAGATCTTTTGCAGGTTGCATTTTTCTATGCAGCAGAAAGGGGATGAGAGGCATGGAAATATGCATATTGTTCATTGGGAAAACTGCCTTTTCAAGACTGACTTTCCCTTTTAGAGGGTCACTCTGTTCAGCTTGCATTATTTAACTTGCTGGAATGGCATTGTTAATAAGCTGTGGTCAAGATCTTCTATAACAAAAGCATGTAATCTGAATGATTTCCATGACCCCTCTCCCATGGTCACACTATCTCAGAGGAAATCTCAGCTGTATTTTACAATAGACGAGACCAAAATACTGACCATGAATTATTCATAGGGTCAAGTATCAGGTGAAATTCATTTCCTATTTATCCTTTTATTTTGGCTCTTTTCTTTTCAATGTAAATTGTCCAGGAGAGAACTTTCCTTTAAAATAAATTAATTTGTTAAAACCATTTGACAAATGTCAACCCATGACCTGCTTGCAGAATGTTCCCTGAACATTGTCTTTTGAGTAGAATTTCCTACTGCAGCACTGGTCACCCAAGGCACCGAGAGCTTGACCTCTCTTCTGACTAGATAAACTAATGTTATAATAGGGAGGAAGGGTCTGAAGACCTCCTTGGGACTTGTGCTTTGTGAAGGTAAAGATTCAGGTACTTTGGGAGTAGGAGACAGTGGGTGCATCTACACAAGACACTATGTTGCTGTAGTGTTGAGCTATGATGACATCACATTGGTGGGCACAAACCATGAGGCCAATGCTACCGCACAGTAAGGACAAGCTACTGTGCAGCAGAGTCAGAAATGACACATGTGCAGCCAGGATTGTACAGTAACAGCAGTTACTGTGCAGTCATCTAGTATTTGTGTAGATGCTCCCAGTAGGAGCTAAAGAGGCCTAGGCAGTGCAATGCAACATTGCTTCTTTCAGAAAACAGAGTAGGTGTTCTGTCTACACCTATGGATCAGTGGGGAACAGATCCAATGTGGCTTTTATTGGCTTTTTAGCAGACTTTCCATTCAATTAATTTTATTATAATTTATCTATCTTAGGTGCTTCTATGCCTCCATTAGCATGGTGTTTGAGCCTTAGGTTTTAATGCATTTACTCTCAAAATACACCCATAAAGTGGGGTTTCTTGGTTTCAGAGATTAAGAACCAAGTCAGAGAGAGAAAAGGGGGTAGATGCAAAACAGCCAGCAGTGTGCCTTTGTTTTCAAAAAGGCTAATGGCATACTGGGCTGCATTGGTAAGTATGTTGCCAGTAGGTCAAAGGAAGTGATTATCCCCCTGTACTCTGCACTGGTGAGGCCGCATCTGGAGTACTGTGCTGTGTTTCGGGCCCCCACTACAGAAAGGAGGTGAACAAATTGGAAGGAGTCCAGCAGAGTACAACAAAAATGGTGGGGTGCTGGGGCACATGACTTACGAGGAGAGGCTGAGACAGCTGGGCTTATTATTTAGTCTAAAGAGAAAACTGGGGGTTAGGGGGAATTTAATAACAGCCTTCAGCTACCTGAAAGGGAGTTCAAAAGAAGATGGAGCTATACTGTTCTCAGTGGTGGTAGATGAAAATGCCTAAATTCTTTAGGCTCCTCTTTTTTCCTCCATCTTAATACTACATTTCCCAGCCTACTGAAGTCCTGTTTCTGCACATTCCCAGAAGTGTCTTGCCAATGCTGAGCAGCTTGGTGCCTATTGCATATCCATCCCAATCAGAATCCAGAGGCTAGATATGCCACCCCTCCAATTGCCTACTGGATTGAACCAGTGAGGGGACATCTCAGACCACACCTAATGTTCACCTATAGCAATGCACTTCTGACAAAATGGTGGACATCACTTTCTTTTAAGTCTTAGCCAAAGGAGTTCCCTCTCCCATCACATAATTGACTAGAAATTACAGCACTAGGACATGAGATACATAGGCTCTTCTCTGGCTTATGGGATTCAGACATCTTCCACCACTCAGGAAAGAGCTGCAATCACCAGGCTACAGGCTTCTCTGCACTGGGCAGAAAAGTGAAAATAAGAGCTCAATTTAAGGCACTAAAGGGGAGTCTTGTGCAAGGGACTGGGGCATGGGGAAATCACCTGTTTTGCAAGTGAACAAGTCAGGAGTCCAAGATCTCACAAGCCAGTGATCCCACACTAGGAGTACAAAACCAGGAGTTCAGACCAGAGTCAGGCTTAGCAGGTACAAGCAGGCCAAGAGCACAGCATGCCAGCCTGTTGCCTAAACAGCTTACTGCTCTCTGTTCTGAGCTTATATAGGCCAGTGTAGTTAGGCCCTTTTCTGGAGGCATGAAATCCTGATTCTCTGATTACTTCCAGCTGGGCCCTGGGACTGAATCTGCTCCAGCTGGGCCCTGACTCATAATGACTTGGCTTTCCATTCCTAGGTCCCAGGACTGGCTCTGCATTTTATATGAAAGTCATTGGATCAGATATTTTAAAAGTCTGTGGAGCAAGCTTCTGGTTTTTTTTCAAGCAAGCACCCTAAAACCATTACACTGAAGAGCCATGCTGCTGTTTGCTTGCTGGTGGATGATCTCCAGGGAGGTGGAAAATATGGGTTTGGAGCCCCTTGGGCAAAGTGGGGAACTGCTGAGTGGGGTCCTTGGGATGAGTGCTCTAACCACTAGGTTACAGCATGAAAGGAAGGGGTAGCTGTACAAGTGACGAATAACCCAATTTTGGTGTATGTGAGAGAGGGCATAGTTGCCTTCTTTCAGGAGAGGTTTCCAGGTTGCAAATCTGGAAAGTGGGGAGTCCTGAGTTAATCTGAGAACAGTAGCATTTCAGATGCCCTCTCCCCCTTATCATTTCCTACCAGTTAGCCTTTAAATGGCTGTCTTCTCTGCTTGATGGCTGTTCTAGGGCACCTGATTCCCCATTTAATGTCCCAGAAACTCAGGGGGGCTCACTCTGGGCTGCACATTACACTCTGGGGTTTGGCATGTAGAAGTTAAGCAATGCAATATCCAGCCCAAGGGCACCAGGAACTTAGGCACCATGCTGTCCTTCCTCTTTCTCACACATGCTAATTGTCCTTTTAGATGTGCACTATTCAGTTTGCAAGGCCATAGCTACATAGTCTTGTCTGTCTCATTTTATCAATTGCCTGAAAACTAGGCTGGCCTCTGGCTGGGGAACAAGAGAATCAAAGATGCCCCTCTTAAATACACCAATGTTTAACATGTCTACCAAGTAACCTCATCAACTTTCCTGTCTCTTTTTCTATGTCACCACTTCTCTGCATTCAGTATATTCACTAACATGTTCCCAAACACTGTATTAATTGTTTACGCTTGGCTGCTCTTCACAGTTAGAGGTTCATCCACATAGCCTTACCCATCTTGTTTGATTAATTGCTACAGCAGGGACAAGGCTGTGTGTATGGAACTGCTGCTCCACTGCTGTGAACTAGTTGGAAGTACTGTGTCTCCTCCTACAAATAACCATACTCCACGGACTTGTTAAGTGCACTGGCTGAGCCTACCAGTCTTACAGTCATGCTCAATCTTGGTTGCTAAGAGTGAGACTATTCATCTTGGCAAACCTAAATTAACTGCTTCCCTGCCAAAATGGTCCCCTAGAGGGGAGAAGTTTCATGAAGCCCATGTCCACTTTCTATGACTGTACAAAGTATGTCACTAAAGGGCCATGGTCCTGTAGGGTATGCCAGCTGCAACTGTCATTTAAATACATAATACAGCTAATCAGAAAATGGGAAATCTTTCAAGAAAGAGGAAATAAAAAGATTCAAAGTAATTTTGTTCATCAAGTTTTGTAGAGAAATATTTAGCTTATTTAATATTTTTGCATATGCTTTAAGGAATATTTTTACTTCCAGTATTTTATTTTTTGTCTTACAGTTGTCCTGTTATCTTTCTTTATTATCTCTTTTTCTGCCTCCTTATCTACCTCTTCATTCTGCCACTTTGAAAAGGAGAGGGGAAATGAGGTACAGGAGAGAAACAGGAAAGTAAAAACAAGGATAAAATGAAGAGAAAACATTTTTCTCCCTTTTCATTGGAGCCATAGAAACATATACAAAAATATTTCTGCATGAAAAATGTCTACATACATGAAGGGACTTTTTTGATTAAAATGTGTTTGTTTTAAAACAAATATAACCAATGCCAATTATGATATACTGCAACCTGGTGAAGGAAAGGCAGAAGATCCTGTGTGGACAGTTTCTGGCAGGTGGTACCTTGGGTGATAAAAGGAGAATGTTTCTGTAATACCAGAAAAACTCTCTTAGAAGAAAGTGTGTTTCAAATCTTGTGCACAGGGGCACAGCCAAGATGGAGAGAGGTCATAGGATGCAGAAGGGAATTTATACATGCTTGTGTGCTTGTTGGTGTTGCTTCATTGCAATGGGGGTAGGGCACAGCAAAATGAATGGTATCTAACATTAGAGCAGAACGTAACAGGTGCAAGAATGTTTTTGAATCGCAGCCTTTGGCCAATGGCTGAATGTGAAAGTGTTTCTCTACAGTTGAGTACCTCAGTAATACAAAGCCCCATCCAGCAGTCATGACATTACACATATATACACCTAAATCCTCAGATACCAGATGTGCAGCCTCATGGTTCAAGTGCAAAGAAATAGTATCACCATAGACTGCTGCAGGACAAGTTGTTTAGGGTGGCACACCAGTATTGAAATACCTGTACTCAGTAGCATTGCAACATACCAGATTTCTTTTCACAGAGGAGTGAGATGGACCAAAAACATATCTCCATTTGCCTTAAGCCCTCTTATTTGATGCTGGCTCCAAATACTCCCTTCCCCTTTTAAGAAGGCCAGGACTCCTTTTTCCATGGTGGCTGGAGCTTGCAAGACCATGTAAAGGGCAGCATGGCAGATTCTTCAGCACAATGAGAGTGGGAAGAATGCCTTCAGCAGAGGACAAACCACCTGCAGTTTAAATGGTGAATATATGTCTATTCACATGCACTGGGTTCACCATCCCAGCAAAAGCAATGCCATGAGACAGTATGCCCTGCTAGGGCTCAGAGACACTATTGTATTGCATAAACTACATGCTGTCATAGATATGTTGTCCACAGTGTCCTCTTTCAATCCTGGGATGCAGGTCATGGGAAAGAGGAAAACATAAGGACAGTAGTGTGTGATGGTATTTGGGGGCTGCATTTCCATGCAGGTGTCACGGAAAAATCTTAAGTGTATGCTGCCAACACAGAAGAGCTGGAACTGGCATGCGCATTTAACTCTGTGAACGGAAAATTCCAAGGCTCACCCAGCACATGCCCCCTGGGTGACCTGAGGACCCGTCAGTCATTACTGACCTACTTTCCCCACAGAGGCATGCTCAGTTACAGCAGTGGCATGAGGTAATCTGACCAGAAATTGCTTTTGAGAAAGCATTTTGATTGGCCACTAAATTGGTATAAAAGACTACTGAGCCCCTCCCTCGGGGGGAGACCCGACCCAGTGTGAGTGCAGAGACTGATCTTAGCAGAGACTGTCTCACAACTGGGGAGACCCGCATGACTGAGAACAGAGGCTGTTCATCAGGGACTGTTTCTCAGTTAGGCTCTGCAGCCTATCGGTCTCCTCCGGCGTAGGCTTTCGCTGCGTTTCGTGCTCGATCTCACTTCGTTCGTGTTACATTGACCTTCTGGCTTCTGAACTGTTTTGACATCAACTACCGACCACGATTCTGGATCATCCCTGCTGACTTTGCTTCGTCTCATCACATCTTGGCTTCTGACCTCGGCTTCCATCTCCGACCATTCGTTTGTCCACCACTGGACTGGCATCACGCATTACAGTTCTTGTTTGTTAGTCATCCCTTACATAAGCTGTTGACCAGCCCTGGGACTAGCTAGCGGGCAGCCGCCCCTATCCCTCGCGGGGTAGAAAGCAAGGGCTCGCTAGTGAACCTCATGGGCCAACAGTCCCCTTTGTTGTTGTTTACCGTTTGTTCACTGTAACTGAAGAAGCAGCTATTATCTGCTTCCAAGGCAAACGGGTTTTTAACTGAGCAGAAGCTTTCATATTGGTTCAGTGTACTAATCCTAAAGGGTTAAGTCTGGTCACCTTTGTTTTGTTATTGGGGTTTATTTGCTTTCTGCAAATAAACTGCAGGCTTTGTAACCTGGTGAAATTGAGTTTTTGAACTTTTATCGCCATCAGACCGGAGAGAAGCTTTCACAAAAGTGAATCCAAATTCAACAAGGAACAAAGCTATTGTTTTCAATTTCAGCCATCAGGACTTTATCACTTGAGATCTCTATTATAGAATCCTCTGTTTTCAGGCTGTGCATTTATGCTTCTAGTGTCAGGACTGGCTGTGTTGCCACACATTTAGGACAATGGTTTGTAATGGATGGCCATCCCAGTATTATCAGAACATTATGGCCCACATTTTTAAAAATGCACTTCTGAGCATGTATCTGAGCATTTAGAAGATGGAGATTCTTCCATGTCAGTGCTTTTTAAGCTCATGGAGAAGAGGAAAAATACATAGAGAATGGGAATCCATCTCATTGGGTGCCACCAAGTCTTCTATTGTGCCGAGGAAGCAGTCAGCAGTGAGCCCTGACAAAGCCTGCTTCTGCTTTTCCACTCACTGAGGTACCTAATGAGACCAGCACTTCTAATTGTACTCGGCAAAATGAAGGAGGATTTTACATACCAAACTCTAACTGAGGCCAGCAGTGCAACAGTGTAGCCCAAGATTGTATTTTTAGCCCAGGTCTCACACTGAACTATGACCTCCCCAACACCAGACTTTATTTTGCTTGTTCCATTCTTCAGACTATATCTAAAAATCACCCTTACCTACTTCCCTTTAAATACCAATGATCTGCCAAAGATGAATAGTTATTTGATGATGAAATGCTTGGCAAATGTGATCTGCATTCCCATTACTAATGCAGCTGATAATTAGTTCTTGGTGTTTACTCTCTGAGATGAATCAGGCCTATTTACACAACTTGGTGACGTGTTGGAAGATATTCTGCAGAGCCACAAAGGCAAAGAATTTACAAGAAAAGGCATTTCATATTCTTCACAATCTCAGTCTGGTTCATAATGCAGATTAATAAAGAAAGTGAACCAGATTTGCCCTGCAGGTAAAAAGTTTCATAACCAAAGCCTAGTAAATGAGAGTTCATCACAGATAAAGAAGGGCTAATAATTCAACCAAAACTGCCCTTCTTTCCAAGTCTTGAATGTTGACCCTTTTCATCTGTTTTATTTTCCATATCTCTACAGAGCGATTTCTAAGGTGTGCCTCATTTTCTAATTTCTAATGTGGGAGTAACACTTCTTTGTGTTTGTAACAAGTCTTGCACTGGGGCAGCAAAGTCACCCTCCAGTGGCTGTCTGGATCCCGCCTTGCTTGCCCCCTGCTGGCCTCTCAGGGTCTCATCCTGCTGTTGTCTCACCGACTTCCTCTCTCTCTCCTCCTATTTTGTTGTTATAATTGGACAGGGAGGATGCCCCTAGAGAGCAGGGGTGTTTCACTTCAGGTCTTAGGTCTTTGTTTGGGCAGAGGGGCATCTTATATTTGAATAAATACAGTAAGTGAAATAAAATTAGCACCCACTTTGGTTATCTGGGCTCACATTGAGTCGTACCTCATTTCATAAAGAGCCCCACTGATCAGGTTTAGTGGAGACAAATGCTGTTTAGCAGTAGAAAGGATGGGAAAATTGGCCCAGAGGGATATTAAAGTCATTTAAAAGTTGCCTCCTTAAACATCTTTGCAATCATTTAGTGAATTGTACCATGCTGTTTAATGATGGCTCTTTTCTGGTCAATCCTAGCTATAATAGTCAATTATTGAGTCTTCAAAGCATTGTTCGTAAGTAAGCAGGTTTCAATATCTGTCTCAGCAAATTATATTCAAGCACAGTGATGTGCTAAGAGATATTAATTCTTAAGTTATTGGTATTAAAAATACATGCAAATATATGTAATAATCAGTTACCCAAATCTCAAGGCATCAACCATTAAAGAGCTGCTGATGTCTCAAGGAAAACTTTGAAAAACATTCTATTTAGAAACATTTCTTTTATAAATTATAGATTTCTTTTCTTCTCTCATCCCTTATTAATAAGAACATTTGCATGAAAATAGGATTGCTGTTCCTTGGCATTCATCTTCTGCTGTCACTTCTTCTCCACCTGCACTTATGATTCTCAAAGTCTTACATCCTATTTTGTTGCTCTGGCTATATAACTAGGCTCCCTCTTAATAAATGTTTGTCATTTTAGTTTGGAGCAGATGAATGTTGGGGACACAGTGATCTCATCTTTCTTCTTGTTATTCTTTAATGAAGGCACAAAGGCTAATAGCTACATACCCAAGTCTCTAGGAGTAAAACGTTTTTAATAGTTTTGCATAAAATGGCAGCTACACTTCAAAGTAGTTATAATGACGATTCTCTATCCCTTGACAATCCAGCAGTGAGAAATGAAATGACATGAGATGAAACCAAACTCCAGTACATCCACAAGTTAGGAGTATAAGGTTAAATTTCACATTATAATGCAACATTTCTTTTTAGAACTTCCTACTGGATTCTTATTTGTAAGACTGAATTTCCACAGCTTATATACTTTTATTATGCTGTATCTGTATATAGCACATTTCAGTTACATAACTACAAAGCACCTGTCATTGCCTTTCTAAACTTTTAAGTAATGGACGCTTAAGTTCATCTAAGAAAACTGAATCTAATAGTTTGTCCTAATGTACAATGCAGAAGCCAGATGTCACATTTTATTCAACTGCAAATGCAAACTGCTAATCAGATAGGAATGCTATTGTTCTAGACAATGTGTTTTATGGCTACAGAAGGAAATGGGACCAAATCCGTTAATATTAGATGACTAAAGAAACATCTAGGAAAAGATCAGAATTCTAGTCAAGTTTCAAGGATCAAAGAGGATGGCAATTCTAGACAATGTGATTCTATAAGGTCAGGGAGCAGGAACGTTTCTGCAAATGGATAGAGAAAGCAATTTGATGAAGAAGGATTACAGACTGTGTTGGCTGGAGGGGGTCCAAGTATAAAGGATAATCAAGGCAGTGACATAACTAGGGTGGGGCAAATAGGGCATCAAATGGAGCAGCCCTGCATCACCAGGGGTTTGTGAGTGTTGGGACCAGGGGGAGGGGTGGTGGAAAGCAGCAACTGCCAACAGCCGTTCATTTGTGATTATGGTGGCAACTGGAAGTTACTGCTGCCCTTTTCCCTTGGAGCCTAGCTGTGTCCCTACACTACTGTATTAAGGTTGGTATAAATGTGGCTGAGGGGCCTGCATGTTCAGCTGCTAATTGAAAAGTTGTGAGTTCATTTCTGGATGCAGGCAATTGATCTTCAGCCAGAAGCTGTGGCTTTGGAGCCTTTTAGTCTGCAGAAGAGAATTAGAAGGATTAGACAGCACCTTTCAAGTACCTGAAGGGTGGTTCCAAAGAGGATGGAGCTGGACTGTTCTCAGTGGTGGCAGATGACAAAACAGGGAGCAATGGTCTCAAGTTGCAGTAAGGGAGGTTTAGGTTGGATATTAGGAAAAACTTTCTCAGTAGGAGGGTGGTGAAGCACTGGAGTGGGTTACTCAGAGAGGTGGTAGAATCTCCATCCTTGGAAGTTTTTAAGACTTGGCTTGACAATGCCTTGGCTGGAATGTTCTCGTTAGAGATGGCCCTGCTTTGAGCAGGGGGTTGGACTAGATGACCTCCTGAGGTCCCTTCCAGTCCCAACTTTCTATGATTCCATGATTTTAATGTTCTTGAGGATACTTGCCTTCGACATTAAAGACTTCAACATAGACCATTGAGTGTTCTGATAAATATAAGGCTCCACTACATTCTGCGTGTATCATGTCAATCAACTATTGTTGCTTTTCTGGCTGGAAAGTGGACAGTAAAGACAGTACTGTTATATTCACAGTGGTATTTTTAAGATTCTTAAATCTTTCTTTATCTGGAGCACACTTTCTTTTAGCTGACTGCATCAGCTTACTTAAGCATAATCTTATATAATATATCTAAATTCTTCCTGCCAATGCTGAATGTAGAAATATGTGATCAAAAGTTGTGAAACTGCCAAATGGATGATAGACCCTATAATTTACCTGATAAAAGCCTACTTCACAGGGGATATTTTAATAAATGTAATGACAAGATGTTCCCAGGGAAATGCTTTAAAATGCTCAGATTGCATTCAGTCTGTAAAATCTTGCTCAGAAATTAAAAGTAAATTGATTATTATAAGATGATCACTGCATTTAGCAGACACAGTTTGCTCAAGAAGTTTTGCATTTGGTGGGCAGACAAGAAGCTGTAGAAATGGAGATTCTTAAAAATGGCTATTTATAATTACATAAATGTATTTAGCTTAAGTGATGTAGGAGTCCAAGTACCATCATTATTTAACAATGGTGTCCTGAAATCCTTCAGTTACCTAAAAGTGTTCCCTAAGATGAATATAAGCAATATGTCTACTTATCTGTCTATCTGCTCTGACAATGCCCTCCAACTCTTTCAGTTCGTGGTTGCTTCTTTGAGTTTGGGCACTTCACTCATAGTGAATTTGTGTTGAGCTGGGCCGTTGAGGGTGCATTCTATATGACGAAAGATAGCTAACTAGTTCAAAAAGTGTGACCTTGCAGAAGGCATTGGGAGAGGGAGTTTTAGTCTCTGGTTATGATCTAAATTCAATTGTTGAATGCTTTAATGCCCAGACCCTGGTGGAGTCATGTACACTTTTAACCTTTGTGTTATAACATTTTTATAATAAAGGACAAAAAAGTTGAATAAAAATGTCTGTCCATCCATCCATCTATCCTTACATTCCCACACCTAAGTAAATTGGAAACAAGATTACATATATCACATATTATGTATATATTTATTCCTGTCTATCTCCACCCTCGTTACAATTGCTTATCTTTTGAGAATGTATGAGGATGTTTCAGAAGCTAATGGCAAAATGGATACCCAATGCTGTATGTTTGTGACAAAGAGGGAAACTAAACAGTAGTGGGGAACACTTATGGCAGCATTATCAAACATATCCAGCATTTATGAGTATGTAGGGAAGCAATGTGGCCCAGTGAATAATCACTGCAAAAAGAGTGATGTTATTTTGAAAATGCCATTACTTTCTGAAATGCCCTTGTAGATTTTTTGGGTTAGAGATCATGGTTACCACTTTGTTTGTGTGACGGACTTACCGATTCAGCCCAGCATGTCCTGGGCTCAGAAAATCTTCATGTGATTGGTGGAGCCCATCCACCAATCAGGTAAGGGCTAGACAGGGCTCTGCCTGGAAGGGTGGTGGGGGGGAGGTGAGGAGCCTCCCAGACCTGAGTGAAGCCTGCATTTTTCAGGTCTGGCAATACTTTGGGGGCTGAGCCTCCGAAGCAAATAAAAGGAGCCATGTGCTCAGCACATGGGAGGCACGTCAGGGAATGACAAAGGAAGAAGGGGCTAAGAAGAGCTGGGGAAGACTTACCCAGCAGGCAAAGCAGAGCTCAGAAGAGCCCCCCTCACCAGGCCTGATGCCTCAGCCCCATCGGTGCGCGAAGTGGCGCATGGGGCTCAGACCTTGGGGCTGCTCACGGCAGTCCAGGTCTGCATCCCCTGGCAGGGGGCCAGGGAGTGGTGCATGGATCAGTGCATGGAGCCCAGACCCTGGGAGCCACTTGAGGCGGCTCAGGTCCGCAACCCCAGTGGCGGCCATGAGTGCAGTGCAGAGATTTCTGCACAGGGGGTCAAAGAGCTGACCGGGACTCTGGGAGCTGTTTCAAGGTGGCTCGGGTCCCCAATCCCTGTCATAAGGAGTGAGCCAAATGGTGCATGGGTCGGTGCACAGGGCCATGAGCAGGCCTCAGGACAGGAGAGAGCCCTAGGCAGTGGCCAGCCACTGTACCAGGAGAGGCCCTTGTCCCACGGAGCTGGAGCAGACCCGCATCACCAGGGGTTTGTGAGTGTTGGGACCAAGGGTGTCCCACAGAGGAGGAAACCAGCAGGGGCCCCTGTGAGGTAGGAGGTCCCATCCCAGTGCACAAGGGGTTGGAGGGGTCTGGAGCATCGTCACATTTTCCCCTGGCAGAGCTGCGGCCAGGCTTCCCCTCATTGAATGGGGAGACCCTAGCATAGTAGCACCTTCAACACCTGGAAAGGTGAGCAGGTGCCTCATATTTTGTCATTTTCACTGTATATTGTGTCAGTTGAGGTTTCACTGTTATATGAGTGCAAGTGTATTTTATCTTTGATTTCTACTGCATACGTGACAATGTTCTTTCATGGCCTGTAAATAGTTAATTACGTTTATCCCTGTTGACATGCTGTATTTACCTGTGTTTGCCTATACTTTCTAGTTCCAGATCTATTACTTACCTGTGTGGGTTGAAGCTCTAGAGGAGGTATAAGTCATGTATGTAATATAGTCCTGCATCATTGAATAAGTGATTACTTATCTGTAGATATGTGTGTATATATATGTGTGTGTATATAACTTTATTTTACTAATTAATAAACCTGTATATAGTTAAGCAGTTGGGTCCTGGCCTGACTCTATAGGGAACTGAGGGGAAACTGTGTGCAGTTGACAGTTTCCTCCCATAGCATCTCTGCCTGCTGACAATCCCCTTCAATTTGGAGAAGAGGGGTACATATCCTGTCTACGCCCAGGCTACCTTTGTTTGGGAGCTGGCAGAAAGGGCCCTGTCCCAGGAGCACTAGCATTTATCATCAGTCAGACATGACTGGACCTTGGAAAAAACCTGAACTTGTTTTGGATGATCAGGAGAAGCCACCATGTAAAACTCATCTTGGGTAATGCTAGCAGAAGCTGAAATGTTTTTTAAATGATGCTATGGTGCAACTGGTATAAATGGGAGCAGGATCCAGAATCAAGTGTGAGTGAAAGAACCATAAGCCGCACTGCCAGTAGTATAGTAAAAGCGGCTATGCTATCAGAAGCCACCTGGTAAGATTAATTTACCAGCTGGAAGGCAGAACAATAGTTAGCTGCGGAAAGCACACATCAGAATGCCAGTCAGAAGCAGTGCTACTACACTCTTTGAGGTAGAGACATGTTTGTACAGGAGCTGGCAATACAGGGCTCAATTTACTAAGGGCCTTTAGGTATGGCCATAATATGAATGTTAAATAATACCAGACCTTCCACCGAATCTAATTCCCTGTGGTCACATATAATCATCTACCCAGAGTTTCCTAGAACTCATCCACTCCAAATCCTTACACAACTGCAGTGTACAGAACTGGAAACACTAGGGCACTCTATACCAGTGGAAGCCAACTTTTGTGGCCTGCGTATCACAAATTAACCCCCTAACCACCAAGTCCTTTTCTCCTGCCCAATCTGCTGTTTTGTTTTCTGCTCCCTGCATCTGTGCTGCCTGTTCCCTCCCTGATTTACTGAAAGCCACACACAGAGGCCACCTGTACCACTTGTGGCACATGTGCCACAGGTTGGCCACCCATGCTATATACCATATAGCAGGTAGAAAACCAGAGGAAAGGAGAGCATTGGCAATGTATCACCAGCACAATGGTTGCGTAGTTAGTTAATATCATATTTACTCAAATCCAAGATGAGGTTTTTTTCCCCCTATGTAACATGAGGGGGAAAGTGCCTCAGCTTAAAATCAAGTACAAGGTCAGTGGTGGGGGCAGACAGCTGCTGTGGCTTAGGCTCCAGCACATACCCTAGCCACAGGTGCTGCCTGTCCCCTGACCCCCAACCTGTGCATGCTACCATCTCCTCAGCCCAGTCCATATGATTAGCATGTAGCTGGACTGGGGCCATGCTCAGTGCCTTAGGCTAGAACGGGGTTGGAGCTTGGCAGTACAGAGCAAGGGCAGTGGGAAGAAGAAGCTGGAGTGCAGGGGTAGCAGAGGTTTGTGGGAAGGGGCAAGAGGGGGAGTAGAGAAAGAGGGGAACTGGAGGCCTAAGGTTGTGGGGTGGGGGGCAGACAGAGGGCAGACACTAACAGGAGCCAAGCTGTTTGACCTTCCCACACCACCTGCCCCTGACTGCCTTCTCCCCTGCAGCATGCAGTGGATGATTGAAGGTTGACCCTCCAATAATTAGATTAAATACATGAAAAATTATAACCTAATCAACTTAATCAATACCTACAGTCTTAGCTGTGGCCAAGGTCTTCAGGAGACCGTAGATAAATCATAGAATCATAGAAAATGAGGGTTAGAAGGGACCTCAGGAGGTCATTTAGGCCAACCCCCTTCTCAAAGCAGGACCATCCCCAACTAGATCTAGACATGGCTTTGTCAAGTCAGGCTTTAAAAGCCTCCAAGGATGGATATTCCACCACCTCTCGAGGTAACTCATTCAAGTGCTTTAGCACCCTTCCAGTGAGAAAGTTTTTCCCAATATCCACAACCTAAACCTCTCTTACTGAAACTTGAGCCCATTGCTCCTTGTTCTGTCATCTGCCACCACTGAGAACAGTATCCAGCTTCATCCTCTTTGGAACTACCGTTCAGGTAGTTAAGGGCTGCTACCAAATCCCTCACTTCTGCAATCCTTCACTTCTGCAGACTAAATAGTCCAGTTTTCTCAGCTTTTCCTCATAAGTCATGTGCCCTAGCCCCCTAACCATGTTTTAGCCCTCCACTGGACTCCCTCCAACTTGTTGACATCCTTTCTGTAGTGGGGGACCCAAAACTGGATGCAGTACTCCAGATGTGGCCTCACTAGTGCAGAATAGAGGGGAAGAATCACTTCCCTCAATCTGCTGCTAAGGCTGATACTACCGCAGCTCAGTATGCTGTTAGCCTTCTTGGCAACAAGGGCATATTGTTGCCTCATATTCAGCTTATTGACTACTGTAACCCTTAGGTCCTTTTCTGCAGAGCTGTTGCTTAGCCAGTTGGTCCCAAGCCTGTAGCGGTGTATGGAACTGTTCTGTCCTAAGTGTAGGACTTTGCACTTGTCCTTGTTGCGCCTCATGAAATTTCTCTTGGCCCAATCTTCCAATTTGTCTAGGTCACTCTGAATGCTAGACCTACCCCTATGCATATCTACTATACCCCCCAGCTTGGTGTCACTCATGAACTTGCTTAGGGCACAATCCAACCCATCTTCCAGATCATTAATGAAGATATTGAACAAAACTAGCCCTTGGACTGACCCCTGATACCAGCTGCCAGCTAGACCTCAAACCATTGCATCCATTGAGTCCAATGATCCAGCCAGCTTTCTATCCACCTTACAGTCTATTCATTCCACCCATACTTCCTCAGCTTGCTTGCAAAAATGCTGCAGGAGACCATATCAAAAGCCTTGCTAAAGTCAGGTATGTTGCATCCACTGCTTTCCCTGCATCCACAGAGCCAGTTAGCTCATCACAGAAGGCAATCAGGTTTGTCAGGTGTGATTCACCCTTGGCTGACTGATCACTTTTTTCTCCAAGCACTTAGAAATGGATTCCTTAAGGACCTGCTCCATGATTTCTTCAGGGACTGACATAAGGCTGACTGGTCTATCGTTCCCTGCATCCTCCTTCTTCCCTTAAAGATGGGTACTATATCCACCCTTTCCCAGTCATCCAGGACCTCTTCCAGTTCCCACAAGTTTTCAAAGACAATGGCCAGTGCCTGTGCAGTCATATCAGCCAACACTATCATTTTTGCTGTTCTTTGTGTGTGTGTGTGTGTGTGTGTGTGTGTGTGTGTGTGTGTGTTTCTGCACCAAGCCCCATGCATGCCCAGAACAGGCAGTGTGTTACTTCAACCCAGCACACTCAGTGTCCCGTGGATACTGAGCACCTGCTAATTTTTTTTGGTGGGTGCTTGAGCCCCAGAGCACCTATGGGGTTGGCACCTATGCACACCCAGCTTCTCAAAATAGTTCCTAACCTATTCTTTCACCACTGAGGGCTGCTTACCTTCTCCTGAAACTGTGCTGCCCAATCCAGTAGTCTGGGAGTTTAGTAGTCTGGGAGCCGTGAAGACCAAGGTAAAAAAGGCATTGAATACATCAGCCTTTTTCTCATCATCTGTCATTGGGTTGCCTGCCTATTCAGTAAGGGACCCACACTTTCTCTGATCTTCCTCTTGTTGCTAACACTTGTAGAAACTCTTCTTGTTACCCTTCATATCCCTTGCCAGCTGACATTCCAATTTTGCTTTGGCCTTCCTGATTTCATCCCTGCACACCTGAGCAATACTCTTATACTCCTCCCTAATCCTGTGTCCAGGCTTCCACTTCTTCTAAGCTTTGTTTTTCTGTTTAAGCTCACTGAAGAGTTCTCTGCTAAGCCAAGCTGGTCACCTGCTACATTTGCTGTTCTTCCTGCACATTGGGATGGTGTATTTCTGTGCCCTCAGTAATGTTTCTTTAAAATACAACCATCTCTCCTGGACTCCTTTCCCTCCCAGACTGGCTGCTCTCCTTCTTTCCTTTTGTCAGGATGCTGACATTGATCATCTCTAAATTGCCAGCCACTTCTACAACTCCAACCAATTCTTCCCTGTTTGTGAACAGTGGGTCAAGAAGAGCATGGCCCGCAGTTGGTTTCTCCAACAAATACAAAAATAAACAATCCAGAAAACATTAACAAGGGAGAAAACTTTCCTTCCTGCAGCCTTCTGGTGACCAGCCAAAACCCTGAAGCAGGGGATTATCATGGACCTATTACACTGCAAAGGAGTCACTTTAAACCCAAAAAGGAGATTCCAAATACTTGAATCCACATATCTCACATGCCAACAGCTAAACCAAGAACTTCATAGCTTTTCATTTCATACCTTCCTTAAACTTACTGGCTTCAGTCTCAGAATGATTCAGGTCCCTGTTGTTTGGAAGATCACTGGAAAACATCACTCATTTCCTAGTCAGAAATCTTCTCATTTCCAGCTTAATTTATTCATAATCAGTCTGTAGTCATTTGATATAGTGTCTGTATTGTTCTTTAGCCTAAGAAGCTTTTCTCCCTAATATTCATGCTGTGGATGTATTTATAAGTAAGTAATTGTATCTCCAATCAGTCTTCATTTTGCTATAGAAGCAAAGGTCATTTAATCTTCTTTTATAAAATAAGCTCTGAATTCTCTAAACCATCTTATTAGGTTTTCTTTGTACCATTTCCAAGTTAAGTTAATCTATTTTGAACACTGGTGACTAGAACTACATATGCTACTCTAAATGGCATTATAACAATGTCTTATACACATGAGAGACAACCCCTTGTCTCTAATGAATATATCCCACTTAATGCACCCTAAGATTTCATTAGCCTTTTTTATAGTTGCATCATACTGGCTGCTCTGGTCATTCCACAATCAATCAATATGCCCAGGTCCCCATCTTCCTCACATGTCTCCAATCAATTTGCCCCCATTTTATAGCTGCAGTCTGTGTTATTGGTCCCTGAGTGCATGACTTCGCACTGAATACCCTTAATCTTCATCGCATTTTTAATACTCTACTCCACAAGGTTAACTGCATCTTCTTTTGGAATGATCTGGTCCTTTTCTATAGAGGCAATACTTCTCAGCATAGTGTCATCTGGAGGTTTCATAGTGACATTTCTAGCACCAGTTCCGAGGCTGCTGATAAAAGATGTCAAATGGGATAGGCCCTAAGAACGATCTCTGGAGCACACCAGTGGTAACCACTCCCTAGCCACATAAATCTCCTTTCAACATAACCTGCTGCATTGTCTCTTTGAGCCAACTGTTTATCCACTGTGATATGTGCCCCCATTATCTTCAGTCTGGCCAATAATTTACCATAAGGCACAGTAGCAAACATTCTGCTTATTTCTAGGTAAATTAGATACATTGCCTTGCATTTGTCTAAGCCATCCATTATCTTGCATAAAAGGCTATTAGATAAGTCTGACAGGATCTTCTTTGCATAAAGCTATGGAGTGCTTTGTCCCATTTATTCCTTTTCTTCCTTCAGTATCTGTTCTAAGACCTCACATGCTATTGAGATCAAGCTATCAGGCCTATAATTGCCTGGATCACTCTCTCTCTTTTTTTTCCTCTTTTGGCAATAGGCACTACATTTGATACTCTAGTCAGAAGGTACTAGCCATAATATTCTTTTCCAGAGCTCTACAAATGTTCCAACCTCCCCTTTCCATGGAGCTCACATAGACCACTTCCCACTACTAAAAGCAAACAGCAGCCCTCCTTCCTGGAAAGTTACATAATATCTCCCTGACAAACTATAGCACCTGCTGATGTGGAAAAGAGGTAGTCAGAAACCATTTTTTCTGCCCTTCCCCCACAAATATTGTGACAGAAGGAATTCTAAGTTTGATTATACATCAAATATAATAATTTCCATAATCATGCCCTCAGTCCTGTTTTCCATGTGCCATTTTCCTTGATTACATCTTTATCCTTATTGAAGACTTAAGCAAAATATTAATTAGCACAGTGATGCTAAACCTTTTTGCTGGCAGGCTAGATGGACAATACCTGGGTGTGCCTGCAGACCAGATCTGGCTGGTGCACTCAATGCAGTGTATGGAATTTGCACAGTGTGCTTCATCGAGGCATGCAGAGGGGGCAGGGAGCAACCTGACACCAGCCCAGCCACACACAGAATTGGGGCATTGCCTACCCCCAGCCCAGTCCTCCAGGGGCATGGCTCAGCCCAATCCAGCTATGGGGAGTGGGGGCATAACTCAGCCCTGATCTAGCAACAGGAAGGGGCATAACTCTGCCCCAATCCAGTTGCCAAGGGGGCATGGTCTGGTCCTAATCCAGCCATATGTGGGGGTGTGGCCTGGTGCTAACCTGCTTCATGGTGCTTGGGGTTTGGGAATTTTGTATTGGAGAGGGTGGCAGTATTAATTACCACCACTCCCCACCCCAAATTTACAGATCCGTAGGGAGCCCCATGGGCTAAATGCAATAGTTACATGGGCCACATTTTGCCTGTGGTCCAGAGGTTGAGCACCCCTGCATTAGAACATAGGCCATACCCAGGCTTTCCTTGATCTCCACCCCATCTGCATCAGATCATGGCACCAGTTTTTCCTCCGGGCTCTCTTTTTTATTTATGCAGCTTATTTATAAAAGAACTTCTGTTTAATTCCTAATGGACTCTTGTGAGCTGCTTGTTCATCCATACAGGGCTGTCACCCTTCCTCACCTATTTTTCCTTTGTCTTTGCAAGCTGCTGATAGTATTTATATGTTAACCTTAAAATAATCCCTTGACACTTCCACATCTAAATAATTTCTCTCTCAAACCCTTTCCAAAATTTAGCCCTTCTGCAGTCCAAAACACTTGTTACAGACCTAGTTTTCTCCACTTTGGAGATTAAATTAAATTGACTCAATTCATGATCACTTCATTACTTCTCACAAACAGTCCTTCTATAATGTCCTAGTTATGTGTCCAGACTTAACTTAAGATACCATTGCTTCTTACTGATGAAGTGATCATCTGATAGAGAAATCTATCAGCTAACGGGCAGATACAAATATCTGCCCCAAACTATTATGTGTCATATCCAAAATCAGGGAGGTTGAAGCCTCCCCTGATTATAGTCCTGGAGGACTACAAGAAGCCTCACTTGGGGTTGTGAACTGTGCAGGGCAGCAGGCTGCATAAAATTCAGAGATAGCAATACTGAGCATAAGCTTTCTTTACTCATCTACCCCAAGTGATTTATGACTATAAATACAGGTGGCTGGAGTGCCCAGATCCAGTAAT
Organism: Crocodylus siamensis; assembly: GCF_052110815.1. Taxonomy (NCBI): domain Eukaryota; kingdom Metazoa; phylum Chordata; order Crocodylia; family Crocodylidae; genus Crocodylus; species Crocodylus siamensis. The sequence goes on along the minus strand of NC_143396.1, from coordinate 134,405,768 downwards.
TCAGATCCATGGTGAGACTTGGAGGATGTTGAGTATTTCCCATACCTCAGAAACCATCTCATACAGAAGGCTGACATCAGTGAAGAAATCCAACATCATCTCAGATGTGCAAGTGCAGCCTTTGGATGCCTGAGAAAATGGGTGTTTGAAGATTGTGAAATAAGATAAACCAAGCTCATGGTTTATCAAGCAGTTGTGATCCTCATCTTACTGTACGGAGCCAAGACATGGACAAAGTACAGGAGACACCTTAACTTGTTAGAAAAGTACCATCACTGCTGCCTGCAAAAGAACCTTCAAATCTAGTGGGAAGACAGAGGTACCAACATTAGCATCCTCTCTCAAAAAAACATCATGAGCATCAAGGCGATGATCATACAACGTCAACTTTGTTGGGCCAGCCACATCATCCAGATGTTTGACTCCATATTCCCAAAGCAAATTTTATTTTTCCTGCTCAGTCAAGGTGTATGCTGAAGAAGAGGGCAGAGAAAGCACTTGAAGGACATCCTCAAGGCCCACTTGAAACAATGGAACATCAACATCAACTCATGAATAGCTCTTGCCTAGGACCATTTGTGGTAGCCAGAACAAGAGGGGTTACTATCATGAGCAATAAATAGATGTTCCTGGAGGCATCCAGCAATTGTCTAAGCAGTTAAGATTAGCTAATGCAAAGCTTGTAAGTTTGCAACCTGCAAGTGGAATTTGTCTGTCACAATTTAACCAAAGTGTTGAATCTAACTGTTTGCACTGATCATGGGACCACTGAGCCACAAAAATAAGCAGAGCTACAAGATTAGCTGATCTAACAGGTTTTTAAAAGGTCAAGCCATAACAAGATCTGACTGCCTAATATAATTAGCACATTCCAAGGAATCCAGGAATAAGAAACTAAGGGCAGAGTAATGTTAAGTTCAAACCTCAAGGTAATGTGGTGTAATATGCTTATTGGGTGAACCCAAGTTCGGGCAGTAACCTTTCATGATAATTTCTAACACCTCTTGATCCCATAGGGTAACAGTTATAGGGCAAGACTGTGAGTGGCTCTAAAGCCAATAGATTTGCATAAGATAAGGCATAAAGGAATGTGCATGTCAAGTGACCAGTTAGAAGGATGGAACAGAAGGACCACTGCTGTACCAAACCTGGACCCCAGATTCACACAGTGTGAGTGAGGACTGGATCCTGACCAAGGGACCTTCCTGGTGACCCCTCGGAGAGCGTTGATTAGGGACGCCTGACTTTGCTGGAACAAGTTGGCATGCACCTGGCATAGAGGGACTGCCGATAAGTTGCCAACCCCATGTGGGAACTCTTTGTCATTCTGTCTATCTGTTGTTATCATTCACTATTTGCTCTTTATTACTCTATCTATTTGTCACATTAAGCTTTCTGTTAACTGTTGTATGTTAAGCTATAAGTAAATTTGTTTTTACTTTACTCCCAACTCACCTCCTTGATCCCAAACCCAGAAGCCTAATGGCTGATACACTCACAGCACCTAGCCAGGCTGTGACAACCACTCCAAATGGAGGAACAGTCTACTTTAAGGATCTCAGTACTTTGAAACCTTAGAATGACAACAGGAGATGGAAAAGTGAGAGTGGCAGAAAAGCATATCATAGACCAAAACAAGGATCCAGAGCCACCCACCCCGCATGGAAACGCATACCCAAGCTGCAGCAGAGTATGTTGAGCCCAGATAGGTCTTGTCAGCCATCTCTGGACCCACATATAAGACAATAATGGAAGACAATCTTCCTCAACTGCAAGGGATTGCTATAGAACAGCATTTCCCAACCTTTTTTGCCCCACAGCACACTTACCTAAATAAAAAAGCACCCTGCATACTGGGCACGGAGTTGGGGGGGAGGGCATTGACTCAGCCAGATGGTGATGGGGATGGGTGGTACACAGCCAGCTGGATGGCATTTTGGACCAGAGCCATGCCCCTTTCCAGGCTGGAGCCATGCTTCTAGTCTGTCTATTTCCGCAGCAGCAGCAGGAGTCAGGGGGCATGGTTCCAGCCCAAAATGCCACAGCATACCTAGACATACCTGATGGAACACCAGTTGGGAAACGCTGCTGTAGAAGATTGTTTCTTCCCAAAATAAATTTCAATGAAAATATACAAAACAAAAGCAGCCCAATCAAAATTTTTCTCAGTGGGAACTCAGTGCCTAACTCCTTTAGCCACTTTTGAAAATGTGAACCCCAGAGCTTAATAATAAAACCAAGTGAAATTTGTCAATTTTGATTGAGCATCTGACTCCAAATTGATTGAGAAATTCAAATAACTTCTTCTACATTGAAACCTCATTATGTAGCTCTTCATTGGCACATGACTTTAAACTAAATCCAGAGCTTTAAACAAGGTCCTATGGGGGATGGTGATAAAAATTCATCGGCCAAGACACAATTAGGATAAAGGAAAGAGGACTGAGGAAAAGAATAAATTCTAGATAAGGGACCAGAAACCTTAATAAGGTTTAGAAAAAAGATGCAACAGGAAAAACATGAGGGCAGTCTGCAATGTAAGAATGTGAGAATCAATTTTCCTAATACGTGTTTGAAGAATAATACGGGCAAACATGCAATGTCCAGGAAGTTGTTAACAAGTGTAGAAAACAGATTTCTGTTTCTGGTCCTACTCATCTATGGATCTTACTTCTAGAGGACCTTAGGAAAGAAAATCAGAGTTCCTTCTATGGGCATCTCCTGGGGTGGCAGAACTATGATGTACTCTTTACCCAAGTCTTACAGACATGGTCCCAGCTTTCAGTTTATGAATTGATGCTTGTTACCTGAACAATGTACATCCCCATATATCTCTGCACAATCTTATGCATACATGTGAAGGCAGGGGAGAAGCTCAGCTGCAGATCTGTTCCTTAATGTACTTTTAAGTGGAAAAACATAGCATTTATAATGGAGCAGCCATTTAATAAATATTGAAGACTCAATTAAAAGTACTTTAAAAGAACCTGAAAATAATCTTTTTGTTCATTCCATTTTGCTAATGTGTTAAAGGATAGAACATAAAATCTGCATTTTCACAGCTAAGATTAACCTTCTGAGATGAAACAGAGGAAGTCACACATAAAACATAGCAAAGACAAACAGGGAAAATCAACCAAAATAGGGGAAAAAACAGGTGATTTTTTTTTTGCTGTGGATGTTTTGCCTTATCAATTATATTAAATATCTTCAGATGGTGGGAGCCAAAAATAAAACATTTTATAAAATAAATGTACAACATTTTCCATGCTACATTTTCCATGCTAAATGAATGGCTTTTGTATCATTTTGATATATTTACATTCCAGATTAGTGGCTTAATTTCAAAAGCACTCACAGTTTTGTAATTTACATAAATCAAATAACTGATTTATGCATGTTTAGCTTATGTGGTTAATACACATTTCATGAATGCTTTGGAACAGCTATAAGTCACAAAGAAAGCAAAGGTTTTTATATGAGAGCAGAAAAAAATCCCAGCAGAAGGATGCTGGTAAGCATGGTTCCCAGTCTGTGGTCTATGAACAAAGTGTGATGGTACACTATGCTGGTTCCTCTTTCTTCTTTACATTTGCCCAATTGCATAAGAAAAAAAAAATCTAGAAAATACTTGGAATGGTTTCTGACTACCTCTTTTCCACATCAGCAGGTGCTGTAATTTGTCAGGGAGATATTATGTAACTTTCCAGGAAGGAGGACTGCTGTTTGCTTTTAGTAGTGGGAAGTGGTCTATGTGAGCTCCATGGAAAGGGGAGGTTGGAACATTTGTAGAGCTCTGGAAAAGAAAAGTTAAGAGCCATACAATGGTGAACGCAAAGAGAAAGAGGATCCATATACTAGCTAATTAGCATCCTGTGAGTGCATCTACATGTGAAATTAAGGTGAAGCAATAAACTCCAAAGATGTTTAAGCCAGAGTAAACTGCTTCCAGATACAGCATTTACCCAAGACTTGTGCACCCAAGACAGCAGCAATTTAATCTAGGGTGCAGCAGATCCAGGCTGGCAGAGGGGGATCAGCCCTGGTGGCTGGGACATGAGGGTGCAGAATCTGTGGAGCTGTGTGGCTAGGCAATAGCCAGGAGTCTGGCACCCACCAGTCACCATCTACACATGCATTTCAGCACAGTTAATTAGTTTACTGGGCCTGACAGTACTATCTTACAGTGGAGTTAGTTTACTTAATACCAGTGCATGTGTAGACAGTAATGCTTTACTGCAAAGCTAACTAGTCTACTTCACAGTAAAATGCATGTGTGGATGCACCCTGTGGGCATGTCTACATGAGCTGCTTTACGGCACTGTAGCATCACTTTATTAAAGCTCCACACAGCATTAAAGCATCACTGTCTACACATGTGGGGCATTTACCTTACAGTAAATTAGGCAACTACACAGTTAGCTAATACCTGTAAATACACAGTAGCACTCATGCAGATGTTGCCTGGGAGTAAATTTTCTCCTAGTCAGCCTATGTAGCAGAGGGCCACAGAGAATTTGGAGCTCTATTTCTAGTTCTGGTGCTACTGTAAGGCCATAAAAAAACAACTGAACTTCTGGTGATCCTGTGGCAGGCAGGCAGAAGAATCTAGTGTGTCATGTGGAAAAGATAGACTGCCATGTGGAAAAATAGTGTGTTGTGCAAAAAGTAATTGTGTGCTGTGTGGCAGTTACCTGTGTGTGTGTCATGTGAAAAAGCTGGAGTATGGTGTGCAGAGCAGGTATAAAAGGAATTTTCGCCTCAGCATCTGAGAGAGACTGGGAGTGTGTCTGTGAGGTGGTTGAGAGAGCATCTTGGTGTATCTGAGGGAGTTTGGAGCATCGGGGAGAAGGGTTAGAGAAGGTTCGATTGGAGAGACAGCTTGTTTGATGAGAGCTTGGTGTTAGATGGAGAGCTTGTAGCTGTGAGAGAAAATTCACTTAATAAGAAAGAGCCCTGAATATTCCAGCTACCTGTGGTAGTTGACATTGAGTTCCCATTTTCTTCATTCGGATGCTACTGAGCTGATTCTGGAATTTTCCCATTTCCCCTAGTAGTATTAGCTCATAGCACTGAAGATACATATCATCCCTTCCTTCCATTTTTCTGTTATATGTCTTGTGTGTACATTTTATATATAATGGTGTAAATAGTAGAAATAGTAAGTTGTTTATAAGGGTAGAGCAACAGATGTTGTAGTTATTGTTTGGTGTTATATCTGAAGTAAACCATTTTCATTTGCTGGAGTTTTATTAGTGTGTGTGTGTGGATTATCTACTGCTTAGGGACCAGGCATCCAGGTGATAGATACTGGAACTTGGGCCCGCTCCTTAGTCCTCCTGCCCATCGTTTTATTAGGTGGCCTGGCCAGTATTTGACTGAACTTTTAGACAAATAGGTTTTCTGGACCCAACACTTCTCAGCTTCCCACAGGAGCCAGGAGACAATCAGCACCAGGACTGGGAAGCTCTCTGCTTCTTGTCCTGGCTTCTAGTGCAGAGCTAGCAGCTCCAGAAGTTGAGCAGGGGCTGAGAACCCAGTCCCTGCCCACCCCCAAGAGCAACCGGATCTGTACAAAGCAAGCCAGCTGCAGGCTAGCCCTGTGCCCCTCCACCCAGCAGGAAGCTCACCAGAAGCTGCCCCACAGCCAGGATAGCTCCCAGAGAATCCCCTGCTGGACAAAGAAGCCCTGCCCATCAAGGGGGCTGATTGGTAGCTATGTGTCCAGATGGGGATGGGGCCAGGAAAGCTCTGTCAGCTGCAGAGGCAGTTGTCTCCTGGCCCAGTGCATATCAGGTCCCTTCCCAATGTGCACTGGACCAGGAGACTTCTGTTGGCCAGCAGAGGTCTCCCGGCTTCGTGCGCATTGGAGTCAGCGCCATGCCCCTTGCCCTAGGCTAGCACTCAGAGGAGCTTGGAGCTCCTCCTGGCTACTGCAGGGGGCAGAACACGGGATGAGTGGCCCTATACCAGGCTAACATGTAGACGTGATCTCAGGAAAGGCTTACTGCATAGTAAGCCTAATGTGAATTAATAGCACTTTTAGATGTGCTCTGTGATCATCAGGCAGATGGAAGATGACCTGCACGATCACCTGCAGGATGGAAGGTGATCCGTATGACCAAACAGAGAAATAATATAGGACCACCATTCTATTAAAGTGCAGGCCACAAAGGGGAAGGTTTGAGGACCGTTTGTGTAGGTCACTGCAAATAACACAGTTTCATACTTGCCATGTAAATCCACCCTGTAATTACTGCTCTTCACAACTTTTTCAGCCATAGAGTACATACTCAGGCTTGCCCCATAATTAGATCCTAGGTAACATTCCAAAGATGTTTATGCATTTTTTATTAGATACTCATTTCTTAAAACTTATAAAAATAACTTCAGCACACCTTTAAAGAGAACCAGGCAGGCTCTCATACCCACCCAGAGTTCCCAGCCCTGCACGCAGGAGCTACATGCCACCAAGCTGGGCTAGTTCCATGAAGGCATGAGCCAACTCAGCCCGATGGCATGTGGATCCTGACTGCAGTGCTAGGAGCCCTGGGTGGCAGCAAGAGCTGGTCTGGCCCTGGTTGAAGGTGCATACCAGTAGGCCAGACTGGCTCTGTGCGCCACATGGACCCCGGCCCCCCCAGGTCTTAGGTGGTGATGTGTACTGCCAGGGTGCTCTTCCAGCAGTGGACCACAAGTGCCTCAATGCCTCACTGCTGGCTGCTGCTGCCAGGGGTGCCTGTGTGTTGTGGGGCAGGTGGGCAGGGGACCCATCCCTCCCACATAGTCCCTGCCACACACAGTCCCCCTGCACCTACAAACCTTGCCACAATCCACCCACAAACCCCATACACCCACCCACAAACCACCCCAGAAGCCCCCACTCACACCCATATACCCAACCACTCACAACCCCCACCCAAAACCCCACCGCCACAACCCCAATCCACCCACAAACTCCATGCCCCCCAAACCCCATACAAGCCTCACACAAATCTCACACCCACAAGCCCTACACCCTTCCCTAAACCTAACCACAAACTCCTCCAACCCCCCTACAAACCCCACATATCCCCCAAAAAACCCACACTAACCCCCCTGACACCTCTTCCCTCCCAAACCCCACATGCCACCCACATATCTCACACCCTGCATGCCCAGCCACCAGATAGGAGGGGACCTGTTGATGGGAGCCACAGCTGAAAGGGGAACTGCCACACTGAAGCCCTGCCCTGTGCTCACACTGGTTCTGGGACATGCAGCTCCAGCCAAGTGGGGCTCCTGGTCCTAGAAAACATTTGGGGGGTGTGATGGGCTGCAGCAAAGGGAGGAGGTGGCAACAGGAATGTGTGTGTGTGTGAGAGAGAGAGATGGGGGTCAGGGATCGGGCAGCGCTCTGGGTAGGAGAGCCAGCGTTAAAGTCCTCCTATCCCTCTAGAGCAGCCTGTGCAGGGGGAGGCTGGCCTGGAAGGGAAGGGGCTTGCCTAGCCCAGTCCCTGAGCCCTAGCTGAGGACTTCCCAGGAAAGGCATGGGGATCGCTGGGGCCTGGGCACAGGTGCAGGGAGCAGAACAGTAAGGCCTGACACTGCTCACAGCCACAAAGCAGCGGGTGGGACAGCTGCAGCTAGACTCATGTCCTGGTGCTGGGATGGAGCTGCTGCCAGAAGGGAGTGAGTGTGGGGCAGATAGGGGCTGTAGCTCAGGAATTTGGGGCAAGGGCATGAGGAGGGGGAGGGCACTGGTATCCCTGTGTTGCTGAGCACCCCACATCTGGTGAGTGAAAGGGGCAGGGGCAGGGGCAGGTCTGATTTTTCTATGATAAAAAAACCAAAAGCAAACACCAAAGTGTATAGATATTTAGAATTCATTTTATTACGATGACAGAGGCAGTGGTAGGCTTCCAAATTGCTTTAAAATTGTAAATATATCAATAAAACATTTCCCAACTGATCTCTCTCTATATAGTGGTGATTCATTTTGATTGCAGAAGAACGTAGATTTTGGATATTTTAATGAGAGAATTGGTGTGGGGGGTGGAGGGAGAGCTGATCAGAGAATCTGCAGTTTTTAAACAGGGAACACCAGGACCCTGCTGGTGAGGCAAGTGGCAGGACCCAGGCAGAGGAGTATGCCCAAGGTCAATACCAGGGACCCAGCTGGAGGCAAATGAGGTGGCTGACCAGCTAGCTATTTGAGGCCAGGAGAACATGCTTTAGCAGTTTTCAAAGTGGGCCACTGCAATGAGCACATCTTCTGGGTGATATCTGGCCAGATGGCAGAACGGGGGGACTGGAAGACACGATAGCTGTGCCACACAAAAGCCAACTCTGCAGCCATGGCCCACTCACAGCTGGCTCAGAGGTGGAAGAGGCTCTTCTGCAGTACCGGTACCACAGCACAGGTGGCTGTGCTGTCCCCATCTGGGTGTGGAAGTCAAGCAGCCATGGAGCCACAGGTCCAAGGGGGCGAATGCCATTGCAGGTGGAAGCAGGTCACCACCACGCAGCAGCCCCCACTACCAGACTGCTGAAGTGAGTAGAGGGTGCAGGGGCAACTCTAAGTTAGGGATGCTTTTGCAGTCCAGCAGGCACAAGGAGCTAGTGTCCCTAGATACCAACTGGCTGGGCTTCAGAAGCTCCTGAGAGCAAGTAGCCCTAAGCTGCTCACCAGGGCAGCTTTTGATACTGCTGGATCCAGAACAGGTGTTGGCCATAGCCTCTAGTTCTCTGTGGCTGAATGTGTGGAGGGAACTTGGTAAGGTCAGTTTGCCCCAAGTGGCACAATTTACCCCACACCAAAGTGTATGTTCTGGCACATGTACTGAGGCACAAAGCTCAGGCACAAAATTGTGCTGCTGCTATCTGAACTGCTGCAAGCGCATGTGCCTGCATGTGTGGATGCACCCACAGTTTCTCATGTTACCAGGTGATTCTTTAAAGCAAGCGACCTAACATTCACATACTCAGATTATCAATAATTCATTTTGCACAGTTATGGCGTGTGGTGAGACTTCTTCATTTCCTGGCAATGCAAAACTTGAAATGAAACTGTGAAATCCCAATACTGACTCTGTGGAAAAACACAGGGGTGAAAGCTTTAGACAAGCACGGCTGTGTAGTATGCACTGCACATTCAATTGTTCTGCATAATGCAAGGGAGCAGCATGGAAGGGTTTTTTGACCCCTGATATCCAGGAATCAAAAAACCTGTGGAGAAAACAGTGGAGTTGGGTGGCTCAGAGTTCTGCTGCAGCTTGCAACCAACCTCTGTGCAGCAGAATCACTATTGTTGCAGGCCCAGGAGGCCCCCAGGACCTGGGATGCCCCCAGGACCCGAAGACTGTTGGGACGAGCCCAGTGCTGACCCTAAGCCTCCTGTGATGGCTGTAAGTGTTGCAGGGCTTGCTACCACTGCCCTGAACTTGTCTCCCTGCAGGCGGCAACAGGGTGGACTTTGGCTTTGGATCACCTGGTCTGCCAGGAAGTTGGTCTTATGTTTTCTTGCCTTCCATAACTTTGATGAAATATATTCCCAGGAGTCACTGCCTGCGATGATCCTGCCTGGTCTCGATCCCTGTTTCTTCTGTGGGGCTCCAAACCTCCCCTTCACCCAGCCTAGCTTCTCCAGATGGTACTCACAAAATTCTTCTGCAGCTAGGTTGCAGTGCTGCCTGTTGTGGTCCTATTTGGCCCTCTATCCCAGGGTAACCTTTGGTTTCGATTAGGTACACCCTTCCAGGGCTGGTCTTGGCTTGTGTTCAAATATCAAAAGAAAAGGCAAAAAACCAAACCAAAACAAAACAAACCCTGGCTGCTCTCAGCCTCCTTGTTGGGCTTCGTCTATGTCCCCTTTTACCCAGGATCAGGTTCTCAACATCCCAATCGCAATGATCAAGAAAATCCCTTACTTCAGTCTTTGTTATGTGCTGGCCTGCCCTGCACCCCTATAAACATTTGCAGTCTCCTTGACATCTCTCCCATGTGCAGGAAGGCTCTACCTGTAACTGTAGTTTTCTCTGAGGCCCTCCTCTGGATCCTCTGTTGAAAACTCCACTCTGGAGATTATCACAGGCCTTGTGGACTCTCTCTCTCAGGATCCTCTGCTGCAGCTCTGCTCTGGAGATTACCACCAGCAGCGTGTGTGCGGGCCTTCTGTTCAGGGTCACTCCAGCAGGCAGCGTTCGTCTGGCAAGTTACACAGCCATTGCCTTCTGGGATGCTCAGCAGCACCTCTCTCCCTGCAGCCTGCAGGGAACTGCCCCCTCTCTGCCCCTCTGTGGCCTCCCTCCTACGATCCTGAATGAGATGCTGCTCCGGAAGTGGGGTGGGTATTTTCCTTCCCTTCCAGTCTCCAGCTGTAGCCCTGACGGCCCTCCATGCTGTGAGTTTTGTCTCACTCATTCACACCTCCCCTATTGCCCCTGCAGAAACTTGCCTTGCACCAGAGGGCATGTGGCATAGGTCTTCCCCAGGAACAGCGATGGTGACACAAGGTGTGCCACTGCTACTGTCCCTGAAGAACCAAACATCCACACCATGTGTGGACACGGCCTCTAGTAGCTGCTGAGTGCTCAACTCTTTTGAATATCTGGTAAGCTACTAAATACAGATTTAAGGAGTGAACTTCAGGTTTCTCTTTTGTAAATTCTTGACTATAATTATTGGCTTAAGGTTCAGTTCAACACTTTTCACAAACAGAAAACTGATTTAAAGAAGAAAATTGTCCCCATGGTTGATGGATTCAAAGCTTTATTTTTTAATGCTGAAGAAATTGCTTCTGTAAGTCTTCACAGTTGCTCCATGAAAAACTTAAAAAAAACCCCCCACATGGAATCAGTTGTACTAGTTCATCATCTCTTTTCTGTTTCTTCTTCCCTTTCCTTTCTATTCCTAAGGGCATTGTTATAAACATGAGATCTTTTCTTCCTTAACAGTTCATTTACCCTTGCTGCCAATTTTTCTCCTGAAATCAGAACCCTCTGCAACATCATCATCATCTCTACAGCAATTAATTTTAAAGTCACAAACCAAAGCTAATAATTTAAACAAGGGAATAAAGAAGGTTGAGCAGATGAATGCCTAAGGAGTTAAGACATTTATTCAAACAATTGTTTTAATAATGACAACAAGGGAATAGAAATACAGAAATTGCCAGATACTGACCAAGAATTAGGGAATGCTATTTTTCAGTTACCTTATTCTAGTTTCTATGACCAATGAGATGTCAGAGGAACTCTATACAGTGGAGCTACACAAAAGTACAAGAGATGGAAAGCATACATGATGAAAAGCAATGGGTATTTAAGGAAGGAAAAATGTCCAGTTATGGATACCAAATTTCTTTGATAATTTTTTTCTTTCTTTCTATAAATGACGTCAACACTGCAAATCAGGAGATGTGAGTGCTGCCTTCTCAAGCATGCCTGAACTAGCTTTAACCCAGCTAACTTGGGTACCAATCAAAAAAGCCTTACCAGCCCATGCTTGTCACTGGTTGCTCACCCAAATATATTCACAGAGCCCCCAGGAGACTTGTACAGCCTCCACAGTGTTAATGCACTTTAAAGTGTCTACGTGTGCGTTCATGTGTTTTAATTATTCATGCCTAAGTTTGATACCTGAATTTGCAAGTATCAAATTTAGGTGTGAGTAGCCTAAATTTGCCATTTTTAATGTGCATTAACTTAGGATTAGCACATTAAAACATCATATGTAGACATGCCCTTAATATACCTAAAGATACATTGTTTTCAGGTGTAATTTTCTATGTGGCTATGGAAGAGAGGCTGCTATGCTAATGCATGGTACTTGTTACCTACAGATGCTGTGCGGTAATAGTGATGTTAAACATCTACATTATGATAGTGTCCAAAGGCCACTACTCAGATTTGGGCCCCTGCAATTCCTTCAAAATCTAAGTGTACAAAGGAGAACCTGCATATGTAACCTCCATTAAAAACTGGGGTGAATGGGGAAGGAGCTGCCATGATTTCTGATGAAATATAAGTTGGGCAATTATCCATTCTGCAAAGAATAATGGGAAATTTGCTTATAGCCAGCCAACACTTCTTTTGTAGCAGAGCAGTATTATTAGAACTCATTAAAAGAAACAATCAAATAAAAAAAGATAGAAAGTAAAAAAAAATCCAATAATTAGAAACCAATAATTAGACCAACTTCAAGTTTAATGTCTTAATTAAATCTGCCTGCTTCTGTCACCATTGTAAATGGGGAAAGGATGAGCTCAGAGATACGGGGACCAGATAAAAAGAGGACTTCTGTGGCTTTCAACATTTCTAGGTGAAATTCCAGTTCTTCTGCAAATGATTCATCATTTGCTGCTTTTAACTGAAGGTTTTCAAATATTGTGATCCTTCCTACCGGGCAAGGACATAACCAATATCCCTTCTCTCCCATGTTGTGATCAATGCAGCTGCTGACTGCGGATTGACTCTGCAATAGTGGAACAATTACTGGTAAGTCATTTACCTTTTACACAATACCTTCTAAATATGTTATGTAATATAGATGCCAAACACTATGAGAAAGTGCTCATCCATCTTTCAGAACAAGTGGTGAGTTCTGGCATGGGACAAAGGCTTTGGCGAGTTTGATATGATTCCAGGGAGAATGAAAGGTCTCAAATAAATGCTTTGTTGGTGGGAGGAGCTGACTTCATTCCAAGGCTTTATAGTGTCCATATATAAAATGAGGTCCTTTGTGATGGAGCAGTGTTTTAATCATTAAGGAAAATGGAGAATTTATGAGCAAGAAAACCAGGCAAACAAACTGCTGCTGCTTTTCTTTAAAATCAATAGGAAAGCAAGAAGAAGGCACAGTTTGATTTTCTGCCACACTGTTTTTATACATCTACTTGAACAATCCAGTTTCTTTGATTTTTCACTTAACTTATTATGCCCACTTTTATTTAAATGAAGCTGCTTACAAGGTTTAGCCATTCAAAGCAAAAGCTATTTGGCAAAGCCTTTGGGAAGAACGTTTCTGTTAGCAAAATCACTACTGATGTTCAAATGGAGCCAACCAGTAGTTGCAAAAGCGTCCCTGGTCTCATCACTTCTAGATATGCCATGGTTAAGTACTGGGACAGACATGCTGGTAACAAATTAGAATCAGCAAAACACCATGTTGCACTCAGCATTTTTATTTTGTATGCATATGCTGAACTAAATATATGTGAATGTCAGAATCTATAACATTTCTTTTCACTTTGCTTAGTGCTCAGTACAAGGGGCCTGAAACAAAGCCAAGTCATCAGTGACAGTAGTTATTTATTGGAATTACTTACCAAAGGGAGTAGTGATTTCTCTTTTGTTTGCAAAGGTAAAACAAGTCTCTCCAAAAAGAACCTCTAGCTATACTATATAGAGGACTATCTGGACACAATTTTCATGCCTGTATTAAACAAGAAATTGGGTTAAATTATCATATAAGTCCCTTCCAGCCTTTGCATTGACTTCAACCTGAATGCATAGCTATTGGATCACTACCTGCCATATAGTGATGTACAAGATCTTGGCCCATGAAAGTCAAAGAGAATTTTCCCACTAATTTAAATGGAGTATAGACTTCACTTAATAAACTTCTAGTGTCTGGGATACAGCAGAGGGTAGAGGTGAAACTGACATTATTGTATTACTATGATTTTCCATCACTGATAAAAGACCTGAGTGCTTCTCAACCCTATGCTTTGCATAGTAAGAACATGACCTGCAATCTATATAGAAAAGATAGCTTTATAAGTATAAGCATGTGTTTAGTTATTTTTTTAATTTTATGTAGAACCACATTGTTATGTGAGATCTTGACATATTTTTATGGCTTCCTTGCTTTAAAGCTCTTTTACTTCCTTCATTGTTTCTATCTGTACCAACATATCAGGGGGCACATTTACACAAGACACTACTGCAATGTAGTATCCGTGGGGGCAAACCATGATGCCAATGCTACGTTACCACAGTCGTGAGCTATGCTGCTGTACCTCATTGCTACAGCATCGTAGCATCTAAAAATAACTGTGACCTGCTGGGACTGTGCTGTACTGGCGGGTACTGCACAGTCATTTAGCTTTAGCAAGTACCAAATGACTGCGCAGTACCAAATGCAGAGTCAGAGGCACATGTAGACATGCCCAGTGAATCATAAAGAAGTCTCTGTGCATTTTTACTGAGATCTTTTTTTTTCTTGGATTCTGAACTAGCAAATTGTAAATCTTCTCCTTCTTAAATTAAGCCAGAGCAGAAAAAGAAATAGGGCTGTGGAAAAGAGAGAACTTTAAGTATGAAGAAGACACATGACTAACAAATGACTTTACTTATAAAGAGACTCTGCATTTAAAGGAAGTTTAAAGGACTGTGTTTTCAGTGCGAGTGCTTGTACTTTGACATGTGTCCTTATTGAATAGGTGAAGGAAAATGGTAAAGGCAAGAGTTCATTAAGCTTATTGTACTGGTTTTACTGTATAATCAACTCATTGATTTACTACGGAACTGAGAAGATAATATTCTACAAACAAACAGACAAAAAGAAATTCAACTAGGGAAGCTAAAAAAACAATAGATGAAGCCAGATAAACAAGTAGAATTTTAGACACAGTGGGCACATCTACAGGAGATGTTTTACTGTGCAGCAGACTAATTTGCTGCACTGTAAAGCATCACCATCTACATGTGCCAGCAATTAGAGTGCAGTAGCCTAATTTACTGCACTGCCAGATAGACCCATCAGATACAAGGAGTATCCAGCACCAGCAAATTATTGTGCTTAAATGCATATGTAGATGGTGATGTTGGGATTAGTTTACTCTGGCTCAAACTGAGTTGGAGTATATTCAGTCACATTAATTGCACCCTCACAGACAGATAAACTCTTCTCCTGGCTGGATTAATTTTCTTAATTTGTATGAACCAAGCATTCTTTGATTCTCCCCTTCTCCCCCACAAGTTATAACATTTCACCTTCCTTCTTTCTTATACCATATTATCAAGTAATATTAGGTAGCTACTCTTATAGCTTCTGTACATGATTGAGTCTCATGACATGGTGAAAAACAAAATTTATTGAAAAGTAGCACAAAAAAGAATTACTAGCAGGGACAGGGTGAACTAAGGATAATATATTTTGTAACCCTTGCTTGATGAATAGGCTAACAGGTAATACAAGTGTTCAGAGTGTGACTGACCTTTGCATAATAATTGCTGATATCCTAAAAAGCAGCTGCATACTGCTGTGTCACCTAAGTGCAGCATCACTTAGAGTATATTTCCTTATCTTGGTGGATTTGGGGTAGCAGTTGTGGGTGTAAGCAATGTTTTTATACCGATGCCTCTCACTAACATTCATTAATTATCATTTGCATGAGTTTTTTCTTGCTGTTTGAATGATACCTTCTATAATCTACTGCATATCTTGTTCAGGCTATCTACTGCAAGCATAACTGTTTCATTATCCTGTGTAACTGTAACAAACAGTAAGTAATATAAGCATGGTGTGAGCAGCTTAATTTTTTTTGGCTGAATCTTTAGGTCTCAAACAGCTTGGCATATCTCTGATCTTATCTATCAAAGAGCCCGATAATACTGTGAACCTGATCAATACAGATTGCTGCAAAACTGTGTAGTTATGGTGCTATATGTTGTAACATATGGCCTACTTCTCAATGCAGTGGCGGACATATCATAAACTAGGTTTTCTGCAGTAGCATGCCACAACCTTGGTGGCATGAGTCAGGCAAAGAAGCAACATGTCATTTTCCTTTCTCTTTCCTGAGCTACATCCCTGTGAATGCAGCAGAATTTCAGCTGGCTAGCTCAATACTGTTGATCTGTCTCAGTCTAAAGGCTGGAATGTCACTGAAACTAACATATTCTATTACAGCCGAAAAATTTGGTCCTGCAAGCTTTCTGAAACAGTTAAGCTACGGGACATCTCATGTCTATACTAACAAACTGTCCTGAATAAGTTTAGTGGTTAGGGGTGTGGACACATGACACGTTTACATGGATGTAATCCACATCGGTGTCCAACTCTGCTGTTGTAGCTGTGCACAGTAGATGATATTACAGTGCCTCATCATCAGGCAATGTGGAGTTGCTGAGAACCTGTTTGGTATCCCACAATGAAACTGATACCTCTGCAGACACAAGACCACCTATACAGAGAAAACTTATGTTGCACCGGATTTTTCTAGGTCACCTTTACTCCAGAATGGACTGGCATTCATACTATGTAAACTGGTGTAAAGGCAGATGACACTGGTATAAATGTCATGTGTTTGCATGCTAAACTGTGATTTATTTTCATTATCAAATAAAGATGGTTGAACTTAATCTGTCGGTTTATGGAGCCAAATGCCTTTTACAGAAGGCAACCTATTCTTGATTAAACACTCAGGATCAGGGACACAATAGCCAGGGACATCCTTCTAAGTATATTTGGATGTGGGAACCTAACCATCACAGCCCTGTGCTTCCAGCACACACAACCAGACATGCCAAAATAAAACTAGGCGATCTACAATTCAGTATGAACTATGATATACACAAGGTATCAGCCTATTTAGGTAAAGTTGTTTTATAAACCATAGACAGTATGAAGCTTTAATTCGGGTGTTAGGGCTGTTTATGAAAATATTTTCTTAGTCTATGTACCTGTTCTGCATATAGACTGATGGAACACTATAGTACGGTCAATTTTTAAAGTAGTATTCTTAGTAGAAAAACAACTGATTCTTACCATAGCAGTACACAAAGCAACTGATAGGCCTGTACCGTGGAGGCTGTTCCTGATTCACATCAAACTAGAAGGAAAATCAGGCCCCATGCTTTTGTTTTCTGCTCTAGAAATAGGTAGATGCTATAGTACCTGTTTGTCACTACTAACACACTACGCTTCTGAAGTTGAAGCACTAATGGAGTTCAGCTGCAGAGTGAGGTAGCCTGCTGTCTTGTAGCTTGAACTCCAATTATCATGGACACTGGGAATTTCTTCCTGAAATACTAGGGTGCTGTGAAAATATTACGGTGCTGTTGGCATAAATACCCAGGATCTAGGGGAATGACTATTCACCAGAGCGCCCCAAGGGTTGACAAGATCGAACAGTCATAAACTGCTCCACAACCGATTCAGGCTGACCATAAGGAAGAACTTCTTTATTGTTCGAGCCCCCAAGGTCTGGAATAGACTGCTGCCAGAGGTAGTTCAATAACCCACTTTGAACACCTTCAAGACACACTTGGAAGTTTCTCTTGCTGGGATCTTATGATCCCTGCTGACTTCCTGCCCCTGGGGCAGGGGGCTGGACTCAGTGATATTCCGGGGTCCCTTCCAGCCCAAATGTCTATAAAATCTATGAAATTTATTAAAATTAGAGATAATCCCTTTGACCCATTTTGTTGTCATCTCAAACACCTTTAGTATTACAGAAACATCTACGAGTGGGGCTTCAACTAAGTTTAACTATTTTACAAAGAGTAGTATGTATAAACACACATCATTTAAATGAAATATACCATCTACTCATTTAACTCTTGGCCTCCACAAATGGACAATAGAGTGCATAACTGTCCCTCTTCATGTTTCTATGAGATCTCTCTGGATCAGTGTTGTTGTCTCTAGATTCATCTCAGAATAGACTTGGTTACCCATCCCACTGACTTCACATGCATAATGCCAGTGAGAAGGTGAGGAGCGAAAGCAGGAAGAGTGAGATATTGCTAAGGGCTTTTGCTTCCAGATTCCAACTGTGATCTCTCTATTGTCAATGAGAAAGCCACAGGAAAGTGAAAAATTCTCAATTAACAATGTCACTGGAACAGCAGTTGATGATATAGGCAAAGCGGTCAGACTTACTGATCCTTGGAGTTCCTGCAACTCCTAATAGTCAATGGGATTCATGGTTGCTCAACATTTCTCAACATTTGGTCCTAAAAGAGCAGGGGAAAAGAAAAAAAAAAGATTGCTTCATTCGGAGTATTGATATAGTAATAGATGATTTATTTTTTGCTGCTGGCCATTTTTTTTCAGAAACGGTGTGTGAAATCAATTGCCTGATAGGCTAACTTAAATTGTAGGAGCTATCATGTTTGTTTTGTGTTACTGGGTTGGATGTACAGCACCATGCAGAGCAATCAATATTCCTGCAGGACTCAATGACAATGTACTTCTGTTGCCATCAATGAGACATAAAAAACTATCACTGTAATTTTACTTTTTGAGATGAGGTGTTAGTGAGTGTTTAGAGATAGTCAGACAGGCATGTGGCATAATTCACATACATAATGTTAGCAGATTTAAAAAAAAATAAAAAAGACCCTGTTGCAATGACATGCTGAATATAAACTCAGTATTACTGTATGTTGGTGTAAATAGCTACCAGAGTCAGATCTGGCTAGTCAAGAATCAATTTGTGAGTTTTCTCTGAAGTTTTCAGCATTCTTTTACAACGCACATAATGTATTTCTGTATAGCACTGTTCATATAAAAATAATCAGTGCAACTGAGAGAGAAAAGGGAATGATATGACTGGTAAGCACTAAACTCAATATGTTAGCTAAGTCAGTAGTTAGGCCTATCGTGTTTAAAGTCTGTCTTTAGGCATCACAGGTAGAGATGGTCAATTTTCCCAAAGAATGATCTTCTATTGGAAACGAGTGATTTAATGAAACTGAAATCTCTTGCTGAAGCTTAACAATTTTTTTGATATTTTTGACAAAAAATTATGGAAACGTTCCAACCAATAGGCAAATGCTTCGTGAGAAACAACATTATTCAGTTTCTAGTCTATTGATATGCCATAGAAACATAGGACAGGAAGGGATTTCAAAAGATTATCTAGTCTATCCTCCTGCTCTGAGGAGGTCTTTCAGTGTCTTTGTTGCCAATCCCATTGGCAAGTGCACTCAGGCATGGGGAGGTCAAACAGTTACCTCTGGGGCCAGAGAGAACCAAAGAAAGAATCATTCCAGTAATCATCAGCTGATCCTTGTATGGCATAACTACAGCTTCCAGAGCATGTATTCATATTAACTACATTTGAGCATATTTTAACAAACTACTTTCTGTCCTTGCATTGACAAGACACTGACAGTGCCCTCATCCCCCTGTTGTACCTGTGGCGAGTTAAGGGGTGCTTTTGTTATGTGGGGTATTATGCCTGGTAGTTTGTATATGTGGGCTGTTCCTGTAGTTTGCAAGAGCAGGTTAATCAAATGTTTGCCTGGAACAGGTTAGACAAGGTTGATCCTACTTTGGGCAGAGGATTGGACTAAGTGACCTTCTGAGGTCTTCTCCAGCTGTACTTTTCTATGATCCTATGATTATATACCTAGTCTTTTGGCAGAAACCAAAGACTTTGGGAAGATTTTTATTTGGCAGAGCCTCCAAAGATTTTGTTTGGACCCCCATATGCCATACATGGATGCCAATTCCAGATGCAATTCTTACTGCACTGTTTCATTACAGCTACTCCCTTCTTAGGGATTTGACTTCTGCCAAAGGAGCAGAAAGTGCTCACAGCAGCACTCAGCCTATTGGTTTCATTGGAAAGACACTAAGAGGGATTTTGACAGTGTTGGAGAGCACCACTGAATTGCCTTCTCTTTTGTCTTCCTATTCCTATCTGTATCCTACCTGAGTGTCTTGGATGATTCACACTTCCAGACAGTAAAAGATAATTGTCTCAGTAAAATGAGGATTCTCTTTGGCAATATGTTTTCAGTTGACTCTGCATTTTTGTGTTTCAGTTAGTCTCAAGTGACATAGAAAAGGGAAATATGGGAATCATGCTAATATACTTTGCTACAAAGCTAGACAGTCCTGCCCTGGTTATACAAGTTTCTAATTTCACTGGTAGGAAATACTGACCAAACTTCAATACTAAGCAACTAATCAATCACAGAGCTAATGTGAAACAGGATTTGCTAGGAAATGCAGCAATGTATCAGCATTATCTTCTATAATGCTTGTACCTCTCATAGCATGTTTCAATATAATCAGCCCTGAAATCTATACTAAAGTCAGAAGTAGATTTAAATAAAATAATTGATATTCAAGCAACATTCATTTTGAGCTAAGAGCCAGGCCTTAATAATAACCATCAGTAACAAACCGTTGAGGGAATAGGCTGATCGAACTGCACATCAAGAAGTCTTGCAGTGGGATGGCACCATTTTCATTTTTTCAAGTTAGCATTTAGTGCAACAACACAGGGATCATTCCTGCAAGATACCGAATACCTGTAACTCAGTGGAGATTGACACATCTTGTATCTCATGGGATCATAAGCATGGGCATTGTAGGATGAAATCTGGTTTAGGAATTCAGGTCGTTTCATCCAATCAAGAATGTTTCTAGTTCATGCCTTTATATAGCTGTGGTAAGTGCACCTTTTGATGCTCAGCTACTACATGGTTGAATGCCAGATCAAAACTGCAGCCAGACTGACTGACAGAAAATCTGTGCTATTTGCCGTGTATTGTATAAATTCATTACATTCAGCAGTGCAACGTTTGCAATATTTTCTCCTCAAATTCTTTTCTGGATTTCATTTCCTATTTTGGTAGTGTTGAAGTGTTTCATAGTTTAAATAAACCTACACTCCACCACTCCTGCATTCACTTTCCAGGCTCAGTCCAATACAGCTTTAAATGAGCTTCCTCAATCTGAGTGTAGCAGGATGGCTAATTCAGAAGGGTTTTGCAGTCCTCAGTAACATCCTGCTCCCATAGCTAACCTGCTCCCATCAACCAAGCTAATTAATTTAAAGCTACCTCAAAGCATCTCCACCCTGCAGTATGCAGCACAGATGAACCCTTAGACAGCAGCAGACCTATTCAAAATAGTTGTAGTTTTGAACTGATCCTGTGCCACTGAAATAAATGGCAAAACTCACTTTTCTGTCGATGGTCATGTCTACACATGCTTTTATGTGTGCCTAAACTTAAAGCACATAAATGTAATGCACATTAAGGCTATGTAGGTGTGTGTCCACACCTGCACACACTAATGTGCATTAACATGGGTGTATAGAGCAACTTGGGACTAAAGTTAGTCCCAAGTCAATGGATACAAACTGTGTTAATGTGTTTACATGTTCACTACTGCAATTTAACTATTCTCACATAAAATTGATACCTGCTTTATGTAAGATATGATCCTTATGGAAAGACATCTATTCCCATCTCAGAACCACAATGTGGATTCTTTTCAGGTGTCCAATTTTATAGATATACACCAACCTCCTTTTTGTGTTCATATTACTCTACATTTCATTAACATGGATTTTAATCACTTGATTTTTTGCAATTTTATGAAATGATGACCTGTGATATCATCCAAGATAATGATTGTCAATAATATGCCAAATGTGTAATAAATTAAAAGGACTTAAAACCATAGCAAGGCTCCATTATTATGATGATAATCTGTGATCCACATTACAGAATAATTGCTTTCCAGTTTGAGTATAGCAAGGGTAATCCTTTCTTTGTCACTGGAAATGTAAAACCATTTGATTTGATTTTCCCTTGGTGCCCCATTGCTTCATTTGGCTCTCAGCTTTGAAAACCTATTGGAATACCCACAAGAAGAACAAGGGTTGTATAGGGTATAATAATCAGAATGGTTATATGGCCCACTTTGCCTGTGATAGGCAAACTAATAACCCAGAGTACAGTAGTCCCATTAGAGTGCAATAAAACCTAGTTAACTAAACAATTAGAGCATATCAGCTTTAGTTAGTTATTAAAAGTGAAGAATTTGCTAATCAAAAGTGACCAGAATAATGAGAAGGGTGAAGTGAAGTCAGCGAACCATGCCTGTCTTGCAATGTGTCTTGTAAAACATCTGAAAATTGAAGTGTTTGCTTTAATTTTTCAGACCTGTAGGTGTGGAAATTACTTCTTCTAAAATACCATGCACAATTTATGACTTCCCTTTACTTGAACCCTTATCAAACATAGGTCACTTTCAGACTATAATGTCTCTTCTTCAATGCATGATAGAGCAGGACAAGTGTGCAAGAAGTTTTAGTAGAAAAATGTGGGAAATGGTATTTCCATCCTAAGAAAAAATTTTGAGATTTTGAACATTCTTCCAACCCTGAATCACAATGAAATGTCAGAATCTAAAAAAAATAACCCCAAATTAACATTCCTAAGAGTATTTTGGTTCTGGTTAATTAAAAGGTTGACCTTGATATTTGAACCCCGCCCCCCCCCCACATTTTTGATCGTTTTGTTTTCAATGAAACAAAATTTTCTCAGGGAAAAAACCCCCCATAATGTCAAAAAGTTCCAAACTACGTATGGAAATTTGCCAGCCTTTCAAGTGAACTATAAAAACAATAAAGCAAAAAGTATGATGTCTGTTTTTAAATTCTATTATAAAATACACAGACAAGTCAGAACTTATGTAGTGCCACTGAATTAATTCTGCTTTCAGTGCCTTTGTTGCCAATCCTATAGGCAAGTGAACTCAGGCATGGGGAGGTCAAACAGTTACCTCTAGGGCCAGTAAGAACCAAAGGAAGAATCATTCCAGTAATCATCAGCTGACCCTTGTATGGCATAACTACAGCTTCTGAAGCATGCATTAGTATTATTTACATTAATGGCATCCATAGCTCTGCAGTGATGTTGACAGTGAGATCAGTCTCAAGTGCACCTGGAGAAAGATTTGGTAGTGCAGGATAAGCACAATTATTGCAGATAATTGCAGTCCAGCTGAACATCAGGCTTCCAATACTCATTCATGGAATCTCAGGGTGTAGAACTGTTTTAGCAGTCACTGTGCAATAATGGCTGGGATGGTTCGAGGCATCAGCCTGTCCCACAGGACTAGTGAAGTGGGCTTCTCTCTTGGTGTTTTCAAGGAGACAGTGTCTCACTTGATAATAGACTGTTACCAGGCACAGGAGCACTACAGTCATGACTTATTCAGAAACATGGTTCTCAGTAAGTGCCCAAAGGGAAACAAGATGCTCTTTGTGTTCTAGTTTACTGACCTGAGGGCTCACAGGAGATACTGATGAAAAGCCTTTCCACTTGCCACTAAAGACTTTAAAGTCTTCCAGGTGTGGTTTCCAAGCAGAATTACAAGAAGCTGTCGGAAAGGCCAGCAAAACTGTAAGGGCCTTTGTCTGCTTTGCTATGATCCTTGACAGTAAATCTCACTGCTGAGTTAGGTCTGCTCCATTCCAATGTGTCTCTACTGGGCTTTCTCCGGATGTTCAAGGCAAAAGCTGAGTCAAGGTAAAGAAACCCAGCACACAGGAGAACTGATGCCCACAGAAGCAGTGATAGCAGGGGGCCTGGGAGTGCCACTATACTAAATGATGTGCTGGTTTCCAAAGAAATAGAGCTTTTTGAGCTCATAGGGCATTGATATACATGCCAGATGTGTTCTCTGATGCTTGCTAATTAGCACACTCCAGCAGCCTCCATGTCATGTCTATTCAGTGTCCATGCATTTCCAAATGGCGGTGGGGGTACTTTAACTAAAGTTCATTGAACATGCTTTAGTTTAAACACCACACTGCTATTTTTAAGCATGGGACACTGAATACACATGATGTTGCAGGTGCTTTAATTAGAGTGACTCTCGGAGCCGTTCTAATTAAAGCGCACCCCGTCCACCCCGGAGCACATATAAGGATGCCCATAGAAGTCAGACGGTGTGGAGCTGCCGGCATTTCAGATGAAGCAGACAGTCAATAATGTTGATCTGTAACATCTGAGCATTTTTTATTTTCCAGGATTTTGAGAACAGAGAATGGAGATGTGATACAGTAAGATGAGAGAGCGAGGGAAGGAATGGGTAAGGTGGCCACATGGCAAAATTTATTAGCCACATCCACCCAGTCCTGCTCTTTCACCAACTCCAGCCAGGAAAAACACTAGTCCATCTTGATCCCATGAGGAGCATGTGACGGAGGCACATCTGTTGGAAACTAGCTTTAAAACACTATGCGTGGGTAATTCTCACAGTTGCTGCAGGGGGTGGGAATGTGCCTGAGAAACTGTTATATGTAACTAAGGGCTGTGATACATTTTCAAATTAAAGCTAAAGAGTTGTTATGTATTTTCAAGCACTAACATTATAGCTAGTTATGTCTTTTGTAGCTGGATAGTAATTTTTATCGTTTGATAGTTACTTTGTATGTGTGGCTGGTCTGAATTTACTGTGTGATTAACCAGTTAATTGTATGATAATTACTTTGCACTTATAACCAGTCTTACTTTGCATCTGTGGCCAGTCTAAATATATTGTGTGATTAACTAGTTAGATGTGTAATATAGTAATGTGCCTAAAGAAATTCTAGACTTGGCCCACCCATATACAATTTTCTCACTCTGGTTCCATTCCCATCTGCTCTAGGAAGTAGAGATATGCAAAGAACTGGAAATGAACCAACCAAACCAATCTGAAATTTCAGTAATGGTCCAAGTTTTGGTTTGTTTGAATTTCAAGTCATGATTTTGGAATCACTTCTTATTTTATTCAAACTCTTCCATTCATCCCTTCCAGCAACATATCTTTTGGTTTAATATAACAAATAAAATGCGAGTGAAAAAGCCGTATTAAAAAAACCCTTTGATTCCTGAGTTGAGAAAATAAGAGGCATTTGTATGATAGAACTTTGATTTAAAGTACGATATGCTTATATTTTACTGTAAATTTATTTTGAGTTAGTCCCAGTGGGAAGTTAATATCTCCATCACGGTGTAGGTCTCTTCAAATACAATGCACCAGAGGTTAAAATAATTCCATTTGAGTTTGTAGTGAAAGGAGGAGTGGGGGAAGCCCAGGGGATCATAACAAGGCACCTGATCTTTAAGGCAAAACAATGTAATGTAAGACTAGAAAGCTACATTTTCAGACTTCAGGCTATTTTTAGTGTAGCTCTCAATTGAAAGTTAACCTCACTGCTATAAAATAAGTCTTTCTTGAGTGACTAGTGGCAGTCTGAATTCTAAATGAGCACTAAATAATCCAGTGCAAACCCTAGATCACACTGTCTCAATCACCCAAGGTTAGGAGCTGCAGAAACCTTAACAAAGAATCTAAAAAGGGTATTATTTGTTTTAAAAAAATACACTGGCTGTCAAAAGACATTCATTCAGATTATTTGTGCATACAAAAAGCATAAATCCTTCTTGCATCTTTCCAGAGTGAGTGATGGATTTCCAAAAGCATCCTCAATCATTATGGCATACAAAATAAACCACATCCTCTACAGAATGTGAAAAAAAATTGCAGTGCAGTATTAATGTTTGAGGGGTAGATTTTTAGGCTGTATCTATGGCCATCTGTTTCTAAGGTGAGAGCAGCAAACTTTTCATTTGTGCACAGGGCTGGCCTGAGGCACATAGAGTAGTAGGGATGGAATTCTTATTAAGAAATAACCAGAGCAAAACGTCTGATTCCCCTTGCACAGTGCCTCTTGACATTTTTTGGAAAACCTTTTACCTTGGCCCGATCTACAGTACAGATATGGGCAAACCTGGTAACATCAGTCTGAATGGTTCCTGACATGGCTCATGGCCAACCACCATCCTTTCTATTCTCCACTATGTAATACTTTCATAATGCTTGAGGATGTGCCCGAGGAAATATCTCACTGACCTTCCCTACAATCTGCAGGTGGTAGGGTGGCACAGTGTCACAGTGGGCAGTTACATTGAGAAGACTGGGGACTAAACATCATTCCATAATTTTCTATCAACATAGGAAGGACAGTTCAGTCCAGTAATTCATTTCCTGTTCCAAGGGCTGGGATACTCAAGCATTGACCTTCCATTGCATGCAGGGCTGGATTAATCCTTTAGTGGACCCCAGGCAAACAAATCTGTGGGCTTTGGGCTGTTCAAGACCCGCTCCCCTCCCTTGTAATGCCTCCCACAGAGAGTGGGACTTGGAGCCATTCCTAGGAAGGAGTCACTGCAGTGGCAAGGCTGATGGAGGGGAGGGGCAAGGAAGGAAAGGGAGGCAGATGGGGCCATTTGCACTGCCTCCATAGAGGGAAGGACTGAGCCCCATGTAGCTCAGGGCCCTAGGCATGTGCCTAGTTTGCCTATGCATTAATCCAGGCCTGATTGCATGCTTCATAGTTTCATAGCTTCTAGGGTCAGAAGGGACCTGAGCAGATCATCTAGTCCAACCCCCTGCCATGCCAGGAAAGAATACTGGGGTCAAATGACCCCAGCAAGATGTTCATCTAACCTCCTCTTAAACACCCCCAGGGTAGGGGCCAGCACCACTTCTCTTGGAAATTGGTTCCAGACCCTAGCTGCCCTGACTGTGAAGTAGCACCTCCTGATATGATATCTAACCTAAACCTACCCTCTGCCAGCTTGTGACCGTTACTCCTGGTTACTCCTGGCGGTGCGCGGGGGAACAGTGACTTCCCCAATACCTGCTGATCCCCCCTGACTAGTTTATAACAGGCCACAAGATCCCCCCTCAGCCTTCTCTTTTGAAGGCTGAACAGGTTCAGGTCCCACAGCCTCTCCTCATAGGGCCTGCCCTGTTGTCCCCTGATCATACGAGTTGGCCCTCCTCTGGACTCTCTCCATGCTGTCGACATCCCTCTTGAAGTGTGGTGCCCAGAACTGGACGCAATACTCCAGCTGCGGCCTGACCAGTGCCGCATAGAGGGGGAGGATCACCTCTTTGGACCTGCTCGAGATGCATCTGTGGATGCATGCCAAGGTGCGGTTGGCCTTCCTGACTGCCTCCCCACACTGCCGGCTCATGTTCATATTGGAGTCAATGATGACCCCCAGATCCCTTTCCGCCTCCATGCTGACAAGAGGGGAGTTCCTCAACCTGTAGGTACGGTGCCGGTTGTTCTTCCCAAGGTGCATCACCTTGCACTTGTCTGTGTTGAAACCCATCCTATTCTCGTCCGCCCACCCTTGTAACCTGTCTAGGTCTGATTGTAGCCTGTTGCATCCTTCCAGTGTGCCCACATCCCCCGACATCTTAGTGTCAGCAAATTTGAACAGGGTGCTTTTTACCCCCTCGTCCAAATCACTGATGAAGATGTTGAACAGTGCGGGCCCATGGACTGAGCCCTGTGGGACCCCACTACCCACGTCCTTCCAGGTTGAGAAGGACCCATCCACTACCACCCTCTGGGTGCGGCCCACCAGCCAGTTGGCGACCCATTTGACTGTGTGGGTGTCTACACCACAGCCCGCCAGTTTCTTAATGAGAACAGGGTGAGAGACAGTGTCAAAAGCCTTCCGGAAGACCAGGAAGACTATGTCCACTGCTACCCCTGCGTCTAATGATCTGGTGATCTGATCATAAAAGGCCACCAGGTTGGTCTGACAGGACCTGCCACTGATGAACCCATGTTGGTTGCCCCTAAGCATGCAGTCCCCTACTGGCCCCTCCTGGATGTGTGCCAGCATAATTTTCTCAAACAGCTTGCCTAGGATCGAGGTAAGACTAACCGGCCTATAGTTTCCCGGGTCCTCCCTACTGCCTTTTTTGAAGATGGGGACCATGTTGGCCCTCTTCCAGTCCTCCGGTACCTCACCAGAGCACCACGAGTGCTCGTAAAGCCGTGACAGGGGACTTGCAATGACCTCGGCCAGTTCCTTTAGAACTCTAGGGTGGAGATCATCCGGGCTGGCTGACTTGAATACGTCCAACCCCTCCAGAAGCTCCCTAACTAAATCCTCGCTAACCCATGGCCCAGGTGTGCCTCCCCCGGGGCCCGAGGGGGGCCCAGCAGGGAGGTGGCTGTTCTGGTCCCTACTTAGGAAGACGGAGGCAAAGAAATCGTTAAACATGTTAGCTTTGCCGTCTGGTGTGACGACCAAGTTTCCCATGGTGTCCTGCAAGGGCCCCACATTACCCAGGACCTTCTTTTTACCCCCTACGTATTTAAAAAAGGACTTCTTATTGTCCTTAATCTGGGAAGCTAGTCCCAGTTCCATCTCTGCCTTGGCCTTCCTAACTGCCCCACTACATCCCCGAGCAACTACAGAATAGTCCTCCCTGGTGATGACCCCTTCTGTCCATTGGGTATAAGCCTCCTGTTTAACAAGAAAACATTCCCGGATGCTTTTGGTGAGCCACGGAGGCTTGTGTGCTCTCCTGCTCCCTTTGATCCTCGTTGGGATTACCTTCCTTTGGGCTTGGAGCGACCATTCTCCTTGGACACCTGGCTTCCCTCCCCTCCAGGACCTCAGCACTTCTCCAACTATCCTCCTTAGCTCGTTGAAGTCTGCCCTCCTAAAATCTAGGGCCGCTGCCTTACTGCATGCCTTTGCCACCTTGCGCTGGATGGTGATTTCCGGCAGGCGATGATCGCTGTCGCCCAGGTGGTCGAGGACCCACAGCCCCCTCACCAGGTCATCACCCGTGGCCAGCACTAGGTCCAACAAGGCGTCCCCCCTGGTGGGGCTGTGCACCTCCTGGGTTAGATAGATGTCCTGAACTCTGGCCAAGAACCTATGTGAGCATTCAGACCTGGCTGACTGTTCTTCCCAGCAGATGTCCAGGAAATTCAGGTCCCCCATGACTACCACATCCTGAGCCTTCACTACCTCTGTGAGCTGACCCAAGAATTCCTGGTCAAGCTCTTCTCCCTGGTTGTGGGGTCTGTAGTAGACGCCCACTATTAAGACCCTTTCCCCTCGACTGCCTTGTACTCTAACCCAAAGCACTTTAGAGTGCCCCTCCCCCGACTCCTTGCTAATTAACGAGGATGTGTATTCCTCCTTAATATAGAGCGCCATGCCCCCACCTCTCTTTCCTATCCTGTCCCTCCTGTACAGCCTATAGCCCTTGACATTGACTGCTGAATCATGCATTTTGTCCCACCACGTTTCCGTAATCCCCACTATGTCCGGGCTGGTGTCAGCCAGCAGGAGGGTGAGTTCCTCCTGCTTGTTGCCCATACTACGAGCGCTTGTGTAGAGGCATTTGAGGCCTCCTGTGGGTGTGTGTACTGACCCCCTAGTCCCAGCGTTGCCCTGCCCCCCATTGCTTACCTGTTTGCTCATTTTGCTAGTTGGTCTGGGATGGGCTGTAGTTATGGGTGTTGTTTGGTCTGGCAGTCTGATGTTTCCTCCACCCTCATCTTCCCCTTCCCCCATGAGCCTAGTTTAAAGCCTGCCGGAGGAGATCTGCCAACCTAGAAGAGAACACACGCTTACCTTTAGGGGAAGGGTGGAACCCGTCCCATCCCAGCATGTCTCTCATCATGAAGTGACGGTTGTGGCTGAGGAAGCCAAAGCCCTCCTCGAAGCACCATTTTTGTAGCCGCCAGTTGGCCTCCGCAATACACATTTCATGCCGTCTGCCTCGTCCACTGGCAGGATAGAAGAGAAAACCACCTGTGCACCCATCTCCTTCAGCATGCACCCCAGAGCATTGTAGTCCTCCATCAGGTGATCAGGGCTCCTCCTGGCTGCATCGTTAGTGCCCACATGGACTAGGACCATGGGGTAATAATCGGTGGGCTGGATTATGGTCTGGAGCATCCCTTTCATGTCCTGAATCCTCGCTCCAGGTAGGCAGTATACCTTGCATGCCGAGGGGTCCCGGCGACAGATGGGGCCCTCCGTACCTCTCAGGATGGAGTCACCAATGACAATCACGCGATGCTTCTTCCTCCTGGCCTTCTTGCCTCCTTCAGCTTGCACGGGACGTGGTGTGAGTGGAGTTGCCTCCTCCCCGGTTTCGTCCTCTCCGTCCTCCTCC
The DNA here is from genome assembly GCF_052110815.1 of Crocodylus siamensis. Classification (NCBI taxonomy): domain Eukaryota; kingdom Metazoa; phylum Chordata; order Crocodylia; family Crocodylidae; genus Crocodylus; species Crocodylus siamensis. Next base: position 134,376,032 of record NC_143396.1, on the reverse strand, counting down.
ACCAGGGCTGCCAGAACTTCGTACCTGTTCTCCAGCTGGACTGTAGGAACTGGTGCTGCCGTGTCTCGAGCAGCCCTGGCACCGGAGGTGACCGTCTGCCACTTAGCAGTGGAGGGCTCATCTTGAGGTGCATCCTCCTTGGTCATACAACCCTGCAGGGAAAGAAAATAGCTGTCAATTTCTTCCTCTGCCTCTCTGATTCCCCTCAGCCTCCTCCTGGAGCTCCCTCACCTGCGCCTCCAGGGCCCTAAGGCGGGCGTCTACAGGACAGCTGTGGGGGTCTTCAGTCCCTGCCCCCCCAGACCTTTCTGGGCAGCTCCCGCAGGCCAGGGTGTTGGGGGATGCCAGCCCCCCCGCAGGCTCCGTCTGGGTGGAGGCCTCAGACAAGCCCCAGGAAGGCCGCGCCCCCCAGGCAGGGGCCCTGGCAGCACTCCGTGTCGACACCATCGTAGGAGTTTCTAGCTGAGTTCGGGTCCTCTGGCCCATGCTAACACAAGTCGGCCTGTGGGCCCCTCCTGGTCCCCCTCCGGTGTGAACGCCGGTGCAAACACCGGTGCACTCTTACAGACCACGCCTGTTTGCGCGCTCTGTTCGCACGGCTTGGGAGCGCAGCTTCCTACCGGCTCAGCTAACAGGGATCCGGGGGGCTTCCCCTCCGGATCCGGCTCAGCTGCGTCGGCCACTCTGCCCCACTTACCTTAGGGGGATCAGCTGCTGCTGCCCCCGCTGCTGCTCCGTTCACCTCTGCTGCTCTCGCCTCCACTCCAGGTCAAGTAAGGGGGCACACGTGTGTAAGAAACACGTGTGCCTGTGTCCTTCCTCTCCCTGCTGCTCCTAGCTCCCAAGTGCCGGAAGCAACATCAAACCGCGGCTTTTAAAGGCTGTGGTTTGAATTTCCCACCTCCTCTCTATCCGACAATCAGGCGCTCTGGACTTACTGGAAGTGCCTACTGGCAATCCCGCCTCCCTGCTCTGCCTTGCTGGGGGGACCCGGTGCCTCCCCGAGGGATACCCCTGGGGGTGCTCCCTGGCTTGGGAGACAGTCCCCGCCAGCCCACCCTGTTTGCACGCTCTGTTTGTGCGGCTCCGTACCGGCTCAGCTAAGAGGGATCTGGGGGGCTTCCCCTCCGGATCCGGCTCAGCTGCGTTGGCCCCTCTGCCCCACTTATCCTAGGGGGATCAGCTGCTGCTGCCCCTGCTGCTGCTCCGTTTGCCTCTGCTGCTTTCGCCTCCACTCTGGGTCAGGTAAGGGGGCACACGTGTGTGTGTCCTTCCTCTCCCCACTGCTCCTAGCTCCTAGCATGTCTCCTAGTACAATGACAAAAACATGGACAGCCCCACTTAATGATTAGGGCCAAAGCTGGGAAACAGGATTAGCAAACTGACTGTGATCTGGAGACTGAGCGTATGTCCAGAGTAGCACACACGTACAGTGTGCAGCACCTTAAAGCTGTCTGAGGCATTGCCACCTATAAATGGCACATCATAGTATCATACTGCTTAGGGTCAGAAGAGACATAAACAGATCATCAGGTTCAACCCCTGCCCTGAGTACTGAGGTCATAATACCCCAGTCAAATATCTGTCCAGCTTCCTCTTGAAGACCCACAAGGTAGGAGAGAGCACCACCTCACTTGGGAGCCCATTCCAGAGCCTGGCAGCCCTAACCATGAAGTAATGCCTCCTGAAGTCCAGCCTGAACCCTCTTTCTAACAAGTTGTGGCTGTTATTCCTAGTAACCCTAGTGGTGCCTGGGGGAACAGTCTCAGCCAATTTTCGCTGGCCCTCTTGGTGAGTTTGTCATTGGCCGCCAGATCCCTTCTCAGTCTTCTCTTGTGGAGGCTGAAGATTCAGGCCCTTTAGCCTCTCTTCGTAGGGCCTTCCCCGTTGCCCCTGACCATGAGAGTGGCCCTCCTCTGGACCCTCTCAATGCTAGCCACATCCCTCTTGAAGTGTGGCGTCCAGAACTGGACACAGTACTCCAACTGCAGCCTGACCAATGCCATATAGAGGGGAAGGATCACTTCCCTGGACCTGCTTGTGATGCATCCGTAGATGTACAACAAGGTGCGGTTAGCCTTACTGACCGCTTCCTCGCATTGGCAGCTCATGTTCATTCTGCCTCTGTGTTGACACAAAGGGTGTTCCCTAGCCTATAGGTGTGTTGCTGGTTTCTTCTCCCTAGATGCAGCACCTTGCTTGTCTGCATTGAATTCCACCCTATTCTCATCCACCCACCTCTGTAACCTGTCTAGATCTGGCTGGATTCTGTCCCTCCCCTTCAGAGTGCCTACCTCACCCCTCATCTTAGTGTCGTCAGTGAATTTGGACAGCATGCTTTCCACACCCACATCCAGATCACTGATAAAGATGTTGAACAGTATAGGCCCCAGAGCCAAGGCCTGGGGGACTCCACTGCCTACAGCTGCCCATCCCTCCCCATATCCACCCATTCACCATGCTGCTAATTAGCACTGTGGTGGGTTTTTTTTACACCAGGAGATCCTGGTGTCAAAAAAACCTGCCACTAAAAAAAGTAGTGTGGTGCATAGGGCAGCAGTGTGTGCTGCCAGAAACAGACACTGGCCAACCAGAGCCATGCACTGAGCAGTGCCACTGCTGCCCCAGGAAGCCCCCAGGACCTCCGGTAAGGTTGCTGGGGCCAGCACACATGCTGGCCTCAGTCTTCCCTATGCCACCTGGGTCAATATGCTGTGAGCGCACATGCAGGGGTGTTCCCTGGGACAAAAAACAGTGGCACAAATACATGTCTCTGCTATTTGTCTTATAGGAAACACACACACCTGCATGTGTGCATTCATCTGAACATTTCATAGATTTCATAGACATTAGGGCTAGAAGGGATCTCGGGAGATCATTGAGTCCAGCCCCTTCCCCAAAGGGCAGGAAGTCAGCTGGGGTCATAGGACCCCAGCAAGATAAGCATCCAATTTACTCTTGAAGGTGTTCAATGTAGGTGCTTGAACCACCTCTGATGGCAGACTGTTCCAGACCTTGGGGGCTCGGACAGTAAAGAAATTCTTCCTTATGTCCAGCCTGAGACGGTCTTGCAGGAGTTTGTGACCATTCGACCTTGTCATCCCTTGGGGCACTCTGGTGAAAAAACGTTCCCCCAGATCCTAGTGGTCACCCCTGATAAACGTATAGGTGGCCATCAGATCACCCCTGAGCCTACGCTTTTCCAGGCTAAAGGGTCCCATGGCTCTCAGCCTGTCATCGTAAGATCTGTTTTCCTGACCTCTGGTCATGCGCGTGGCTCTCCTCTGGACTCTCTCAAGCTTCTCCACATCCTTTTTGAATTGTGGAGCCCAAAACTGGACGCAGTACTCCAGCTGCGGCCTCACCAAGGCCGAGTACAAGGGGAGCATGACGTCCCGGGATTTGCTCGAGAAGCATCTATGGATGCAAGCCAGCATTTTGGTTGCTTTACTAGCCACAGCATCGCATTGCAGGCTCATGTTCATCTTGTGGTCAATGATGACCCCCAAGTCTCTTTCTTCTGTAGTGCTATCCAACGTAGCACTGCCGAGCCTATAAGGAAGCTGCAGGTTTTTCTTCCCAAGGTGGAGAACCTTGCATTTTTCAGTTTTAAAAACCATCAGGTTCTCGTCCGCCCATTTGCTGAGCTTGTCCAGGTCAGCCTGGATCACCCGCCTATCTTCTGGCGTGGATGCTTTGCCTCAAAGTTTGGTGTCATCGGTGAACTTGGCCAGTCCACTCCTGACTCCAATGTCCACATCATTAATGAAGATGTTGAACAGTATGGGTCCCAGGACAGAGCCTTGAAGGACCCCACTGGTCACAGGGCACCACGATGAGTGACTGCCATCAATTACAACCCTCTGGGTCCGACCACGGAGCCAGTTTCCCAGCCAGCGGATCGTGGTGGAGCCAAGGCCACAACTGGGCAGTTTGGCCAAGAGGTGATCATGGGATACCAGATCAAAGGCTTTTTTGAAGTCAAGATATATGACATTAATCTCTTCTCCCTTGTCCAGGTGATAGGTCACCTGGTCATAGAAGGAAATGAGATTGGTCAAACAAGACCTACCCGCAACAAACCCATGCTGGCTGTCCCTTAGAATGTTAGCCTGGGCCAGTCCATCAAGGATGGCCTCCTTAATAAACTTTTCTAAGATCTTCCCCAGGATAGAAGTCAGGCTAATGGGCCTGTAGTTAGCCGGATCCACTCTCCTCCCTTTCTTGAAGATCGGCACCACATTGGCCTTCTTCCAGTCTTCGGGCACTACACCAGTGCACCAGGAGTTTTCAAAGATCCGTGGCAGGGGCTGGGCTATGACGCTCACCAGCTCCTTGAGTACCCTGGGGTGCAGATTGTCAGGGCCAGCTGACTTGAAGGTATCCAGCTTCTCAAGGTGTTCCTTCACGAGGTCAGCATTGATGGAGGGTAGGGGATCCCCATCACCCGGATCTCCCTGTCCCATAGCAGGCATGGGCGTCCCGTGGGACTGATGAAAGACTGACGCAAAGTACCTATTTAATAGGTTGGCTTTTTCCTGGGCGTCAGTTGTCAGTTGCCCCATCTGGTTTAGCAGGGGTCCAACATTGCCCTTGCTTTTCCTCCGGCTCCCCACATATCTGAAAAAGGACTTTTTGTTGTCCTTGATGCTTGAAGCTAGTTAGAGTTCAGTTGCAGCCTCGGCTTTCCTGGTTTGCTCCCTGCAGGACCAGACCAGCGCAGAATAATTCTCCTTGGAGGTGAATCCCGTCCTCCATCCTTTGTAGGCTTTCCTTTTTAGCCGCAGGAGGTCCGCTAGGTCCCTACAGAGCCAGGAGGGCTGCTGTGCCTTCTTGCTGCCTTTCCTCCGTGTTGGAATAGATTTAGCTTGTGCATGCTTTAGCTTGAGAAGCAACCACTCTTCTTGAACTCCCCCCTCCCTGGGGTCATGGTCCCTGAGGGCCTGACTGACAAGCCTCTTGAGCTTGTCAAAGTCGGCTTTTCTAAAGTCAAGGACTTCTGTGTTGCTGACTGACTTGCCAGCTTTACGGTGGATGGTGAAGATGATCCGCTCGTGGTCGCTGTCACTCAGCTTCCCATCGATCACTAGGTCACCGATTAGGTCGTCCCCCGTAGCCAGTACCAGGCCGAGAAGCGCTTTGCCTCTCGTTGGCCCATAGACTTCTTGAGTCAGGTAGAGGTCATCCACGCACGAGAGAAAGCTTTGCAACTGCTCGGATTTAGCTGAGTGATCTTCCCATGGGATGTCCGGGTAATTGAAGTCACCCATGACAACCAAGGTCCTGGAGCAAGTGGCCTCAGTCAGTTCCCGGGCGAACTCCTGAATGATGCCCTGAACATGCCCTGAATGATGACAGAAGCTGAACTAAATGCTACCACAGCATCTCTCTCAGTCAATTTTCTGACACAAGTGAACCTAAAGGTGCAGAAGCCCAGCTGCAAGAACTCGTGAGTCAGAAAAGTTTTGGCATGACTCTGGTCCAGGCCAGCTGTCAGCCCTGTCCATAACAAGTTAGCTGCTGTTAGTCCTAACACTTGCATGATCATGTCATTTCAGAAACTTGGTAATCGTGGTGAAACTCTCAGCTAGCCAAGCGTGTCTTCATTGGTTGATTGTGTGAAGTCACACGGTTGGTGCTGATGTCTCCCCCTCAATTACAGCCAGGCTGTTACAGCATGCATATAAACTGTAAACATTGCTTACAGATATGTTGATAAAGGCATAAAATGAGACGCAAAACTGCATAGAAAAAAAATAATCCCTGTTTGATATTCATGATAATATACAGCCCTGTTCCTCAGCAATAGTGAGCTGGCCAGCTAAAACCTATCATTTATATGTGTAATCTCAGTTTCATTTGCTGCACTGACAGTTATATGGTAATAAATGGTACATACAGACTCAATAATGGGATAAAGAGCACATTGCATGCCCACCTCCTCAGCAGACACGCTACAGGAAAAATAACAGCATAGGCATCTCTAATGTAACCAGTTCTTATGCCAACAAAGCTCCCAACAACTTCTCCCATCCCAGACAACCCTCTCCAGCAGGTTTCTTGAATGGCTTTTGTCTCTCTAGTACATGAACTATCTATTGTCTATTGCTTTCACAATGCTTTTAGAGCACGCAGCAAACAACTTGAAGATCATTATCATTTATCTGTAGTACCAAATGCTCTAATTAGAATTTGGAGCCCAATAAGCCACATGCTGTATCAGCACATGGTCAGGGAGTTTGCAGTCCAGATGAAGAGTCTGCCTTCTACATGAGGCCAAAATGCATCAGATGGGTATGGCAGCTAACAGAGCAAGTGGTGTGGGAGAGACAAGGGTTATAATGACAGAAAATAGCAATTGGCATGTTTCCAGAAAGGTACATGTGCACACGACGGAGGGAAAAAGATAAATGAATAGAATACATTCTAGAGGCTTCTCTAGGCTGGCTCTCTGGCCTTTAGCGGTTTCCTGCAGGCTGCAGGGACTAGGGAATGAAATTGAAAAAGGCTGCAGCAGTAGCTTTATGGATTGATTTGAAGACAGTGTTCCCATCCATTGGGAGCAGTGCGCAAGAACATACACAAAGGGTAAATAGAAGAAGCGGACAAATAAGTGAAACAACCTGGTGTCACTGGAGGATGAGGATAAGGTGAAGGATGTCGCAATGACAGCTGGATGGAATTTTTTTTCCAATGAAGTTTTAAACTTTTCAATGAAAAAACAGAAACCGAATGTTCTCAGGAATGTTCTTCAGCCTATTTCACCTGGAAAATGAAGATTTTGATACAGCAGTGATGCTGCCATGCCTGATGGGAGCTATAGTTAGAATCCCTCAATGCATTGTGGTCTTCCTTTTTCTTAAACAGCTGCTTTACCACTTTAAGGGAGTCAATGGATACATAGCATCATCAGAAATCATAGCCCAGCTGTGGATCCCACACCACAAGGAGAATGGGAGCATGAGGCTCCTATGCCATGACACTCAAGAGGCACCATGGAGGCACTTTGGAATCAATCATTTTCCATGTTTAGTTGTTTGGTCTTACAGTCAAAAGCCATAATTTTATAATGAAAAACTATACCTTTTGTGAACATTTTCATTCAAATAACCAATTTGGTAGGAAAAAGGTTCAACCAAGCTTAGTTAAAACACAAGCACATACATGAGTCTCATTAACATATAGAATTGAACTTGGGAATTTTCTGCCTGAAAGAATTCCCCATGGAAAAATTTAAATTTCCCTGTGGGAAACGAAGTATAAATCTCTGTGGAATAAGCATTCTCAGTTCATAGATTTCATAGACATTAGGGCTGGAAGGGACCTCAGAAGATCATCAAGTCAAGCCTCCTGCCCAAGGGCATGCTCTTTGGCAGAATGCTCCTCCATTGTTTGAGAACTAGAGTTTCAAGCTTTTTGGCTCTGTGGCAGCTTGCTAGATGAATTGCTTCAGAAATGGGTCTCCCAAGGTTTCCAGGATACTTGGTAAGCCACAAGCCCCGATCCTAAGTTCTGGCTCCTGCTCCCATGCGATTAATCAATTTTACCTGGTGGCTATTTAGTACAAAATGCATATATAACATTAGGACCATAACTCAAGGGCCCTCTTCTACTGAGAGCATTAGCCACCCTGCTGGGGTAGAGAGTCAGGTTTTCTCTTGCTCACCCCACAAATCCTTCATTCTTGTTCCCTCAGTTAACAAAATTCAACAGCAGAAAGCAAGGATGCCTTCAAGCTATGCCCTGTGGTTTGGATATTCCTCTGGCATCCCTAGTCAGATCTCCCATGTATTTCCAAGTACCTCAGTGTAGCTCAATGTGAAGCAAACCAAACAAATCAATAAAATGTTGGATATAATTTTAGAAGGGAATTGAAAAAAAATGGAAAATATCATCATGACATTATGCAAATCCATGGTGTGCTCACATCTTAAATATTGTGTGCTGTGCTGGTTTGAGCTCCATATCTCAAAAAGGATGTAGCAGAATTGGAAAAGGTACAAAAGGGCAACCAAAAAAATAAGGGGCAGGAAGAAGTTGCCATACTAAGAAAGATTACAAAGGCTTGGACTCTTCAAATGTTACTTTGGAAAGAAGGCTCAGTGAGGATATGGTAGAGGTCTACGAAATCATGAAGGGTGTGGGCAAAGTGAACAGGAGACTATTATTCACCAAGTCCCAAAATACTGAACTATGGGGTACCCACTGAAATTAGCAGGAGACAAGTTTAAACTAACGAGAGAAAGTACTTTTTTTATGCAAGGTGTAATTCACTTGTAGAATTCATTACCACAGGAAGTGGTAGAGGCAGGTTCAAAGGGGGACTAGACAAATTCATGGATGATAGATTTATTGATAGCCTTTTAATATAATGGATGGAGATATTTCCTCTGGCATCTCTAAACCAATAATGTTGGATGCCATGGGAGTAACAAATGGGGGATAGATCACTCTTGATATATCTGTATAGCATTCTCTTTTGCCCCTTCAGCGACAGGATACAGGACTAGATGAACTAATGGTCTGACCCAGTATGGCACTTCTTATGGTCTTATGTTCTTATCTAAGTCTCTAGCATATGAGTAAAATGAGTACAACACCAATGCTCCCTTTTTATTTTACATAGAAGAGCATGCTGCTGTCTGTTAGGTACATGGGTTCAGATAGATATTTTTTCATGCAAGGAGCCAATTCTCAACAAGATACCTCCCTTTTTGGCTATCAAGACAGTGATCCTATTCTACACAGAGAAGTACATTTTTTTAACTTTCCCATTTTTGCCTCCAAAGGTACACTTTATTCCAGGTAGATATTTCCCCTGTCAGTAGCTGATTCCTAATAGGATGAGTTTCCTCTTGCCTATTATGTTTGACCTAATCCTGCCCATTGAGAGAATGGGAAGCAGATTAGAATCTGTGTCTGAAGTCACATAAACCTTATTTCCTGAAAGGGGAAAGCTCTATATGATAGAATAAAAGGCACCTCTTGAGGCACATTGGCTGCCCATTAAAAGAATGGGAGAGCTATGTGCCTCTCTTGGTAGAATAGGATCTCTATCATGAACAGGTGTGAATTTTTGAGACAAATGGGGAGTGTCCACACATGCAGGTACATGTGGTTGCATCAGCTCAAATAGAAATGGTGAAAATTGGAGCCAGGGCTTTTTGCCTCAGCACACATGCTCGGACATGCACTTTGTTGTGGAGCAAATTGCGCCACTTGGGGCAAAATAACCCTGCCTGGCTCCTCCCAGATCTGCAGCCAGGGGGAGCTAGAGTCTAGGGCCAGCACCTGTGCTGTTCCCAGTAATATAAAAAGCTGCCCTGTCCTGGCCCCATCAATACTCGCTCTCAGGAGCTTCTGGGGCCCAGCCAATTAGTACCTAGGGACACTACCCTTTGTGCCAGCTGGACTGCTGAAGCAGCCCTGAGAGTTCCCTGCACCCTTTACCCACTGCAGCAGTCTGGCAGTGGGGGCTAGCTGCTTGGCTGTGACCTGCTAGACCCGGATGAGGACTATACAGCCAGTAGAGGCATCCACCCCTTTGGGCCAGCTGCCAGTTGGCTGTGGCTGCAGAGTTGGCCTCTGTGCAGAACTGCTGCCATCAAGGCTCCCTCTAAGGTGCACGCATGCATGGCCATGCACAAGTAAAAGTCTGGCCATGCACCAACTTTTTAAGGCCATGTACCCACTGGGAGAAGAGCTAGGCTGTGGCGTGGGACACTTACTGAAGGTAAGTTCCTCCCCGAGGTGAGGAAGAGCTGGGAGCCTGGTGAGAGCTCCACCAGCTCCAGGGAACTGCTCCACCTGCCTGCATTGCCTCAGGGAGTGAGGAGGTATATGGCATCAGGGGTGGGGAGAGGAGCACTTCCCTGGAGCTGGTGGAACCCATGGAGCAGTTCCCCAGAGACAGTGGAGCCCATGCCAGTCTCTAGCCCCCATTCCCACCTTGCCTCACCTCAGGGAGGAGCCACTGCCTACCCCAAGTGAGGTTCTGCTGGCTCTGGGGAATTGGTCCACTCCCCAGCCCTGATGCCACATGCTTCCTCACTCCCCGAGGTGATGTGGGGGAGCGGAGCAGTTCCTCAGAGCTGGTGGATACTGTCCGTAGCCTCTAGACCTGATCCCCCAGACCCCCAGAGCCCCAGGCCTGACCCAGCAGAGCCTGCCCCAGCCCCCAGGCCCCAGGCCTCCAGTGGAGCCCACCCCAGCCCCCTAGCCCCCAGCCTCCAGGCCCTAGTCCCCAGGTCCCCAGCAGAACCTGCCCCAGCCCCCAGCCCCCATCCCCTAACCCCCAGACCGCACTGCCTGTCCCAAGTGAGGAGTGAGGAGCTTACCTTCAGTAAGTGTCCTACGCTGCACTACAAGGGGGAGGTGGGACTGAAGTGGTGTGCTCATGGACCAAAGCAGTGCACTCACGGACCAAAGTGGTGTGCTCATGGACCACTACTCTTTAGAGGGAACATTGACAGACATGTGTTCCCCTTGCCCAGCGATCTGGGCAGCTATCACCCAGAAGATGTTCCCAGTGTAGTGGCCTGCTTTGAACTGTCAAAGCATGTCCTCCTGACCCGTTTGGCCAGGAGGTCAGCCACAGCCAGCTGGGACAAAGGTGCCAGCTCTGAGCAGCCAGGGACCTGCCACTAGCCTCCCTAGCAGCAGTTCTGGTGTTCCCTATTGGAAAACTGAAAAATCCCTGATAAAAAAAAATCCTTAAGACACTCTGAAAAAATTGACTTGGCTGTTATTTAATCCTGGAGGCACCTGACTGCCATAGGCACCTCATTTTTTTTATCATAATGTTCCTCAGGTGCCTAATATTCCACTATCTATATATGCACAGGAACACTGTGGTCTTAAGAAGACCAAACAACTAGCTTTGTAAATCAAATCAATGCCTGCTCATGATCCAGGAACCAGGTAGCCTCCCGCCTGTGTTCTGTTTGGAGATCTGTCCACTAGGCAATTCTCACGGGCACAATTCTCACTTGCTCCCCATAAAATGGAATAGGGGCTACTGCTTTGTTTGAAAGCATAGGAGTACCCTTTTCTGCAATAGCATCATTGCTAGAATACCTACTAGGATATGGGTGACCCAGATTTAACTCCCTGTTCTCATTGAAAGGATTCAAATTCACATATCCCCTTTTCCCCTAAGCACCAGGCCATAGGCTAAACTGAAACTGTGCCACTCTCCATCCTGCCTGTTGAAGCTGTTTTGTTATGCAGAAAAGAATTGGGATTTTATCTCTAGAGAGAGAAACTAAGATCAATAACAATCTATAGCCCAGTTGTTAGGACATCTGCTTCAAAAGTGGGGAAGGCCTGGTTTTCATGCCTTGCTCCAAGTGCCATTTATGCATTTTATATGAAGCAGTCACTGGAAAAAAGGACAGAAGTTAATGATGGCTAGAAAATAGTATTTAGAAGTTTGCTTTTGGGAATTGGCTTGTAGGTAAAGTAGATATTGCATTAGAACAGTGGTCCAGGGGAACAGCAAGGATTAATTGATTTCCAAAAGCCTGTTTGTGGTCATTTCCTTCAAAGCCCACTGTGTCTGACACAGGCAATTAGCAAGCAGACATACAGGCTGGGAAACTGAAGACATGTACCACACTGTTACACAACATGAGATAAAGGACTCTGCCACATTGGCCAGGTCACAGTGCCCAGTTGCAGAGCCCTTGGGATTTCCAGTTTTGAGGAACAGACCAAATTAGGAGGACACTGGAAAGAACCAAATTAGAATGCATGCATGTGATGAGTTTGTGAAACAAAGGAATATGCTGACAGTACAGAATGTGGACAGTATGATGATCACCGAGACCAATCAATGATGCCCAGAGATGCAGAGTCATCAGGAGGGAAAAAGAATACAGAAAGAGGGATTTCAGAACAGCAATGGGTCCCCAAGAGGGGAATCTGAGGCCACCATGGACAGAGGGCATACCACCAGCCCATCTCACCCACCCACTGGGAAGGGGGTGGACCTTAGCCTTTGACATCCTAGATCGCTGACATCTGACATTTAAGAAAGAACCTCAGGGTGAAGCTCGCATACTGGTCAAATGTACCTTGACCCTGTGACATCTCTAGGACTGGTAGATATAGAATTGCTTGCATTATTCTTATCTGTTCTCACTGTGTATCAATAAAATTTGCCTATTATCAAATAGAGAGATTGTGGTCAGTCTGAGGGTCTGGGTCCATCTGGAACAAGGTATCTGCATCATAAATCCCGTGCTGACAGTTAAAATACTAAAATTTGGCCTGGTATTGCCTAAGTTCCTTTGTGAATGTAACCCTGACTACTTATTTTCTATGTCATGGTGTCAAAATGTTACACTTCTTCAGTACAACACAAAGAGGAAGTAATCAGATCTGGAAAAGAGAATAAGATGTTTCAATCTGTATAATACAGCACCTACACTCAACAATGTAATATAACTGGGATGACATGATTTGGTATATACTATTATGCAGTACTAATACTGACATGTCCTGAAATCATTAATAATACTGTGCTTACTTGAATAAAGGATGACCCCCTCAATGATTAAGATTCTATATATGGAAAAAAATAATTCTAATATAATAAAAGGCTTTGTCTGTCTGTCTGTCCATAATGCTTCTGGCCAAGTACTCATGCACCACGAAGAGGGCAGGCAGTAATTGGCTGGCTGGCCCAAGCTGCACAGGCCCAAATTTGAGCCACTGCCAGGGAAGTTTGGTGGAGGGATACATGCCCCAGCTGTCCCAGCAGCAGGGCTCGCCCCCTCACCTCCCTGCCACAGGGTGAAGGCAGGGATCATGGTGGCCGCACCCCACCGCCACATGGCATGGACACCCCCCCAGAACAGCCAGCAAGGAGGGGGAGGATGCAGGGCTCCATTCCCGCCCCTCCCCCATCATTCTCGATGGTGGTCAATTTGCTAGTTTGATATAATTTTCTAGGTATAGAAACTAATTGTTGGAGGTTTGGTTTGTATTTGTCCCCCATCCCACTGCTACAGCAAGGAAAATAAATTTAGGGGAGAGCAGGTGACCCTCTGCCTGGCCCCCCACCCCAAGATTTTTCCCCTGCAGCTCCTTCCCCACACCTTTATTGTTAGATCCTGCTCTAAGAGGCACATGGAAGTGAGGGAAAATCTTAACACTGACTTTGGATTATGGGTGTCCATAGACTTAGAACATTCAGAAGTGATGATCATTACCTTTTTTTAACATACTGAAAGTTTTAGCACAGGTACTCCATAAATACACTTTCAAGCAGCACTCTTGTGTCTACTTAAATATAATACATACTCTGCATATTAGTTAAAAGCCAAAAGTCTCAGGATTTACAGTGTAGTTCATTTGGCTGGGCTCCAGCAGAGTTAACAAAACATTTCAAACCATGGTGACCCCATAGCTCAGAACTTCTTAGTTTGTATGTATACTTCAAATATCCCCCACAAAGGATCCATGTGCTAATTAGCCCTTCTCTCCCCTCATTCATTACTGGAACCAAATGTTCTTTTCATGACTCCTGGGGTGCTCCATAAACTTGTATGTAGATGAGGTGCAGGGCAACCTGATCTGGCTCCACTTCATGGAGACCAGGGCCATACTAATCATATGTGCAAGGATGAGAGAGAGGGTGATAAAGGAATTCTGACTGAAAGTGTTTGGGGTCCTTTTTGGTGATATTTCCATTTATTTAAGGTTGGTGAAGAAACAGGAGAAATTGGAAATGGGAGAAAAATAAACAGTTCACCTGTGGGAGTGAAGAGGAAGTCAAAATTTATTTGGTGTAGTGGCTCACTATGACCTGAAAAAGAGTTAGTGCTGAGGGGGACTGCATGCAATGGGACCTACTATAAATATCTTATTCAGTTAGTATGCACTAACCTATCCTTGTGGTAGGTTTTTATCAATATGTTTGCTCAATATGGTCCATGTGTTTTATTGTCATGCTCAGTGCTGTCTGCAGTTAATCAACTTCATGCTTGGTTTTCATTACTTAACGTATGCTATCTTTGGCAGCAGTTTAATATTAGACAATATATTTAATGAGGTTTTCTTGTGTGCAAATGCAAGAGAGGAAGCTTTTTTCCCCTCATGCTGGGTGGGAGAAAAATGTATTTTATATTTGAGTAAATATGGTAATAGTAATAATGGTGATGATGATGTGAAAAATTAGTTTCAAAACTAAAATTCCATTTTTGAGTTAAAGTTTGAATTGAGGTTCCTCTGCATAGCTTAGTAATGCACATTATCTTAAGTCCCATTGCATGAACTATGCACTAAGGCTGGAATTCTATTTTCCTTTGCCCATCTAAGTAGCACGTTTTTAGTTATCTAAGTGGTAGTTTAGGACTTACAAATAGGTAAGGATTCTGTTTCCCAGATGGTTAGCTTTGGGCATATAGATGATAATGTATACGTGTACCTGAGTGTCAGTCCTGGAAACATAATGGAGGAGGAGAGCACTTACATGTTTTAGCCTCAGTAGTGAGATGTTAGGCAACTCACCCAGCAATCGAGAAACTAGACTCCAGGCATGGGAGGATCTAGGATTTTGAAAAGGGGGGTGCGGTATAATCCTTTGTATTACATATATTCCTCCAGGTAAAAAGAAACTAGAAGCTTTACTAGTATACTAAGGGCCTGGGGCTATATTATTCGGTTTAATATTTGTTTTTGCTTCAATTTAACTTGATTGGAATGAGTTAAAAACAGTCTGCAAGGCTGTGAAATAAGAGCTACATTTTTTAGGAGCAGCTAACCTAAAACAGAATTGCAGGAGGCTAGCTTGATTGGTGGGACATCAAGACAATTAAAAAAGGAGAGAGGGTCATTAATACCTGTGGAATGAAGAGTTTAGAAGGAATCAGGTAGATTTTAATAAGCCATAAATTCAATAAATGCTCTCACAGCTGCCTGAACAGAAATGCTGCTGCCACTAACAGGCAGTTGGTTTTGAACTTTGGGTAGAGCAGGAATCAAAAAGGAGGTGTAACAGCTAATGTACCCCACTCCCTGGATCCACCCCAGACTCCAGGTTTGGCTTCCCTAGAAAGGGTTTGAACTTAAATCACCTGGACTGCTTATGTACAACACTCTTACCGTCACACTATGAGCCAGGCAGTTCCCTGTCTTCACTACACCTTTTGAAGTGGACCCACTGCCCCTTGCATGTCATAGTTATTAGGAAAAATATGAATAGTGAGCACTACAGTGGGGAAGGTTCTGTTTTACTACCAACAAGGTTCCAGGCTAGAAGGCAGTCCCTCTACCTTGCCAGACTAGTAACCATCATATATCATCACCCTTACCCACATATCTCCTTCTCTTGGCTGCTCAGGGGACCAGTTTCAGTATCAGTGCCTGTGAACAGACAATAGAATGCCTGACCTGTGGTTGACAGAGCTCTGTGCTAGGACAGGGGTGTCAAAGATTCAGATCCAGGTTGTGGAGCAGAATTACTTGGTCCCCAGTACTGCCCCTGGCACTTGCATTGATCCACATGCCACATACAGCACACACCGGACAGATCCCAGGGTATGTACTGTACGCTCCCGGACCCACGCTACATGTGGCACCCATGTGGGGCTCAGTCTAGCCCCCACCTCCATGTGCTGGATCCTGTGCCCCTGGCACCCACTCCACCAGTCCAGAATTACTCTGTGTGTGTTCCCTACTCCAGCCTGTCCAGAACACGAGCTACACATGGCACCTGCTCCAGCCAGTATAGGACATGTAATGCATGCAGAGACCACTCTTGCCAGTCTGGGGCAGGCACCTTGGGCAGCATGAGTTCTGGACTGCTTGTAATGGGTGTTACAAGCTGCAGACTCCTGGCCCGCCTGAGTGGGCAACATAGGTTCTGGATCTATCATGCAGTGGGACAGCGTTTTGACACCCCTGCGCTAGGAAGAGAAAGAAAAGCAGGTTAAAATTCCCTATGGGTGAAGAGGGCCTAGAACATGGGTTTCTAGCTTCCTGGATGAATGCCCTAGTCACTCAGATACTGGGGCTGAAAACATGGATATACCCTCCTCCTGCTGAATCTAAAAGCCACCATTTTTAGGCTATGGATGCCTGTGGTCCAGAAGGGTCATGTACACATACATAGCCATGCATGTGCCCAGCCAGTGTGTAAGCTACTGCACATGCTTAGTCTGCACACCTAGTGTTCACATGTACTTATGTATCTACACTGCCAGGAAGCAGAATTGCCACCTGCAGATAAGCGCCCAAAATGCTACTTGGATAACTAAAAAGCCGCCACTTACATGAAAAAAGGGAAATAGAATTTCACCCAAAGTTCATTGTATGATTCTTTCAGACTGTGGATTGTGGAGAGGAGCTCATGCTGTGCTGAAAGGAAGCTGAATATGCATCTCAAATCCTGCTCTTCTTTGTGTGCTTGCACAGCATGAGTTATTAAAGGGAGTGTGTACTGTCAAAGACGTAGTGAGCAAGCCTGGGAGATTCAGAACCTGACTGACCCATGCATGTACATGGTCTGTTGGCATTGATCCATGCCATCAGCCCCATAGATCACTGTAGTTCTGCCAACACCACTACTGCACCCCCTCTGCTCACAGATTACAAACAGCTGGCTTAATGCTCATGTGAGGAATCAGCTAACTGTGCTGTCTCCCCACACTGCGCTAGCTTTGGCTTTAAGAACACACATATAAATAGGGCCTAGTTTAAATTGTTGTGATTTTCCATTTTTCGTGAAAATCACTAAATTAAGGGCACAGACAGAAGTGATAATTTTCAGTCAATCTGGGCACAGAAAGTGGTATAGCCATGACGAAACACAAGTGCATGGCTGCAGACTGCTTCAAAAATGGCCAATTGGGTGAAAATCTAAACCCTCTTTGGATGAAGATTCTCCCTCCAGCACTGGCTGGAGAACCCCTAGAATGACCTCCCTCTGCTCCCTTTCCCTACTCCCATTCTGAAACAAGGACAGGCTGGGAGAGAGGAGGGGACATTGCAAGGGGTAACTGGCTACAGGCTGCAGTCATCAGCTAGACTTCCCTCCCCACTGGAATCAAAGGTGAACTTCTGTTTGGTCTGGGGGATTGTTGTAACTCAGAACATTTCCTACAAAGTGCTCTCAGTTATAGCAGGGAGCTGCACTTCTGTTTGTGCCCTAAGTGATTTTCACGAAAAATATGATTGGCAAGGAAATGTCATGATATGGCTGCTTGCTGAGGAGCTCCCCAGCAAGCATCCATATCGTGTGGCATTTCCTTGCAAAAAGACTGAGCCTTGGGGCACCTGCACCACTGCACAGTGCCCACCCCAGCCAGCAGCAGCGCATCACTGGGCAGGGCCAGGCAGGCAGTGGGAAGGGAAGTGCTCTGTGCTGCCCCAGCAAGGCTCTTGCATGTGAAGTGGAGCCAGGGGAAGGGGTTATGGCAGCAGAAGGTGAAGCTGAGGGGCAGCAGCCCTTACATGCAAGTGATGCTGCCCATACTTCAGCCCCACCCCACTTGTAACACTTTGCTGGCTGTGGGTGTTGCTGAGCCATGCTAAATGAGTTCAGCTGGGCTGGGGCACCCCACTTGTGAGCAATGCTGCCCACACTCCATCCCCTCCCCCCCACCTCACTTGCATGTGGGGGGCCCCAGTCTGGCTGAACTTGCCCAACATCACAGCGGCAGTGCCTTGGCGGTGCCTACAGCTTACAGCCAACAAAGGGTTGTGAAGCAGGTGGCGGGGGGAGGAGGAGTTGCAGCGTGGGCTGCATCACTAGCACGTCAGGTCCCTAGCCCAGCCAAACTCATCAAGCATCACAAGTTTGTTGGCTGTGGATTCTGAGCACTGCTGCAATGCCAAGCTGCCATGATGCTGAATGAATTCAGCTGGGCTGGGTCAGGTGATGGGCATGCTGCCAGGTGAGCCTGCCCTTCCTTCCCTTCCCTGATCACTAGCATTGTGGCCTGATTGTGGAGGAGGCGCCATGATATAGACACAAAAACACTGCCCCCTGCCACAATCAGGCAGCACCATACCTAGACTCCTGGCAGCCCTGGGTGAACTTTTTGTATATGGCCCCCCTTCACCAGAGATACTGATAATAATAATACAAGAAATTCCCATTTTTGGTCCCCTTTTCTGTCCAGGCCCTGGGCAGGCACCCAGTTCACCCATGCCTGCATCTGGCCCTGCAATCAGACCACAATACTAGCAAGCTGGGCCTCCAATTTAGCCCAGGCCCTGCATATAAATAATCATGCCAAAAAGATGCATGTATACACATGCACAAATGAAATATCACATTAAAAAAATCACTTTCACATACTATAATATCACATTTTTACAGAAAATCTCTCTCTCACACATACACATATTCCTTTGGAAGGTATATTAATTTTTTGTCTTTATTTTCTGCTTCATTAATAACTTCATATTATCACGTACTTGCTATACCTCCTAATCCCCTCTATTATTAAAACTACTTGTAAGCTGCTGTAAGATGACTCAGCTATTTGAAAAAAAGGTGGGAAAATGTTCTACTGAGCTTCATGATCGTACCCATTTCTAAGTTTGACTTCCAAACCCTGACATAATTTGGTTCTTCTTCTAAAGCCCAGTCTCTGCCAAGTTTGACAGTTTAATGCATTTTTAAGAGGAAAAAAGGTGAGGTCTTATATCAACTTCAGTGCTGTCTGTAATGCATAGGGCTAGTTCTCAGGTCAGAGGATATAGGAAAAAATGGAGAAATGGTTAGAAAGTTATTCTTTTTTCATTTTTAATCTTTGTGTTGAATTGTACATTAAAAACACACTCATTTGAGGACATAAGAAACAAACAGAAAATCACTGATTTATGTAAACATAAGTGATCTTCAGTCACAATAGCTTGCACACAAAAAATGCTTCCCATTTCATTTCTTATTCTCCAGTCCTTCCCACTAATAACTTTATCTTATAATAACAAAATCACTCAATACATGGGATCCTCAAATGGTCTCCCACCCAAGTACTGGCAAAGTTCAGAACTGCTTAGTTCATGAGATCAGATGAGCTCAGATACATTTGTTTTAGTATGGCTACAGGCATCAAAACACTCTTTAGCACTTTTTTATGCAGGAATCAATGAGGATCTTATTCATCAAAGGACATTTTCAGTGGCTTGTACTTTATATTAAGGCTTGGTTTATAAAGGGTCAATAAATAATTTAGAAGTTTTACCATATGGCTAAACAATTGTTATGCATGGAGATAAAGTCCATCAGTTCAACAGATTGCTAAGAACACCTTTGCTGATGTGCTAATAACTATCCATAACACATGGTGTTCCTGTCTGTTGCAGGATTATAGCACCTATTAATCATTTATTCATCTTCATAAACCATTCATAAATGGCACCTTAATATCAGACACGGCCAATGAGTGCTTGATCCTGCACCATTGCAGGTAAATGAGAAAATTTTTATTGACAAAATTAGGAGAAGGATCAAACCATAGAGCCTAGCTTCTCCCAAGACTTAGGGTATCTGACTCCCATGAATTCCAGATGGAGTTAGGCACCTCAATATCTTTGAGGACCTGGGCCAAAGTGCTTCATTAACACGTGCTTATTAGCACTGTGCAAAACACCATCATTTCATTTCGACATCCAATTCACCACTTCAAAGGGACAGTGTTTCATTTTGTTGTTTCATTTGGTTTTGAAGTACTGTCCCATTTTGTTTCATTGAAATTGTTTCATTGTTTCAATGAGTTTCGACATTTTGCCTATAGGCTATAATGGGGAATCATGAAAATGCCTATAGCTTTGTCATTTCTTGCCTGATTTGGATGAAAATTGCAGGGGCAGTAGTCCCTTCTGAAGGCATGAAGTCTGCTGTGTTTCAAGGAGATAGGTCCAGAGGTTTCTGGGAAATTGCACCTCAAACTGTTCAAAGCAAAAGTCCTGACACTTGCCGGCACTGACAGCCTCCTCTCATCCAGCACACAGATCTGGGGGCTTACACCCCCTGGAGGACTGTGGGGCCGTACCAGACTCGTCTTGGGGGTGCAGGCCCCTGGATCTGCATGCCGGATGAGAGGAGGCTGCTGCACACCGGTGCCCAGCACTGGATAAGATTGCTGCTGCCGCAGCCTGAGCCTCCTCTCATCTGGTGCAGATCCAGGGGCTTACACCTGTGGGAGGAGTCTGGCAAAGCTTGGCAGCCCTCTGGGGGGTGAGAGCCCCTAGATCTGTGCCCTAGATATGAGGAAGTTCAGGCTGGCTCTCCCACCAAGGACTGGCACCCCTGGCTTGCCTCCCTGCTCAGCTATAGCCCCCCACTCAGTCCGTGTCTGGCTGCAGCCCCACTGATCGGCCTATGGCTGGCTGTGGCCTGCTCATTAGAGCAACAGCTGGCTGCAGCCCCCCTGTGTACTCCCTGCTTGGCTGCAGCCTCCTTGCTCACCCCCTGCCCAGCTCCAGCCCCACTCATGCACTCCCCACCCAGCTCCAGACCCCCATGTGCCCCCCGCCCAGCTCCAGACCTCCCCACCCCCAGTTTACCAGCAATAGCAGCCACACCCATGACCTTGTGGCATAGCCACCCTGCATGGTGGGGGGCAGTGCAGCTCAGCCCCATCCACCAGGTGTCTGCATGGTCTCTGCCACAGTGTGCTGCTGCAGCCTGGCTTGGCACAATGTGGGGCCATGTGCTTTCGGGTAGCTCCAGGCTATCACCTGGGGCTGTATGCCACTCATGGGGACCGCCAGCCACACCATCCTGGGTCCTGCATGCATGAGTCCTGAACCATCCAGCTGGGCCACTTTTGTGCACGCAGGTGTGGTTCAGTGTGGTTCCCCACCCAGCTCCGTGATCATGGATCTGGGCAGGTACAGGCTCTCCGCCCCTGCTCCACAATTGGGGAGTAGGGACTGGGATATCCTTATCTCCCAGCCTGTTCTACATGGTTGCAGGGCTTGGGTTGAGGGATCCTTATCTCCCAGCACCAGCGCTATCGCTGGGAGATCCTTATCTCCCAGTCCAAGCTCTGCAGTCATGATAGCAAAGTGGGGGGGTGGGAGATAAGGATCTCCCAGCCCCCTCTCCCCGATTGCATGCTCAGGGTGGGGGGGCTGGAAGCTCCCTGCTCCTGAGGCAGGGGGACATAGTCCCATCCTAGACTTTGGTGACAGATCCTGCTCTGGCAGCAGGCATCTGTCACTGTCAGGGAGCAATCTCCAGCCTGCTACTGCCCAGCTGACCGGGAGCCCATTTGTGTCTACACGAGCATTACTGAGCAGTAACTAATTGCAAGTAAATTTGCTACTTGCATGTGCAGGTAGCAAATTTACTTGTGATTTGGGCAATTTACTGTGCAGTAAGTGTATGTATATGTAGATGGGCATGCTTACTGTGCTGTAAACTGCTCTACTGCACAGTAAAGTGGCTCATGTAGACACACCCCTATGTAATACAGTGTCTAAAAGTTAGGTACTTGGACCCAGGAAGACAATTTAAAGGAAATGGTTAGGCACAGGACCCTTGTGAATCAGGCATGTTTCATAGAGGTTTATTCCAGGCAAGTCCCACCTCGCAAAACGAGATTACAAATGGGGATCATTCAGGTGGGACTGAGGTATGTGGTGCTTGATCAGGATTGCTCTCTGAGGATATATACAAGCTTACAGGAAGACGCCTTAGGAATTTTATCGGTCAAAATGGAAGCTCTTAAGCATTCTTGTGGGGCATAGGAGTCAGGTTACTCTGGATTGCTTTTTGTGACTTCAGTGCTAAATTCCATCTCAGTTCTATTTTAGGCACTATGAGAACAATTTGGATCTGGCACACAGTGTAACCATTCTGTAAAAAAATAAAGCCTAGCATTGAGCTATTTACATTTATCTGCATATTTATCTTATTCTCTTTTAAAGGTCTTACCACAGTTAGGTGCTTATACATAGTGTTAAAAGGTACCTGAAACCATCCAAAATAAGCAGTATTGAAAAATTGTTTTGTTGAATCAGAAATGCAGACAACAAAGTAATAAACAAGCATAGAAATCTAAATCAAGAAAAAATGACTCAGTGTGTATCATGCTGTGAAGGTTGCTAGATTTGGCTTCTAGAAGAATTAATTAGTTAATATGTTTGGAGTGCTTTGAGAAATATGAAGTGCTCTGTAATTGTTAGGTATTTTAATTGTTAATTATGTATTAATTTATTTATTGCTAAGACAAGTTAATTCCAAAGCTAGCAGTTTTCAAGGAAGAAATTCTTACAGATCGTCCGGCAGTGTTGAATTCCAGGCATTGACACAATGGCCCATCCACATTACACTTAAGATGCAATTAACTGGTTAATCACAGTTTACGTTGTCACCTGGCCACACATTCAAACAATTGATGGTATGATAAAAGGAGGAACATTATTCCTTCTTTTATTATTATAAGTCACCACATTATTTTGAAAAATATCTGTATTAATTTTGTGGTTCATTCCTGTCACACCATGTGTGGTGGGGCAGAAACTTCGGAGGGCAAGTGGAGGTTGCGGGGGGGGGGCAGGAAGCTTTTGTGTCTGATTCTAGCTGCACCCTGGGCTTAGTGCCAGGGTCAGAGGTGCAAAAGCCACCCGCCCCCTCCCCTTCCTCTGCTTTGTATGCAAATCTAAGATGAGTCCAGAGGAGAGCCACACAGGTGATCAGAGGGCAAGAGAGCAGGCCTTATGAGGAGAGGTTGAGAGGCACTGGGCTGTTCAGTTTGGCAAAGCGCAGGTTCAGGGGGGACTTGGTGGCAGCCTATAAGTATATCGGGGTGTACATCAGGATCTGGGAGAATGTCTGTTCGCCAGTGCTCCCCTAGGGAAGACAAGGTCCAATGGCCACAAACTGCTGGCAGACCATTTTAAACTGGATGTAAGTAAAAACTTCTTTACCATTTGAGTCTCCAGAGTCTGGATAGACTCCCCCCAGAAGTGGCATAAGCACCTACTCTGGACTCATTCAAGTTGCGTTTGGATGCTTATCTTGCTGGGTCATCTGACCTCAGCTGACTTGCTGCCCTTTGGGCAGTGGGCAGGACCAGATGA
Organism: Crocodylus siamensis; assembly: GCF_052110815.1. Lineage (NCBI taxonomy): Eukaryota > Metazoa > Chordata > Crocodylia > Crocodylidae > Crocodylus > Crocodylus siamensis. The sequence goes on along the minus strand of NC_143396.1, from coordinate 134,352,986 downwards.
TTTTAGCCTTAATGTCTTCCAGCCTTAATGTCTATGAAATCTGTTAAATGAGGGGGATTTTTTGCCCCTGCTGATCTCAGGAGGAGGGAAATCCCCATCTTAGATCTGAGTAAATACAGTGCTCCAGGTTTTCGTGATATAATGGAGATGAGATGAGGACAGACTGCATTATAAATTGTTGAATGCAGTAGACATTGAGTGTAGCTTACATGCTCCCATCAGCCTAATCCACCCAGGTGGAATGCAGGTGTATTCAGCATCAACTGGAGATTCTAGCTGGAATTCATGCATGACATAATATAAGGAGAGCAAATTTATTTTCTGTTGCTCCTTGTTTGTAGAGCGCCTAACAGAATGGGGTCATGCTTCTGCAAGTAAGGCTCATAGGTGTCATGCTAATACAAATAAAGATACAATAACAGTAAATGCCTTTTTCAAGGTATAACATTTAGAGGAATGCTTACAGTAACCTGTAGTATAACAGTGCTGTTGTAGACATGATGGTCCAGAAATTTTCAGAGGCAATACAGTAATCCCGTAAACTATAGATGATGAAAGCCCTACATCTTCTATCCTGTCAATTCCTATTAAATGAAATTTTAGAAAAAGGTGAGGAATTGACCATGACCCTGAGACTTCATGTCATTGTGGCAACACCCTTAACAGGTGAGGTATGTACCTCTGCCCAAGGTCTCTTCAGGCTTCCCTTTGCCTGAAACTAAATTGAACTGTACCTTACACCCATGCCCATTCAATAAAGCAGCTAAGCAGAGGCTTAAATTTAAACATGTGCCTCAGTCACACGTCAGTGAGATTAAAGTTCAGGCTGGAGTATTATGCTGAACAAGAATGGACATAAACACTAGGCCTGTGAGAAATTTCTCCGGGTTTCATTTCAAAGCTGTTTTGATGTGTTTTGAGTTCAAAACAGCGAAATTGAAATGAAACAAAAGGCTTCAAAATGAAACAAGGGTACTTGAAATGTTTCTGAAGTTTAAAAATGTTTTGAGTTTTGAAGCTGAACTTACTTGGCTTCAGTGTCAGTCCCAGATGGCAGCGGCAGCCTCCTCTCATCTGGGACACAGATCTGCGGGAGGCCTACAGGGCTGTGCTGAACTCTTCCTAGGGGTGTGAGCCCCCAGATCTGTGCATTCGATGAGAGGAGGCTGCCACTGATGCCTGGGACCAGTGGCAGCAGCAATCTGCTGCAGACTGAGCCTCCGATCATCCAGAGCACAGATCTGGGGGCTCATACCCCTGGCAGGAGTCCAGTACAGCCCACCAGTGCTCCCAGGGGTGTGACCCCCTGGATCTGTGCCTCAGATGAGAGGAGGCTCAGGCTGCCTCTCTCACCAGGGACTGGCACTGGGTGCAGGCTGCGCCCAGCGATGGACAAGTTTGCTGCTGCCGCAGCCTGAGCCTCCTCTCATTCATCACAGATCTGGGGGCTCACACACCCAGGAGAACTCTCCAGCCCCAACCCTGTGATCATAGAGCAGGAGATGGGAACTGTCCTGATCAGGTGATAGAGGTGCAGGGCTTGGAAAGAGCTGCAGAGGTTGGGCAGGTCTAAGCCCCCTGCCCCGATCCACCACTGGGGCAGCTAGCAACAAGCCCTTGGCTGGGTAGGGAATCCCTGCCTGGCTGGAGGCTCACTGCTAGCAGCCCCACTGGTTGATTGAGGCAGGGAGTTGCGACCTGCCCCTCCCCTGCAGCTCTTTCCAAGTCCCCTGTCTTCAACTGGGGAGCTGGGGCCATAAGCAGGATGTTGTCCCTGCCTGGGTTCTTGTGGTGGAGCCCAGTCTAGCACAGGCAGCCCCCCAGGGGCAGGGAGCAACGTCCCAGACCCTGCCAGGAGACAGCTGTGTCCTGGCCCGATGCTTCCCGCCAGTCTCTGGGCTAGCACCCAGGGGGAACATAGAGCTCCCCTGGCTGGTGCAGGAGGCTGGTGCAGAGCCAGTGGGGGTAGGAGCAGATTGATGCTATGAGCAGCAAATCTACTCCTAAATCCCTGCCTGTGTGACGCCTGCTCAGGAGTGTTTACTTGTGAGTAGTTTACTCATGAGTAAACTGCCTCCAGATCAAATGCACATGTGGACACTCCCAGAAAGAAGTACCTACAATAACAATTTGGATCTGGCCTCTGGCCTCAGTAACACCAAGTTCAACTATCCCAGATAATCCTAATCTTTTCACTGCTATCAAAACAGTGAAAAGACAAGAGGTAGTGTTCCTCCTTGAAAACACTTAGAACAGAGCCATCCTATCCCTTCAATTCAACTTACCTGAGAACTGAGCAGCTGGAATTTGCAGTGATGGGCACTCCTGATTGACACTTAACAAGAGGTTTAGCAGAAACAAGAACTCACCTGCCAAGGTATCAGACTGGGATTATGACTTTTCTACTGTGCAAAATCTTCACTGTCTTGAACAGGAAGGTAGAGTGCACCTGTCTATCATGTATCATACACCAGTACTGAATCCAGTATTTCTGCTTATACTTTTAGTCCTGGTAGCTTTGGATTATGAATGGACAAATTGTTCTTGCTGAATGATGTGCACATACAAATTTCTTGTTTTTCATCTGAACTCAAATATTATTCACATTTTATTACAGGGAATGTAAAAAAAAGGATCAGGATAAGAAACTACCAGTTTAGACAAACAGTGGGCAATATCTTCACCTTGTTTCACTAAGGGACCTGCCACAAATTCAAACTAAAGCTGGACAGAAAACAATTATAAAGTTGTTACATATTTTCAAATGATAACTTCATAGCTGCTTGGCTCTTTTTATAACTGGATAGTCATTTTTATGGTGTGATAATTACCTTGCATGTGTGGCTGGTTTAAATGTATTGCATGATTAACCAGTTAATTGTATAATATATGTAATGTGTAACTGGGGTCTCAGTAAGGCACCACTGTGTCATTAATGAAGCTGTGACCATTTGTACCAGCTGATGGTTAACTCTTTCATATGTCATAGAATTCATAGAATCATAGAACTAGGGTCCGAAGGGACCTTGTAGAGCTTCAAGTCCGACCCCCTTCCTGGGCAGGAGAAAAACTGGGCTTAAATGGTATAGTACAGACACAATTTTTTCCATGTTATTATATACCAATATTTTGGACTCAACTGCATCATGTCATTTATATATGATTTAGTTGTTGCTCAAAATAAAAATAGCTTATTGGTAATTTGTGATGCATTAATGGAGAGAAATCATTTTGTTTATTTACCTGGCAATTAAAAAAAAACATGGCCTGCACACTGCAGCAGAGGCTATCAGGGCCTCTGAGGGCTCATGGCAGAGCCCCACCCCCCCCTTCCCTTCGACAGTGTAGGGCAGCAGGGGGCAGCAGTGATAAAATTTTGTTTGTTTTATACCCAGTAAAAACTGACCAAGTTGTTCCTTCTTTGTACTCCTTTGGAAAACCATTTCATATTGCAAACATAGCAAGTCACCCATGTGTTCTGAATGCAACTCATATATTTGTTCAGTGGCTAAATTCCAGTTTACGTGCATGCATGTCTTTAAGCATTCAACTCTATTTTAATGCAAATTTGATGCATTATTTTATTTTGTCCATTTTGGACCAACAGGGTAGGAGGTTGGCTTAAAATTTTTTTAAGCCTGATTTCTCAACAAGAACACAACAATATTTTCCATGGAAAGTTATGACGAAAAATTAAACTATTTATTATTTATTTTTAATTTTCTGCAGTATTCCATCCCCCCCTTCCTGCCCCCAGCCAGACCTAAAGTTAGGATTACAATACTGGAAAAAAATAACCAAAAAGGTATCTTAAAAATTAAAATCACCCAAACACCGCACCCTAGCTTCAGAATACCACTTCCTCAAAAAAGTGATAAAAAAAATCTTCTCCCAAAACTGATGTATACTACAAAAGATGGACCACAGTTAAGGTACAGGAATTGCCTTTTTCCTAATTGACTTATTTTGCTAACAGTGTTTGTCTACTTCTCATTTTCACAAAGAATGAAAAACTGAGATAACAATATTAGAGCAAATACAGTCCTGAAAATGAATGGAAATGCTTCAGGGTTCTACAGATTTCTATTTTTCAGACAAAATGGCTTTTGTTGAAGTGGGATAACTATTAAAATAAATATAAATATATCCGTAAAATAATATAGCCTCCCACAACAGAATGTTTGTTAGATTAAGATTTTGCGAGACTCTTCCAGTAGCTGGACCTAGCAAAAATGGCTGTACTAAGAACAATGCAAGAAATTTCTCCATGTTTCTGTTTGTTCCTCTCTCATGTACAGGCACACACACAACAAATAGAAACTAGCCTGTTTTGTATTTGGACTTGCTTGCTTTTTCTCCAAAATATTATGTTTAATTTTGGGCTTAAACCACCTCTTTAAAAAGAAAACTAAACACATAAACAAACAAACACATTGATTTTTGGGGAGTGGGGGGTTGTTTTTAATTAAAAGCCATTTCAAAATGAAAAAATGGCATTTTCTAAATAAAGTGTTTTAAAACAAATCATTTTGACTTATTCAGGTCCCCCCATCTTCTTTTGGCTGAAAGTGTTTGCCAGATTTGACCCAAATCTGCCTGAAACTGCATTTTTTCAGTGAATTTACTATTTGACAAGAAATTTTACCCCTCTTAACAGGCTTCATACTGTTAGACTGTGGGGGTGAGGTGTCAAATACATCATGCTGCTGCTGTGCACTGCTAGAGAAAAAACAAAATTATTGGGCTCTTCAACTTTAACATGCCTTTTTAATCACACTCTTTCCATATATTTGTGAAACCAGTGAATGAGCTAAAGATGTAAATGGGAAAACTGCATGATATGTATTAAAATGTATTTCACTGTAACTAAAAAAAGAGATGCACTGGTGCAGGAGCATTCTAACATGCCTATGCTTGATGTTTATATATAGCATATACTTAACAAAAGCAATTTGCTTGATAGACTCCTAGAAATTACAAGGAAAAAAACTACCTGTATTAGATCATCCTGGGTGCATCTCCATGAGATGCTGACTGTGCAGTAGCCTAATATTACTGCGCAGTGGTGTTGCGCGGCAAAAATGGTGATGTGATGCTACTGCACTGTAGTATTAGGCTACTATGCAGAAGTGTCATTAAAAAGGTGTTCACTGTAGGGCTGTGTGAAATTTCAGCAGCACTTTCATTTTGGAGGTGTTTGAAACCATTTCGGCACCCGAAATACTGAATCCAAACGAAAATCAAAGGCTCCAAAACATCTCCAGAATGAAAGTCCTGCCCAGCTCCCAGACAGCTTGCAGTGCCCTGCTGAGCTTCACTGTACCCGCATGATGCGTCAGCTGCCAAGCAGGGGTGGGGGAGGGAGACGGAATCCCTGATGCCCCCCCCCACTGCCCCACACTGTGCAGGGGGGCTCTGCCGTGAGGTGTCAGAGGCCTGGATCTCTGCTGCTGCAACGGGTGAGTGCCAGATTTTTTTGTTTGTTTTTAATTGCTGGGATGCTGGCGCTGGGCAGGGGGAGGAGGGGTGTGATTGAGAAGCGAGGGCCTGCATGGAGTGGGGGGTCTGCTAGGAGGCCCCAAGAGCCCGCAGCTCCTGCTACAGCTGGAGTGTTCAGGTTTATTTTTTTTGGGGGGGGGGGGGTGTTAAGTGCCAGTAGGCTGGGGCCGGGCTGGGGATGGGGCCAGGTATGACAGCTATGGGGACTTCTCTCATAGCTCCCCCCATCCAGGGAGAGGCAGGCACAGCTGGAGGAGCCATGGGACAAGCCTCCATGGCTGCCCTACCTGGTCCCATCCCCTGCCTGGCCCCAGCCTCCCACCACTTAAAAAAAAAAAAGCCCTGAACTTACCAGCAGTACCAGGGGTTGTGAGGGCTCTGGGGCCTCCTGGCAAAGCCTGCCTGGGCAGCCCCCACTCCTTGATTGCTCCCCCCACCTGACCCCAGCATGCCAGCAATTAAAAAAAAAAATAGCCCCGCACTCATTGGCTGCAGCAGTGGCAATCAGGGCCTCTGGGGGCTTGTGGCAGAGCCCCCCACACAGTGCAGGGCAGTGTGGAGCAGAAGCGATCACCCCCCCAGCTTGGCAGCTGTCACATCACAAGGGTGCAACGTGGCTTGGCACGGCACCACACACTGCCTGGGAGCTGGGGCGGCTCCAGTAGTCAGCCAGAGCCCAGCACCACTGAGCCCCAGTGGCCCCACCATCCAGACAGTGCATGGCACCCTGGGGCAGCTGCTGTGTGGGTGCCAGGTGTGGGGGTGATCTCCACTGGCTCCCACTTCCCTGCACTGCATGGGAGGGAAGTGGGGATCTCTGGCACTAGCTTCCCTATTGATCGCTGCTGCTACAGCCTGTGAGTGTGGGACTTTTTTGTTTTTGTTTTGTTTTTTTTTAAGTCCCGGGAGGTTGGGGTTGGGCAGGATATGGGGCTAGGCAGGGCAGCTATGGGGGCTTATTCTATAGCTCCCCCCACCCGGAGAGAGGTAGGCCACAGGAGAACCTGCAGACGCCCAGCTGTGCCTGCCTCTCTCCGGCCAATCCGAATCTCCAAATCAGCGCCAAAACAGCATCAAAACTTTGAAACAGATTTGGCCGAATCAAAATGGAACAGTGATCTGAAACACTGAAATGATTCACTGTCTCGCCAAGCTGGTAGAATCCAAAACAAAACATAGCCCTTTTGCACAGCCCTAGTTCACTGGCACTACTGGACAGTAACTTGGGTTACTGCTCATTTATTTAGTACTTGTTTATGCACGTACTACAAAAAATGCACAGTAATGACTGTAAAGTATCCTTTCCTGTAGATGCAGCCACTGTGTCTCAAACAGATACCTCATGTCCATTTCTATCCCCTACCACTCTGGGCAATACTTTTCAATACATCACATTAGTTTTCTCATGCGTGTTATTGGGGGGTTTTTTGCCAAAGAAGCAAAGTTCTAGTATAGGGACCCGATCCTGTTCTACCAATTAGACGTCTAAGTGGATTTAGGCCCTTAAACATGATTGTGTTCCCCACTACCTGAATCCTTCAAAAAACATCAAGGTAAAGATTTTTGTATCCCCACTACTTTTGGAGACTTAATCTTAAAGTTAGGTGACAGCACATTACAGAAGCAGACATGCTACTGTTTTTTAAGGAGCCCTAGCAGGGAGGAATAGGATTCACTTAGGGCCTTGTTACATGGTAATTTTAGGCAGGTTTTGGAACTCTTAACCGATGGATTAGCTGCACATTAACACCTTTAAGTAGTTTAAGGGGTGTTGGTTGTATCTGTGTTGGTCTAAGGATGTAGGCAGACAAGGTTCTTTGGTTGAATCTGATATCTTTTATTAGGCCAACTTAAATAGTTGGAAAACAATTTTTAAGCAAGCTTTTGGGTTCAAAAACCCTTTGTCAGGCTAAGGAGTTTCAGCAGTTGGTGTGTGCTCCTCCTGGATAGAATGAAAAGCCTACACTCCCTTATCAGATTAACTACATTTATTATTTTAGTTGGTCTAATAAAAGATATCAGATTTACCCAAAGAACCTTATAGTTTCATAGTTTCATAGTAGCTAGAGTCGGAAGGGACCTAGGCAGATCATCCAGTCCGACCCCCTGCCTTAGCAGGAAAGAGCACCTTGTCTGCCTGAAGTAGCTTAAAGCACTCATTATTTGTCTTAAAGTTATACCACTCCAGCACAGATTTATCTCTAATTTGCATAACCTTGTTCCTGTTCATTTAAGGTGTGGCCACTCCACACAGCTGCAGTCACTGGGCACTCCAGGACTGCAGTGCTAACTCTGCCCAGCCATGCCCTTAGCTCCTAGTCCTGCCACTTCTCACCAAGCCTCTAGTGTAAAGTCACAACTCTGCAGGTGAAGGACATTCAGAGATGGCCTTTTTGCCTTTAGGTGTGACTGCTCCAATAAGCTGATTAACATTTTTGTGGCTTACAGAGTAAGGTGCAACAAAGCCACTAGGTGCCTGGTAGGTGGAATGGAATCTGGCTGTAGGATCTTATTCCTGAAGGCCAGCTGGCTAGCAGTATTCATTTTTCCATCAAAGCATCCTAGTGACTTTCACAGGACATACATCAGGAGTTGCTGATAGGCAGGGACTGAACCCTGACACCTGTGGATGTACAACCCATGGGTCACAACTGGCAGACCTAAAAGACCCACCTCTATTAATACAAAGCCAGGGCAGACTAATTAAGCTTTATGTAAACCCACTGCAGAGTGGATCAGAGCTCCACACTCTTTTAGTGTGAGTTATACCGAGCTACATAAGCTGAGCTGTAAGAACTTCAATGGAAATTTTGACTCAGGACAAAGAAAGAAATTTGACCTTGAACAGAGGGACTGCTAAGGCTTGTGCATGTGTGAAGCAGAGGCCCTGTGTTAATTTTTATGAATTTCACCCAGATTCAGACATTCAGCATTTGGCTCTTCATCAATTATTTTTGGCACCCTATGCCTAGAACTATATTCTACCATTTGCTATAGACACTGTGCAGTTCCTTAAGTTAAATTGATTAGTTTGCAAATACTGGTGTTTGATTAATAAAATACAAAATGCAACGAGCTATAAATAACAGGTATCTAAATTACATTGCTATCATAAGAACCAAATAGCAATGAAAGACGAAATCTTTGATAGGAAGAATCTGCGATTGGATATTGCTTCATCCCTATGCACTCAGACTCTGACTACTAGGGCACTTAAATTAGTAAGAGTTTCTAATTAAAATAAATGGCATATATGATTAGGGAAATATATTTAAAGAAACATTACTTTAAATTATACTTAGTGGAAATGTAGTTTTTCCAATCTAAGAATTATTTTCATAGGAAACAGCAGACTTGCTTTTTGAAATTCCTGAAGTTTTTAAATTTCTGAATGAGTGACATTCGGTTTGTAAATGTGCAGAAGTTGTAAAGCCTTGTTTTGCAGCTAAGTATTCACAGTGATTATCAACCTCTCCCTCACACACAAACACAATGACAAAGCAAGATGGAAAATAACTGTCAGGATTATTATGAAATGCATAGTTTACATGCTTTCATTCATTTACCAGTGATGTGAAGTAACATTGAAAATGAGATTTATTAGCTGAGTGCTCCATTTAAACATTCAAAGGAGAAATCATCACAGACTCAGAGCTTACACTTAAAAGGAATAGATTGTCTCAAGACTCAACATGTAAGCAAGTGGTGGGGGACAGAGAGAGAATGCAAAATAATTCTTGCCTTGCCTCCTCCTCTGGAGCGAAAAAGCCATCAACAGTTACAGTCCCTGGGTCTGGGGGAGGAACTGGAGAGTTTCTTTCTGTAGCTCCCATGGATGAAGTGCAAGTCTGTACCACCTTTAATGCAATGAATGAAATGAATAATTGTGTTCGTTACTTCATAAACACAGAACCCACAAGCTGGCAGAAATCTACAAAGCCACTGATTCAATGTATTTAGCTCAGTTTGTTTAAAACTGGCCCCGTCAGCACTTGAGGAGCAATTCTGCTTCATTCCAGGGAGAAGTCAGAGACATAATGCATTCCTAACTCAGGGTGACTCACACAACAAGTGCATGTTCACAGTGGTGGGGAAGGCTTTCCTGGTGTTGTGTGAGAGCTTGTGTCCTCTTCTGTTTTTATTAGGTACTCTTGGCATTGCATTTTTCCCCCGATGTCTTTCCAATTATTGTGTTACTCCTAGCCTTTGGAGCTTCCTTACAGGGCAAATTCAAACAGCAATTAGGTCTTTTGAATTGTTTCCTTCAAGCCATCTGCTTATTCCCTCCCATATCTTGCTGCCTTCAGGCCTTGCAAGACAAGCAGCTGTTATCTTATTAAAATCCCAGGTATTGCATCTTGGTTCCTTTCAAGGACCATCTTGAATCTAAATCAGTAGCACATTGTAATTTCTCAAGGACTTGGCAAATTAGCACACCTCAACAATATCGTCCTTTCATGTTTTCCAACCGTTTCTCTTAATAATAGCAGTCAAATCACTTAATAAATGGGCACTTTATTTGCAGAATCTTTCATAAAGACTGTTCAGTAAAGTTCATTGTCTCTAACCTTTCTGAGCACCCCAGCATATATCCAGCACATTTCCTTTCCAAATTCCATGAAGACCAAGCCCACTGAAGTAGGCCTTATTATTATAGCATTACATCCTCACACATGGCAACAATTGTTCAGAGGAAGACAGCAGTAGGCTGCCACACACCTTGGTCAGCAGTTCAAATGTGTAAAGAAGAGAAAGGCCCTTTCCCCTTAGGCTATTGCTCAGCTTTATTTCTGTGTTAACCAGGAGGCAGCAGAGGGCAGAAGCAAGAGCTGTTCATCTGTCCCTCCCCCAGGTCCAGCCTACAATCTTTGGGGACTTGCTGGAATATGTAGTTCTGGGCCCCCCGATCCCTCCCTGGAGCCAGGGCTGGGGCAGGAGTGGAGATGAAACTCCTCCCCCACTCGGCCGGAAACTAAATGAATGTCCCACCACACCAGATGCAGCAGGAGAGGTGGTGGCTGGAGTTTCTGGCGGTAACAAGGTAAAGAAAGATCAAACCTGCTAGGCAGGCAAGTGAGCTCCTTCCACAAACATGGGAGGAGCCACAGCCTCTCTGCCCAGCTCTGTGGGAGCCCCTGTGGCCATAGGGTCTGCAGTATAAGACGGGCTGGCCCTCCCCTCCCCACAGCAAGCAAGTGTGTAAAGTGAAATGGTATAGAAAGTGCTGCTCAAGAAAAAGGGTGAAGTAAGTTGGTCCTCTTCCTACAAGGACTTTGTCACTCTCTAGGTACATCTACACCTGCACTTTAGTGTACAGTAGACTAATGTGCTGTGCAGTAAAGTGTAACCATTTACATATGCCTGGCAATTCAGCTGGTGTAGACCAATTTACTAGGGCTGTGCAAAATTTCGCCTGGTGTTTCATTTTGAAGCTGTTTCAATGCATTTTGAACTTGAAGCAGCAACATTGAAATGAAACAAAAGGCTTTGAAACAGCTTCAAAATGAGGGCACTCAAAATGTTTTGAAAGCTTTGAAACGTTTTGAGTTTCGAAGCTGGGCTTCCTTGGCTTGCAGCTAAACAGAAACAAAGGAGAGGGAGGGGGAAGTGGGGGGAAGGCCTTCTCTGATACTGACATCACAGTGGGGACCAGCGGGAGCTGGGAGAGGCGCTGTTCCCCTGGGTACCATCGGGGGTTACAAGGAATAATGGCCACAAATTGTTAGAGTGCAGGTTCAGGCTGGACATCAGGAGACATTACAGTCAGGGCTGCCAGGCTCTGGAATAGGCTCCCAAGGGAGGTGGCACTCTCTCCTACCTTGGGGGTCTTGAAGAGGAGGCGGGACAGATATTTGGCTGGGGTGATATGATCCCAACACCCATTCTTGCCCAGGGGGTCATACCCAATGATTTGTTTAGGTCCCTAAGTACTATGATACTGTGATCTAGTTCTCTGTTCAGTTCCCCAGCTCTCTGATTGCTTCCCCCAGCTCTTCCCACTCTTCCTGCTGAAACTACAGTGGCAGCCTGCTGAAACATGGTGCACAGATCTGGGGGCCTGAGCCCCCCGGTAAAAGCTTGGGAAATTATCAGAGAGCTGGGGGATTGAATTGGAAGCTGGGGGAATGTTCAGGTCCCTGAATGTTCCTCCAGTTCCCTGTTGGATTCCCCAGGTCCCTGATCTTTTCCCCAGCTTTCCATGGGGGGCGTGGACCCTGGATGATGCGGGATGACAGCAGGCTGCTGCTGTCTGCTGGAACCTTGCTGAAACCCTGGATGCAGATCTGGGGGCCTACACCCCCCAGGAGGGCTACGGGGCTATGCCAGACCCCTCTCAGGGGGTGCAGACACCTGGATCTGTGAGTGGGATGACAGCAATCTGCCAATGCCAGCTGGAGCCAGAGCCAGCACTGGGTTCTTCCCAGTGCAGCTCATGCTGAGCTCCAGGCAGTCTGCCCAGCACTCTGAGTGGGCTGAGCTAGGAAGAACCCAGTGCTGGTCCCAGCTGGCAGCAGCAGCATGCTGTCATCCTGTGTGAAGATCCAGGGGCCTGTACCCCCCAGGGAACAGTCTAGCACAGCCACACAGGCCTACTGGGGTGTTCAGGCTCCCAGATCTGCATGTGGGATGACAGCATGCTGCTGCTGCCGGCAAGTGATAAGAGTTTTGCTTTGAACAGTTTTGAGGTGCAGTCTCCCCAAAACCTATCTCCTTGAAGCTTGGCAGGCTTCATGCCCTCAGAAGGGGCTACAATCCCTGCAATTTTCATCCGAATCAGGCAAGATGTGACAAAGTTATAAGGTATTTCCATGATTCCACAATATAGCCTATGGGTGACTTGTAGAAACAGCAAAACAGTTTCAACAAAACAAAATGGAACTGTGCTTCAAAACAAAATGAAATGATGAAGTATAACACCATCCCTTTGAAATGCTGAAACAGAAGTCAAAATTAAATGGTGCTGTTTCGCACAGACCTACAAATTACAGTGCTGTTGGATATAGTCCATTCAGGCACAGGTACTATCTAGTGGTAAAGTAAATTACTGCACTTAAACGCATGTGTAGACAATGATGTTGGGATTAGTTTACTCTGGCTCAAATTGCACTAGAGTTTATTCAGTTGTAACTGCACATGTAGATGTGCCCTCTGGATGCGTTCACATGAGCACAGCCATGCAGTATGTAGTGCTGCAAATACATCTGCAGCACACATACAGCAAAGTCAGGTGATCTCTGAGCTACAAGGGCATGCTGCCCATGCATGCACTGCTCATTTTTTTTTTACCATGGGTTTTTTTGATCTCTGGGGTAAAAAAAACCAAACAAAACTGTGGGAAAAAAAGGGAGTAGTGCACACATAGGGAGATCACGCCACTGAAAAGTGGACCTGGGCTGCCTGGAGCTGTGCTGCAGCTGCCAGCAAAGCTTCATCCAGCAGGATCACCACTGCTGCAACCCCAGGAGGCCCGCAGAATCCCAGGTAAGGCTGCTGGGGCCAGCACGGTGCCCCCAGCTAACTTGCCACTTGAGGGGTAACTTGCCACCCTCCACTCTGAGGTTCTGATAAGCTACCATCTGGCACTGAAGTTATCGACAAGCAACAGATTGAACAGCAAAGAATCATGCATGCAGCTATTAACATTCCCCAGCATTTAACACATCCAACATTCATGAATTCTGCAAAGAAATTGGTGGAGCTCCCTAAGGCAGTTTAGACTTTTAAGTGATTGTGATTATATTAATCATAAAAGACCTGGGTTTGGACTAAGCTTGGCAGACTTTTAAAATGATTTTACAGGCTGATCTATATTTAAACATTGGCTTTCAGTTGTCCTGTACCAGCATAATTCAAACTGTGACTTTAAAGTCTCATTGTACATTAGGACAATTGTGTAATGAGCAATCTGGGGGACACACATGATGGTGACACTATGCTACCATTCAATCAGTAACAGCACCATTGTCAGCTACACCCTACTGAGATCTAGAAATGCTAGCAATGTAGGCATTGCCTTAGGCATTCTTCTTGGGTCTCGCCAGCAATTTATACTATCTCATATCATCTAATGCAAAGGGTAGTTTTGCCATATCCATATTCTCTCATTCAGGCATTCTGCTAATGGAAAAGAAAAACTTGGATGATACATGTTCCCTTGTGAGTTGCACAATAAGTAGGATTCACGGTTGTTATAAGTTTTCAGATAGCTTAAGAAGGTTGTGGTCCCTTGCCTGGAAAGAAAAAGCATCACTAGCATGCATCTCTGGACTGGCATTGTGAACAGATAAATGGAAACATACAAGTAAAGCTGGTTAATAATTTTCTGATGCAACTTTACTTTTTTTAAGCACCAAACTGGATTTTTGACAAGACAACCATTTTTTTAGAAATGTTTCTTTGAACATTTTTTATTTGTTTCTTAGTCCAAAATTCAATTATCCTCAAACTGAAACTCATAAGCCAAAAAAAATCCCAATCAAAAAAAATTGAGTTTTTGAACCTAAGTTTTTGGGATTTTCCTATTTTTTGCACAGCTCTAATATTAAGATCACATTCCATTCCAGAGGTTAGGGTCCTTTCTGACTGTGGCACTGAAATCACCTCGAAGAATAAGTCTGGTCTCCTTCCAGAGAGGGAGATGTCCACATATAACATCAACCCAGTTCACAGACAGCTGGTTCAAAAGAGTGCCTGATTTTCCAGATACAATTTTAAACTATTCCACGCAGCTTTAAACCAGTTTAACAGTCTTGTGTTTCTGTCCACTTCAGGTTAAACTACATTTAAACTGGTCTGTATAAATAAGAGTGGACACATCTACACATCATCCTATGTCGCTGTGGTGACATGGTACATTGCTATACAACATGCTATGGCAATGTAATGTTCAGGTGAATCTACACGTGACCAGCAGCTATTTTGCTGTAGAAGCATGCTCCCATTTTATCATGCCACTACTGCGAGGTAGCGGCTAAAACTAAATGTATACCACATACACGGTGCAGTACAGGAAGTTATTGCACTGTGCTTTAGGACTTCCAAAAGCAAGTCCTTAAGCACAGCACAGTAACAACTTCTCCATAGGGTGACATATAGATGTGCCCGAAGAATGTGTCCAGGAGTAGGTGGTGTTTGATTGATTGCCATTGACCTGTCAGTAAATTTTCAGTGTGTATACAGTAGAAGGAAGAATTTAAATTAGCTGATTCCCATTTGGTGAAACTCAAATCAAGGTAAATAGCAAAGTGTTCTTGGTCTAGATGCAGAAGTTGGACTGATTTAAACAAAACAGAAGTACCTGAAAATTAACTAAAAACAAGATAATACAATATTAGTTCTGTGAAAATGCACTTCACAGGACTTACACTGTCTGGGCACTTACACTGGGTGTGGTGCACATTTAATTATATTAGATATTAAACAGATTTTGTTTAAATTGTTCCTATTTCAGTGAGCAAACAAAACCTCTGATTCCTGGAGGCACTGCCAGATGAGAGTAGTTAACTTGTGAAAGTGGTGATTAGGCTAGAAAGGAAGTGTGTTCTTGCTGTAATACCTAGCATTTTAAATTTAGTTCAACTACTTATTACTAGAAATATAATGTAGGATAATAGCCTTCTACTATAAAACATAAGAACTACTCCAGACAACAACAAAAAGGACAAATATAGATAATGGAAGGATATAGTCTGGCAATTCATTCATGATGGATTTAGTGTAGCACAGGGACTCAAAGACTGAGAGAGAGGTAGCACTGCCTTGCCCGTTCCTGGAACAGAGAGGGTGAAATATTCAGTTATTAAGAGTGAGTGGATGGATCAGTCCTGACCTACCTGTATCGTAGCTGCTGTGTTTTCAGAACAGCCTAGGGAAATGGTGACAGCAGGGCAAAGAGCATCTCCTCAAGGCTGCGACTCATAATTTTAAACATTTGGAGGGAACATTACCAAGGCTGATATGTCTAAAATGTAACTTACCCTTCAAATTCTATTGGGCATATACAGACAGGACTAGCTAACATCATACTAAGTACATATACAGAGATAGATATGCACACAAAGGGTAAAGCACAAAATAATCGTTGGTTGCAAAATTGAACTGTCTAAAAACCCAGGTAATGCAAATATCAGATTAACGCAGGCAGTTCCACATGCCTGTTCAGGGTTTGTATATGACAAAATAAATGGTTGTTTATGATGCTACTCCTTAGCCAAAGTAAGAAGACACAGTATGTGCGGATGAAATTGGAAATAGTCCTAGGTGCCCTGTGGGGAACACAAGGATCCCACTAACTCCACAGGATGAGATCCCTGAACTGAGAGTGACACTGCAGAAAGGCAAGCAGCCTCCCATGGTTGCTATTTTTCATGCAGGGCAGGGGCCAGGCAAAGCCCTACTAGCCAGCCAGCGTGTGTGAACTTGTGCAGAGGTGGAAACAGGCTGCACAGGCAAAGAACCCCTGAAACTGGCAAAGACTGCAAGTGAGGAATTGGGGGCTGAAATGTGAAAGATAATCTCTAGGGTAATATGTTAAGATTTCTCAGACTCCCTTGCAAAAGTGTCCTCCCAGAGCAGTGCTTCTGAAGTTTTTTTACACTCAAGGCACACCCCTTCTCAGACTCAATGCACCTCTCCACAACTTTTGTAAATTAAGTGGCACCCCATTGCAAAAACTAATTTATTACCATGCTTACCTCCTTGCAGAGGGGCCAGACAGCAGGGGTTAGGGATCATCTACGCATGGAGAGCCTGAGCCTACCTTATCTAGTTATCTCCTCACACTCATCAGCAGCTTTCAAAGGATCCCATGGCACCTAGTGTGCCCTGGCACCCTGGTTGAGAATCATTGTCCTAAAGCTTCGAGCAAAGCAAGGTGTAAAACAGCCCCAAATCCGTTGGTACTTGATATGTATAGCACCCAAGGTTCCAAGTGCAGTTTGCAAAGGAAAACCTGCCTGTCCCTAGCTGATGGTATCCCATTATAAAGATGGACTCTTACTTAGTAGATACCTATGGGACTGAATCATGGACCTTTCAGATCTTGAGACATAACAACTATAGCTGGCACTACAGAGACAGGGCTACAACTTCTGTGAATCAGCACGGGGGTGGGGAGGGGAAGAGGAGAGGTTGTGAATACATATTTCCCAGTGGGTTTCTTCAGTACCAGATCATGGATGGTCAATACTGAGAACAGGACTCAGTGAATCAGACCCCAGATGAAACATGGGCTCCCACTCTGGGTAGGTCATATCTGCCACTGACACACATGTGAGGTGCTTGGCTTTAAAATTTCCCATATGCTGGAATCCCCTGGTTAACTTATCAGGCAAAAATTGACCGTAGTATTCTTTGCCTGCTGGTACTCACATTATTATTAGGCTATGAGATGCACATCCTTTAAAGGACAGACAGAGGACAAGGCCAATTAGAGACTGATGTACAGCATTTATACCATTCTTCGTCTCTTTGGGTGGGTCTACACATTGCCATATGTCAATGTTGCTACAGCGCTGTGCTTTAATACTTCCTTTTGGAAGTACTAAAGCATGGCGCAGTATGGGTGGTTACTGTGCCTGTGCGTGGTGCACAATTAGATTTTACTGCTATGTTGCCGTAGTGGCACGCTATACCAGGGGAGTATGCCACTGTGGCGACGTTGCTGCTAATCATATGTAGACCCACGTGATCGCTACCTTACCATAGCACTCCGTATGGTGACATAGCACATCACACTGGCACTGTAGGGTGATGTGTAGACACGCCCTCTGTGTATTACTATGGATAGCACAACTTTTAAAATTCAACTGTGGTACACAAACCACTGCCATTATGTATATTAAGAAAGGATTAAATATAGCACATTCAGTTTTTTATCCATTTTCTTTCAATGCTGGTGTCATTTTGCTCCCCTCTTCCCCTCTCTTAAGGATTAATGGAATAACCTTTCTACTTTCACATGGAACAGAACAGTTTGTTTGAAATTAGCACTGTTCAGAGTTCTGCCTGACTCATTTTAATTTGATGGAAAAATGGACAGTAGATGTCTGCAGGGGTTTTATTATTATTATTATTATTCTTTTCTAAGTATGAGGAGAGAATAGATTTTAGGGCACTGTTCAAGTCAGTTCACAGAGCTTTCCTAACAAATGTGTGTCACTCACAAATGCAGCAGATGATGACTTCTTGATTTCAATTGCATTTTCAGAGGGCTAGTAAAATGACCTATGGCCTTATTACAGTCAGGTCTGGTGAGATGGGAAAGAGTAATTATAGTGTAATAAAGCATATGCAGACTCTATTTAAATGGCAGAATTTGCATTTAAATAGAAGTTTCTAAATGAAAACATGTAAGAACTTGATAGGTGCAATATTTGGTATACAGCTTAAGCCAGCAATCAGAAACTGCACTTATTGGTATGGCACGTTGTTTCTTCTGTTGACAGGTGTGTGGCATATTGGTTCATGAAAAATTAAGACTCAGTTTCAAGGTACATAGCTTGCTAAAACCTGTGTGTCTGGATACTTCGCAGTTTTTGACCCACTGCCTAGTTAGCATGCTAAATATTTGTCTAGTACAGCATTTCCCAACCAGTATGATGCAGCACACTTATGTGCCATCAGGCAAGTCCAGGTACGCCACGGCATTTTGGCCTGGTGCCACATCCCTGCCTGGCTGGAGGCATGCCCCACCACCTGCTGCTGCTGCAGACACCGACAGATGGGGAGCATGTCTCTAGCCCCAGATGCTGGCTAGCTGGTGTGCACCAACCCTCATCAGCTTCTTGGCTGGCCGTGCGCCAGCCCCTGCTCAGTTGGTGTCCAGCTGGCCGTGCACCAGCCCCTTCCCCCACTCTGTGTCTGGTGTGCCATATTGTTTTTTTATTTAGGTAAGTGTGCTATGGGGCAAAAAAAAAGTTGGGAAACACTTGTCTAGCACCATACAGAAATCAAGAATAGTGATATTACTGATGGGACACATCTTTATTTCACCATAGACTATGTGTTGGAACCAAAACCAAGGCATATTTTAATTTAGCAAAAATGGGCAACTTTGCAGTGAATGATAAAAAGCATAAAAACTGTAATTTATGCAAGATTAGACCATCCTAACTTATAAGAAAATGCTCATATCCCTTATTTTTAAAAAGTCAGTTTCCCACACTGAAAATTAAAACCAAAATTGGAACAAACTTGTCTAAGCACTTTGGCATGGTTTTAAATCCACTTGTGTATCTTGAATGAGAGAGAATGGCTGAAATATTATGGTATTCATAATTAAACTTGGAGAAGAATATGAAAAGGGAACACAGTGCTAGTAGACAAGGACTCTTTTGAAAACTAAAGGGTGGGAAAGTAAGCCATGGAAATGCAGCATTGAAAAGAATACCAAAGGCCTTATTCTTCATTCATTTCCACCAGCATTAGACAGATACATGAAGCTGGTACAAGTGAAGGCAGTTAGGCTGAGAGACTCAGGGGGAAAAGAGTACTAGAAGAGAAAGATGCACTGTAATATATCCACTTTGGATATAGGCCATCCACTTGACCCAGGCGAGGATGATTTCCTGGCCCTAGTCCACAATACAGTCTTTTCTGTAGCTGGACATATCAGCGCAGTCACAACGATATGAAACTGGTATGGGGGCGGAATCCAATTGCATGTGCTTAACCTAAAGACGAAAAAAAATTGCAAATATGAACACATTTTGCAAACACTGAAAACTACAAAAACAGAGTGGAAAAAAAAAGAAATGTACAGGGTTCATCTAATATTAATCAAGCCAAAAATAGGGAAGCAAGTAATATGCTTAACAGGCAGGGTGCATCTACACATGCATATTAATGTAACACAGTAAACTCGGGCATTTATCACGCTGCAGTATATTGCTCCCACACGCCGTGTTTAAACATGCAACCAGGAATGCAGCACATTGAGCAGGGTCAGAGCAGCACTGGCTGGCAGCGGATCTGGTGGGACAGCCTGCCAGCCCAGGGCTGCACTAATTCAGTTCAAAATGATGTGGAGGGGCTGGCTAGGTCATGAAGGTACTCCAGTGCAGGGCTAGCCAGCAGGCAACCCCTGCACTGAAGCACCCTCATGTGCCAGCCAGCCAGGTTAGTATCTACATGTGTGCTGCTGTGCAAGAAAAATATCTGCAGCAGGGCAGGACTTGTTTACTGTGGAGTAGATTAATTAGCTCTGCAGTAAATAAGTCTCATAGGCTAGGGACAGACATTACACCTAAACCAGGTTAAGTGATCAGAAACTGGTTTAAACCTGTAACAGAACAGATGTTCAGTGCAAATAAACCAGTCTGAAAATGGTTGAAAGCTGTTTGATATAAACCTGGTTCAAAGTAGTATCAGACTTAACTGATTTGCCTCAAACTGGTTTATGCAGTGTCTGTCCCAGATCCCTTGCTGGTTTCAGTTAAATCAGAGTCCCCCAGAATCCCATCATGCTCTCTAAGCTGGGTGGGGCTCTCTGCTCCACAGCAGGGCTGGCCCCTCCCCCCTGTTCCCTGGCTGGAGCTTGGCACAGACTTGCAGGCACAGCAGGGCCTGCTGGCTTCCTTGTACCCCACTTTCACACACCCCACCTCCCTACCACTTGCTGCTTAAGCAGAGAGCCCTTCCTCCTCTCTGCCACAGCATGGACCATAACCAGCATGTAGTATGCTAGCTAACACAGACAAGTGTCTGTGTCTGTGTCCCTCTCTGATTTCATTGGGATAGGCAGACAGAACAGTCAGACTTAGGGCTTTTGGAGTTCATCAACAGGTAAACTGGTAAGCTGTTTAAGAAGTCTGAAATAATGTGGAGAGAGGCTATTTTGCTAATAGGGTGATAAAGACTATCAGCCCCTCCCTCCCCCACCCCACAGCTGGCTTGCTTGCCTTTCAGTTTGCCACAGACAGTATGATGAAGCCGGGAGGGAGATTGAAAAGCTCTGTATCATCAACAGATGCATTCAGTGCAACCCCTCCTCGCCCCTTGCCTCACAGTGCTAGCGTGCTAGCTTGGAGCATCCCCACTGCTTGAGCAGCAAGCGAAAAGCCTGTGATCATGCAGGCAGACCTCCCTAATGAAAGAGTCCTTCCAGGGCCTGGCCATGCCCCCCTCAGTTCAGCTCCCTGCAGAAGGGAAGGGAAGGCTGCTCTAGCACCCCCATCTTCTAGGTTGAGCCACTGCAGGTATGTGTCTGAATTTGCTTGGTCCAGAGAGAATGTCAGTCCAGTTTCAAACCAGTTCAGTCTAGCCAGGTTAGACTAACCTGCAAAGATTGAATCAATTCAGGCTGAGTATTTTTGAATGTCTGTCCTTAGCCATATAGATGTGCCCGCAGAAAATGAACACAATGGGTTATGTTGCAAGTTGAAATATCCAGCCTATTTCTAGAGCTGCAAGATTATTGAGTAAACTGGAGATGTGCCTTCCAGACAATTACAAAATACCCTCTTTTAGTCGATTCCTTATCTGATCAAATATTCTAGCAAAATTCAAGCTGCCTGCCCAACAATTACATCAACAGTGATCAGTCAGTCTATTCCCTGAACAGTGCATTCTGTCAAATTGCATTACTTTGTTGTGCATCAAATCATATTAGGTGATGCTGTCCATCTTTGGCAGATAAATTAATGGAGGGATAACATAGCTTCATGTTATTTTTAGGATTTACAGAGTTTTTTTAAAAAAGAAATACAGCTACTAAATACTGTTAACTCTCAGTGAACAGAAACTGAAAATGTCTGTAGGTGCAAAATGTTTATTTTATATATATATATATATATATATATATAAAAATATAAGTGAGAGGAATTTTTTCAGGCCTCATCATACATTATACTTACAGAGTCATATCCAAGAGGGGATACAAAGGGTAAAAAGGTATAAAATATTTCTACTTAGGGGAGTGTCAAATGCAGACCACAGTGATAGCATATGGTATATTTTCCAGTGCCAGTCCATAGCTTAACAAGGGAAGAGCACTGGACCCATAGATTTACTAATTATAAGGCCATAAGGGACCGAGTTTGATTTTCAGTACAACATGGCCATAGTACTTCCTCGAATTAATTTTTTTGAGTTAAAGCACATATTTAAAACAAACAAACATTCCAACATGATTTGAAAAATATCAAGTGACAGAGTAACATGGATCTACCACAATATTTGGTAAAGGTGTTGCAGTAGTTACTCTTACTTCTAAAAACAAAAACCAAAACCCACCACCTTATTTCTAGTCTGAGTTTGTCCACCTTAAGCTTGGAGCCATAAGGTAGTTCTCTTTCCTATGCAGGAACTTACAGACCCAGATCAAGTCACCCATTACGTTCTTTTTAAAAAGTAAAATGGGCTAAGCTGCTGGGGTCTTTCATGATGTGGTAGGTTTTCCAATCCTGGGTTTTTTTCTGTATCCTCTCCAGTTCATTAACATGTATCTTGATATGTGGATCTCAGACAGCAGTGGAGTTTTCCCCATAAGGACTGATCTCATAGCAAGTTATTATGGCTATCACATACAAAAGACCACTCTGGTAAGAGAATTCCCCAGATTAGTCAAGCAGAGAGTACTCCAGCTATATAAGAAAGAAACAACTCTGGTCCAGAGACTTTAATGCTTCCCTGCAATTTGGCCAGAGGCACTCACTGAAGCCAGAGAGAATTACTTGCATCCCACACTGGAATTAGAGGCCCCTAAAGAGGGCAGGGCCAGAGAAATAGAGGAGGACCATCCCATCACTTCCAGGAGATGATCTAGTTCTGTGTCTGCTCTCCATATATAGCTGATACCAGAAGAAGAACCTGAAAGGAACCCCAGAAGGACTTTATGGAATAACTTGTTTAAAGAAGGACTTTATTTTTAATTTCCAGCAGCTACAGGTTGGCTTTGCCTTGATGTCAGGCCAGATAAATGCCCCTAACACCAATGGCATGCTGTGGGACTCAGAAACACTGCAAATATCCTGCAATATTTTTCTGCACCATTTCTGCAGGGACCTGGTGCATTCAGAAAGACAAATGGGTTCATGTAATGTGCCTTTTACACGGTGCATGGTATATGCCCAGTGTGCCTCATTACCCCTGGGCAGGAGAAAGCAACTGTCTTTATCTACTGATCTTCCACTTTGTCTGCATTCAGGATCTGATTTCAGATGTGCATAGCAAATGAGAAAAAATAAATAAGTAGCAGATGCACAAATCCTTTATGAGATGCATAATTAATGGAGTGAGAGAATGCATGGTATTGAGACAGACAGGGGGCATCAGCCACTAGATATTTGGAAGTGTTTTTTAGTGACAAAAAGATGGTAGCATGCTAGTTTTCACAATCTTGGTGTCAGTCTGTAAAAATATAAATCTTTGTAGTAATTATTTTATAACATAGCTGGTGGCTTAGTAAGTGCCCATACATGGCAAAGAGAGAGAGAGAGTATCATATTTTACCTACGAGAAGGTCATTATTTTTCCTAAAATTACAAGGAATGTAAAGTAAACCTAGCAAAAATGATTAGGAATTGCTCTTGTGGGGAGTTGTTATACAGTTTCTAATGGTGTAAAGGTGTGTTAATTACTTCTATTTAATAGCAAGAAGCACCTGTTTACCTATTATCTGGAGAAAATAAAAAGCCAAATAATTCTTCCCCATCCCCAGTGTGCACATGTGTGTGCATGCATGTGTATGCATGCACACCCTCCCACATTTGTCAGGGCATTATATGGTAAAAACAACACATTTAACTTTTAACTCTATTGATACTATCAGCAGCTTTCCCATGCTCTGGTAGATTTGTTTTCCTAAGCTTCACACTGAGTATTTCTTCCAGTCTGATAGCTCATTCCTAGTCTGAAAATGTTTTCTTTGACAAGATCTGGATCCCTCCAAGAGATTAGAGTGATTTAAGTTAAGAGAGGCTTGTGCTTTGCTTCCCTTCAGATACAGAGATGCAAATGCAAAGGAGCTTTAAAGGTCTTTGTCCAAATCAGCTTTTTTCCTTCCACCTGTTCTAGGAGAATCAGTCATGTCTTTGCAAATCCCACTTCCATTAACCTTTCGAGTACTGCTGACATTCTTGTACAGTAGGTCTCCAGCACCATATGTCAAGAACTGGCTGACATATCCTTTAAAAGTCTCTCTTGCTATATCCTGACTATTTCACTTAGTTCACAGGTCAGGTGATTGACAATATTAAACTGAAGGCTAATTTAGATTTTAAATTAATTCCCAGACTGAAATGATTGCTTTCTTTCCTGCTAACCCTGTTGAGTTCTCAATGGCTAAAGGTTAAGGAGTGAAAGTAATTTTTGTAAAGGTAATAATAATGTAAAACTGAAGTAAGATCTGGAAAATTACCCGTATTAAGTATGTATAGGAACAGAGGATGAAAAAGAAGGTTAAGGCTTTACCTTTCTTGTTTATTTAAAAGCTGAAGAAATGACAAAGAGTAATTTGTCAGGGGAGTATTGCCACGCTACAACTATTATTTATGGTAGTACCCACACTTAAGGACCCATGCTGCTCCACATACTTCATCATCTACAGAAAAGTCCTCCGGAAGTCTGTGGTTATATTGTATTTGCTCAAGTCCAGCCATAAATGAGAATAACTCAAGCCACTGGCATGAGTAAGAATGCAGCTATGTTGGCCACCACTGAATATATTTTGAGCATAAAGTAAAACTAAGTATTAGTTGCCATCCACAGATTCAAACAAACAAAATTTGGCTTGCCATGTACACATTCAACTCATGCACTCAAATCTCTCTCAAGTTACATTTATATTGCAGTCACACCAATGAAAGCAGTTTAGTGTAGACATATTCAAAGATAGTTGAACAGTAACCAGCTTGGGTATTAGTAGCAGTCTAGCCATGGCAATGCAGAGTTCAGCCCAGACTTCAAACCTGACCCTAAAGCAAACAGAGCTGACACATGAGCAGGAATAATGTTCAGTAACTCCTGTTACGTAAGATCATAAGTGTGAGGTAGTATGCCTGACTGTAGTTTTATAAAGGTATATCTTATCTGTCACTTTTGAAATGAAGTTACAAATCGATAATATGATTATTTATTTCTCTGATTTATTTTAGTGGTTATCCCAACTCTCACCTGCCACATCTTGATGGAAATATATTTTTCTTCTTTTATCAGGAGGGATCGACTTAAACACCACTAGATTTTTAACCGGAATATGTTGATTTATTTTCCAATACGGAAGCTTTAGAACCTTCTTCAAAAGACTGCAAATACTACCTGGTCTATTATAAAAAAAACCTCCCAGTGATCAATTATTTTCTCTGTTAATTGTCTTTTATTAATTGTAATTAAACAGCATAAATTATCATGTCTTAAATGGTTCAGACTTTTCTTTTCCACTTCTTTCCAGATAGTTTCTCTGGACTGAGGTGAGAACAGTGTCCCATATAAAAAGAAATCAGAATCAACAACCCAACAAGAGGAAAAATAATATGCTGTAACTTTGCATACCCTTCACTTAGGGATACACATCTCAAGGAATAAAAGTCTTTCTGATCACCGCCGATCTTGGGATATCAAAATTCCCCTCTTTTTTTTTTAATCAGTAGGTTTAATATATTCACTTTCACTTTTAGTTCTTTGATTTTTTGCTCAATATAAAACTTAAGAGAAAGATTTTATTTGGATATGCCAATCTCCTGTGTTTTCCTGTGTTTCTCTGAGGTTTTTCTTCTTTTATTTCTTGCTTATATTGACAAGTCCTCAAAACGGAATCAATCTCTGCTAGTAGAAATTCTTAATCTGTCACCCAACAGCTGTTTGACTCCCTGTTGCTCCAGCCATCACAGTTCTTCACCACTTCCCCACTCTCTGCCACGTCACTCACCTCTCTTTCATCTGGGTCTCTCTTTGTCCCTGCCCCTCTCTCTGGCCGTCCTAACTTTATAGTGCAGTAACTCCAGAAGCGCGGCTCTTGGCAAGATCTCTTTTCTTTCACTGGGTCCTGCTCGCTCCCAGTTAGTATTGGGATCATCTTCTTCTCTTCTTCACAAGAAGTCTCACTGGATATCATTGGGACTTACGTTCCTAACTCACTTATGTTCAGATTTTAGGAAGTTAGGCATCTAATTGCTTGTGAAAATCCTACTTAGTGTTTTTATACTACTGGGATGTTGGTGGCCAGCTCGAGTAATGAGAGCTGAAGTTCTGAACCAGAGTCACACAGCTAGGGGAGAAGCCAGGACCAGAAAGCCTGGATTCAAGAGCAGATGCCAAGAAGCCAGGCAGTGAGCTCTCTGAGCCCACAGACCATTGCCCCAGAGTGGGGTTGGAAAAGGCCTGATAAACTTTGGGTAAAAAAGCTGCAGACAGACATTGCACAGACTTTCTGAGAGGAGTCTTCTGTACCAACCCCAGATAGCTCCTGGGACATTATACAGGCTCAAACCCAGCAGCAGCATAAGGAGAATCAGACACTAGCCGGGGGAAAGGGGAAGGGAACAGAGGACTTCCAGGAGCCTTGTGCTCGATTAGTCACAAATGTTCAAAGTTCCTCCTTTCAGCAGTAGGGGGTAAGGGCATTCCCATTTAATGAACTCATTGCTAGTTCAGTCATAGCACAGTCAGCCACATAAGTCAAGGGACACAGCACAAACTAGAGGTGGCACTGATGCACGGAAGCCCAGAACTTTCACTGCTCTCGGTTAAACTTATCTGACAGAGGCATCTTTGGCTCACAGATTAATTGATGTGGGCATGTAAAGTAGGGTACTAAGCCTGTAGGGAAGTGGTGGCCTGCCTGCAGTACACATGCCACAAGTGTGTGACAGACTGGGGAGAAGACAGGTAGCAGAATGGCAGATAGGGCAGGGAGCAGAAAACAGAGCAGCAGATTCAGGAGGGAACATAGAGCAGGAAGTAGCAACTAAAGCAGCAGAACAGGGAGGGAGCACAGGACAAAGTAGAAAGCAGGGCAGCTGATTAGGCAGAGGATGGTGATCAGAGTAGCACTGAGGGAGGGTATGGGGCTAGTTTGGGGCATGCCTGTCAAAAAGGTTGGACTCCACTGCTCTAGGGCAATGTTCAGGTCCTGTATTAGCTGCCTAAGCACAAAGGCTGCCTATAGACATGCTCTGATACATTCTAATTAGAGCCCTCTAGCATCACCTCAGTGTCACGTGTATTAACCCCCCTGTGTTTCAAAATGACCACAAAGGCACTTTAACTAAACCTTGTCAAATGAGCTTTAGTTAAAGCACCCTCACAGCCAGTTTGAGATGTAGGGTGGGCCGTTTTAATTAGAGTGGCTGTCCGGGAACCACTCTAATTAAAATGCCCCCTCACCACTGAGCATCTATATAGGCAGCCATAGGTTGTACAGTCATGCTGTTAGGTCACTCACTGAAGCTGTGTCAAGGGTACAGCTAATCTTGACAGGAGCCCTAGCAATGTTGGGTCAGACTGTTAAAATGGTTATGCTACTAGGATACAGGCAATCCTGC
The DNA here is from genome assembly GCF_052110815.1 of Crocodylus siamensis. Lineage (NCBI taxonomy): Eukaryota > Metazoa > Chordata > Crocodylia > Crocodylidae > Crocodylus > Crocodylus siamensis. The sequence continues at coordinate 134,326,005 of NC_143396.1, read as the reverse complement.
ACAATGATGAGAGCTGAGGTGTGGAACTGGACTCACACAGCCAGGAGACAAGCCAAGCACTCTGATTCAAGTATCATGAACCCCAGGAGGGGCTGACATAAGTACTCTGTTGCCCCACTCAGTCAATCAGGAGGCATACAGGCGTATGTACCCTAGCTGGCCAATCATCTCTGCTTCCAGCAGTCCCTTCAGTTTCTGATAAAGCAAGCTGCTGCTTATAAAAGCTTATACATCCAATTCAGTTAGTTTAAGGTGCGAATCTAACCTGCTTTCTGCCCAACTTCAGACTAGCACATCTAACTACCTTTCCCCTTTGTGAAAGGAAAGCAAAATTTATTTAAATCTAAATATGAGCAGGAGCAAAAGCTGTTTTCATAGCCTCTGTTTCCAGTGGCATTTACCTTAAGAACCTGTCCTGTAGAAAGACACACTCGGGAACTTGATTATTGTTGCTAATGACACTAGAAGACAGCACCTTTCTGCATTGTTTCTTGGCATTTGCAAGTTGTTTTTTGCAACTGTATGGCCAGCATTGGACATAATGCCAATTAAACTAAATTAAATCAGGATCTGTCTAGTGGATTTGATTTAGAATGGTAGTTTCTGAACGGCAGTGGCATCTCTAGGAAGGTGATTTTTATTTGCTCATGTCTTGAAGGGCTTGTTATGATCTATGATTTGTAACCTCACTAGAAGCATAGTGGGAAACAATGGGTCAGACATAATGCTGAAGGTAAATGTAAATATTATGTATGATCTTCTTCTAAGTAACATTGGATTCCTGATTAGTGTGGCACACAATAATAATATTACCATGAATTCATACTCCTCATTTATGTCTGTGTAAGTAATCGAGCTTTACGATTTTTACCTTTATTCTCCTCTTTCCACCCAAATATTTCTATTGCAGTTGCAAGCAAAGAATGAAATCAAAATACAATATAAAGGATACCGAGAAAAATAAATACAAGGAAAGTTGGTCAAATAGGTCAAAACAGTGTAGAAAAGGCTGCAAATTACAATTGTAAAACAAGCATTGAAGGTTAAGGGAAAATGGTTTGAAAGGCAGTAAATTCCTGCTCCCAGGGTTATTTCTGTTTTTCTTTTCCTTTTTTCCAGTGACTGTCTAATATAAAATGCATGAACACTGCTGAAAGCAGGGACCAGAACCCAGGACTCTGGCTTATCAGGGGAGTGCTATAACTGCCAAGCTATTGAAGCAGGTTCCCTTTTCTTTTTTTTTCTATCTGACCACATGAGTCTTGCATTTTTGTCTGCCTAGTGGCTCAGGTCAGAGGACAAATGGAAAGTGTTCCCCACCCTTCTTACTGTTTTATAGCCTGGTGATCAGAGCACTCCTGGGAGCTAAGAGCTGTGGGCTTGAGTCTCTTCAAGCATAGGAAAGCTTATAACACGAGTCTTCCTTTCTGGGTGAGCACTCTAACCATTAGGCTATCACGGAATATGCAGCCATGAGTACCAGCACAAATCAACTAGATGCCATTCTGGGTGCTGTGGACAAATGTCTACCATGCAGCCCTGAGTCAGGTGCCCAAGACTGAAGGAACCAAAGGAGTTCAGGCACAACTTGGTGTTATGCATTTCCTATGGAGTAGGGGTACTTGCTCTGGGTGCCCTTCAGAGGTGTCCAACTCTTCTCATTCACTGCAGAAGAATTCATGTGCTTAATCTAGTCAAGTTGTCTTGCTCTCCTGAAGTAAAGCACCTTATCTGTAAGCCTACTGACACCTAAACAGAGGTGCTAACTGTTAGGGTTACACTATTTGGATTTTGGGGAGCACTGGACCTGCAGCTGAATAAAGGCTTGTAGCTGTGTCTCAGCAAAAGCTGCTGGTCACAAGGCTGAATGATATATTAAAAATAACCTTACAAATGCTTAGGCAAGCACTTTCTTAACAATGTTGTAGTGTTGTAAGTTTACTGTGTAAGAACAAGATGCAGCCCACCAGCTATTATCAGGAGATAAAGCAGAAGCAAGACCTTGGAGATGAAGAAGGAGTCAGCAAGAAACCAGAAAGAACCAGCAAGTGACCGGAGCAAATGGAGGTCAAAGCCTTATGCATGCGCTCTTATCAGAGAGGCATGTAAATGAATGAAATGCATAGGTAATTCCATGCTAATGAAGTAAACAGTAAACAAAGGCAGAGCTTAAGATGGGAGGAGAAATGGGTGGAACAAAAGGAGGGATGAAGGTGAAGTGAATGTTAATGAGTATGAACCAAGGTATATAAAATGTGAAAAGAGCTAATGTTTAGTGCAGGTTCCCGGTTTGTTGGTTTTTTGGGACCTTTGTCTGAAGCTGTTTCCATTCTGAATAAAGCTGTTGCAAGCAAGGTTTGCTGGTGTTTGCTCCCTGCTTGCTCTGACTAATGAGTAACGGGATCTATGAGCAGTTGGATCGTTGTCTCCCTAGTTGCTGGGTGCCACATGGAATTGGGGTCTAACACTGACATAGCCTATCTGGCTTTGGACCTTGTGGCTTAGTTCACCTTTGTCTGTTAACACAGACAATAGAAGGTATCCACATAATTACCATATTAAGATCTCAGCTTAACACAAATCATTCTTTCCTATGGCTAGGCTGCACCAGATATTCATGCATCATTGTGGGAAAATTAGATTTTCTCTGAGTAATAAAAATAACCAGAACTTCTGCTAATAAAAACAACTGGCTTGTTCTAAGTATAATTGACCATGGATACCAAGGACCATATGACAGTTAGAAACGTTATTTTATGCAAAATCATGTTAGATGTCATTTCAAACAGAAACACACATTTTAATGTTTGCTAGTTCCACCTTACTCTAAAGGGTTTCAAGAGCCTGAAGTATTTGTAAACTCTTCCCAAGTTAATTTTTTTTCAGACATTCCCATTCAAATTTCCTGGAGTAAGGTATAAAAAGTTCAATATTAAGTATTGACATTGTTAGCTCAGATTACTTCTCTTTCACATTGCCATCCATTGACTAATACCCAAATTTTCTAGTATTACAGGGATCAGCATGTCTAGCCTAGAAGTATATGTAAGCCTTCCTTTTATGCTTAGTTTCATTTACCTCACAACATAGCTCAATGCCAAAAAATGTATTTTGCATTGCTATTCTGAGAGTAATGTTATTTTAGGATTTTATAAAGAAGGGTTAGATCCCCAGCTGATACAAAGCAATTAAGTCCATTGACATCATTTGAACATATATTTTTAAACCAGCTGAAGATCTGGCCTTCATTTTACTTCATATGACAGACCTCAATTCAAAAAAGCAGTTAAGCATGTAAGCAACCCTACTGAAACCCCTAGACTGGACCAGAGTGGTCAGTCCCTTCCAGAAAAGAACAATAAGTGAGACAATTATTTCTCAGTCCCACTCTGATACAAATGTAACATCTACAGTACAAACTGATCATGCTCCATTTTTTACTACTTTGTCTGGTTTACATGCCTGCTTTTAATGGAATTTATCAGGTTAATCCTAATCTAATGAAGGATATGATACATGTTTAGCAAATTGAAGAGGTAATTAATGAAGACCTTTTACTTAATAAACTCAGTGACATCTTACAGATTGAAATGGAACCCCCTCAGAGTGGCTGCCTTAGGCTACATGATTTCTGTCTGCTCAGATCTTAAAGGCTCTGGTTGTGTCCTTCCCCATGAAAATTTTGAAGCTGACCAGTGCACAGTGCTATGTAAGAATGAGGAAATGGTAGTGTTATTATTCCCCCACTTCCTCCTATTCTCAATATTTTTCTTTACGCATTGGCCCAATGAGGAATGTCTGACAGCCAGATAAAGTGTAATCTCAAATAAGTACTCCTTATAATCAGAAGGAACAACATGTCTTACTCTAAACTTACTTCAGTGCCTGTACATTTTACTTAGGCAAAAAGGCTCCCATCGAGGAAAGGAAGTGAGCTGCACTGAAATCAACTTCACTGCTGCTAGTTTCACCTACGATAGAGTCCTATGGCAACTGCCTTTGGGCTTATAATATAAAAGAGGCACAGACAGGGCAAGTAGACCTCTTTCAGGGCACTGGCTGTGGCTGTGGCTTCCTGAACTGTGGGTGCATCTACACGAGACACTTACTGTGCAGTAGCCTAATAACACTGCACAGTAGCATGGCAATTAAAAACCATGTTACTAGCGTATTGCACAGTGTTCTTAGGCCAATGCACAATAAATGTCACAAAATAACTGCACCAGCAATACTGTGCAATAGTGCTGGTTACTGTGCATTTAGTGAATACTTTATTAAGCCAGTACTAAGCTAAATGTGCAGAATCTAAGGTGCATGAATGAACGTGTAGATACATCCTGTAGTAACCTCTTTGTTGGGAGGGTGGGTATTTAGACTATCCTTAAGGCACACAACTGACTAAGGGTCATGGGAACGTAAAGGTTCTCTATAAAAAAACACTTTCTACCTTTCTGCACATAGATAGGATTCCTGAAACAAGGCCTGGGTTCTGGATTCACATGACTGAAGTAAGCAAACAGATAAGCCTCCAATCATTTTTTAAAGAAAGCAGTAACAGCAATGACAGTTTTCAGCCCACCTCCAATAACTGAGAAGGATATGACAGTTGTGCCTCCTCAGGGCCGCCTATTTGTGGTCCTACAACACCGATCAAGGGCCAACCACCCGCCTTCTCTCCTGCCATGCCTTGTAGTTATTCGCTTGATTAGAAGATCTTAATCAAACGGGAGGCTGCCTATTTTCTGTCTTGGTGCCTGAGGCACTATCTGCGGCTCCTTTCCGCCCCTTAAATGGCAGCCCAAGCCTCGCAGATATCTCTGGTGTTGTTTAGATCTGTCCTACTCTCTGCGCTGCATGGACACTCTCTGGCTTATCACTCAGCCTGCACCTTCACCCTTCTAGCTCGTCTCACCACCTGCATCCCTACTGGTGCCCTCTAGCCTGTCCCACACTGCCCATTTTGGAATTTCTTGCCTGTGCCAGCTCAGGGCTCTTTGTTGCCCCCTTCCATCGGGGGTCCTTACTGCCCCCTAACTCCGGGGCCTCTCACAGCCCTCTGTCTCCGGGGCTTCTCTCTGCCCTCTAACTCCGGGGCTTCTCTCTCCCCCCCCCAACTCTGGGCTGGGGCCAACGCACCCCACACAATGCTGTGCCCTCACCGGCACCAGGAACCCCCACACTACTGTAGAGTCTCTATGAGGCCTCCTCTAACCCCTAATAGCCTCTCCCGGTCCTCCGGTCAAAACAATAAACACAAGAATACAAAGCCCCCTGGCTACAACATAAAAGCTAGACCATCCTGGTCAAATATAAGAATCCATCCCTACCAGAGACAGCGAGCGCACCAACCCCCATCAGAGACCAGGGGATGTTCCCACCATCAGAGTTCTCCCCTTTGTGCTGGCAGAGTTCCTCCTCCCTCGGCCGCCGGAGGGAAACTGCCCTCCTGGTCTCCTGCTTGGGCTTAAGAAGGGCTAAGCTCCACCCCTTCCTGTCTCTGTTTCCCTGGTTGACCTGGCAACCAACACCTGCGCAGTCCTGGTGACTGGCAGCTGAGCTTCCCCCTTCCCGCCACAAGGGGTCTCTCCTGAGCCATTTCTGCTTTCAGTCACAGGGCACCTGAGAGCTCTGCGACACACCTCCCCGCCTTCAACTCCAGACTCACCGTGGCAATCTTCACCTTTGCGGGTGTTGCCTCCACCTGGGCTACTCTTTGGGCCTGTCTTCTGGCACCTGACAACCCGGATACAGGAGGCGGAGGTTTTCAGGCACCTCCTACTCGCTTTTTCCCCCAAGAGTGCACCACATGGGATTTGTTGGGAGTTATCCACCACAGGTAGTCCCCCCACATTAGCCAGCCTTGGTAGGGTGCACCTAAGCCTGTAGGGCCCCAGACTCAATGTATTCTTTGGCCGGGAAGTTAGACGCTGTATCGTAGCTCTGGCAGGGAGGGGGTCTGTCTCTCTGAGGCTCCCTTCCTTTTTCTCTCTTCTGACAGGCCAGCCCTGACTGGAAAGGCCGGTACCTAGAGTGATCACCCTGCCTCTTAATAACAGGGTTAGTTTTCCCTGCCACCCAACCTCTCTTGTTCTTTCTTGCCTGGGATCCTCCTGATTCCCCAGGCCCCTCTTCCTCCTCGTATTGCCTTGAGAAGAAGTCAGCATTTGTATTCAGGATCCCCGGGCAATATTTTATCACAAAACAGTACGGCTGTAGACTAAGGGCCCAGCTCATCAGTCTAGCATTGTCCATTTTCCTATTTTGTAGCCAGCGTAAGGGTGCGTGATCAGTGATTAGTGTGAACCAATGTCCTAATAGATAGTACCGGAACGTTTCGATAGCCCATTTAATCGCTAAACACTCCTTTTCTATCGTGGCATAATTCCGTTCTGGTGGATGCAATTTCCTACTTATGTAGGCTATGGGGCGTTCTTCTTCTCCCTCTCTCTGCCTCAACACCGCTCCAATAGCTACTTTTGAAGCATCGGTCTGTACTTGGAACAATTTATTAAGGTCCGGTGCATATAAAAGGGGTTGCAAGCACAGTGCGTCCTTCACTGCTCAGAAAGCTTCTTCCGCAGCCGGTGTCCATCTCACCTTGGTCGGAGTTTCTGCCTTTGTCATAGATTCATAGATTCATAGATGCTAGGGTCGGAAGGGACCTCAACAGATCATCGAGTCCGACCCCCTGCATAAGCAGGAAAGAGTGCTGGGCCTACATTACCCCAGCTAGATACACATCCAGCCTTCGCTTGAAGACCCCCAGGGTAGGGGAGAGCACCACCTCCCTTGGGAGCCCGTTCCAGACCTTGGCCACTCGAACTGTGAAGAAGTTCCTCCTAATATCCAATCTAAATCTGCTCTCTTCTAGTTTGTGGCCATTATTTCTTGTAACCCCCGGGGGGGCCTTGGTGAATAAATACTCACCAATTCCCTTCTGTGCCCCCCTGATGAACTTATAGGCAGCCACCAGGTCGCCTCTCAACCTTCTCTTGCGGAGGCTGAAAAGGTCCAGTTTCTCTAGTCTCTCCTCGTAGGGCTTGGCCTGCAGGCCCTTAACCATACGAGTGGCCCTTCTCTGGACCCTCTCCAGATTATCCGCATCCTTCGTGAAGTGCGGCGCCCAGAATTGCACGCAGTACTCCAGCTGTGGTCTGACCAGCGCCCGATAGAGGGGAAGTATCACCTCCTTGGACCTATTTGTCATGCATCTGCTGACGCACGATAAAGTGCCATTGCCTTTTTTGATGGTTTCGTCACACTGCCGACTCATGTTCATCTTGGAGTCCACTAGGACTCCAAGATCCCTTTCTACTTCCGTGCCACCCAGCAGGTCATTTCCTAGGCTGTAGGTGTGCTGGACATTTTTCCTCCCTAGATGCAGCACTTTGCATTTCTCCTTGTTGAACTGCATTCTGTTGTTTTCTGCCCACTTGTGTAACCTGTCCAGGTCTGCTTGCAGCTGCTCCCTGCCCTCCGGCGTGTCCACTTCGCCCCATAGCTTAGTGTCATCTGCAAACTTGGACAGAGTACATTTCACCCCCTCGTCCAAGTCGCTGATGAAGACATTAAAGAGTATCGGTCCAAGGACCGAGCCCTGCGGGACCCCACTGCCCACACCCTTCCAGGTCGAAACTGACCCATCCACCACGACTCTCTGGGTGCGACTCTCCAGCCAATTCTCCACCCACCGGACTGTGCAGTCATCCAAGTCACAGCCCCTTAACTTGTTCACCAGTATGGGGTGGGATACCGTATCAAAGGCCTTCCTGAAGTCCAAGTATACGACATCCACCCCTCCTCCTGCGTTGAGGCGTTTTGTAACCTGGTCATAAAAAGAGACTAGATTGGTCAGGCACGATCTGCCTGCCACGAACCCATGCTGGTTTCTCCTCAGCATAACTTGCCCTGCCGGGCTCTCACAAATGTGAGCCTTGATAATTTTTTCAAAGACTTTGCCAAGGATGGAGGTGAGACTAACATCTCGGTCAAAGGTTCCACCACCTCCACAAAATGAGGTACATACCTCCTATAATAATTGGCTAACTCCAAAAAGGCTCTCACTTGCCTTTTAGTATGAGGAGCTTGATACCTCTGTAAGGCCTCCACCTTGCTCAGCAATGGTCTTACCCACCCGCTTCCTACTTGGAATCCCAGATATTGGGTTTCCTCTTTCCCTATTGTACATTTCTTCAGGTTGGCTGTCAACCTGGCCCTTCCCAAGTCCTGCACTACCGCTCTCAGTGCTATGAGGTGTTCTGCCCAGCTTGCGGTGTAGATTACAGTATCATCAATGTAAGCTCCAGCATAGCCCCTGTGTGGAGCCAAGACTCTGTCCATTAGATGTTGAAATGTAGCTGCAGCTCCATGTAATCTGAACGGCATATGTCAGAATTGGAAAAGACCCCAGGGGGTGGGGAATGCTGTCTTTTCTTGATCCTTAGGAGCCACTAGGATCTGCCAATACCCTTTTGTCAGGTCTAGGGTGGAGATATAGTGAGCTTGCCCGATGTTCTCTATCAGCTCGTCTCTTCTTGGCATTGGGTATGCATTGAACCTAGCTACTGCATTCACCTTCTGGAAATCAATGCAGAGGCAAATTTTCCCATCGGGCTTAGGTACTGCCACAATAGGGCTCTGTCAATCACTGTGTGATTCGCATATAATGCCTCTCTCTAGCATCATTGTTATTTCCTTTTTTATTTGGCTCTGCAGTCATTGGGGAATCTGCCGCCAGTGCTCACAGACCACCTGGCCCAGAGGAGTTCTTATTTGATGTACCACACCCCGAGCTTCGCCCAGTGTTTTCCGGAATACATCTCCATACTCTTTGATTAGCTCAGTGGCCTGTCTTCTCTGCGCTTTTGATAATCATGGGGCCAGTTCCACATCCCCCAGTCCACTCTCCTCCAATGAGGGTCCCAATTCTAATTCCTCAGGATGGAAGGATAGGTACATGCATTCCTAGTCCTCCCACTTCTTTAGCATGTTAATGTAGTATACTTCCTTCTTTTTCTGTTTATCTATCTGGTATACCTTGTAGTCTACGGGCCCTACTTGGGGTACCACTTCATAGGGTACTTGCCACAGCGCAAGCAGCTTACTTTCTCAGTCTGGCAATAGAACCAACACGTGATCTCCCACCTCGAATTTTCTTGTCCATGCGCCTCAGTTATAATATCTCATTTGACATTATTCCGCCTCCCTGAGATTTCCTAGAACCACACTTCAGGCTGCTTCCAGACATTCCCACAGATGTATTACATATTGAATTAAGTTCTGGTCTTTACTCTGCTGTTCCTCCCAGCTTTCCTTAATCAGATCCAGGATCCCTCTTGGTTGGTGGCTGTATAATAATTCAAAGGGTGAAAACCCAGTCGAGGATTGTAGTGCCTCCCTTACCACAAACAACAATGGTGATATCATTTTATCCCACTCCTGAGGTCTCTTGACCATGAACTTCTTTAACATCTGCTTCAGCGTCTGATTGAAACATTCTACAAGCCCATCCAGTTGGGGGTGGTATACTGCCATTCTCAGGTGTTTAATTCCTAAGGCTTTGCTCACTCCCTCAAACACCCACAATGTGAAATTCGTTCCCTGATCCGTCAGCAGTTCTTTAGGGAGTCCAACGTGGAAAAATATCTTCACCAGCTCATTTGCCACTTTTGGGGCAGATACGCATCGGCACTGCTTCCGGATACCTTGTGGCATAATCTAGTAGCACTAATATATACTGGTTCCCTGTGCTACTTCAGGGGAGTGGCCCCACGATGTCCAGTGCCACCTGCTCAAAGGGAACCTCCACCAAAGGTATTGGAACTAAAGGAGCCTTTGGGGGTAGTCTTGGATTCACTGTTTGGCACACAGGACACGAAGCGCAATACTTCACCACTTCCTGTAACAGTCCGGGCCAAAAAAACCTTGCCCAAATACGGGCTTCGGTCTTGTCCCTGCCCAAATGTCCCCCCATAGGGAGCTCATAAGCCACCTTCAACAAAGCTTGCCGATAGCGCCGAGGGACCAGCAACTGTGCAACCTCCCCTCCTTCAGGCTTCCCCAACTCCACTCGGTACAGGAGGTCATTTCTGATCTCGAACCTTGGCATCGTGTTCATCAGCTCTGGCCGTACTATCTCTCCATTTTGTTGGGCCAGATTTTCTTGTAACGCTGGCTGAAAATCTGGCTCCCAACTTTGCTCCAACTGGAAATGCTCGTCTTCCCATAAGTGTGTGATGTCCACCTCTTGTTCATCCCTTTCTTTGGGAAGGAGTGGTTTGGTTGTCCCTACAAATACTTCTGCCTTCTCCCCTAGCCTCACATTGGCTATCTTTTCCAGCAATTCAGGCCAGTCACTGCCCAACACCACTGGATAAGGCAAATGTTCAGCAACTCCAACCGGCATCTGACGGGTCTTCTTGCCTACTTGTAGGGTGGCCTTTACCCTGTTGATTTCAAGGGGGTCTCCACACCAACACTGCACTTTCACTCGATCGGCTACTCCCTTTTCTTTGGTTGGTAGCACGTCCCTCCGCATCATAGTCTGTAATGAGCCTGAATCTAACATAGCCTGTACCTTTTTCTCATCAACTATCACGTCCACCGTTAGTGCGGGAAGCTCATTTCTTGCCTCAGTGTCGACTTGGGTCCCGTAGCCACACATCCCTACCCAGATCATTGGTCGCGGGAGGGCACCCCCATTCGTGTTGGCTAACAGTGCTTTTCATCCTGTGGTATGATTCCGTAGGCTTAGTGTTGTTCGATAGAGCCGACTTTCAACTTGCCGTTGTGGCTCTGGGTCTGGCGTTGGTATCCGCTCCCGTTGCGCTCTCTTGATGGACCCAAGGGCTTGTTTCCTCATACGGACAAACCAGCTTCTTAGGGTGTGAATGGCCGTATGAAAGCTTCCCGGCCAATGCACCATTGTGACAATTGTGTCTCCTTGGGGCCGTCTATTCGTGGTCCCGCAACACCGATCAAGGGCCAACCACCAGCCTTCTTGCTTGCCATGTCTTGTTGTTATTCGCTTGATTGGAAGATCTTAATAAAATGGGAGGCTGCCTATTTTCTGTTTCGGTGCCGGAGACATTATCTGCGGCTCCTTTCCTCTCCTTACACCGCAGCCCAAGCCACGCAGATGTATCTGGTGTTGTTCAGGTTTGTCTAACTCTCTGCACCGCACAGACACTCTCTGGCTTATCCCTCAGCCTGCACCCTCACCAGCGCCCTTCTAGCTTGTCTCACCACCCACGCCCCTACCGGTGCCCTCTAGCCTGTCCTGCACTGCCTGTTTCTGGATTTCTCGCCCATGCCAGCTCCGGGCTCCTCACTGCCTCCTTCAAATGGGGCTCTTCACTTCCCCCTTCAGTCGGGGCCCTCTAACTGCCCTCTAACTCCGGGGCCTCTCACTGCCCTCTAACTCTGGGGCTTCTCTCTGTCCTCGAACTCCGGGACTTCTATTTGCCCCCCCAACTCTGGGCCGGGGCCAACGCACCCCACACAATGCTGCACCCTTGCCAGCGCCAGGAACCCCCCACACTACTGTAGAGTCCCTGTGAGGCCTCCTCTAACCCCTAATATCCTCTCCTGGTCCTCTGGTCAAAATAATAAACACAAGAATACAAAGCCCCCTGGCTACAACATAAAAGCTAGACCATCCTGGTCAAATATAAGAATCCATCCCTACCAGAGACAGCGAGCGCACCAACCTCCATCAGAGACCAGAGGATATTCCCACCATCAGAGTTCTCCCCTTTGTGCTGGCAGAGTTCCTCCTCCCTTGGCCGCCGGAGGGAAGCTGCCCTCCTGGCCTCCTGCTTGGGCTTAAGAAGGGCTAAGCTCTGCCCCTTCCTGTCTCTGTTTCCCTGGTTGCCCTGGCAACCAGCACCTGCACAGTCCTGGTGGCTGGCAGCTGAGCTTCCCCCTTCCCACCACTAGGGGTCTCTCCCGAGCCGTTTCTGCTTTCAGTCACAGGGTACCTGAGAGCTCTGTGACAAAGGAGTAGTGGGTAAACAAAAACCTCCAGCAGAAGCCCTTTGGAGCATGTTGTAGCTAATAGTGATTAAGAACCACAGTTTTTATAGGAGCCACATTCTGGAGTCAAAAAAATGAATTAAAGTTAAATTAGCAAGCAAACAAAGACAGGGCTAAAGAATTATTTACCAAGTCTGGAAGGAGGCCTGTGGCTATAACCAAAGGGAGAGGGTTTTCACCCTTCTCTCTCTAGGGGGTGCTCTGGGCTAACTGTTTCAAAATGATAATTCAAGCAGAAACAACAAAAGTAATGAATAGTTTCTTCAAAAGCAGAAAGCTATTAATAAGCATGATGGGGGAAGTCCCAGCATCTTCATTTGTACTGTGACACATCTATATGCAGATGATGTCCCCCCTTTCCCTTATGGGCCTCAAAGCCCTCTGAAGTCACTGGAATGACTCCCATGGATTGTACTGGGCATTGGATCACACTCAAAAATGCAGAAGTGTGGGAGGATTTGGGGAACTTCGAAAACAACCACCCTGCAGGAGCTCTGGATAGGAAACTGGAGATGGTATGATGCCAGACTCCAACACAAACAACATACGTATCCATATGGCCAGCAGAATCTGGAGATACCAACACATAAACAAGGCACAGCTAGAAAGACTAAACAGAAGAATCCTCCCTAATCAGGGCAGCATGTACAGCTAAATTTGGACCAGGACTCTGTAATTCTCTGTAGTTCTGTTATGCTAGAGGACTCCTGTTTTCCAAATGGTTTTCCTAGATCAAGGCCTTTTGCCTTGTTGAAACTAAATATGTTAGGCTAGCTGAAGAACAGCATCTACCTTATCCTGTGTTGCAGAATTTTCCTTTGTCTGCAACCTTTTTGAGATCGGGACTTCTTATTTAATGTATTTTTACAGTGTGTAACATAATAGAGATTGGAAGATTTGGGCAGTTCATTTATACAAATATTAAAGGCTAATAACAGTGATTATATTGCAAGGCAGAATGGATACCCCAGCTTGCTGGTTATGGTTACCTACCAGAAAGTTTGGTTTCTCCTATGAAATCCAGAAAAAAAATCTTGGCGGGAACAAGTCAGATAATTTTCTTGTCATGGAATATTTATTTTTATTGTGGGCCATTTTGAAGGCAGATGCTTTAACTATGATATATATAAATAAATGCGGCAAGATCTGACCTTGGTTTCTTGTCTCTTGCAGGGTGGCTGGTAGGAAGTCTATGAGCACTATCATTGGAGTGTTAAGGAAATACGAGATTTCCCCTACAGCCAGATCGGTGAGCAGACTGAAGGAATTTTATTATAACTGTGCCCTTAGCATGCTCTGGAATGTCAACAGCTTTCAAATTTGACCTCCTGTGGCGATTTTCCAGGTCATCAATTTTATCAAAGAGATCGCATATTTTCATGTTATGCATTTCATTATCTCTTCAGAGGCCTGTAATGTCAGCTACATTGCTGCTAATTCTATCTTCTGTAGCACTTGTCCTGGCATTTAAATCAGACAGCAATAGTTTAACCTTAGTCATTTCTTCTCAGCATACTGTTTGATATAAGCTGTTACCTGTTCCAATTTTATTTAGTATTAAAGACAAGTCAGCTTAATTTCCTTCCTCCTTCTTTCCTCCTTCACCAAGTAGGGATCCTTGTGCTATGAGAGCCAACCCTAAGGAACGGAAGCTGCTATGCCTAGTTCTCAGCACAGAACTATGAGGTGCCTACACATGTGCGGCATGTGTGTTTTAATTGGAATACATTGGAGCAGACTCGATCAATTGAGACTGCTCTGTGTTCTACTTAAAATGCTCTAGCATTGTTGCAGTGTCACATGTATAAGCCTCTATGGCTTTAAAAATGGCCGCTGAGGTGCTTTAACTAAAGCTCATTCAAAGAGCTTTGGTTAAAGCATCCCATGACCCTTTTTAAACATGTGGAGGCTTAATATGTATTACACTCTGTTGTTCTAATTAGAGTGGCTCACCAGGAACCGCTCCAATGAAAAGGCCCCCACCCCTCAACCACATGTATGGGCCTGGTGACCAAGTAAGCAGAGACATTCTAACCACACTTCTTTAAGGGAGTTTACTTATGTATTTACTAGAGAAAAAGGAAACAAAGGAGCATCTAAAGGAGAGCTGACATCCATTGCTCTTAAATGCACTCACTCAGTGATGGCTATTGATATCAATGGGGATGATCATGTGAAAATTCAATAGGGGTTATACAGGCTTTAAAGGAAAACCATAAAATAAAGAGAAACCTTGATAAGGTTTACTTTTGCATGCTGTGGTAAGTACTAGTGGGCTGTAGCTTGTGGAATGAGACCACACTCCTTTCCTAGCTCTGCTGAAAGGTCCCATCTCAAAGCGGTCTTACTGAGTGTGGTGGAGTAGAGGGTATGCCCAGTATTATGTTGATCTATATTAGGGGCAGTACACTCTTTGTCCCTCTGTTTGTCTGCAGTCAGTTCTCTGGAGTAGGAAGGGAAATGCCTCGCTTTCTAGGTAGTAGAAACCAGATATGCCCTTCTGAGGCTTTTGCAATATGGGAAAGTGTATGGCTGGGTCAGAGAGAAGCCAGAGGATTTGCTCTAATGGAAGAAAGCTTGGGGTTATCCATTAGAGGCATCCGCTCTGCATTTATTTTTTTAAATGACTTGCACATACATTTTTCTTTGAAAATCTGGGATTTTTAAAAAATCTAATGTAACAAATGAAGCTGTGTAATTCTTTACAGAGCACAGTGCTAAAAGATATCTACAACCAAGGGTCTGTCTGTATGGGGCAGCTGATACTCATGTAAGCTCAGAGGTGAATTTACAGTGTTCTAGCTATGCCACATTAACTCCCCATGTAGACACTGTCAGTGTACCCTAAGAGAATCTCTGTGTGAAGCAGCTCACTCCACTGTATGAATCTGCCACTTTATACTTTCTAAACACTAGGAGAGTCTATGTGGAGTGTCTGCGTAAAGCAAAGAGTGTGCACTAAGTTCACATCCTAGCTTTCGGTAAAGTAATTTTACCATCACTATAGGCCCTAAATGAAGACAAACTTGCTTCAGCATTTTATTCAGGTACTCTCAGAGTTTTGATTGTAAGCATTTCCTTCATTTTTAAGTGGAGAAAAAAATAAATGGAAGACACAAAGTATTGATTCTTCCTTCCTGCAAGAATAAGTATTTGCTCTGTTTTAGGCACTGAATTTGTTAGACCAAAGAGCTGAGAAAGGAGGAGAAAACAGTTAATAACGTGGATGTTCAGTAAGCCAAGACATTACTTATAATCTACATTCTCATAATCTTTTCAGGAGTAAACACATAAATACAGAAAGTAACCATATACCTTCCCATTC
The DNA here is from genome assembly GCF_052110815.1 of Crocodylus siamensis. Classification (NCBI taxonomy): domain Eukaryota; kingdom Metazoa; phylum Chordata; order Crocodylia; family Crocodylidae; genus Crocodylus; species Crocodylus siamensis. The sequence goes on along the minus strand of NC_143396.1, from coordinate 134,310,647 downwards.
TGAAACACATATTCTATTTTAAAGTATCCCATTCAGTCCAACTTCAAGACCCTGTTTTAATTTTAATAACCAATTTTTCTGCCTGCTTGTACACAGAAAGCAAAAAAGTGTGACCAATATACTTATCATTTTGTTTCAGATAATTAACTTTCCCTTCTAATGTAGAGCCCTTACAGAGTTTATGAAGCATTAAGTAAATGTTTTTTTTCTTCAGTCCAGTAGGAAATATGATTTTCTTTTTCAAGTGGGAGAGGAAGGAGTACTTAAATTGCATTATTTATTACAAAAAGCCCACAATTAAAAGTCTATTTAGTAGACTTCTTATTTGTAGTAAGGCTTTTCATTTAAAGTAAAAAGTTATTTCTTCCCGTCTTTCTTTCTTTTTAAAAAAAATCATGGTTCTAGTGACATTGATTGCATTTATGCCATTTTCTCTGCCACCCCAGTTTTCCAAGACTTAAAATGTTATAGTAATATAAAGAACACTGATTTGGGCAGTTCCTACTTCATGTCTAACATTCCATCCTTAGTAGCTTAATGGAATCTGTACTGGGAGAAATAGGTCAGTACAGATCTAGAGAATAACTGAGTTATGGGCTATGCACAGCTTGAGTTTATAAAGAGCAGATATTTTTAGGCAAACTTGATTACTTTTTCGATTGAATTACAAAATTAGGGAAATCAGGAACTGTAACTTATTTGGATGACAGCAAGTTATAGTATACTATTTCATAGCATCTTCTCAAAATACTTCCAAATCAGCTTGGATATGAGCAATTGTAAGAGTTTGAAAATTCTGTAAAGAACTGAAAACTGTTAACTGGCAAAATGCTGAGTCAGCAGATCAATTTCTAGAAAGAAACTGCAGGAATTAGTGCTATATACAGCAATCAAAACAATTATTCATGGCATATTTTGGAGTACGATAGTGTCCAAATGCCTTATTCAGGATCAGGTGCCATTGTGCTTAGCACTACACAATCCTACAGAAAGACACAGCTGTCATCTCAAAGAGCTTACAGTCAGTTTGAAACAAGTTGGTATTACAGGACATGTCCACACATTCATTAATGCACTGTAATCATGGTACATTAAAATTATTACCTGTAATGACAGTTACTAACTTAATGCGCTATAATCAGTACTACTGTATATTATCACAGTTGAATGGGTTTTTGGTGATATTTGTCACACCCCTAATGCCGGTGCATCCTTGACCTGCGAGCCTAGGTCGGCACGACCGGCTTGGCACGAGGAGGGGGATTTATAACCGGATAGGTGGGTGATAACGGTGAGCAGGAGTCAGATGATTTAAACACAGCGTATTGGTTACACAGAAAGTTTATTTTACTTACGTTACTGATGTGATGCAGCATAGGCAGAGGAGTTGATTTATTCAGTTACAGCATGCAGATATCATGTTACCCAGCATTTACAGGGTGGGTAAGAGAGTTTCTTCCGAGCGATTCACACAAGCCGTTGCAGTCTGCAGATTACCGAGAGCTCTTGATAAGAAAGATAATGACAGAGATAGAGAGATAGACAAGACGGAGATACGCCAGAAAGATACGTAGGCGGAGAGATAATATTTGTTCACAATCTGTTCTTCTTGAGTGTATACACAGTTCTCTGCTTTGGGCGGAAGTTCTTTCAAAGTTATACTTGGCAAAGGTGACCAATTACTATATGCCAGGCATGAATAATTAACGAGCTGGCACTTGTCCTCTCTTTGTTTGCTCAGGCTTCAGAAAAAGGGGGGTTATTTTTACTGGTCCTGTTTGGTCACAGGATGGCGCGCATAGTATATTATTTAATTTTACAACTTCACTAAAGTAGTTTCATTTTTATCTGGTGTGAGGGGGCCAAGACCCCAAGGGGCCAGGGTCGGGCGGGGAACACCGGAGTTCCGCCCGACTTCTGGGGCCCGACCCGGAAGTTTGGCCGGGGGCCTAACGTTTCCCGGAACTCGGACCGGGCCGGACCGGGACTGGCCCGGGAGAATAAAAGGAGACCACCTACCCCAAGCAGAAGAGGACTGAGGCTCCAGCCGGAGCCTGCACCGGGAGCTGCGGAGCCGGGCGCCGCAGAGCCGGGAGCTGCAGAGCCGGGAGCCACGCGGCAGGAGCCGGTTGCAGCGCAGCGGGGAGCCGCGGAGCCGGGAGCCATGCAGCAGGAGCCGGCGGCAGCGAAGCCGGGAGCCGCAGAGCCAGGAGCCACGCGGCAGGAGCCGGTTGCAGTGCAGTAGGGAGCCGCGGAGCCGGGAGCCACGCAGCAGGAGCTGGCGGCAGCGAAGCCGGGAGCCGTGGAGCCGGGAGCCACACGGCAGGAGCCGGCGGCGGTGGCACGGGGAGCTGCGGAGCCCAGGACTGCACCGCCAGAGCCAGTGGGGCCGGGAGCGGTGGAGCCCGAGGCAGTAGTGACTCTCGACGATGAACCGGTAACGAAGGAGCCGGCGGCCGCCGTGCCGGAGGAGACCGGGACGAGAGGTTCTGACGGAGGGACCCTTCTCTGGCGGCTGCGGGCCGTTTGGCCGCGGAAGAAGACCTGCGGGCAGGGAGGTAAGCCTCGTACCCCCCTGGGTCTAGAGAGACAATCCATAGGGGTAAGGACACCCCAGACCTATAGGAGCTAGCTGCACCTGGGTAGACTAGGTGCCGCAAGGACTCCTGGTGAGGGTCCGGCAGTGAGTGGGCGGTACCCCACTGCAGGACTAGGACACGGACAAGGGAGCCCCTGACGGAGGCTAACCCCGGAGGACCGGGCAAGGGTGTAGGGGAGGAGGAGCCCTCAGGACCCCTGGACCTTGGAGACGAGGTACCCCATCCGGACTGCCAGCTTCCCCGTACGGGTGAACCCCCATATTCCATCAAGTCGTGGCAGGAGAGATCGGCGGAAGCAGGAACGGCCCGTCACGTACCCCGTCCTCTCCAGGGGCCGTCCGGGGATAGGGGGACTCACGGTAGGTGACGCACCCCCTTCCCCTCACATCTGGTCACCATGGGTACCAATATCTTTTTTTGACATCACGGTACCAAGCTGCAATTTGTTCAAGGTTAGTGTCTGCCTCTCGTGTGGGAACTCAAGTGATTTGAAATGAAGCACAGACAGGGGTGTGTATATGTAGCACTGTTAATACAGAGGGATAAATTACAATTACAGAGTTTGCTGTGTTAGCTTCTGACCTTTTGCCATCTGACCTTTTGCCATCGGCATCTGAAATCAAAGACTTTGATCTCTGACAATATTAATGCATAGTAGATGTATTCTAAGCATTTTGTGTAGGCATGCCCACAGAGAAGGAAGAGATAGGCTAGAGAACAGTCACATGACTAAGAACACAGTTACCTAGTCTAGCTGAATGTAAGTTAATGGTACTGAATCATTTGTAACTATATTTCTCACACTAGTGTAGACCAGCTTGTATACCCTTAGTTGGTAGATTCCGTAAAAAAAGTATTAGAAGATAGGCCATTTTGGGGCTGAGATCTGAAGGGGATCTATAGTTTAAGAATGATACGCTATGATTATGTATCAGACAAGATATCCTTGTTACAGATTTGGAAGAGTGCGCAAATTAATGCATCAATACAATTTGAAGATTATATTGAATTGGGCAGTCTGGAATACAATTCAGAAGAGAAACACAGAAAGATGGACCTAGAAGCATTTTAGATGTAGGTAAAAACCCTCCCAACAAACTTCAAATTAGAACAGTATGAAAAGTAATCCATAATGCATTCACTCAGTGGAACATTTACTCAAAACTGAAGTCACATGGCCGAAAGGGACTGAAATATAACAGTAGATTTGATTTCAATAGGAGTTAGGAGCTTAGACTCTTTTCAAAATCCTGCTAGATGCCTATATGAACTTCCAGGTGCCCAAATACCTTAAAAACCTGACCTTTAATCTCTCTGTTTCCCAGCTGTCAAACTGAGATAATACAATATCCTTCATCTTGTTGTTCATCGATTCTGTCCAGAAAGATTATAACCTCTTCATGGTAGGGGCTGTGTCTTAGTGGATGTGGTCAGTGCCTAGCATGATGAGGTCCTTCCTAATGTGCTACTGTAGAAGTAGGAGCACAGATTAGTATGAAAGTTATATAAGGTGGATACATAACTGGTTGGATCATCCTACTCAAAATCAGTAGTCATCAATGGCTCAAAGTCTAGTTGGGAAGAGGTAAGCTGTCTGTCCTGGGTTTCCCAGGGGTCTAACCAGGGTCTGATATTGTTTAACACCTTCATTAAAGTCTTGGACAAATGGACTGAATGCACACTTAGCAAATTTGCAGATGACACCAAGTTGAGTGGAACTCCAGGTACTCCATAGTATAGGGCTAGGATCCAGAATGACCTGGATAGACTAGAGAAAATTGTCCACAATCCATCATGTAAGATTCAACAAGGAAAATTGCAAAGTCCTGCACTTGGGATGGAATAACTGCATGCGCACAGGCAGACTGAGGAATGACTGGTTTGGCTGTAATACTACAGAAAAGGACTGAGGGACTGCAGTAGACCATAAGATGGACGAGAGCCAGCAATGTACTTTTGATTTAAAAAAAAAAAGCCAACAGAATACTGGGTGTATTAACAGAAGTATCACTTGCAAATCAAAGGATGCAATTCTTGCACTTTATTCAGGATTGGTGAGACCTCATGTGGAGTCCTGGACTCAGTTTTGGGCCCTGCACTTCAAGAAGCATGTGTACAGGTTAGAAAGAGTCCAGTGAAGAGCTAAAGAAAATGATTAGGCGCCTAGGAGACAAGATTTATGAGGAAAGACTGAAATAACTAGGGTTATGAAGGATGGAAAAGAAAATACTGGGGAGCAGCTGATAATGGTCTTCAAACACCTGAAAGGCAATTATAGAGAGGACAGAAATAGGCTTTTATCTGTGATCATGGAGAACAGGACAAGGAGCAATGACCTCAAGATGAAGCAGAGGGAGTTTAGGATGGAGATTAGGAGGAACATCAACTGTGAGGGTTGGTAAAGCATTAGAACAGGCTACCTAGAGAAACTGTGGGATCTCCATCCTTTGAAATTTCAAGAGCAGGCTAAGACATTTGGCTGGGATGGTTTAAGTCAGGGATGATCTTGCCTTGAGCAGAGGGCTAGACTAGATGACCTCATGAGGGCCCTTGACCCCTATTGTCCTCTGATCCTAAGTAATACTTATAATAACCTATTGTGGATGAGAGATACCTATTTCATTTTTAACCACCCAGACTTTTGTCATAGATGTTGAAGCTCACTAGATCATCCATTCTGCCCTGTTTAACATTCCAGTGAATTTTATCCAGTTACTCCTCAAATTGAGGTGTACTCAATTTCTCCTAAAATCCTGTTACTTCTGGGATTTGGCCTGAGATGTAAGCTTTGGTCAGGTTTATTTTCTTCGGGCTAGTTTGTCAGTCTCTAGTCCTCAGCAATCTAAAACAGCTGTGTTTGAGTGTCTACCCAACAGCCTTTACACTGAGCAGTGCTTAACAAGCCTGCCACACAGATGGAAATATATTGTATGTAATATTGCATTTTAAACTGCATAATATGTAAAAGGATTCAAGAGCAGTTAAAACCCCACAGGTGATAAAGGCTTGCATTTTGCTAGAATCAGGGGCTTATAAAGATTATGTGTTAGCAGCAGAGTAATACATCAGAAGCAAAATGCAGCCCAAAGAGGAAAATTAAACCCCAGAGCAGGGCCTGAGTAAAAAGTCCCTCTTCACATCCCATTATTATCACTACATATTAGACTGATTGCACTGGGTTGCAAACATCTACTGTAGCTCTTCTTTTGATTCAGTCTTATTACTGGCTATAAAAGAGTCTGCTTCTACCCGATTACCTAAAATTTAAAAAAATGGTATAGAATACCACTGAGTGCCACAGAGAAAACGACAGATTCCTTGTCTTGTGCCACTGACTGCTCTTCAAAATAGTCAGTATCTCATCTTCCTGTATCTTGAGTTTATTATCCTAGCTTGCTATGCTCTGAATTTATCTCTTCCTTTAGCTTCTCGCTGTTAGAAAACTAGGGCCAAATTCAGATGTGTAAATGGGATGCCTAATTGGGACTTAGAGAGGAATTCAGACACCCAAGTTACAACGAAACAACTCTGAATAGCTCTGTTCCTGAAGCCACAAAACTAATTAGGTGCCTAAAGTAATAGGTATCTACACAGGTAGATGCCTAGGGATGGGCTTCTATGTATGGGTGGATGAATGCTAGTCAGAGCACCTAGGAGCCTAGTTCCTGCCTAAGATCTGTTGTGATCAAGATCAAAGTCACGATGGGGCCCAATCTCCCAATGACACACACACCAAAAATCACTGACTGAACTCGATCTGAAGCACACAGAACAAACACAATCACTTTCATTCAGAAACAGTAGTCGTACCAGCACCACCTACCTATTATATCACTTGCTAGTGCTTAAAACCACCACCCAGGAAGTGAAAGACTCAGGAAGGCTGAGGGGCCTAAGTCCACATTTCTTACCTCCCCAGACAGCACACTAACCACTAGGCTATAGAATATGCTGGATGGTGAAACCCTCCATTCTTTCTTGGTGAACAAGATGGCCCACTGTGAAGAGGGAATCTCCTGTCTGCATGTGGAGGCACTGGAGGAGAGACAGCCCAGAGAGGGAGCAGGCTGTGAGAATCCCAAATCTGCATGGGTATGTGAGGTGACACTTAACCCCTAGTGTTTGCAGGAGGTATATTTTTTCAGAAGGAAACTAAAGAAAAGAAGCCTATTACCTGCAGTGGCTGATCGGAGACTGCTGAGTTACCAAGAAAGACCAAAGAGTCCACCTTCCCTGGAGCAGCAGAAGCTTTGCCTCTGTAACCTAGTGGTGGATCATAGTTAAAGCTGCATTGCCATTTATTATTATGGGAATGGGCATGTGGCCAGAGGGAAAATCAACCCGAGGTATGGGGGGGGCCAGAGGGTGGGAAACTGTTTTAAAGTGCTACAGCCAGGTGAATGTAATTATTGAGGTTGTTTGATGCAAGTGGGACCACCCAGCATGGTAGAATTATTCATCTATTGTTGCACAATCTACTGAAATTGTTGGTTTTATTATTAACTGTTGATATGTGTGTATATAGTCTCTTAATCACTTCTGTATATAGTTGTATATAACAAAGAAACCCATTTGTTTTTTGGACATAAAGCAATTTCTTGGGCAATGAAGGTTAAGGACTTACCTCTCCATGGGCCATTTTAGGCAGACCTATGGCTACTGGCATCCTGAGGATCCAGAATCCAGCATATCACCTGGTCTAGTGTACCAGTTAGGGTTACACCTCTGTAGGGGGAAAGCCTGAACACTGGCCACTCAAACCAACAGCAAGTTTGCCATGTTGAAACTACCTTTGATCCAGCTGGAAACTACCTTTGTATCAAATCCAGTGGTTCCTTTCTCCCAGCCCCTGATGGATCAGGTGAAAGTTGTGAACCCTCTCCTCCCCATGTACAATATAATTAACTGATTTTTAGTGCTGTCAATGAATGCAACCAAATCCTGCAGCAGTAATGTTTACTCTCTATAGACACAGGCATAAAGGGCAAATACCCAGAGATGTTTTCCTAGCCAAGGCACCACTGTGCAAGCGTAAGATGCTTCCCTTATTATTACTGTAGAATGCAAAGCAGATCATAATGAGATACAGCCACAAATAATTACTAAAATAAAACCATTGTTAACATGCAACTTGGGCAAGCGGTCTGATCATTGTCTAATTTACTAGTTCTATTCTACCTTGCTGTATAATTAATTAACATCATTTTCTTACCAAAAGCCTCAGTGTGCTGGGATGCATTTTGTTCCCATTCACATCCCCGGTGTCCAATATAGACAGGGAGGATATTCAGAGAGGCATGACAACAGCTAGAATCTTAAAGTTCTAGTACAAAGCAATACAGCTGTAATAACTCCTTGTATTGTCTATAAAAATGGAAATGTATCAGGAGGCATTTTCTAAACACACCAGAGCCTATGCATTATTTAGTAGCTGGCTAACCCTGCTCAACGGAAGAACTCTGGCAACATTCGCTGAGAGTAAGAAACTTTATTTGGCACTTGACAAAAGTATCGCAATCTCATAAATAAATTAGGCATGTTCTAGAGGTCTGGCATTTGCCTGAACACTACAGAAGCTTAATACTGAGGAGAACTCAGCAGTTAACATTAAACTATTGCTGCCACAGGGGTGGTTTGAAAAATTATCCCAGATGGACAGAGTCAATTCCCACCTTTGCAGGGTTTTTGCCTTTCAGTGCTGTTTCCTTGTTCTTTAATTAGCACAAACAAGTGGGTGGAAGCAGCACTCTCAAAGTGGGAAGCAAAAATATTTTTGTTCTTTCTTGGTGGAATATCAGACAAGAGGCAAGATTAGTAGTGGAGGTCTGGCTCAGGGATCAGTGAAATCCAGCAGACTGCTGCTGCTTCCCTGCAAGACTTTTAAATGGCCAAGTAGCTTCCTGTTCCCTGTGGCCTAGGCCAATGCTCATAAAGGACTGATTAGGCAATCAGGCCACAGGTACATGAGGATAAATTATGCTACTTCTCCCGAGAGGCAAGTTTGTGCAGGATGCTCAACTTTTGTCTTCCATGGGGGCATGTGAAAGTTGAGGGCAGTCAGCCTGTGGCTGCAGGGGCTCAGTGCTTTGAAGAATTGAGAACTTAACACAATATAGAAAAAGCAGACTTTCACAATCCAGGAGGGACAGAGGTATAACAAACTCCTTTGAAGACCTGGGCAGAGAAGGGCAGGGGGAAAACAGAGATGTTATGCTGGCTACTAGAGAGAGGGATGGGGACGATGGGCTCACTGCACGTGGGCTGCAGCAGTCCCATGGCACAGGGTCCCAGGGAGGCCTTCTAAATTGGTACCTAGGACTGATGCCCCACATGCTTATTCCTAGACATGCTACTGAAGTGAGATACAATTATGGTACTTGTGGCCTGGTTCACTATTGCAATGCAGAGGCTCTGCACAATACCTAATGTACCACTTAAGTTCAAAGTTTCAGTGCTGGCACTTTCTGCCAGGATGACTCACACACCTTAAAGATGCTGTAAGATGTACAGAAGCTTGAACTCTTAGTCTTGGAACAGAAATTACACATAAACTGGTTTAAATGATCAGAAACTGGTTTAAACCAGCAATGGAACACAAGTTTGGTACACATAAACTAGTTTCAAAATGACTGAAACTGGTTTAAGATAAACCTGGTTGTAGTATCAGACTTAACTGATTTGGGTCAAACTGATTTATGAAACTTCTTTCCCAGACCCCTTCCTGGTTCAAATTAAACCACAGTCCCCCACCCAGCATGCTTTCCAGCCCTGGGTTGTGCTATGCTGTTTGCTTCAGCAGATAAGGGTTTGTGGGGAGAGGCAGGGACTGCCCACCACCCTGGCATACCCCAGCTGGGGGGAATGGGGGTTTAATTTCTCTTTCCCTGAGTACAGAGCTGCCCTGCTAAAAACTTACAGCTGGCTGAAACTGTGGACTACATATCCCAGAGGCACCTGGAAGCAGGAAGAGGTAGTAATGAACAACCCTCCAGAGTCCTGTTGCTGTGATTGTGGACCACATATCCCAGACACCACAGGGAAAGCAGGAAGAGGAAGCAAATACACAGCCTGTGTTTGTTTTGTGCCAAAGAATCATGCTGTAGCTCCTTCCAGCTTCTGGCCTGAGCCACTGCAGGCATGTGGCTGCATTTCTTGAATCAAAAGTTAATGTCTGTCCAATTCATTCTCAGTTTATAGATTTCATAGATTTCATAGACGTTAGGGCTGAAAGGTAGCTTGGAAGATCATCGAGGGCAGGAAGTCAGCTGGGGTCATAGGATCCCAGCAAGATAAGCATCCAATTTACTCTTGAAGGTGTTCGATGTAGGTTCTTGAACCACCTCCAGTGGTAGGCTATTCCAGACCTTGGTGGCTTGGACAGTAAAGACATTATTCCTTATGTACAGCCTGAAACATTCGTGCAGTAGTTTATAACTGTTTGACCTCGTCATCCCTTGGGGTGCTCTGGTGAACAAACATTCCCCAGATACTGATAGTCACCCATGACAAACTTACAGGTGGGCATCAGATCACCCCTGAGCCTGCGCTTTTCCAGGCTAAAGAGCCTCATAGTTCTCAGCCAGTCATCGTAAGGTCTGTTTTCCTGACCTCTGATCATGCACGTGGCTCTTCTCTGGACTTGCTCAAGCTTCTCCACATCCTTTTTTGAATTGTGTGGCGCAAAACTGATGCAGTATTCCAGCTGCAGCCTCACCAAGGCTGAGTACAAGGGGAGAATGATGTCCCAGGATTTATTTGAGAAGCATCTATGGATGCAAGCCAGCATTTTGTTCACTTTACTAGCCACAGCATCGCATTGCAGGCTCATGTTCATCTTGTGGTCAATGATGACTGCCAAGTCTCTTTCTTCCGTAGTGCTAGCCAGCGTAGCACTGCCGAGCCTCTAAGGATGCTGCAGGTTTTTCCTCCCAAGGTGGAGAACCTTGCATTTTTCAGTGTTAAACACCATCAGGTTCTTGTCCACCCATTTTCTGAGCCTGTCCAGGTCAGCCTGGATTGCCCACCTGTCTTCAGGTGTGGATGCTTTGTCCCAAAGTTTGGTGTCATTGGTGAACTTGGCCAGTCCGCTTCTGACTCAAGTGTCCACATCATTAATGAAGAAGTTGAACAATGTGGGTCCAAGGACAGAGCCTTGGGGGACCCCACTGGTCACAGGACACCATGATGAGGGACTGCCATCAATTACAACCCTCTGGGTCTGACCACGGAGTCAGTTTACCAGCCAGAGGATCATGGTGGACCCAAGGCCACAATTAGCCAGTTTCGTCAAGAAGTGATCATGGGATACCAGATCAAAGACTTTTTTGAAGTCAAGATATATGTTATCAATCTCTTCTCCCTTGTCCAGGTGATAGGTCACCTGGTCATAAAAGGAAATGAGATTGGTCAAGCAAGACCTACCCGCAACAAACCCATGCTGGCTATCCCTCAGGATGTTGGTGTCAACCAGTCCATTAAGGATGGCCTCTTTAATAAACTTTTCTAAGATCTTCCCCGGGATAGAAGTCAAGCTGATGGGCCTATAGTTTGCTGGATCCACTTTCCTCCCTTTCTTGAAAATAGGCACCACATTGGCCTTCTTCCAGTCTTCGGGCACTACACCAGAGCACCAGTAGTTCTCAAAGATCTGTGCCAGGGGCTGGGCTATGATACTCGCCAGCTCCTAGCCGTTTATGTAAAGTTTAATCTCTGCAGATTAGACTAACCTGCAAAAATTGAATCAAGTCAGCCTCGGGTTTTGTGACTGTTTGTACTTAGCTTTCAGTATTTGAAAAAGACTTTCAGGGTATCAACAGACATTGCCAAATTAAGCAGATCAGCTGTGCTAAGATGCATGTCTTTGGGCACATGACTATTATTCCACACACTGATCCTGCTGGACAATGGGTTATATGATCTCTAGATATAGAAGTATGTCCAGATGTTTTAGTTTAGTGGTCAGGTAGAATCTTGTTTGACTATTTTTGTAAATACACATTTTACATTGTACCTACACTACAGGTAGCTAGTACAAGAAAAATACAGGCTATATTTATAGCCTTGAGTATGACTCTAAGAAGAGAATTAGGGATTCTTGCAATTAAAGTAAAGGAGTAGGCCTATACAATACATCTTACTTTTTAAAATTTTTCCTGAAACATTAAACATGTGCTAAACTTGATATACTATAAAGTTCTTTCTTTTATATACCCATTACATTTGTTGTAATGCTACCATTACATAATTATGTAACCAAAATGTATAGATATATTGATATAAACATACATGTGCATTATCTCTCTATACCTATAGATATCTATATAGATGTATACATAGACACACACACAAATATACTATCTTTCTCTCTATATATGATGCATCTCTCTAAACAGTTCTATACCTAATCAATGCCTGGAACAGCTTATACTTCCCCACATGAGCTGCCATCACTTGGGAGAGATGCAGACCCCTCTCTATCAGCAGCCTTATTTGGGGCTGAGAACTGCAGGAAGCATCTTGGGGCAGCAGGATTCCCCGTCTCTGTGTCCCAAAGCAGCCCTTGGCAATAGGAGTAAAACACTGCATGTTGCCCTGTGGGGAGATCTGGTGCAGTTTGGGGTTGCACCCTGCCCCAACAGACACACACATACTACATCCACCATGAATGGAATGGTCGCCCATCCCGAGCCACCTGCCTGCCATGTGACCTGGCCCTTGAGATAAAGAGAGGGCAGGATTGGCACAGGGATTTCATGCACAGGGATGGGATTTCACAGGGCAGGATTTCATGCAGAGGGATGAGAGAGAGATGGACCAGCTGGGCAGTAAGCGGCAGAGATCCTTGCTGCTGCCTAACCCTTGCTGTCCCCATGGAGCAGTTAGACAAATTCCCAGCGGCTGCCTCCCAAGCATTTTAACACATGATTGAGCTTCCGTACTTCACAGTACTTTGCCCTGTAGGCTGGGGAGTGTGGCATGCCCCTGCCCTGAACCCTGCCCCCAGGGGGGCCCCTGTGCCTTGGTCTGGTGGGCCAGTGTATTAATCCACCCATGCTTGCAGAGGTGCATCCTGGTGAATCCTCAAGACATATCACTTTATGTGTGAAAAACTGGAGCTTCCCTCTTATAGTGATGCATCCCAGAGATTCCTGGGGCATGTCTCTGCAAGAGGGGAAAGCCAGATATGTGCTCCTTGGGCTGAGGGATCTGATCCTGCACAGGAATTCCTGGGAATGCCTGCCTGGGGCATCACAAATGGTATAGGTATCTGTTTGCTTTCTTTTTGTGCTGCCTTAAAAATGGTTATGGTGGTACAAAGGCAATATCTGTTTGTACCCTTAGGATCATTTGTATGTAAAATTGGTAATGAGATGAAGAAGAATGGGGGAAGGAAGTGTTTGTATTTAAGCTTCTCTAACATAGTCCATGCTGTATGTAACTCTCCCCTGCAGCACTTGCTTGGGTGTGTCCCAGATTTATGGTTATGGTACTTTGTCCTTTTGTCATCTCAGCCACTCTTTGTATTCTGAGAGGCAGTGCAGTCAAAGGGCATTTAAATAATGGATTATAAGGACTAATGCTCAGTTCGAGGTTACTGTTTACTGCAAGTGTATTGGAGAAACTTTTCTCTCCTGAATCCTATACAAAGCAGCTTTATGGCCACATAAACAGAGGTTTTTCCCAGTAGGAGTCACTGCTCTTGAAGTGAAAGCAACTCAGGCCTCATGCTGCAATGAAGCAGCCCCAGTCCACTTTGTGAAACATCAACTTTCAGTTTAAATGGTTTGTTTTGATCAAACTAATGCAAAATAGAAGCTTTCATTAACAGATCCTTTAGATTCCCCACTGTTCTAGTGATTAGATATTGAGCTCTCAGGGTATTATTAGAACCCACTTTTCTTTCAAAGCATCAGACAGTTAATTTAGGGGTTGCGATTTTTGCAGAGGGATTTAGTCCAGCTTTTCCAAAAGCAGGCTGGACAAAATAATTCTTTTCACCATTTATGAAATGCAAACAAAGAAAGGAAATGCCAAAAAACACAGAACAAAAGCCAAAGCAAAACAACCCCCCCAATTACTGACCATCTATTCCCCAATGAAATATGTAGAATAAAACTGTAGGAAAACAGTTCTGTTCGTGTTCATTCATTTTTTCCTCTTTAGCATTAACAAATTCTTTTAAGCAGGGGTTCACTTAAGATGTCCAGCTAGCCAAAAACTATTTTGGGGAGAGAGGAGTGTATTTAAGAACTGATTCAGTCATGTTCATAAGCTCAACCATGCTAGCTAGGAAAACAAAAGTGTATACAAGGTGAGGAAAGAGGAAGGATTGGAAAGGATGGACAAAATTCTCTATCTGACGGTTGCTTTATTCTTGTGCTGTTGTACAGAATCCAATATGTGGAAAGGTCAGGTGTGACTTTAGCCTCTGTTTCCTATCATCCCACAAGGAAAAACCTTCACCTTACCATTCCAGTCACTATGATGCTAGGATGTACCAGAGCCAGTTCCAAAGCTGAGTTTAGAGCTCGTTAGACAGTAAAAACAAACAGAGAAACAAAAAAATCCACACCCCACATGGGGCACATCTAAGCATGCATATTAACCCAATGCAATAAACAGCTGGCACAGTGTTTACACAGGTGTCCAGGATCCCAGCACATTGACCCAGGTCAGAGCAGCCCCAGCTGGCAGGGAATCTGGGGCTTCAGCTCCCAGCCTGGGGCTGCTCCAACCTGGCTAAATGTGCTGGGGAGGGGCTGGTTGTAGTTGTAGCTGTGGAATTCATTAGTTTATTCCAGCCTAATAGCCCTGCATGTGTAGACAGAAAGACGTTTACTGTGGAACTAATTTGTCTACTCTGCAGCAAGTGTCTCGTGTGCATGCGTGCACACACAACATACGGTAAGATTGGTGGGGGTGAAAGAAGAGAAATTAGAGTTCTTTAAATTGACACATTAGGAAAGGAATAAAAGGTAGTGCTGGTATGCCTCCAGCTCCATCTTTTCTGAACCGTGATCATGGGAGATGTAGTCCAAATAAGATCCTGGGCCATGAGCTGACAAAGAGGCAGGAGGCACTGCAATAACCTGCAGTAGCAAATTGATACTCTGATGACTTGAAACTAGGTGTACCAATTTGATTGGAAAAAGTCTTTCAGCTTGGGAAAACTCAGCTGAAGGAAAATATTTTCCTTTCATTTTCCTGTGAGAAAAATTGGATGATGTTGACACCCCCTTGCCTTCCCAGCCTTTTCCAATGGAAACCCCTTTTTCATATTGCTGCAACTTTCCTGACTAGTTCTGTCTTTTAGAAATCTTCATAGCAGGAATTTGGATAAGTCTCAGGACTCTCCATAATTTTCTTTAAATCCCTGTTTATTTTGAAGGCAGGTACTTTCATGATTGCCTGTATTATGACATGATATACTCAATGCCTCATTCAATCAATATTCCCTGAAGGCATCTTGCAATTTTTTCCTTGGATCATTACTCCAACTCCACACAACAAGGGGAAAGTTTGGCACCTAGAATCTTATCATTTCAGTAGTTCTATGCAGAGGCCCAGAGAATGAATGCAGAGAAGATTTTCCCATTAACTTTGCTCCTTAACCAACCAAAGTCCAAAATTTCCAGGTTTTAAAACTATGTACTAAAAGCCACAATAAAGTTCTGAAATAAGTGGTCTGATTTTCAGTGGCATCACATTTCAGTATTGATCCAGATGCATATTGGTCTTGATATGGCCGTTTGTGATGTTGGGAGGGTGCAGGCTTTACACATTATGGGGAAAGGAAAGAGCGTTTTGGGATCTGCATTGAAGTGTGTGTGGGATTTTGTTGCACAACATGTTTTTCAAAACTAAAGTTGACCCTGTATTTCTCTGGGATTTGCTCAGTACTCATTTATAAGCTTGAAAGCAATCTGTTCACCTGTTGGGTATGATGGAATTATTTCCTTCAAGACCCTCAATGACTCATCTTCCTATTGTCTGTTTTAATATGGGTGTGCTATAAAGATATGTTTGTACATGCCTGTGTCAATACTTTACTTTCTCCCCATGATGATCCTTTGTGGTAAAGCATCTTGAAAATGTTTCTCACTCTCTTTTAATGCACATGTAAAGCTTTCTTCTATTCAAATATATTCTTAGCTAAATAAAATAAGGTCTTTCAAAGGTATCCTCTCTTATCTTGAGGCCTTTCCAGCCCCCAATCCCCCTTTATTCTGCTGCTTGAATTCTCTCATGTCTGTCTTTATTTCCTCTACTCTTGTTACAAGTAAGAGACTCCTCCTTGCCCTCCACTCCAGTTCAGTTACTGCTACCTTCTTTTTTATCTTTGAAGATTCCCCAGAACCATTATGCGAGTTGACTGACCACATGTTTAAAGACCAAGGTATAATCTCATTTGATATTCCAAATCTTCAAATTATTTTTATATTATCATTCAAAATCCACAACTTTCCTAACACTAACGTGCTTGAGCTATAAAGTTTAGTTTGAAAAGAAAAACTTATTCTGATGTACTGGTACACTCACTTTCTTTGTCAGCCCTTGAACTACTGAAAGGCAGAGACATCAAAGCAGCACTTAAGAATCTGACCCCATTGGCACTGAATCAGGACCAGTATTTTAATTGTTCAAGCCAATTTAAACACAACTGAAGTCAATGAAATTATTCTGCCTTATACAGCAGGCCAGGTGCTCTGCTTGAAGTCAATGGGAGTATTCCCATTGACTTCTATAAACTTTGGATTGGGCCCTTGGTGAACAGCTGTTGGCACTAGGCCTGGCTCTGTGGTCCAAACAAAAACAGCTTATTTCTTTTCATCAGCCATAGTATCCTGAATCAGTCATTTCATGCCTTGTGGACAAAGCCTCTTAGTCTACCTGTTGTATTTTGGCACACATGACACCCTGGCAATTGCCTTTCCATGGAATTTTGTGAAATGCTCTCCTGCATGACACAGACTAGGTCCTGAAAAGCAGCTATTTTATTCAGTAAGCAAATGCAAGTATTTGCCCCATGCTTACATTTTGCATTTGTGAGTTCTGAACTCAGCCAAAAGAAAAAGGAAACAAAAACATAAAAAATACTAAGAGCATTAAATTTTCCCTTTGTAGCCATAAAACATGAGCTGACTTCACCTCACCCCCTTTGCTATGGATTCTTCTGTTGGGAAAGGAAAAGCTGTGGTTAATTCTTCAGTCCTTCCTCAGGGGCAGAAGCTAAGTGTTATACCACCACCATCCAGGGACCCTCTGTAATATAGAAATCTCTGGTAATCCATGGGAAGATAAGGGCTTTCCAACATCTTGCTCAAAGTTTGATCAGGGTTGTATTTGTTCTATGTCTGCCTTGACTCTTTGCACTTGTAGTATAAAGAACTACACTTCCCGGCATTTTCCTCTATGCCAAGGGCATCTCTGGTAATATATTTTAAAATAGTCATGTTCCAAACAGAGCAAAGAGCCAGCCAAGGGGGGGTCGGGGGCGGGGGGTGTTGATGGACCTATTAAAAACAAATACACTCACATACCTCACTGCATTCCTCTTCCATTCTATTACTAACTCGTATCCTTCCTCATCTGTCCTCTATCCATCTGTCTTTTACACTCTATATCTGTGGACCAGTCACCTATAGATGACAAACACCTTAACAACCCAGCCCTTTTCTACTGTCTCCCTATTCCTTCCTAGTTCTTTTAACAGCAGCCTAAGATAACAGTGACCTAGCATCAATTGCTATTCTAGACTGCAGTGTTATTCAAAAAAGTCAGGCAGAAGGCAGGATGCGGACAGAACTAGTGGGGGAGGGGGGAATCCAGTTGCACCATCTTGATGTGTTTTAATGCATAACATGATACAGCAAATTAGTTCACATTCCAATAAACATACATTTGTTCAGTTTAAGACTGGAGCAAAAAAAAAAAAAACCATCATAGCTTTAGGCCCCTAGCATATTAGTAAAGCTTCTAGTTTCTTTTAATTGGAGAAAAGTGTGTTGCATTATATGTTCACTACCATCTGCACCCTTGTTTTCAAAAACCTAGATCCACCCATGTCCAGGGTGTAAATTACAGGGGAGCTTGTGGGGAGGGGGCTGAGCATCCCCACCCCGCCATAAGAAATAAACCCCCCTGTAAGATTTCAAAATCATAAAATCATGCTGGGGGCGGGGTGGTTTCTCTGATCAGGTTGCTCCTTCCAATGATCTGGCTTAAACTTTTTTGCAACCTCCCCCACCAAGAGTCAAAGTGTAATTCAAACCCTTTCTAGTGTAATAGTATAAGTGTAATTAGTGCCCTTGTTGCCAAGAAAGCTAACAGCATACTGGGTTGCATTGCTATGTGTGTTGCCAGTAGGTCCCTCTATACAGCACTGGTGAGGCCACATCTGGAATAGTGTTCAGTTTTGAGCCCTCCACTATGCAAAGGATGTGGACAAATTGGAGAGAGTCCAGTACAGGTCCAGTACAGAGAGTCCAGTACAACAAAAAAATGGTGGGGGCTGGGGCACATGACTTCTGAGGAGAGACTGAGGGAACTGGGCTTATTTAGTCTAGAGGAGAGAAACTTGGAGGGGCAGGGGGGTGGGGGTGGCAGGGAGGGGGGAGGGAAGGATTTGATAGCAGCCTTCAGCTACCTGAAGGGGGAGTGTAAAAGAGTATGGAGCAAGACTGTTCTCAGTGGTGGCAGATGACAGAACAAAGACCAATGGTCTCAAGCTGCAGCAAGGGAAGTTTAGGTTAGATATTAGGTTTGAATTTTCTTACTAGGTAGGTAGTAAAACAATGGAACAGGTTACCCAGAGAGGTTGTGGACTCTCCATCCTCAGAGGTTTTCAATACCCAGCTAGACAAAGCTTTGGCTAGGATGATTTAGTTGGGGATGGTCCTGCTTTGAGCAGGGGGGTGGACTAAATGACTTCCTGAAGTCCCTTCCAACTCTAATTTTCTATGATTCTATGATCTGGCCTCAGAAGAGCATATGCTTTCATAGGCAACAGCATCTGATGAAAGTGGCTGTTGCCTGTGAGCTTAGGTTTCTGAAGCAATTAGTTTCTAAGGTGCCACCCAGCCCTGTCCTCTGCCTATTTTAGTGTGGTAACTCCTGTTTGTACTGTCACCCTTGAAGATTAGGTGCACGACAGATGGAATACCATGAACCACCCGAGAGTTCTCCACGTACCTCAGAGAACAACCCAGCAGTATGATGGCACAGTGAAGCCTCAGTTCCAGAGTAATAGAAGGGGTTATGGCAACTGCACATGGATGCCATGATTGTAATTAAAAATTGGGAGATGCTTGAGAAGTAAAGGACAGGAAGGGCAAAAGGGCAGAAAGAAAGGGAAAGCATTAGACTAAGGATTTTCAAAATCAGGAGCCTAAAGTTGGGTTTCTATGCCCAAAATTAAAGGTTCAAATAAGTGATCTGTTTTTTTAAAAGTGCTGAGCAACTCCCACAGAAATAAATGGGAGATCCTGAATGCTCAGTGCTTCAAAAAATCAGGTACTTTTAAGGCAGTTACATTTGGACTTAAGAACCTAACTTCAGGCTCCTATTTTATGTTTTAAACCTTGGGCTTAGTCAGCATCCACTTGTTGCTGAAAAGGGGGATCATGGATACTGAGATAACTTGATAGCTCAAGGCACTATTTTTTTTTTTCAGAAGGGAGAGTGGAAAATTAAAACTGAGAACCAGAAAAAGCAGAGATAAGGTTTAGATTTTCTCAGAGCTTATCCAAATCTTTGAGACTTGCAGTATCTTTTGAGATTCAGTCATCACTCATAGACATGGTATGTAATCTTTGAGTGAAAGGTCTGGAAATAACTAATTTTTTCAGGCTGTCAGGTTTTTAAAAAATAAGGATTTGCCATAAGGGAAGATTTTAAGATAAATATTGTTGTGACACTCAAAACTGCAGGGGGGGTTAAAAAAATGATGTCCTATTTGACACACCAGGTGTATTAATTTTATACACTGTTTGAAAATTGTCTAGTATTTAAAATGCCTTAAAATTAGGGCATGGTCCAGATAAAAAAAAATCTGGAATTGACCATGGTATTCAAAATAGTGGAAGAGAAGAACTGCTATTCTATCCTAAATGTTGACCTCTGAGCTTAATCGAACATCAATAATTCTGGTTGATTACAGAAAATAATTATTTGTTTCTTCAAACATGAAAGTCGCATGCAGATAAATCTTTTAATATATTCTTTATTTAACTTTTCAGAGTTAACACTAGTGTGTACATGGACATGCATGCACACACACGTGTTAACAGTCAGGATTGTACTACACCTTAGAGACTTGGCATAATTTTCCTGGAAGAACCATGTAACCAACACATAGGTCTGTACCACAGTATTTTGCCATTCCTTTACCTGTTGCTATGTGCTTGGGAACCATCAATTTTAAAAATGCAGGGAGGGCAGAAGATTTGTGACAAAGTTCTGTTATCATTTTAAAATAAAAGAAAGTGTAAAGATGGAAAGTCAAACCTTGTTCTACGTATTGGGTGTGATCCTATTCCACCTTATTTAAGGCCTTGAAGAACAGTCATTGCAGAAGACTGGTGGGTCCTCCTCCTCCTGGCTGATGTCTCAGACTTATTTGTGTAGCTAAGGTAAGACACATTACAAAAGCAATGTGCTGCAATTTTTCATAGGCTTGGGCAGCGTGAACTAAGATTGTTCTTGGAGACTTATCGCTCATCTACACATGCAATTAATTCATACAAATAAGCTCTGGAGCTTAATTCTCTGGAGTTTTTTGCTCCTGGGCACACCATTTGAATGTGCGCCCAGGAGAAAAAAAACAAAAAAAAACAAAACAAGAAATAAAAAAACAACAACTCTGCAGCAATAAGCTCTAGCGTTTATTTATGCACAGCATGTGGAGCCTGGTTGGAGCAGCCCAGACTAGCAGGGGACCTGGACAGGTCAGCCTGCCAGCCCAGGGCTGCTCTGACAGGGCTCCACGTACTGTGGAGGGGCTGGCTGAGGCATAAGGGTGCCCCAGCATGGGGAACTGCCTGTCAGCTAGCCCTGCACTGAAGCACCCTGTGCCCCAGCCAGCTGGAGAAACAGCTACACATACGCTGTACTGTGCACAAAAAACCTCCGCAGCAGACTTGTATTTACAAGTCCTAATATGCTGCAAAGTTCAATGGTTTCATATGCCCTAGCAGAGATAGTTTCATAGTTTCTAGGGTTGGAAGGGACCTGAGCAGATCATCTAGTCCGACCCCCTGCCATGGCAGGAAAGAGTACTGGGGTCAAATGACCCCAGCAAGATGTTCATCTAACCTCCTCTTAAACACCCCCAGGGTAGGAGCCTGCACCACTTCTCTTGGAAGCTGGTTCCAGACCCTAGCCGCCCTGACTGTGAAGTAGCGCCTCCTGAGATCTAACCTAAACCTACCCTCTGCCAGCTTGTGACCGTTATTCCTGGTCACTCCTGGCAGTGCTCGGGGAAGCAGTGACTCCCCCAATGCCTGCTGATCCCCCCTGACTAGTTTATAACAGGCCACAAGATCCCCCCTCAGCCTTCTCTTTTGGAGGCTGAACAGGTTCAGGTCCCACAGTCTGTCCTCATAGGGCCTGCCCTGCTGTCCCCTGATCATACGAGTGGCCCTCCTCTGGACATTCTCCATGCTGTGAACATCCCTCTTGAAGTGTGGTGCCCAGAACTGGACGCAATACTCCAGCTGCGGCCTGACCAGTGCTGCACAGAGGGGGAGGATCACCTCCTTGGACCTACTCGAGATGCATCTGTGGATGCATGCCAAGGTGCGGTTGGCCTTCCTGACTGCCTCCCCACACTGCTGGCCCATGTACATCTTGGAGTCAATGATGACCCCCAGATCCCTTTCCGCCTCCGTGCTGACAAGAGGGGAGTTCCCCAACCTGTAGGTATGGTGCCGGTTGTTCCTCCCGAGGTGCATCACCTTGCACTTGTCTGTGTTGAAACCCATCCTATTCTCATGCGCCCACCCTTGTAACCTGTCTAGGTCTGATTGTAGCCTGTTGTATCCTTCCAGCGTGCCCACGTCCCCCAACATCTTAGTGTCATCAGCAAATTTGAACAGGGTGCTTTTTACCCCCTTGTCCAAGTCACTGATGAAGATGTTGAACAGTGCGAGCCTGAGGACCGAGCCCTGCGGAACCCCACTGCCCACATCCTTCCAGGTTGAGAAGGACCCATCCACTACCACCCTCTGGGTGCGGCCCACCAGCCAGTTGGCGACCCATTTGACTGTGTGGGTGTCTACACCACAGCCCCCCAGTTTCTTAATGAGAACAGGGTGAGAGACAGTGTCAAAAGTCTTCTGGAAGTCGAGGAAGATTATATCCACTGCTACCCCTGCATCTAATGATCTGGTGATCTGATCGTAAAAGGCCACCAGGTTGGTCTGACAGGACCTGCCACTGATGAACCCATGGTGGTTGCCCCTAAGCATGCAGTCCCCTGCTGGCCCCTCCTGGATGTGTGCCAGGATAATTTTCTCGAACAGCTTGCCTAGGATCGAGGTGAGACTAACCGGCCTATAGTTTCCTGGGTCCTCCTTCCTGCCTTTTTTGAAGATGGGGACCACGTTGGCCCTCTTCCAGTCCTCCGGTACCTCACCAGAGCACCACGAGTGCTCATAAAGTTGTGCCAGGGGACTTGCAATGACCTCGGCCAGTTCCTTTAGAATCTACGCTGGAGATCATCCGGGCTGGCTGACTTAATACGTCCAACCCCTCCAGAAGCTCCCTAACTAAATCCTCGCTAACCCATGGTGCAGGTGTGCCTCCCCCAGGGCCCGAGGGGAGCCCAGCAGGGAGGTGGCTGTTTTGGTCCCTACTTAGGAAGACGGAGGCAAAGAAATCATTAAACATGTTAGCTTTGCTGTCTGGTGTGACGACCAAGTTTCCTATGGCATCCTGCAAGGGCCCCACATTACCCGCGACCTTCTTTTTACCCCCTATGTATTTAAAAAAGGACATCTTATTGTCCTTAATCTGGGAAGCTAGCCCCAGTTCCATCTCTGCCTTGGCCTTCCTAACTGCCCCCCTACATCCCCAAGCAACTACTGAATAGTCCTTCCTGGTGATGACCCCTTCTTTCCATTGGGTATAAGCCTCCTTTTTAGCAAGGAGACATTCCCGGATGCTTTTGGTGAGTCATGGAGGCTTGTGTGCTCTCCTGCTCCGTTTGATCCTCGTTGGAATTACCTTCCTTTGGGCTTGGAGGATCGTCTCCTTAAGGAGCGACCACTCTCCTTGGACACCTGGCTTCCCTCCCCTCCGGGACCTCAGCACTTCTCCAACTATCCTCCTTAGCTCATTGAAGTCTGCCCTCCTAAAATCTAGGGCCGCTGCCTTACTGCATACCTTTGCCACCTTGCGCTGGATGGTGAATTCCAGCAGGCGGTGATCACTGTCGCCCAGGTGGTCGAGCACCCGCAGCCCCCCACCAGGTCATCACCCGTGGCCAGCACTAGGTCCAACAAGGCGTCCCCCCTGGTGGGGCTGTGCATCTCCTGGGTTAGATGGAGGTCCTGCACTCTGGCCAAAAACCTATGTGAGCATTCAGACCTGGCTGACTGCTCTTCCCAGCAGATGTCCAGGAAATTCAGGTCCCCCATGACTACCACATCCTTAGCCTTCACCACCTCTGTGAGCTGACCCAAGAATTCCTGGTCAAGCTGTTCTCCCTAGTTGGGAGGTCTGTAGTAGACTCCCACCATTAAGTCCCTTTCCCCTCAATGCATGTGTAGATGCCAAGACTTTTACTATGCACTTAATTAGTCAACTGTGCAGTAAACATCTCATGTAGATGCAGCCTTAGGGTAAATTCCAATTACCATTTGGTGATCTAAATTCTGTTTCCATTTAGCCACTTATATGCCCAAATGGAAACAGAATTTCACCCTTAAGACACCTAACTGTCACTGAAGGTATCAATCTGTACTTTCCTGATAATTGAAGTGGCCATTTTCTGGACATCTACAGAACATGTTTGTAATTATGTGCCTGGAAGTAGGAACACATAGCCCAGTACAACTACATTGTTACACTAACTGAACATGTACAATAATGGCCATAGCCTGTATGCACACCTCTTCTGGACATACAGCAGACTTATTGTTGGACAAGGAGTTATTCAGAACCTGTGACTACCAGACTTCACATCAGGCACAGGAAAGAGCTGCATGCTAACAACCACACCACAGATCTGGAATTGCTTACTGGATTCTTCAGTACTGCTACTGAATTTGAGACACTAACATGGTAGTTGGGGAGGAAAAGAGGGCAGTGCAGACAGAAGCTTCTGCCCCACTCAGGACAAGGGACCTAGGTTGAGCTTAGGACCCTCTCCCTGCCAGGCCACCAGCCACCTCACTGAGCTACAGACTCAGTTTTGCTCCCTTTCTCCTGGCCCCATACAAGTCTTAACATGCCTTCCTCTCGTGCACAAGCGGAGCCATTATTGGAGTGTGTGGGGAAGCAACAGCCAACACTGCAAGGTTGACTACACCCCCACTCCCAGAAGCAGACTGCACCACAGAAGCAGCGGCTGTAGTTTTACGTCCCTTAGTCACCTTTCCCCTCCCCTCTCCCTTTCCCTCTGTGTACAGCAGCATGTCCACTCCTTTTCCCCTACTCACTGCTGCTGCTGTCCCCACTGCCTTCAGCTGTCCCAGGGAAGGGAGCTTGGAAGGGAGGTTCCAGAGCCACTCCTTCTCCACTCCAGCTAGGCTGCACATGGAGCCAGACTTGTCCGGAGACAGCAGCAGTGGTAGTGACAGTAGTTACTTTCCCAGACCCTGTGCTTGCTCCTAGGTTAGCTGGAAGCACCCAGAGGAACCAGCAAGGAGGAGGAACCTGCCCATTGCTGCTGTTGTTCCTGGATGAGCCTGGCTTCCCGTGAAGTCTAGCTGGAATGACCAGGAACAACTTTGGAGCTCCCCTGTTCCTGGGGCACTTGGGGATGGCAACAAGTAAGGCTAGGGGAGAGGTGCCAGTGAGCATGATGGGGGTGGGGGGTTGGAATTCTTATTCAGTTTGGGGACTTAAAATCCTTTGCGGCTACTTCTGTCATGTTCATTGGCTGAAAAGGGGGTACATTCATACCACTGCACTCCTTCTGGATCCACCCCCTATCTCATGGCCACACCCAAGGACAGGTTCAAAAGCAGTACTGGAGAAGAGGCTGAATGAAGGCTGACTTGTGGTGTGGTGTAAAATCCTGTGCTATGAACTCAGAGAAGGAGCTGTTCCAGATTTCTTCTGTTAGGATTTCCTACAGCACCTCAACATTCCCAGGTGAGTACTCCCGCTATTGAGTTATTTGGGGTGAAAAGACAGGAGTTTGGTCATTCACTTGCTGTTGCTGCTGGTGTGCACAAGTGTCCAGATTTGCAGAGCTACGTTCAGGAACAGAATACCCTTGGATCAGCGTTCCCTCTGAGCTGTGTGGCATGAGCGGCTGTGCAGCTTAGAGGGAACACTGCCTTGGATGTGTAAATGCCAAAGAATATGTTGTAAATAGCCAGAAAACAGACACTTACATGACCAGGTAAGAACAGAATACCAACCTCAGTGCAGATTATGCAGAACATATTAGTCTTGTGAAAATGAAATTTGGAATTGCATCATTGATTTTTAAACATGTGGCAAATTGTTTACAATTAATCAAACTGGGAGAGTGTTCTGGGATCTTTATTCTTTACCCAGCAAGGTACAAGGAGCACATTAAGCCAGGAAACAATGAATATTGTTAATCTCCAAAAAGTCTGCAGATCCCTCTAAAATACAATGACAAAAAATCTGAAGTTATTTTGTTTCTCTATCAGAGATAAAGATTGGGACCAATACGTATATAGGTTTTATTCCTGTTGCACCAGGTGCTCAGATCTCCTTTCAAGTTGCTAAGTACCCTTGATTCCCATTGGCTTTAATGAGAATTGAGAATGCTGCATACCTCTCAGGATTAGGCCAAGCAGCAACTTTCATCCAAGAAAAATCTTAAAATCATTAATTAAGCCTCAATTGTGAGAAAAGTACTGTACTACCCATTACATTAATGGAGAGGCACATCCTCAGCTGGTATGAATCAATATGGCTCCACAGAAAACAGACTTGAAATTCAATTGACCAGTTCCGATTTAAAACAGCAGATAATCTGACCAAGAGCAAATTGAAGTGCAGAGAGAACAAAAGATTTGCTCAAGGCAAAACCACAGATTCCATGAATATGAACGTTAATGGAAATTGCATCCACGCAGTTTCAAAACAATAGATTTAGAGAGTTAGGTTACATCTCACATCAAGTGTAACAATAGATCTCATAGCAATTTTTTCACTTCCCATTCCTAACATTTAATCAAACCTGGGGCTTTTTCCAAAGTTCACTGATATCATTTTCATTGACCCAAACAGGCTCTGGAACAGGTTTATGATGGATGAGGAGTTCACAATCCAGAATAATTTAGAATAAAGGGGTATCTTATGTTTCCATCACTGCCAGTTTCAGCTCTCTCCACTGCTGTTGGGGAAGGGGTTCATTGGCGCATGGTGGAGGAGGCCTAGGTGGCCTGGGCATAGGAAGAGGGACAGCACAGAGAAGAACAGTGTCTTGTTGTGTCTGGGCCCTGCCTCTAAAAGGTTGCTAAATCCTGGCTTAGGCTGCATTAGTGTCCAACATACAGAAGGCAGTTCCTGCTTTGAAAACGACACTTGGATGATCAAGAAAGAACAGAATGTCACCCTAAGCCATTGGCAAAGCAAACCATAGGGCAAGTGAGCAGGAGCAGAAAATGAGAGATTTTGGGGAGGTTATTGGAGGGAAAATGGTTTATTCCTTCTAGGCATGACTGCATTTGTTGGCTGATACTGATGACTAAATAACTATGACTTCCCTTGGATGTTCTATTTTCCTTTCTCCCAGTATGAAGAAAGAAGCTCTGGTATTTATAGGTCATTTTGATGGACATAAAGAGGAAGAGTTCAGGTTTCAACAATGAAGAGCAACTGAGAAAACCAGATTCATAAGTTGTTCTCAAAGAAGCCACAGTGAGAAGGATCAGCAATAATAGAATGGGAGAGAAAAACCTGAAGAGGCAGACAGGCGATTTGTTATACAAGAAGAGGAAAAGAACTAAGAGGCATTCCTTCTGGGTTGGAGTATCGAGTCATTATACAGTACTCAGGAAATCAACCACAGCACTTATCTTCAGAGGACTAGAACAGAATCTGTAGTGATCCTATCCACCAGATGTCCTTGCAGCATATGACAAAGCAGCCAAGAGGGGTAGTTCAAACATTGTAAGAAAGGAAGAAGTTGTCATCAACAACTATATTCAGAAGAATGGACAAGGAATTCAGCAAGAGACAAGGATAGTAGGGTAGCCTTTTCCTTCCCTAGAATGAGAATGAGAGATGTAATTGCATTATTTAGCAGATCTCTACTGGTGATAATAAATAATGGACCCAATGCTTTTCAACCTTGTGGAACCACACAGGTTAGAGAAGGTTTAAGGGCCTCAGAAGGGAGCTGAAGAAGGAAGTCCATGTAATCACCTCAGAGAGCTTTCCAGTCCTAGGCATGTGAGAAGACAGAACATATAGATGACCTGCTCTGTGACTGATATGCAGCTCAGGGTCTTGGGATTTGTGGAATACTAGGCCATATTTTATCAGGCAACGGGGATTTACAAATAGAGAAATCTGCATCTCATGGGGAGGCAGCTAATCTTGGCTGGAGACCAGCTTACACAGGCAGGGAGGTATTAAACAAACAATGAACGGAGAGAATGCTGAGGGAGGAAAATGCATTACAGACCCAAACTCAGCATGTGCTGAACAAATTGAACACAGGTGACAAGGACTGAAAAGAAAAAAAATTTCATGTGTTTCTGTACCAGTGTGAGAGGTCTAGTTAACTGATTAAAAGTGTTGTGATATTGCTGGCATTACTGAAACTGTTTATACCAGGGGTTGGCCAGACTTCAACACAGGTGTCACAAGTGGCATAAACAGTCTTTGTGTGGCATGTAGCAAGCTGGGGAGGGGACAAGCAGTGCAGTGGCAGATAGGGTAGGGAGCAGAAAGCAGAACATCAGATCAGGCAGAGCGCACAGGGCAACAGATCGGGTAAGGGCAAGGGAACACTTGGGGGAGGGGGCTAATTTGTGACATGTTTGCCAAAAAGGTTGGCCCCTACTGGTTTACATGGTCAAAGCTTGGTCATATCTACAAAGGCCATGAAGAGGCCACAATTCTCTTCCCTGCAATTTTCCTGGATCTGTCATGTGATAAAGACCATAACTGTTGTAGCAAGCCCAGAGTGAAACCCACACTGGGATTCAGGTAAGGTATCTTCAGCCTGTGCTACAAGTCATTTAAGGAGAACTCTTGGCAAGACTTTGCTGTATTCAACAGAAAGACTATTCTATTATAGTTGCTGAAATCATATTTTTCATTTATTTTTCTTGTAGATTGAAGAAATTAGAGCATCTTTTGGGTCTCCTTCCTAACCATGGAGGAAGACCCAATATAGACTCTGATTCAGGTATTAACCTCCCCTTCTGTATATTTCTAATGTAGACCAGCAGCCTTTTTATTTTGTAACTGAGAAATTGCTTTCATGATCTTGCTCAATAACTGTTCTTAGATTTTATCAGCTATTCTGGGAGCTCTCAGACAAAGCCTATGTCCACATCAGTGGGTCTGTTTAAAGGCAAAAGAATTTTTGTTTGTATTTCCATGCAAATATTTTTGCTTTCCTCCTCTGCCCAGCCCACACCCCAAAAGCTGTTGAAAATACTTTAATGGCATAGTAGTGGTGTATGTGAAACCATATATCATTTTGATATCATTTAAGAAACATCTTGTCTCAAAACCAAAACCCTTTCCCTATCACTAGAAGGGAGAGATCAGAGGGAAAAATATATATCTGTTTAGGGATCTGCGAAATGGCACTGTTTCATTTTGCCTTGAGTTTTGACGGAACAATGCTTTGTATTGAATTTCATTTCAAGTCGAAACAGCTGTTCTATTCCATCAAAACAGAAAGGCTATTTTGATGCCTTTTCAAGTTTTGCTGGGGATGGGAAGTCAACCCAGCTGGGCTGCTTTCCCGTCTCTCATGCTAGATTGTGCTGGGGGCAGAAAGCAGCCCAGCTTGGCTACCTCCCGTCCCCGGCACGATCTAGCGCAGGGGATGGAAAAGCAGCCCAGATGGGCTGACTTCTCATCCCCAGCCTATGGTCAAAACATTTCGACCAGCCTTGTTTTGTTTCAAGGCTATTTTGACAGCCTTTGTTTCATTCCAGTTTTGCTGTTTTGACCTCGAAATTAGTCAAAACAGTGTTAGAATGAAATGGCCGGTGAAATTTCACACAGCCCTACTGTTTATGTGCTAATTTTTTTAAGAGTAAGATGCCACTATGCCTTTTGCAACCCCATATTTCTGCATCTAGTTCTCCACTAGTCAACTGACACAAAGGAACTCAAGAAGACTTAAGTGGTCTGCCAGGCAGCTGAGAGACCCGTCTGTCAGGTGTCTCTTTATATGCACAACCACAGTGCACTCTCCTCTTCTGCCATCAAAGCTGTTGGGTATAGCACCTTGGCCAGCTGCTTTGCCCCCCAGGATTTTGTAGTCTGAGGCTAATGTAATTCCTCTCTTAATACGGCTGAGAGGGCCAGTGAGCTTGGACTGGATTTAAGATCAGTGTGACACTTCTCCTAGAATAATCTGGCCACAGTATTTTTACTCAACATTAATTGGTGCTCCTACACACACAGGAAGTCTTTTCTCATCCCCCACTTGGGGAATGCTCCCTACAGCTATTTATACCCATTGTCCAGTGATCAAGAAAATAGCTAAGATGTAATATACACAGATGTTAGTCAACTGTTTGACTAGTACCACATATTTTTCTGATTAAAACATTAGCTCTACACACTTTCAATAAAACACATTTCAACTGGATTAAGAACAAGAAGAGTGACAGGTGTCAAAAAGTAGTTATTAATGGGGACTTATCATCTAATGAGGATTCTTGTTGTGGGAATTTGTAGCAGCTGGCACTGGCGATGCGATTCAACATTTTTACCATCCATCTGGTAGTTAACATAAAGTCATTGCTGATAAAGTTTGTGGATAAAGTTATCCACACTTTGGTAGAGTTGTAAATAATGGTGGGGACAGGGCAGTCATACAAAGCCACGGATAAGTGGGTAATTTGGATCAATTCAAACAAAATCCAAATTAATACAGTCAAAGACGGTTACATATCTGAGAACAAGAGCTGCATGACTCAGAATGGGGACTATGTCCTGGATCCCGGAAAACAGTTACTCTAAAGCAGAGGTCAGCAGTTTGGTCTGGAGGCCACTTAAGGAGTTCTGATGAGCTGTTGTGGGTCAGGTCAGCATGCCCTTCCACCCCTGCTGTACCAGGCTGGGTCAGCACCCACCCCCACCCCTGCCTATAACAGCTAACTAAAACTCCCCAAGTGGTGCAGGACAGAGGAGGCAGGTGGGGTCTCCATGGGTACTGGCCCAGGACCCCTGCAGGTAGGGTATGCTCAGCTGAGTGGATGGGATGGAGCTATGGGCAGGCAAGAAATGGCATCCAGGAGTGGGATGGGTGGCTGGAGTTGGGGTCACGGGATGACAGCACGGGACCAGGGCCTGGGTCACAGCTGCAATCTGCTCCCCACTGCGTCCCATGATGTCACCACCCCACAATCCTGGCCCCAGCCCTGCCCATTCAAACTGCTCCTGGGCCCCATCCCATCAATCTGGCCAAGTGCGCCCTGCCTGTGGGGTCCAAGTTGGGTCTCCATGGAGTCCCTGCCCACACACTTCATCCAGCACCCCCAGTGGTGGGTGTGGGGCGGAGGGGCAGCAGGGCTGATGATAGTGGTGATGGAAAGAGCTGTGGCAGCTAGGAGAGGTCACTGCCAGGAAGCAGACTCTGGATGCCACATCACCCCAACCCAGCTGCATGCACCACAGCTTGGGCAGTCCCCCACACCTGAGCCAGTGGGGCCAAGGTAACCACTGTGGGCTAGGTAAAATGTATTTCACCCATCCCTGTTCTAAAGCGTTGGATAAACCATACATTTATTGTGTTACAAATCAGCCTTTCCACTGCTGTAGAAAAGGAGCAGGCAGCCATTCAGTAGTGTAACTCAGGGGTGTCAACGATAAAGTTTGTGGGCCTGATCCAGCCTTCAGAGACCCATTATCCATCCCCTAGGACTGTCCATAAGCAGCACATAGTGCATGCCAGACCGGCCCCACCCACAGGAAGTGACTTGGACATAAGCCACACATTGAATTCCTCCCTATCTACTCCAGGACCCGGGCTGGTTCCAGCTTCTCATCGTGCTGCTTCCAGCTGCTCAGGGATGTGCACTGCACACAGTGCCTCTCCAGCTGGCCCAGGCCACATGCCACGTGCAGTACTCACTTCAGCTGACCCCAGATCCATGCTGCAAATAGCACCCCCTCCCCCACAGCTACTCTGGGGTGGGCATTGCATCCATGGGTCTGAGAAAAGCTGAAAAAAGTCTGGAATGTATGCATATACTATCTGGAGCAGGAGCTGCAGGCAGCATACATCTCTGAGCAGCCAGAACAAGCACCATATGCAGTAGATCTAGCTGTCACTCAACAAAGCATATGTAATCACACTTAGCTGAAGGTCTAAGGGGTAGCTAGGATCAAAGTCAGAGGGTCAGATTAGGGGCCAAAACACAAGATAGATCAAGATCAGGGATCAAACTGGGTCAAATACCTGTGGCAGCCAAGTTCCAACAGTCCAAGATGTAAGGCAGAGGCAGAGGTCAAAGTCCAAGAAGGGTAACAGGTAGTTGGTCAGACCTAGAAGCAGGGCACAGAGACAAGGAAACATTAGGCTGACCCAAGGACAGCCAATACCTTATTGTCCAGTCAGCTTCACCAGCCAACAGGAAGCATTATATAGCTGGGAGTATCGAGTCAGGGATCAGAAACCCTGGGTTAATAAGAGGCCAGCAGTGGGAGTCCTTTGTGTGGTGGGGCCTATTTGTTTGCCAGTCTGCCGTTCTTCATGAGCTGTGGCTGGGTGGAGGGCTGAGCTGGTGCTTGAGGCCAGTAGTTTGGACCTGTTTGTCCAGATGAAGTTTGACACCCCTGGTGTGACTTATTTCAGTGGGGTAATGTTGTTACACTTGGAATAATAATAGGTAAAACTGGACTACCAATGGAGTGTAGGTAAGTTACACCAGTGTAAATATTATTTATCCACAATTATCCTAGGGTAGCCATTTCTCGTAGGCTACATAATGGTGAAGTAGTATAACACTGCCCTCCTGAACAGATGTAAATCATATTCATGCAAATGTGCCTGAAAAAGATGTAGAGTTGAGAGTGATCATGACACAAGAAGGATTAACACCATAATGGGGTAAATAGGGAGAATTTAAGGGTATATGTTATGCAAGAGGCTGGATTACATATTCTAATAACTTTTTCTGCCTCAAACATTATGAACCTTTGAGCAATTCTGCTCATCATAGAAAATGCAAGTACTATATACATGTGCAGAGTTTAGGTTTTCTTTCTGGTCTGTTGTTGGTCCACAGAAGAGAGTACAAATCTATTATAACTAATTGCTGGTGGACTCCCCACATACTTCAAATGGTGAGGGCTGATGCATCTAGCGTTGAAGAAGCTTGGTTTATTCTCTCTCTCTCATGAAAGCCCCAGAAGAGGGAATTTTTGTCATTTCTTATCTTTTAAATTTGTTCTATCTGTTAAATTTTAAAAAGATAGCTTTCCTGTCACACTCCTCTGTAATTTCTGCTTTGCTTATTTGAGCAAATTATGACTTTGTCATATCACCAATAGTTCTAAGGGGAAATAGTGTATATTTTCAAGGACTAAATGAAATAAATTGTTCTTTTTATAGCTCACAAGCACCTTGACTGTTGTTTATTGAGCAGATGCCTTGAGAATCCCTTTCTTTAGTTTATGCATAGCCTACAGATGCATATTTAAATAAAAGCAATCTTTAAATGAATGTTGTTATTAAGAATCACAATACTTTGCCATTACATATAAAACATTATGAGGTTTCATATCCCTGGGCATATCACAGATTCCATGGGGTTCTGCATTGCTCTATGTACAGCTACCAGCAGGCATCACTGCATGTCTAATAAACAAACTAGACTGTGCTCTAAACTAGGTTACACAAGTATAAATTAAGGTAACAATATGGATGCCATACTTGCACTGATGCAACTGATATCAACAAAAGAATCTAGTCTTCTGCTGTATCTGCAAGAAGGGAAATCATTTTTATGGGGAGACTGTGTGGCAAACTAGGAGTTGCTATTTAGTACTTATTTATATCCTATAATATTTATATACCACTTCCATTAGTGTGGTGTGGCTGTCCCGAAACTTGGGAGGGATTTTTTTACTTCAGGGGACTATCTTTGTAGCATGGCAGCCTAGTTAGCTAGAGCAGTTGGCAACCTCAGCCTGTGGGCCAGATCCAGCTCATGGAACCATTTGATCCAGCTGATGGACCTGAGGTTTTGGTGGCATTCAGCAGCAGAAAGCTCTGGCAGCAGTCCCTGTCTCCTGCCACAGTGGGGAAAAGTGGTAGAAGCAGGTACTTCCCCTGTGCTGCCACTGGGAAAAGCAGTGATGGTGCCTGGGTCTTATTGCCCCCTCACCTCTGATCTGAACTGGCTCAGTCCAACCCACAGCCTCAAAAGATTGTCACCTGCTGAGTTAGGGAACAGAGAGGAGATCCTTTCTAAGGCCTTTGTTACACATTACCCTTATGAGGCACTAATAGCCCTTAAAATTTCATAGATTTCATAGACATCAGGGCTGGAAGGGACCTCGGGAGATCATCGAGTCCAGCCCTCTGCCCAAAGGGCAGGAAGTCAGCTGGGGTTATAGGATCCCAGCAAGATAAGCATCCAATTTACTCTTGAAGGTGTTCAATGTAGGTGCTTGAACCACCTCTGATGGCAGACTGTTCCAGACCTTGGGGGCTCAGACATTAAAGAAATTCTTCCTTATGTCCAGCCTGAAACGGTCTTGCAGGAGTTTGTGACTGTTCGACCTAGTCATCCCTTGGGGCACTCTGGTGAACAAACGTTCCCCCAGTTCCTGGTGGTCACCCCTGATAAACTTATAGGTGGCCATCAGATCACCCCTGAGCCTGCGCTTTTCCAGGCTAAAGAGTCCCATGGCTCTCA
Source organism: Crocodylus siamensis (assembly GCF_052110815.1). Classification (NCBI taxonomy): domain Eukaryota; kingdom Metazoa; phylum Chordata; order Crocodylia; family Crocodylidae; genus Crocodylus; species Crocodylus siamensis. The sequence goes on along the minus strand of NC_143396.1, from coordinate 134,276,779 downwards.
ACCTATCATCGTAAGATCTGTTTTCCTGACCTCTGGTCATGCGCGTGGCTCTCCTCTGGACTCTCTCAAGCTTCTCCACATCCTTTTTGAATTGTGGAGCCCAAAACTGGACGCAGTACTCCAGCTGCGGCCTCACCAAGGCCGAGTACAAAGGGAGAATGACGTCCCAGGATTTGCTCGAGAAGCATCTATGGATGCAAGCCAGCGTTTTGGTTGCTTTATTAGCCGCAGCATCGCATTGCAGGCTCATGTTCATCTTGTGGTCAATGATGACCCCCAAGTCTTTCTTCTGTAGTGCTATCCAACGTAGCACTGCCGAGCCTATAAGGATGCTGCAGGTTTTTCCTCCCAAGGTGGAGAACCTTGCATTTTTCGGTGTTAAACACCATCAGGTTCTCATCCACCCATTTGCTGAGCATGTCCAGGTCAGCCTGGATCACCTGCCTATCTTCTGGCGTGGATGCTTTGCCCTAAAGTTTGGTGTCATCGGTGAACTTGGCCAGTCCACTCCTGACTCCAATGTCCACATCATTAATGAAGATGTTGAACAGTATGGGTCCCAGGACAGAGCCTTGAGGGACCCCACTGGTCACAGGGCACAACGATGAGTGACTGCCATCGATTACAACCCTCTGGGTCCGACCATGGAGCCAATTTCCCAGCCAGCGGATCATGGTGGAGCCAAGGCCACAACTGGCCAGTTTGGCCAAGAGGTGATCATGGGATACCAGATCAAAAGCTTTTTTGAAGTCAAGATATATGACATCAATCTCTTCTCCCTCGTCCAGGTGATAGGTCATCTGGTCATAGAAGGAAATGAGATTGGTCAAACAAGACCTACCTGCAACAAACCCATGCTGGCTGTCCCTTAGAATGTTAGCCTGGGCCAGTCCATCAAGGATGGCCTCCTTAATAAACTTTTCTAAGATCTTCCCCAGGATAGAAGTCAGACTAATGGGCCTGTAGTTAGCCGGATCCACTCTCCTCCCTTTCTTGAAGATCGGCACCACATTGGCCTTCTTCCAGTCTTCGGGCACTACACCAGAGCGCCAGGAATTTTCAAAGATCCATGCCAGGGGCTGGGCTATGACGCTCGCCAGCTCCTTGAGTACCCTGGGGTGCAGATTGCAAGCATCCACTCATTAAAGAAGGGAAACTAGTGTTAAATGCTCTCTGAGCATTTCAGATTTATGCCACTTTGGGCAAAGGTTAACTCTGGGTCATGCTACTCAGCCCACATTAGTGTAATGGCAGTCTGCTCCCACAGAGATAAGACAAACAGTTTGGGTCCTCCAGCAATCTAGGATGCACCACTCCAGCTCCCTCACTCCCACTCCACACATGATCTAGCCACCCTCCAAGCTCTACTGCTCCAGGGGTGGTACTGTCCAGGAGTAGGCAGGGCCCTGTCAGTGCTGGGAGTGGGGTTGCTGTAGTGGGAGCATGTAGCTAAGATGGGGAGAAGCATGGGGGCTATGGCTTTCCTTTGCAGGCCCCAGCATCCAATCCTTGGGTGAGGGGTGAGGGGAAGCATAATGTGCATGCACCCATTTTAAAATGTTTTCTTCTGATGATTTGTTCCAGCTGCTAAACAAAAAAGAATCTTGTTTGACTGAGGATTTTGTTGACTGTATCAGTCATCACAGGTTCCTGACAGGGAGAAATGCAGGTGCCCATTGAGACCTGCAGTGTCAAGGGAGGTGTCATACATGGGACATAGTCCTAACTTGAAAGTGGAAGAACTGAGGGCACATCCAGATGCACGTGCACGTGCGGCATGCAGCGCTGCAGACCCATGTGTGGCACCCCACAAACAGGTGTTCCTTGCACTGCTAATTTGCAGTGGGGGGGGTTTATTGACACTGGGAGATCCCAGTGTCAAAAAAAACTGTGCTTAAAAAAGCATGTGCCACCTGAAACTGGAGCTTGGTGAGCCAGAACCACACTCCAGCTGATGACCAGACTCCCTGCTGATGGACTGCTGCTGCTGCAGCCTTCGGAGGCCTTTAAGACCCCAGGTAAGGCTGCTGGGACAAGCCCAGGTGCTGGTCCCAGCCTCCCCTAGCCCAGTCAGGGCAACTTGCTGTGTACCAGAGCACAAGTATAGAGGCATTCACCAGGAACAAGCAGTAGTGGCACATATTGTGCCACTGCTGTTTGTCCCTGGGGAAACAAGTCCCTGCTTATGCGGATGTGCCCTGAAAATTCATCTCAAGAGTGGTATGGGCAATGGGATGAATGTTTCAGAAAAACCTGAAATGAAACTAGCCTTGTAACTATAAAAGGCTGGCACTGGAAACAGGTTCTTTCATCAAGAAGAACTCTTAGGCAAGTACTATTCTATCTGAGTTAAAGAAGCAACATTTCTTTAGCATGAGCCAACAAAACTTGATGTATACATTACCTATAATTTTTAACACTAACATAGAGTCATATCTTTGAAGGGAGTTTTGATAAATATGAGCAGTTCTAGACTAGCAGGAATTCCTGGGAGAGAAAAAATCTTGAGACAGTGTTATGCCAAATGGGTTATCATTTCATTATTCCCAGTTTTATTATTTTAAGATAAACACCTATCTGTATAACAGAGTCTGAAGAGTTATATGTTTTCATTGAGAGACCAAAGGAAATGTTTTTAGAAAGTGATTCTTTTTTTGGCTAACAGAAAACATATTTTATTATTTTAGCTTTCCAGACCTCAAAGCATTCTTTGGAAGCACAGCAGGATTTTAGAAAATCTTAATATACTATTTTTTCCTGTTGTCACAAACTGAGGGGAAAAATACTTTTATGATTAAAATAAAGTTCAATGAACTATACTCAAGGGCAAATGGAGGGGGAGATTATACAAAGGAAACAAAATGAATTAACTTTTAAACTAGGCCCAAGTTTTATTTGTGCATGTGTGCATATTTGAGCAAGGGGCAAAGTCTTCCTTGTTGTTTATCATTTGAGTCCTGACTGTAATGTTATTCAATGGAAACACTTGACTGAAATTTCCCAAATGGGTTTTAGAGGTTGTTACATTAGAATCTCATTGAGTAAAGATGGGGAGATGGGGCTTACTCCAACTGTATCATGGCATCAGAGTTGCCAACCTTTTTTTCTTTTACCAACAATCTGCAAACTTTCTACTGAAAATCAAACTTTTTTTACTGATATGTTTTTCTGACGTATTTGTGTAAATGTAACCCTTCTTCCAGGCCCTGGATGGTAGTAACCAGGGTTGGGTTCAAATTTAGAGGATTAACATCAGCCTTCTAAATCTGGCTCAAGGTCCCACTTAGGAACCTGGAAAACTAAATTTTAACTGGGTGTTCTAAAGTGAACAAACTTCTCCACACACAAACACTTTTTAACTAAAACAAGGTTTATTATGGGGGAAGATGGGATAAACACACAACTTTAGAGAAAAACTTAACCATTAAACTGAAACCCAGTTACAGTCTCAGTCACTGGCAAGCCAGCCTAGAGGAGCAACCATCTATCCCAGTCTGTTGGGAAGGGAGACACATCCAGGGGTTCTACCACCTACACAAGCCAACTGTGACCCCTAAACTGTAAGACCTTGGCCTACAAGCAGTAAATCAGGCATAAGTAGCCTCCAAGCCTTTGAACTTGCATACTGAGGGTATGTAACAAAGGAATATTCGGTTACCAACAATAGCTGAATCTGCATACCATAAGCAGGGTTACATAAAGGAAGCATAACTAGTACAAAAATATACATAACTAAAAACTACAGCTAACCTTTATTTTAATCACTCTCAGAATCCTTCTTTTTGTGACTGTACACTGAGACATCAATTCTGTCAACTGCTACAGTGGTAATTTGCAGTAGTAGTTTCTCCCTTCAAGCCCTATAGCTCCATCCCAGCTGCACAGTGCCCCCTCTCTGTCCTGCCTGGGGCCTCAGATGTCTCAGATCCATATGACCCTACCTACCTTTGAGGCAAGCAGCTACTTCTAGTGGCACAGGCACAGACAGAGAGCCTGACAGAGAGCTCCCTGCAGGGTGCTCTACTCTTTCTCAGACACAAGGTGGCACTGCTTTGCTTTGTCTGCCCATCAACACTTCATGCATCCAGCCTCATTCCAATGACTGATCTTCAATCAAGCTCACATTTTCTTAGGTGTATTTTCTTAGGACAGCTCCATTTTTAACAGACTTTACAGACAAGCATTTTTAAACCTTTTTAAACAGACTATCCATAAATTTACAGACAGCTGGCAATCTGACACAGCATGGAAACCAGGTGATACCATTATTTAATCTTGTTTTCAGTAACTGAACTATCTAATATGCTTTTATCTGGGGCTACCAACCAGTAGGTGTAATGTCCCTGGCTAGAAAAGAAAATCATTAACCTTTAAAAGTAAATTAAAAAAAATAGCCAACATGTCAATAAAAATAGCAAAAAAATTATTAACTATTTTTGTTAGTTTTAGGTACATTTTCAAATTATGGGCCAATTTTAGCTGGTAGATAGTTATGGAATAAAAAAAGGTCCAAGTTAAATGTGGCATGAGTTTTTCATTCTGAATCAGGATACAACCCATTGGTTAGGAAGGTTTAGTCGGGGATGATCTTACCTTCAGTAGGGGGTTGGACTGGATGACCTCATGAGGTCTCTTCCAGCCCCACTTCCTCATGTTCCTATGAAATAGGTTACTGTAAATTATAGGCTACTCCAATAATAGCATCAACAGAGGCAATAGATAATTATATGAGGAAAATGGAAGAAAATTATTTTAAAAATATATTGTCTGATTTTTCATAGCAAATATCAGAAATTCCCTTTTAATTTTCTGGTTCTTACTCATACAGCATTCTAACAATGAAGGCTAAAGGGTTGTTTTTCCTTGTGAATGCCTAACTCCTCAAGTCCATTCATTTAGGACTATGCAGGTTGTTGATGACAAGATTTAATGAAGAAGCCTCTCACTTGAATTGGGCTCTAAACATGAACCAAATTCTCAACATTTGTGAAATCCTCCCTCCAACATGGGAACATGGTAATGCTTTGTGTCAATGAGCCAACAAGTTAGCACTGCAAGCATCTGAATGCTTGGGTATATAATTTATAGGCATATAATATGCATTTTATTTTAGTGATTTTCGATTCTGAATGTCTGTTTGCAAGCAACAGTCTCTATAGCATCTCTTAGACACACAGAATTAATTACTGACAACATTTTTAAAGCCATGCCTGACTAAATTTGTCTGATTTTCGAAGCTTAAGCAATTCTTGGTCTGGCTAGTACTGGGGTTGGAGACTCCTTTTTAATACTAGGTACCATGGATACAAGCCAAAGAGTTTGGTTGAACACTTGGTGATTAGTGGATCATGGAAATTACTCAGTAGGAAGACTTAATTTGGCTGATGCTCAATGCTGAACTGATGGAAAAGAATAAAGAGAAAGAACATTCCTACTGAACAACACAGGCCAATCCCTGGGTCTAGTTTTGTTGTACTTAGCACATGATATGGGTCACCTCAAGCGTCTCTAACCCATCTTTCCTCTTTCACAATTTGGGAGCAAAATGCCCCCAAACTTTTACACCTTATGTACTCATTTATAAATAAAATATCCTTGATAAAATACATAATATAAAATAATTTTAGCTTCATAATGTCATTGCGTGAGTAGAATTTGTAGAACTTATTTTCCCCGTTCAATTCTTTAAACCATACTACAGAAAAAAACTTTATTCGCTGTGAAATACTTCAAAGCTCTATATTGTTGTAATGTTCTTTTATTGAAACCTTTCACAGTAACAACAATGTGATTTACAGCATTTAAAATAACAGTTCTATATAGCACAAAGACACTGACTAGCCATTCTCAATAGGAAATACATACTTATAATTACTGCTTTGTACCAAAAATCAAACTTGCATCTTGTAGCTCACAAAAAGGGAATAAAATGTAAAGGAATTGAATTAATTTATTTACTGTTTAATGTCCCTCCAGAGTTACAATATGTATGGTGTTTTCTTACTGTGTCAAATATGACAGTACATCTTTTTCATGAGGCTAAGTCCTATGTATCTAGTAATCTATTCTTATCATTTTGTGTGCAATACACTGATACAACATACTCTGCATTTATTTAACATCTGGTGTCCTACCTGATTTGTGATATTGCTGGTAATGCTAGTTTGGACAGCTGGGATATGTTAAATAAAAAGTGAACTAACAGTAAATTCATTATCATAAAAGTTATACTTAACATAACAAATTTGACACTAGAGGACACTGATTATGATAAGGCTTTTCATTCATCATGAATCAAGTGGTATACCCCTGTATTGTGAACCTGAATAAAAATGTTTATATTTTCTTATGTTTTACATCTGTGTGACACACACAGTGAGAAAAGAAACACTTGTGTATATATTCTATATTTGTACACATTAGTAATTTTAACTTGTGCTTGAAGCACAACAGCACCTCTATATTAAACAAACTAGTTCAGTCTTTTCACTTAAAGCAAAATTCTAAACTTTTTATTTTGTATGAAAAATGTACTGTACGTTTACCAAAGTTGAAGTGCGTGCTATGCGTGCAAAGAATCTTTTAGCATTTTTAAACAAATTCTGTAAGTCTGTGAGCTAAAAGTACTTCAAAAACTTTTGCTGAATTCCTTCAGGATATCCTAAGTGGTGTTGGTTGCAACACTGTGAACTCCTATTAATGTAATGTTTAGTAGCATGGTCCATTCTCCACCAAGCAAACTTTTTTACTGTCCCTTTGCAGTTATGAGGCAGAGTACCCCGTTCCCTTCAAGTCAACTGTTTATTCATTGTAGTCAGCAAGTATTCCTTTCTGTGGAACAACAGAAGGGCAGTTTTGAGGCCATAGTAATTTGTATGTCCCTTCTGAAATTTAGGCAACCTTGGATCCTGTGTCTACGTCTTTGACCCACACACCTTGGAGCATCAGCATAGTGCAGGTTTTCTTTTGCAGGGATGGTGTTTTTATACTATTGAGAAACCCAGTAGTAGAGACATATTTGAATGTTCCACAGGCTGAACTTCCTTTTGGATCAGTAACAATATTTATGGCATCTGGAGGCATACTCTGCTTGTCTGATTTATTTCTAGATGGGTTGAACTTTCAATGACACACTTGTTAGATGCAAACCTTACACTTGCAATGATGGAATTAGGCATCATAAAAATGGCACATCACATCTGTGACTTCCAGCACAGCTATAGCAGGTTTCCTAGGATGAGGAATTTATTTTCTTGTGCACTGGTGGTGATTTCTGTAGTGGTCCTGGTGCTGGGGTGGCAAAGTCATGCCCTGGCCACTGCCTGGACCCCACCTTGCTCTCCCCTTCTGACCTCTAGGTCGGTTCCACTCTGTTGTCTCTCCTGCCACACCTTGATGTTATGATTGGACAGGGAGGCTACCCCTAGAGGGCAGGGGGTTTGGTTCTTAGACTCTTGTCTAGGCTGAGGCCCCTCAGCCTTGTGCCACTTTACTGTGGTTGGACACCTACACCTGATGTCCACTATCTCAGGACCATAGACTCCTGGCCCTAACTCCAGCCTTACAAGCTCTGGGACCTTTGGCCCCTGGTCTTGCCCTCACGGGCTCTGAGCTTGCACCCACTATCTTTGCTCACTAACACCACAGTCCTTCTGCTAACAGCACTGAAGACCCTTCAAAGGGTCTAGGACCTGGAATGCCCTTGGCATCCTTCTTGCCTCCTCCACCCCTACAACCACAACTTGGTCCTCCAGTATTTAAACATAAACGTAAAAAATATGAGCATCTGCTCTCAACCAAAAGGTTCCCCTTCCTGGATTAATACTACACCATTGCAAAACTACAATACAAGGCCCCAAAATAATAATCTTTGACTTCCTGGTGGTACAGAGGCTTCCTGCAGCATCCCTGTGGCCTGAAGCCCTTCCTCCCTGTCCAGTCAGACCCCACTTCTCCCTAGAGTTCTGCTTCTTGAAGCCTGCAGGGTCAGACTGCCCCCTTGCTTCAGGTTCTGAATTTATATGGCTCTCCCTCAGTCACCTGACCCACTACTTCTGCCCCAGACCTGTCAATTACTGGCTTCACTATACTGGTAATACCTGGTGCAGGCATTTTATTCAAGGGGCCCTCTTCCACTATCAGTTTGTCTGGAGCTGGCCAGCTGATCATAGGCTCCCTCTCTCCTTCAGTGATGGGGAAGGGGACTGAACACATCAAATACAACAGCCTGAACACAGCAAATTCTTCCATGAAGCCATAGCTCACTATCTTGATGAGCAACCACCCTGAGTACTCCATGGACTTGAAACCTATTGGCCGGGTGACACCATGCCACCTTCTCTCTTGCAGCTTTTGGTGCACTCAGTTCAGGATGAAGCACTGACATCTGGTGGGGGTATGGTGTGGTGATTCATGATCAGTTGACTTTGTAGCTCATTATAATCAGCTGATTCCTTCTAAACTCTTCATTCTGCAGGTGTTAGTGACCCTCTCTCCTTTTTAATGGTCTTTAATGGTTCTACAAATCGAGCTAAACTTTTTTCTGACATGCTGCTATTAGCTTCCCTGGTAATATAGCTCATACTTCATAGCCCTGCAGACAGTTTTTAACTCTAACTAGAACCATAAACTCGGGTGTGGAAATGTTAATTTAGCTGAACATTAACTCAGGATTGGAAACTACTATTGGTAAAGCATTAGGCACACTGTTAAAATGCTTAAGAAGGCTAGCTTTTGTTTTATGAATCTGAAAAAGAGATGTGTATTTAATTCTAATGACTTCAGGACTAATTAAACATAATCTTTTGCTTATTTTTGCCTAGCTTGTTGTGTTTTGTTACATAGGATATGATATATCAAATTAAGATATGTTATAATACAGGGTTTTTTTCTGGTTCAATCTTGAACAGAATAATATAGCCCTAGGCCTCTAGTTTGATAGTAAAGCTTCTGGTTTCTTTTTAATGGGAGGAAAAAAAAGTGTTGTGTCATATGTGGTGATGCTTTTCACAATCCTAGATCTGCCTATGATCCAATCCACTGGGATCCTGTCCTCCTCACCAGTTCTGTGCATTCCAGGGATTTGTTCGCCTCAGTGAGATGAGACAGAGAGCAGAAGGGGCATCCAGCTTCTTTGTATGATGGAAGGAAGGGCTTAACTGCATGGTTTTTCAGTAAAATAGGAGGCGATAACAGGAGACAAATATCATTTGAAATAATGTCACCTACCAGTAGAAGTAAACATGCATGCGTACAAACACACACCCTCAGTACATAACAATCTGCTAAATAATTTGTTGTAATTAAAGTTTTTGAGGATTATTTCTCATTGAGTGCATCTACATATGCAATTCATGCACATGAATAAACTCAGGAATTTATTGTTCCAGAATTTTTTTTGCTGGAGTGTGATTTGAATGTGTGCACAGAAGCAATGAACTCTGGAGCTATCAGCTCTGGAGTTATTCATGTGCAGTACGTGGAGCCTGGTCAGAACAGCCTCAGCTGGCAATAGGCCCCAAGGATCAGCCTGCCAGCCTGGGGCTGCTCTAACCAGGCTCAGCACAGGGCTAGCTGGCAGGCAACCCCAGCATTGCAGCAACCTTGTGCTCTAGCCAGCCAGGTCAGCATTTACACATGCATTGCCACGCATGAGAAAATTCTGCAGCAAGGCTGTACTTAAAATATTACCCTGCTGCAAAGTTTATTAGCTTTATGTGCCCTAATAGGAGTGTACATGTAGATGCTGAGATGTTTACTGTGGAGCCAGTTATATCAGTTCCGCAGTAAATGGCTCATGTAGATGCGCCCAATTTTATTACACAATTTTGCAAAATTGTTCAAAACTTTTCCTTGCTCAAAATGATATGGGCATAGGACAAAAGTTACCCACCTGGAGAACTAAGGAAACAGCCTAGGCAGTTTCTGTTATGACAGAGCTAGCACCTCAATGACTGAAACCTTTCTGAACCCCCTTCTTGCTTCACCTCTACGTCCAACAGACAATTCATTTTACATGAAATTATTGAATTCCTGTGACACTTGGGTCTCTAATTCCCTTAGACCCCTCTGAAAATCCTACCCTAAATCTCATTTTTTTCTATACATGCCTTTTTCATTACATTTAAGCCCTCCTGGGGATCCAGCAGTAATAATACCAAAAACAAAATATTTGCTTGATGTTTTAGAGCAGACCAAATTATAGTCTTCTTCCTCATGTATTGCAACTGTAATGTCTTTCATTGCAAAATGAAAAGTAAACTTTGACACTGACAATCTTGTCAGAGAGATACTCTGGGATTATGGTCCAAACTATCATGATAATTTTTAATCCTTTGAGTGGTATCAGAATGAGACTCTAATGGATTTCTTAGAACACATTTTGGTATATGAAGTAGTACTTTTTAAACTAAATTTTGCTGTGCAAAAATACTTTCAAATTTACATAGTACCTTGACTCTCCAATGGAGCTAGGAAATACCAGAAGAGTTATGTTACAGAACATTATTTAATGTACATATGTTATGTAGTGCCTGCAGTCCGGTGCTCCGCTGTGCTTGATGCTGCAAAACATGTAACAAAGAAATAGTCTGCATACTGTAGGGCTTGTAACTGCCACATTTTAAATTAATTCAGAAATCATTAAAGATATCAATTGCAAAATGTATCCATCCTGCATTGCTGAGTGACCAATATTTCATCCCTTGTACTTGCTGTAGGCACTGAAAATCTATTATCAATTATCTTCCTAAAATATCACACCAATGTTACAGCCATTTTAGATCTGATTCTCCTTGAGTGAATAAAGAATAAAAGTCACATAATGGAAAAATCAGGTTCTTAACGTGTCACCACAAAGAACCCTGAATCTGCAGTGTCAACATCCCAGACTCGTTCTGGTTACCCTATCCCCTGTGCTCCCTCGTTAAAGACTTCCATGGCCACAGTTAAGTACATAAACATCACAGAAATATACAGGATTAGAGTTGTCCCAGCTATCAGATTTCCTTGAGAAATGCCAATGAATTAAACGTTTTAAATTCAAAGTACTGTAACTGATACATTTGTACAGTTCTGTAGATACCTGTGCATTTCACACTGGGCAAGTCTACACATGTGCTGGACTGTGCAGTTGTTACTGTGCAGTGATTTAGTATTTGCTTAAGCAAGTACTAAATCACTGTGCAGTAACCACCATTACTGCACAATCCTGGTGTTGCATGGGTTGTTTCTGATGCTACTCTGCAGTAGCAATGAGCTGTTGTGCGGTAGCAACAAGCTATTGAACAGTAGCGTTGGCATCACAGTTTGTGCCCACCAGTGCCATGTTGCCATAGCAATGAGCTATGGTGACGTAGTGTCTTATGTAGACATGCCCCCAATTTGGTGGGGACTGTGGGACAATTATATGTGAACTCGTATTTCCTGATTTTTGTCTTTGTAAAACTTTAAGGATGGATTCTCTCCATCTATCTGATTAGTTTAGATGCTGTTCGGCCTTGGGGAACATCAAACTGATGTGAGGTTGATATAGCCATCTCTTAGGCCAGTTTTACTGCTATCACTGTGACACAGGGATCTACCAAGAGATTAAAGGTGTGGCAGGTGACATGTGGTCTACCATGGTTTAACTAGGATACTGTGTCTTAAAAACAATAAACAGCTGGCTTCAGCCAGAGAAGACCCTAGGCTGATGACAGCATGAGCAGGTTCCTCCTGTGAATCTGGAAGCTTCAACTAATCTCTGAACAGCTCAGGAATGTGGGCCGTGGAAATGTGGGACTGCCTTAAAGCTCTGAAGCACAGGATGCTTAAAAGCTTGTCCAGCAGTGCTCCCAACTATACACTTGGTCCATAAAAGATATCACAAGAGATCCTTGCCAATTGTTTTCTTTTAACTAGGTGTGTCTACACATGCATTTGATGTGGGAGGTTTAATTGCAAGTAAACAACTCGTGAGTAAATGCTCCCAGGCAGGCATCTACATGTGCAGGGGAGTGGGAGTAGATTTGCTGCTAATGGCAGCAAACTGCTTCTGCTTCCTGGGGCCCTGCAATGGGCCCCTGCTGCCACCAAGGGGAGCTGGAAGCTCCAGCTCCAGATGCCTGCAGACAGAGACCATCTTTAAAAGCCAGCCCTACTCCCTGCTCCTTGGCCAGCTGTGTTTCTGGCCAGGAGCAGCATGCATAGCATGGGGTAGCATGCAGCAGTTCTCTCGCTGCAGTCCTTGCCTCGCCACACCATGGCTGCTCCAGCCCCTGCCTTTGGCAGCAACACTCAGTGCCCTGGGATCTTGCTGGCTACCATGGTGGCCCTGCTAGCTTGTTTTGGCAACTGCTGCCTGGCCCACAGCCACCTGGGCCCTGCCAGCTTTCCCATACATAGTGATTGCCTGCCCAGACACACCATGCTGTCTCAGGCACTCTGCTCACATGCAGCTGCCACCTGGACCCTGTCTTGTGGGCAGACCTCAGCAGGAATGCTGATAATATACTCCTGGACATCCAAGAGCAGTTCACCTGCACCTGAAGTGTGAGGACATCACCATGTTGCAGCCACTCCCTGCTGGCACCCGGCTGGCCATCGCCCTGCTCAAGCTGGCCACAAATGCCAGCCTCCACTATGTTGGCCACCACTTTGGCATAGGCAAGGCCACCACTGGGAAAGCTGTCCTGCAGGTATGCGTCACCCTCCAGGACGTGCTACAGCACACAGTGTTCCAGGTGCACGACCCTCTGGAAGTGGTAGCGAGGTTCCATGCCCTGGGATCCCCCCAATGCATTGAGGACCTGCATCCCTGTCACCTACTTGCCTACTATAGCCAGAGGGGATTTCACTTCATTGTAATCCAGTCATCAGCCACTGTGGCACCTTCACAAATGTGAGTGCTGGCTGGATGGGCAGTGCCCACAATGTCCATTTCTTCAGGAACTCCATCCTGCTAGCCCTGGTGCAGAGTGGGCACTTTGTACTGGTGGTGCTGAACCTCCAGCTAGGCACTGTGATGCTCCCGGCCCTTCTTATTGGGGACCCCACTTATCTGCTCGCCCCCTGGCTCTTGTGACCCTACGCTGGCCAGCTGGACCCCCACCAGACCCACTTCAACAGGTGCGTTGGCCAGAATTACACCTTGGTGGAGGGCACCTTCAGCTGCCTGAAGTGACGCTGGTGCACCCCCATTCTGTGCTTTGAGTTTGCCAAGGCCAATATCCCTTGGGTTATTGTTGCAGCCTGTGAGTTGTATAACATCTGGGAAGCCTTGGGGGAGCTGTTTGCCTCTGCAGCACCCAGCACAGGGGCAGAGCATGGAACTAGCAGCTGCATGATAAGGCAATGATTTGCTTCCCTGCAGGGTCTAGAAGGGCTGCTGGGGGTTTGCTGTGGCCAGCTGGAGCTGGCCTCAGTGACCAGGAGCTGGCTGCAGTTGGGCCCAGGTGATAGCAGGTCTGGCAGGAGTCTAGAGCACCCTGCAGAGCTGGATGGCACAGCCCTAGCAGCTGTGGGACACTGTGGTGCCAGGGAGCAGTGCTGGGATGCAGGCAGGCTGGCACAACTGGCCTGCGGCCTGTGCAGGAGCAGCAGTGGCCAGCAGTCACCACAGGCTCCCTGTACGTCTGCCCCAGGGCTCAAACTGCCCTCAGGATTTTAAAGGTGTGGGGCTAGGGCTGCCATAGAGGCATCCCAGCCCCAGGGCAGGAGAGGCTCCTAGCCCCAGGGCCCTGAAACTAGCCTGAGGTTGACCCCTAGTTGGCAGGGCTGACTGGGAGAAAATTTCTCATAGTTGGTATCTACACATGTGTACAGTAACTACCTGTGAGTAAATGCACTACTTTCATTTGCAGGTAGCGAATTTACTCATGAGTAGTGAAGTTTACTGTGCAGTAAGCATGTGCACATGCAAATGTGCACATGCTTACTGAGCAGTAAACTGCACTACTGTGCAGTAAAGCATCCTGTGTAGATGCTCCAACAGGATATGTATCAATAGTTTTACTGCTTTAAACAAGGTTTATTGCCATTTAATTTCTTTCTATTTTGTTTTATTATAAACCATACATGTCTCCTGTTGAGCTATAACCTCCCACGTATACTGAATTCATGTGCAGAGCTACATAGGTTCATTAACATAACTGGGCCTTTTGCAGAATCCCAAAGCTGCCAACACAATTATAGAGGAGCAGAGTACCTGAAAGTCCCAGACCAAGAGGCTTAGGCTCTCTCAAATGTGAACTTCACCTGGGTCTCCTCTTGGCTGGAAAGTTTATTACAAAGGGCACTTTCTGGCACATGAGGAAAACAAGGAAAAGCTTGGAAGCTTAGGAGATCTTCAGGACAGGTACCTTTCTTGCTGATAAGCACACTTGCAAACATCTACACACCTCCCTTTGAAACTGTACACATATATACTCATAGGCAATCAAATCCTATAGTAAACCCATACAGTAGACTTAAAACCACTCAAAGGGCACTGTAATACTGGAGGATCACTCATGCATCCATACTGGAAGGTTTTATGTCAACCTTTATTTCAGCGATACATTAAGTACACATTAGAAAAAATCACAAATGTTCTTTTTTTAAAACTCACCAAACCCAAACTGGTTTTACAAGTTAGCATCAACAACAACAGACCAAAAAATCTTTAAAAATAAGATCCATCCCAATTTCCATTTGTGTCAATTATGTATTTTCAGAAATAGCAATGAGTAAAAATGGAGACTCAGTCTCAACTACAGTGTTAGTACGACAGCTATAAAAAATGTTTTTTCTTTGTTTTTTTCTCCCAATGTGCATGAATTGCAGTGGTCCACATTGAATTACACCTGTCACCAGGTTGCTATATCTGATTTAGTTAGCATTAACCTAAGTTATTTTATGAAAGCCCAGAGATGAAATCAAGACAAATGTACATCTGACCTGCCCACGGATAATTTATATACCATTTACTTATCCCTAGATAGCAATATTGGCTCATTCTTCATGTGAAGGTTAAACTTCTGCTATTGTAACATTCACTTTAACTGATTTAGCAAAAGAAAAAGCCGTAAAAGAATACTCCCCACATTATGTAATTGTTACATTAAAAATTACCACAGAAGTAGAATGGAGCATTGAAACATGCTGTGGGCAAATAAGCCAGCTGTTCACAGGATGCACCGCTCAAGTCAAGGAAAGCTACTATCTTGCTTTAAAAAAGGCAGATATTGTAAAAATGAGCAGCTGACAAGGACTTTTTTTGTATTAGTGAAACGCAGGCAACTGGTGCCAGAGTCTACTGGGAAAGTCTCTTCTACTTGTCAGCCATCAAGAAATGTGACCCAGGTAGATGAGGCCTGGCTAGAGTTAATGTCATTTCAAAGATATTTATTTTGTACTTCATCTTGATAGGTGTTACACATGAGGCCAATCAACTGGAAGACTTCTTAGTCAAAGAATATACATCTTCTTTAAGCTTTAAATACCACGGTCATGGATGCTGGATTTCAGAGCTAATTAAATTATTGGTGTCAATTTTAAATGGGAATTTAAAAGATGAGGAGGCTATGTTATGTTGGGCCACCATTCCAATTTCTTCCAGGTCTTTAGAGTATGATTTGGCTTTCACAGATTTTCTAATTGGTTAGGAGGAGCCATTGCTTAATAATTGCACTTGCTGAAACAGAGGTCCAAAGGTATCTCCCTGAAGATGGCCATAAATACAGGATATTTCATGATTTCTTTGACAATGAGAAGGATGTTAGCCAAGCCACTTAGGCAAGTGGGCTGATAGCTTAGTATGATTTGCTTACAGAAGTTTGAAGCTTTAAGCATTAGAATTTAATCTGCAAAGAGCAATATGGATAGTGCATACTAATTGTCTTCAGCAAAAGGATCCTGGGATCTCTGTTTTCGCATGTTGGGAGAAGATGTGAGAAGCATTATACTTGCTTGCTTTTTGAAGTGATTCAAATTTATATACTTAACATATCCAATTGTTCGGTACTGCACTATAATATGTGCTATTAATGAAAAGAACCCACTTTCACTAAGATGTTGCAGTTCCCTTATGTTATAAAAAAAAGGAAAAAGAAAAGAAGCAGCAGAAAATACAGGAAAAAAAGCTTAAAAAGGAATTCAATATAATACAATTTAGTTTTATATAGTGTTCTTTACAAGCCACACCACATAATGCTTTACACAGAGACAGTACAATAGAGAGATAATGCTGTACAGTGACTCGTGTATGGACAAAAAGGTACAACTATGTTAAAAGATGAAAGAAAGTAAAAGAAAGAATCCTGGAAATTAAACGTCACCAAGTGCAAGTACCAGAAACGGAATGGAAGAAAGAGCACTGAGCAAAACAGAACTGTACACGCTTGAGAGCCCACTGTCGGGGAAAGTGAACAAGCAGATTTGCATGGCAACCACTGATAAAGAGAAAAAAACAGTAGTATTCTGGATGGGGTGGGGTGGGGTGGGGATAGAAAATTTCAGCTAGTGGAAGGTAGTTGGGCAGGGCGGGGGGTGGGGGGAAGAGAAAATTCCAGCTAGCTAGACATAGAGAAGGTGAATAAGTGGCCCCTCGTAATGGAGCATAATTGGAGACTGAGGAGTCCAACATCAGAGGACAGGAATAAGCAAGAAAATGGGATAGGTGGATGAAGAGGCCCTTCGTGAAGGATAGCAAGAGGAGCTCTGACAACTAGCAGAGCATTTTAAGGATAGATTTGTATGAGCACCCATCTTCCTAGGATCATACAGTTGAGAACTGGATTAAGCTACATCCCTAAAGTACCTCATACTAGATATACTTTGCTGGCACTTTAAGTTCTGCAGTAAGCTTTTATTCTTTATGAAAAAAAACCCAACTCAAAGTAAAATGTCCAGACATGGGTGTCTGCAGTAAAAACCTGAACAAGCAACCTAATTTTGAGAAAGGCCAAGCATTTTCAGTGTTGGCCTCTGCATCTAGCCTTTATGATAACTCTAATCGAGCAGTCCTAAATTACCTTAATTGAACATTGCTTCTGGAAACTTATCGTATCAGCTTCTACTGATCCCGTTAGCAGAAACATCTACTCTGGGACTATCGCTGGTACAGTTTGAGGAACCCAGCACAATTTATCTACCAGGCTGAGTTTTGGATACAGCAATGTGACCTCAGCATTCCATACAAAGCAAGGTTTAGAAAGAAAGTAAGAAAACCTGGCTTCCCTGATATTGAGTAAATCTTCATGGGAATGTCTACACACGATGCTACATCACCGTAACTTGTCACTACAGTGACATAGTGTCAGCGGGCACAAACCGTGACACTGCCGCTACTGCGCAGTAGCAAAGAGCTACTACGCAGTAGTGCCGGAAACGACCCATATGGCACCAGGACTGTGAAATACTGGTGGTTATTGTTCAGTCATTAGTACTTGCTGAAACAAGTACTAAATGACTGCGCAGTAACAACTGTGCAGTTGAGCACACATGTAGATGTGCCCCATATGACCTCAGTGAATCAGAATTTTACTCTGGTGGTAGAAAAGGCCACAAGAGAAGGAAATGCAGTGAGAGATTTTGAAAAAAAAGGATTAAGACACCACTAAAGATTTCAGAGACAGAGCAAAGCTGAGGAGAGATGTGGTCATTACTCTCTGCTCTAAACAGATTTATAAATGAAGGAAGGAAAAGAAAGTTCAGGATTCGCCTGGAAGTATACTGAAGGTTTCCTGTAGGAAGAGAGTGATGAGAATTAAAGATGTTTGATAAAACAAGCAGCATGGTTACTGTATAAGCTTCAGAAGTACAAGGCAAAATTGAGGTGGTAAAAAAAACATATTTCAATTACAGTATGCCAATGAGAAAAGGCATGGGCTGTCTGTTTGCTTTATTTTGCAGCTTCACTATTTTCCAGTCTTGTTCAGGATATTCAGCAATGTCATCAAAAGTGACTTAATATAGAGATCCAATTGCCTTCATAGAGCTGGCATCTGCAACTAATCACTCTGGAATACAGATATATGTTAAAATATCTGCTCCAATTAGAAATGATATGCAGACTACTTTGTGGATGCATCTACATGAGACACTGACTGCGCAGTAACTGGAAAATGCTGTGCAGTAGTGCGTCACAGCACAGACAAAGTTAAAATGCTACTGTGCAGTATTATTAGGTTACTGCACAGTAGCATCACGTAAATGGTGTCCACCAACACTATTGCACAGTAACTCTGGTTACTGCACCTTTATTTAGTGCTTGCTAATACAAGTACTAAATAATTGAACAGTAATGACTTCACATTATGCTCCCTATATTCATGTGCAGCTCAGTCCAAAGTAAGCAAATAAATATATTTTACCTGTAGGAAAGAAGGTGGGTATTGCTTTGTTTCGAACAATTTCTGTATTAAAATAATGAGGCAGAAAAAGTGGGATTGCTGGACCTCCTCAAATGGCAGTTTTCCTTTGGAAACTGCAGATTGGATATACAGAGTGTGCTGCAAAGAAACACTTCATTTCCATAAGGAAAAAACAGTTTGTTTCAGCATTTTCATTTTCAAATGACTTTTTCATTGCGACTATTATATCATGCTGTGCATTGTATATGGATCTGAATCTGACCCTTATTATAACGTAAAATAAAAGTTTAAATGTTTTAATGACACCGAAAAAAATCAATATATCTTAAATGATTAATTTCATAGGAAATTCCGAATTTCAATTTTTCATTACAATTCTAAGAAAAATAAAATCTTGGCATATGCCAGAGGATTCAAATCCCAGATTTCACTGGGCTCTAACTGAAGCCTTTCTAGCTTCAGTAATGCACATCTCCTATATCCCAGTTCCTAGTACTGGTTACTCCAGATAGCAGAGAACAAAAAAACCCGCTAGACCTCTTCTACCAGATCAATGCCTGGGTATGTATTTAAAGAACAGATCTCACAACATAAAGCAGACTAGCCAGATGATTCATCAATACTGCCCAGAAGAAGGCCACTGCAGCATAAGTAGGAATATGCTAACAAGTATTTGGATATAAAGATGAATTGAAAGTCATTAACCCTGGAAGGAGAAAAGGTCTAAGCATCAAACCATGAAGAACTCTTAATGAGATAGAAATAGATCCACTGCTGGTTACAAAAGGGAATGAGGATCAGAGTTTCAGTGTGCATTATAAAGAAGTATTTGTGATCAGATCTTGGCTTTGAGGAAGCACCATGTGGTCTTGCTACTATTCAGTAAGGCTCTGGAGAATCCCAGGATGAGGGAAAGCCATCACAGCTGACCCTATGGCACTACTATGCAGGAGATGTATGGTTGGAATAATACTGCGCTTTGGCACAGCATCTTACTAAGGGCTGTTGTAGCTGTAACTTTGAGCAGTCTGGAGAAGAACCATAAGACCGTGGATGCACTGAAACCATACTGATGTTGTGCTGAAGAAGAAGGTTGTGTGAAATGGGCCCTATTCGATTTGGATTCAGATTCAGCCTGAAATCAGGGACAGTGATTCAATTCCTTGATTTGGATCACTGTCCCCGATTCGAGTCCCCGATTCGATTCAGCCAAATCCGAATCTGAAGATTTGATGCTGATTCAAAGAACCAGCGATTTGGCCATAGACTCAGCTTTAAATGTTTTTTCTATATACCTTAAGTTACCAGGCATGGCTTGTGAACACTGGAATGCTGGGGCGGATGAAGCATCCCACAGGAGTGAGGGGCGTCCCCCCACACGCTTGGCGGTGAAGCTGGAAGTGGACCGGTAGTAGTTCCAACCCACTTCCATGTCTGCTGGGGAGCATGCTGCCTCCCTCCCTACCCCCCTGGCTTAGCAATCAGCCACAGGGGGACCCAGGGTGCCCCCCCAGACCAAGAAGGCACCAGTTGCTGAGATAGGGGGTGGGGCGGGGCCCTGCGTGTGCCCTGATGGACCCAGAAGTGGACTGGAAATGCTTTTGGTCCACTTCCAAATCTGCTACTGAGCATGCTGGGGAGCCCCCTGCATTCCTGTGGGACACCCCATCTGCCCCAGCATCACAGCATTCACGAGCTGCCTTTAAAGCTGTGTCTATATCTGAATCACTGAATCTTTCCAAATCTCTTTGAATGGATTCAGAGGGTTCCGATTTGACCAGAGAAATTAAAGGGTCTCCTGATTAAATTTAGATTTGGAGTTTCAGCCACCGAAAGGGGCTGAATCTCTACCGAATCAAATCAGTGACCAGAGCTTCGCACAGACCTACTGAACAATGAGTTGCCCTGATTTGTGTCTGTGCTGTGATCCACTTTGACTGCCTCTTCATCCTTAGGAGAAGATGCAGGAACCAAGCAGGTGCAGAGGAAGACAACAGGGAGAATTCTATAGGACGATGGCTGGATTTACATGCAGTGTCTGATTTTTACCTTCAGTTTTGTGCTTGCACTGAATACTAGGAAAAGCATGAATGAATGATTGCAACTGTGGGGGAAACAATGCACAGGACCACAGAGATTGCTGGAAAAAATCACAGTGGTCACATCTACATGTTCATTAATGCACTGTTGTTACTGAGCATTAAGTTTAGTACCTGCAATAACAGGTATTAACTGAATGTGCAGTAACTAGCACTACTGGGCAGTAGCGCAAGTACCTGGTCTTTTTGTGATACTAATGCACAGTAGATTAATTCTACTGTGCATTAGCACATTAGCATGATTTTTTCTGTGACATGCTAATGTGAAGTAGAATTAGTCTACTGCACATTTAGCCTGTCATGTAGACATGCCCAATATATAACCTTAAGGGCACAATAAGAACTGACCAGGCTCTGTTTTCACAGCTGTACCCTAGTTACATTAGGTGGCCTGTCAGCTGTCTGGACACTGCTCTAAGCAGGAGGCAACACAGAACCAGTTTTCCCCAGAAGGAGCTCAAGGGGGAACTCCTGTGCCATAGAAAGGCACAGTATGAAGCTGTGCTCATTCTCCCTTCCCTAGTTCATCTACACAAGTCCAAGGGAAACTCATATCCTTTGGGAATTTGTGGTCACTTATGAAGTTAATAAAAGGTATATTTAAATCAAATGCAAACCAAATGCTTCCTCCTACTGCACTTGAATAGCCTGGATAATTCACTGCTATCTGAGACAAGAGAATTATGTTACATATGTAAGAAGAGGGGTTAATATAAAGCACACAAATGTGATGAAATGACAGAATTAAGGATGTCAGTGTAGTGACATTTTGGCCCCATGCATTATGGTACATTTGTTAATTACTTGATCACTGTTGGGTATTTTGCTCTTTATGCACCAAAAACAATCTGAAGAAACCACATGGGCACAGCTGGATTCTAACAGCCATGCTTACAAATTACACAAAAGTATGCAAGGCCTAGCTGCATGTACACTGCTTCTCAGATTGGTTTCTGGCAGCTTCAAATTCACAGAACACAGTGTGAGCCACTCAAAGGCTCACAAGCTTTTTAAAGGGCAATTACTCTATTCCAATACACAAAACCACTTCCTTGACTTTCAATCAGGTGGCCCTAGCCCTGAAGAGATTATACAGAGTGTATCACAGCTCATAATGAGCTTGACCCCACTCTTGCATGACATATCTGTTATTTGGTCAAACTATACTATTTCTCAGTTAATTATTTTAGAGTAACCTCCTCAAACTGCTGCCTCCTCCAGTTGCAGAAGACATCACATATAAACCTATGCCTGTGTTTAAAGGAATAAAGTGTGTGTGTGTGTGTGTTTTTAAAGGCCAAGAGCTCTACTTTTTACAGGTAATGTGATGTACCTTAACTATCTGAAGTGCTCAGATAAGCATCATAGAAATCACTATAAATAAATAAACAAAAAATAAAATAAATAACTGGCACTGTGGTTCCAGAGCAGGAATTCAGAATTTGATTTTCCAGCTAAAGGCTTATGAATAGTTGTACAGCATGGTAACTAGTACAGGATATTGCCTAATTAATTAAAATTTCACCCCTGAAGGAAATGGAAAAGCTGTAGTCCTAAACTTCACCAAGTCATAAAACTATAGTCTGACAATGACTTCTTGAGAAGATAGCAGATTGCAGAATGGTGTAAGATACCAGTACATATACAGTTTATACTTCATCTGGATTCATAAAGCTTTCTGAAGTTTACATGAAAAGAGTATTTCCAGTTCTAAAATAAATCCCTTGGAATACTTTCAGGAACTTAGGTATTAAGAATATCTCACTGTAATTACAATGAAATGATTAACTATAGGGTCTTCTGATGAGCTTTTCACCAATACTAATACAGGGCAGTTGGTTTTGTTCCAAAGCTTATTCGTTTTGAAGTCTGTGGAAAAACTAAGTAGATTTGAGTCAATTCACAGAATTATCCACCAGATCTAAACATCTATTTGACTTTCAAAAGCACAAGCAATTGTAAGTTATACAGACTTTTTATTTTGCATTCATCTTCCCCTCTGTCACTTACCTTCTTCCACTTTTACGTCTTCTCCCTCCTGAGTCCTACTTTCTCTCCCTCCCTGTGAAGAACCTGAGTATTTATATTTTCCACAAGACTGTTCTGTAAGGACTGAAAGGATCAAACAGCTTTTGGTCAGTTTTATAGGAGCTTCATATACGGGAGGGAGTCATAGATGCTAGGGTCGGATGCAACCTCAACAGATCATCGAGTCCAATCCCCTGCCCTGGGCAGGAAAGAGTGCTGGGGTCAGATGACCCCAGCCAGGTGCCTATCCAGGCTTCTCTTAACGACCGAGCGCCACCTCCCTTGGAAGCCCATTCCAAAGTTTGGCCACCCTTACCATGAAGAAGTCTTTCCTGATATCTAGCCTAAATCTGCTCTCTGTCAGTTCGTGACCATTGTTCCTTGTTACCTCAAGAGGCGCCCTGGTGAACAGAGCATCTCCGATCCCTTGCTGCGTACCCCTAAGGAATTTGTAGGTGGCCACAAGATCACCTCTCAGCCTTCTCTTGTGGAGGCTGAAGAGGTCCAGGTTCCTCAATCCCTTGTCATTGGGCTTGTCCTGTAAGGCCCTAACCATATGAGTGGCCCTCCTCTGGAACCTCTAGAGGCTATCAACATCCTTCTTGAAGTATGGCACCCAAAACTGGATGCAATACTCAGTACTGCAATCTGACCAATGTTGCATAGAGGGGAAGTATCACCTCCTTGGTTCTATTTGTCATGCATCTGCTAATGCATGATAAAGCGCAGTTAGCTTTGCTGAGGATTTCCTCACACTGACAACTCATGTTCATCTTGGAGTCCACGATGACTCCGAGATGCCTTTCTGCTTCTGTGCTACTGAAAGGGTCACTTCCCAGCCAGTAGGTGTGCTGGATATTTTTGCACCCTAGGTGCAGCACTCTGCACTTTTGTTGTACTGCATCCTTTTGTGTACTGCCCACTTTTCTAACCTTTCCAGGTCTGCCTGCAATTGTTCCCTACCCTCTGGAGTCTGCACTTCACCCCACAATTTAGTAGCATCCACAAACTTGGACAGGGTATACTTCACACCCACATCCAAGTCACTGATGAAGATATTGAAGAGTACAGGTCCAAGGACCGAACCCTGTGGGACCCCACTACCCACATCCTTCCAGGTCAATACCGACCTGTCTACTACCACTCTCTGGGTGCAATCGCTAAGCCAATTTGCAACCCACTGAACCTTGTAAACATCTATGCCACAGCCTCTTAATTTATTTATGAGAATAGGATGAGATACCATATCAAAGGCCTTGCTAAACTCCAAGAAAACAACATCCACCTCTACTCCTGCATCTAAGTGTTTTGTGACCCTGACATAAAATGAAACTAGATTGGTCAGGCATGATCTACCTGCTACGAGTCTATGCTGGTTTCCCTGCTGCATTATTTTTCCTGCTGGACTCCCACAAATACAATCCTTCATAATCATTTCAAAGATGTTTCCAAAGATGGACATGAGACTGACTGGACCATAATTACTTGGATCCTCCTTCCTCCCCTTCTTGAAAATAGGAACCACACTGGCCCTTTTCCAGTCCTCCAGGAACTGACCCAAGTGCCACAAGCACTCAAACAGCCATGCCAGTGGTTCTCCTATGACACTGGCCAATTCCTTCAGTACCCTTTGATGCAGCCCACCTGGGCCTGCTGACTTGAACACATTCAGGCCATCCAAGTGACTCTGCACCAAGTCAGCATCGACAGTTGGTGGGCTGGTGTCCCTCTGATGCCCATCTACGAACCCATTAGGAGACTTGTCTTGACCCTTGTTCAGGAACACTGAGGGAAAAAACTCATTGAATAGCTCAGCCTTGTCCCCCCATCTGTCACTAATTGCTCCTTCTTGTTCAGTAGGGGTCCTATGCTACCCTGTGCCTTCCTTTTACTCCCTACATACCTAAAAAAAGACTTTTTGTTATCTTTAATTTGTGTTGCCAGTCTTAACTCTGTAGTTGCTTTGGCTTTTCTAACTGCCTCCCTGCAAGTGCGGGCCAAGTAGGTATACTCCTCCTTGGCAGCTTATCCCTGCTTCCACTGCCTATATACCTTATTTTTTGCCCTTAGGCTCCCATGAATTCCCCTGTTTAGCCAAGAAAGTTTTTTGGCTCCTTTCCCCTCATACTGGGATATTCTCCCTCTGTGCCCGAAGGATTTCTTCCTTTAGAAATGACTACGCTTCCTGGACTCCCATCTTGCCAATACTCTTATCTGCAGTCCATCATTGCACTAGACTCCTAAGCACACTGAAGTTAGCCTTCCTAAAGTCAAGCACTTCCACCCTACTAGTTATCTTACCCACCTTACACCGTACGGTGAATTTGACTTATTAGTGGTCATTGCCCCAAGGTGACCATGAATCTGCAGCTCCCCTAGCAGGTTCCCCTCCCCCTGCCATAGCCAATAAGTCTAGTAAGGCATTTCCCCTAGTGGGACCGTATACCTCCTGTGTTAGGTGAAGGTCCTGCATGCATTCACAAGAACCTATGTGAATGGTTGGATTTGGTTGACTGCTCCCAATACAAGGCTAACTGAGTGACATCAAAAGGTCTGTGTTATGCAGGAGTGAGACAGACTAAAGGTATGTCTAAATCACAGAAATCACATTGCCAAAGGAGTAAGACCTCCCCCCTAATCCAACTCCACACTTGTCAACTCTAAAAATGAGGTAGTGAGGATGCCTTAGGAGCACCTCACAGTGCTTCTCTTGAACACTGGAAATTTAGTCAACGGGGTTGCAGCAGGAGTCCTTCAGAGCACCCTCTCCACTCCATTTCCAGAGCTGTGCAGATGAGTGGAGCGTATTCCCTTGGTGATGTAACTTAAGTTCTCTGCTGCCATGGTATAAACATACTTTAATTGATTATGGGTTGCTTAAGGGTCACTTCTGCCCTTAAGACCTATGAGTCCCCAGCCATTATGAACTGTTAAGGATCCATTGACATCTGTAGAGCTATCACAAGCTGTAATAGCTGAGATCTTCCCAAGTGTCTGTTGGGTCACTCTATAGCTATTTTGCTCTGCCAGAGCCCTGAAGTAGCAATGAATCTTGTAAGGGAATATGTTGCATTCTGGTTTCTAGTTTATTAATTACTATGATTCTTTGGTAACCCAAAGGGATCATTTCTCTTAGCACTAAGTTCTAAGCTTGTGGATAAGCCAATATTTCACTTTCTCCTCTGCTCTGATTACAGCTGCTTCTCTCAGGCAGCTTCTTCATAGTTTCACAGTTTCACAGTTTGTAGGGTCGGAAGGGACCTGAGCAGATCATCTAGTCTGACCCCCTGCCATGGCAGGAAAGAATACTGGGGTCAAATGACCCCAGCAAGATGTTCATCTAACCTCCTCTTAAACACCCCCAGGGTAGGAGCCTGCACCACTTCTCTTGGAAGCTGGTTCCAGATCCTAGCCTCCCTGACCGTGAAGTAGCACCTCCTGATATCTAACCTAAACCTACCCTCTGCCAGCTTGTGACCGTTATTCCTGGTCACTCCTGGAGGTGCTCAGGGAAACAGTGACTTCCCCAATGCCTGCTGATCCCCTCTGACTAGTTTATAACAGGCCACAAGATCCCCCCTCAGCCTTCTCTTTTGGAGGCTGAACAGGTTCAGGTCCCACAGTCTGTCCTCATAGGGCCTGCCCTGCTGTCCCCTGATCATATGAGTGGCCGTCCTCTGAACCCTCTCCATGCTGTCGACATCCCTCTTGAAGTGCGGCACCCAGAATTGGACACAGTACTCCCACAGCTGTGGCCTGACCAGTGCTGAATAGAGGGGGAGGATCACCTTCTTGGACCTGCTCGAGATGCATCTGTGGATGCATGCCAAGGTGCGGTTGGCCTTCCTGACTGCCTCTCCATACTGCTGGCCCATGTTCATCTTGGAGTCAATGATGGCCCCCAGATCCCTTTCTGCCTCCGTGCTGATAAGAGGGGAGTTCCCCAACCTGTAGGTATGGTGCCAGTTGTTCCTCCCAACGTGCATCACCTTGCACTTGTCTGTGTTGAAACCCATCCTATTCTCGTCCGCCCACCCTTGTAACCTGTCGAGGTCTGACTGTAGCCTGTTGCATCCTTCCAATGTACCCACGTCCCCCCACATCTTAGTGTCATCAGCAAATTTGAACAGGGTGCTTTTTACCCCCTCATCCAAATCACTGATGAAGATGTTGAACAGTGCGGGCCCAAGGACCGAGCCCTGCGGAACCCCACTGCCCACGTCCTTCCAGGTTGAGAAGGACCCATCCACTATCACCCTCTGGGTGTGGCCCTCCAGCCAGTTGGCGACCCATTTGACTGTGTGGGTGTCTACACCACAGCCCCCCAATTTCTTAATGAGAACAGGGTGAGAGACAGTGTCAAAAGCCTTCCGGAAGTCCAGGAGGATTATATCCACTGCTACCCCTGCGTCTAATGATCTGGTGATCTGATCGTAAAAGGCCACCAGATTGGTCTGACAGGACCTGCCACTGATGAACCCATGTTGGTTGCCCCTAAGCATGCAGTCCCCTGCTGGCCCCTCCTGGATGTGTGCCAGGATAATTTTCTCGAACAGCTTGCCTAGGATCGAGGTGAGACTAACCGGCCTATAGTTTCCCGGGTCCTCCTTCCTGCCTTTTTTGAAGATGGGGACTGTCACAGAGGCACTGGGGTGCTCCGTGCCTAAGAAAGAGATAAGGTGAGCTGTCAGTCACCAGGGCAGCTCAGGTGCTGATTGTCAGAGCTGCCAATCACCAGGGCAGCTCAGGTGCGGGTTGCTAGGGGAACCAGGAGGGTCAGGTGGCCAGAAGGGGGCAGGGCCGAGCCTTTATAAACAGCCCAGGCCGGAGCCTGAGGAGCAGTTCCCTTCTGGCAGCCGCAGGAGTAGGAGCTCTGCGGCAGAGCTGAGCAGCCTGGGTGGGTGGTTGCAGTCTTACCTCGTTGACTGGCTGCGATGATGCTGGGAACAAGAACACCCTGAAGGGAGGTAGGATTGAGAGCCCTGGTGGGGGGTTTGGTGTTTATGTGTGATGAGCAGGAGGCTCTGTTGTTTATGTTGTGGCCAGGTGGCTTAAGTCTTGGTTATAGTTATTCCGGAGGACCAGGTGAGGCTGTAGGGGAGTGAGGAGGCCTCACGGGAGCCCCCCAGCGCCTTGGGGGTTCCCGGTGCCCATTAGGGGCACAGTGCCACAGCGGGCACAGCAAAGGAGTGCCAGGAGGGCACTCGCTGAGAGGGGGTTGTAGCCCCAGCCGCGAGAGGCACGGCACAGGCCCTAGAGTGGGGCGGCGGGCGCGAGAGGCGCGGCACAGGCCCTAGAGTGGGGCAGGCTCTGACTGATAAAGACTCAGGAGAGTCGGGGAGGCCAGGTAAGGCTCCGGCCGCCTGAGCCCACCCTGGTAGCCTTGGCAAGGACCCAAGAAAGGGTCAAGGGGGCCAGGCATGGCTATGGCCACCTGAGCCCCAAGAGCGGGAAACGCGTAGCGCGAGAGGCGCAGTAAAGGCCCCAGAGTGGGCAAGGCCCCAGAGGGGGCGACAGCGGAGAGACAGGCCTGGGGCGCTGGTAACAGGCCGGTGGGTAGGAGCCCGGCCCAGGGGGCGCCAGGCAGGTGACGAGCCCAGGGTGCCAGGGGAGAGAGCACCAGAGGGGCAAGGGACTGCACAACATCCCACGGAACAGCTGCGAGGCTTCGGGCGTGCTAAAGGGGAGGTTTGGAGGCACGCATACCCCTTAAGGGAGGGGCGCACAGAGGCGCCCCATTTGGAGTAGGGGCAAGAACACACTTACCATTCACTAGGGGAACAAAGGCAGCCTCCCATTTAACGTATTAAACAGCAAAGTCACAGTGGGCGAGATTCTGAGGGTGCTGAGTCCACCCTAACGTGACGGTAGGGGCCGCTAGGGAGTTCACAGCCGCTCCTAGGCCCCACTCCCTCACAGGGACCACGTTGGCCCTCTTCTAGTCCTCCGGTACCTCACCAGAGCACCACGAGTGCTCATAAAGTTGTGCCGGGGGCTTGCAATGACCTCGGCCAGTTCCAATAGAACTCTAGGGTGGAGATCATCCGGGCCGGCTGACTTGAATACGTCCAACCCCTCCAGAAGCTCCCTAACTAAATCCTCGCTAACCCGTGGCCCATGTGTGCCTCCCCCGGGGCCCGAGGGGGGCCCAGCAGGGAGGTGGCTGTTCTGGTCCCTACTTAGGAAGATGGAGGCAAAGAAATCGTTAAACATGTTAGCTTTGCCGTCTGGTGTGACGACCAAGTTACCCATGTTGTCCTGCAAGGGCCCCACATTACCCGCGACCTTCTTTTTACCCCCTATGTATTTAAAAAAGGACTTCTTATTGTCCTTAATCTGGGAAGCTAGTCCCAGTTCCATCTCTGCCTTGGCCTTCCTAACTGCCCCCCTACATCCCCGAGCAACTACTGAATAGTCCTTCCTGGTGATGACCCCTTCTTTCCACTGGGTATAAGCCTCTTTTTTAGCAAGGAGACATTCCCAGATGCTTTTGGTGAGCCACAGAGGCTTGTGTGCTCTCCTGCTCCCTTTGATCCTTGTTGGGATTACCTTCCTTTGGTCTTGGAGGATCGTCTCCTTAAGGAGCGACCACTCTCCTTGGACACCTGGCTCCCCTCCCCTCCGGGACCTCAGCGCTTCTCCAACTATCCTCCTTAGCTCGTTGAAGTCTGCCCTCCTAAAATCTAGGGCCGCTGCCTTACTGCATGCCTTTGCCACCTTGCGCTGGATGGTGAATTCCAGCAGGCGATGATCGCTGTCGCCCAGGTGGTCGAGCACTCGCAGCCCCCTCACCAGGTCATCACCCGTGGCCAGCACTAGGTCCAACAAGGCGTCCCCCCTGGTGGGGCTGTGCACCTCCTGGGTTAGATAGAGGTCCTGCACTCTGGCCAAGAACCTGCGGGAGTGTTCAGACCTGGCTGACTGCTCTTCCCAGCAGATGTCCAGGAAATTCAGGTCCTCCATGACAACCACATCCTGAGCCTTCACTACCTCTGTGAGCTGAGCCAAGAATTCCTGGTCAAGCTCTTCACCCTGGTTGGGAGGTCTGTAGTAGACTCCCACCATTAAGTCCCTTTCCCCTTGACTGCCTTGTACTCTAACCCAAAGCACTTCAGAGTGCCCCTCCCCTGACTCCTTGCTAATTAATGAGGATGTGTATTCCTCCTTAATATAGAGCACCACACCCCCACCCCTCTTTCCTATCCTGTCCCTCCTGTACAGCCTATAGCCCTTGACATTGACCGCCCAATCATGCGTTTCATCCCACCATGTTTCTGTAATCCCCACTATGTGCGGGCTGGCGTCAGCCAGCAGGAGGGTGAGTTCCTCTGCTTGTTGCCCATACTACGAGCATTTATGTAAAGGCATTTGAGGCCTCCTGTGGGTGTGTGTACTGACCCCCTAGTCCCAACGTTACGCTGGCCCCTTTCTCTTACTTGTTTATTTGCTTCACTCGTTGGTCTGGGCTGGGCTGTGGTTGTGGGTGCTGTTTGGTCTGGCAGTCTGATATTTCCTCCGCCCTCATCTTCCCCTTCCCCCGATGAGCCTAGTTTAAAGCCCACCGGAGGAGGTCCGCCAACCTAGAAGAGAACACACGCTTACCTTTAGGGGAAAGGTGGAGCCTGTCGCACCCCAGCATGTCTCTCGTCATAATGTGCCGGTCGTGGCTGAGGAAGCCAAAGCCCTCCTCGAAGCCCCTCTTGTTTAAGGAGGGTAAAGAGGATCCAGAATCTGATATATATAAAAGTATTACTGGTAATGGTTGTGTCTGGATTTGCATAATATGAATATACTTATCTGTGTATATTGCTTGGCATTTTACTCCAGGTACGTTGCTCACTATCATATAGTATTTAGAACTGTGCAGGAATTACTGTAGAATTTAATGTACAGGCAGTCTTCACCTTATGACTTTTCAAGTTATGATGAAAGGCATTACAAATTTTATAAATTGACACCCTGTTTCAACACTGATATGGGTTTTGACTTTATGATACTTGATACAGCTGTGTCTAGCTGGTGAGTCCGTTGTGGAAGAAGGGGAGGGGAAAGGGAAGAGGCATGGGAGGGCAGATCAGGGGTCCCTGAAGTGAGGGAAGGAGTGCGGCTGGGACAGGGGCTGGGGCAAGCGCTGCACAACTGGGGCAGGGTGGAGCCACTGCTCATCTGGGGGGTGCAGGGAGGGGGAGAGACAGCTCCTGCCACTGCACGCCACTTGTCCAGGAGCTGGTCATCTGGTGGCTCATCCAGTGGCTCCAACTGCTGTTCTCACTGTTTGTCTTGAAGGACATGAAGGGGTGTATGCCCCTGTATCTGCGTGAGGTGGGGTACACAGTGCTCAGGGTGGGCGGTGAAGCAGGGGCTATGGAGTGACTGCAACCACCCAAAAATACACCATTGCCCCCGCCTAGCCCCTGTTCCCAGCACTGCCACTGCCTGCCCAGAATGCAGCCCAGTACAGCCCCAGCCCCACCCACCCTATGCAGATCTGGGGGCACATGCCCCCTCCCCATGCCCTCCTGGAGAAGTGGCAGAAGCAGCAGCAGGAGCTCTGGATGAGCCACCAGACAAGCAGCTCCCAGATGAGTGGTGTGCAGCAGCAGAAGCTGCCCCTTTCCCTCCCCACAACCCCTGGATGAGCAGTGACTCAGCCCTCCCCTGCCCCAGTTTGGCAGTGCTCGCCCAAGCCCTTGTCCCAGCCCTGCCCCACTTCCTCCCTCACTGTGGGGAGCCTGGATCTGCCCTCCCATGCCCCTTCCTTTCCCCCTCCCCTTCCACCACAACAGACTTACAGCTTCATCCAACTGGTATCGAGAGTTTTACAGGATCCAGTCCCCCATTTTTAACATTGTTCGTACAGGAAAACCGGTTCTCAGTTATGATGTTTTGACTTAAGATGCAGTTTTCAGGAACCAGTTGTGTTGTAAGTCCAAGGGCTGCCTGTAGTAGCAAAAGTATATTTCTTTGCCACAAGAATTTAGAACAGCAATCTCTAATATTTCTTTTTGCGTTGTTGCAGATTTGTTTCTATAAAAAAGGCCAAATCATCTGTCCCTGAAGGGCCTGATCGCTGCTGAGACTGTGAAGTTGCCAAAAGAGGAAAGAGTGCTTTGGATGTGACACTCAACCTAAGGAAGTTCCATATATTAAAATACTATGTTCTCACGTGCTCTTCTGGTGCTAAGATGGAGAGAACTTGTGGAACACAATAAGGAACAGGCAGCTGCAGAAGACTGCAGAACAAACGGTGCCTGCTCCCACTCATGCACTTGTATATGTTTAAACCCACAGTGGAACCTGGTGGCTTCCACAACTTCCAAATGCAGCAGCAACACACCTCAACCTTTTGACACATTTGAGTCTGTGGCTTACCAGAGAAAGCACAAAGCTGGATTCCAGTCACAACTCTGTATCTCAATAGCTAAGTGTAGAACACAACATGTTTTGACCTTCTTGCCACCTGAAAACAGTTGGTGGAAATCTGCTTGTTGTGAATCTCATATCTACTCTGCTAACATTACCATTCTATCTGAGAAGGTATCACATTATAAATGAATCATTTTTGGTTTTGGTTGGGTTCATTGCTTTTTTTTATCATCCTGACACATTGTTATTGTGACTAATGTCACACAATGATGATGCTATAGTCTCTGACCACGGTTTTTTGAAATTAGAGCCTAAACTCAGCCTTAAATCATTGATTGGGCTTCTAAAGGAGTAAGATGATCTTCAAAACTGCTTAATGTGTTACCAGCCTAGCACTCTTGGAACTGTGGCTGTTGGTTCTGCTTTAGGTTAATATATGGAGATGAAGCCAAACCTTGAAATTTTATTTTTGCTTTAAATTTGGCTTTTCTCATTAAGGAATAATGAAGATTATTCAGAATAGGCACCAAATGACTTTTCATTGAAAAATTTTGTATGAAACATTAAAAAAAATTCCTATCTGATTTATCTTCTGCTAAAAAACAAACAAAAAAATCAGTTGTAAAATGTTGAATTATTTTGGTTAGACATTTTAAACTACTTAATATATTAATATATTAAACAAAATGCACAGTAAAGCATCACTGGTGTACAGTAAAGCGTCACTGTCTACACGTGTTGCAGATGTACTGCACAGTAAATCAAGCTAATCTGTAGTTTGCTAGGACCAAGAAATACAAGTACTAGATTAACTGCACGTTACCTACTGTGCAGGGCATGTCTAGACACTGAGTGGGAATAATTTGCTCCTGGTCAGTCTAGGCAGCAGGGAGGCACAAAGACTGGGGTGGGAGGCAGGGCAAGTGGGCAGGGGAAAGTTGTTCACAGCTCCGGGGCAGAGCTTAGGAATCACAGCCCAGCACAGCGGTGCTGGCTTGGGGTGATGCCCCATGGCCAAGTGGCAGCAGTGTCCTAAGCTGTCCCCTCATTTTGTCTGCTGAGGGGATGGGGGAGCTCTCTGTCCTTGGTCTTGGAACTGCTCAGCTCCCCACAGTCCCAGTGCTACTTATCCTCTCCCCACCCCCCTCTCTCCTTGGTCCCGGTGCTGCTCAGCTCTAGGCTTTCCCTCAGCATAGGCAGGGAGTTGGAGCTGACTAGGGCATGTGCTGCACAGGGAGTGACAGGGCTGAGGGGATGAGAAAACTCTCTATCCTCAGTCCAGCATTGCAGGGACAGAGAGCTCCCCTGACCCTTCAGCAAGCAAAATGAGGGGAGAGGTCAGTGCACTGCTGCTGCTGCTTGGTCACATGTCATTGCCCCAAGCCAGCACCACCAAACTGGACTGTGATGTTAGCTTCGTGCAACTAAGAGCTGCTTCCCGCTCTGAGACAGGTCCCCACCACTCCCTGGAGCCCAGGCCTGACCCCCGTGCCCCATGTCAGCCTGGGGCTGGCACTGGGGGATCCTGGTGCAAATTTGCTCCCAGTGTGGGTCCACGTGGAGACATATTTCCAGGCATGGTTTACTCCAACATATTTTAATGTACAGTAACTTAAAGGCACATTAATCGCAAGTGTAGATGTGCCCCTAGTCAGTATCTTCCGGGTATTTTTTTTAGGCCAGTCAAACCCTAAATAGAGGCACCAACAAGGCTGAACTGGATCTGTACCTACCAAATAAAAACCAAAAATAAATAAAACTCTCAATGTAGGCATGTACCCGAAGAAGAGTATTGCCTCCAAGAGGGCATAAGCACTAGAAACTCCAGGGGACATCACTCTTGCTACTGACTTTGTGAGAGGGGTGAAATGGGAAATGGTATAAAGCCCCAAGATAAAAAACAGAGGACTAAAACCAGGAGAACTGTGGGTGAATACTATGGTTCTAAAATGTGAAGGATAAGAAATTCAGAGGAGGTCTAATTAGTTGCTTCTCCTTCATTTAAGATTTCTCTCGGGAGTTGTGGATAATTCTCTGGCAAGAATCTGTGAAAAGAAAAGTAATAACAAAATAATCCCTCATCCTTTTCTTCCAGTCCACTGGCAAACAAATCCTATTGGTATCTTCACAGACCCTTTTCCCATGTATGAAATGAGGACAGATATTAAAGGAGGACTTGGCCCCATAGCTGTACTCTTTCATCCCTTCTTTTTCTTCTTAGTCCTTTGCATCTGTTTTCAGACAGATGATGTCACCTGTCTGTTTCTATCTCTGTTTAGTCCTCAGATCTCCTTGATGTCTTTCTTCATTCTGTTAGTAGAGTCACCCTGGTATCTTCACATTTTTATTAGGCATTTGCTTTGTTTATTTGAGACACAAATATTCATGCTATTTCATTCATTCAATTGTTTTCATAATGTTTGTCACTCTTGACAATGTCACTTGATTGTAGATTTATGAGAAATGACTCTTCTTGATGATTTCTATATTCCACAGCAGGCTTGAGTTTAGTTCAATTCTTTCATTTGATTTCTGTATGTAATCTAACAGCCCCTTAAAAAAATAACATTCTTCTGTGGGTTCTCTCACTTACCTATTCTGTTTGACTTCTGCAACAGTTCTATTATGAGGCTTAAATTATGCCCTAGGTTACACTGACATCAACAAGTTTATGCAGAGGTGTCACAGGGCAACATTTAATTAGATGGGCTCTACTGAGAAGTGGAAGGCTAGGGTAATTCTGTGACTATGTTCACACTGAAGCCACTACAGCACATGTAGAGACATATCAGTTAGCTTGAAAGCTCACAGTTCCTCAGGCAGATTTTGCAGTCTGCACTGAGCTTATTGACTGCAGGCCAGATATACCTTAAAGACAGTCTAACTGACACAGAAGTAGCAGAATAAAGTATGCCATGTTAATGTAAACCATGCTTTCTCTCTGGTGTGTAAAGTACCACTTCTAATCCCCAGATTAAGACCTGATGAGTCAAATGCAGACTTTTTGTTTCAGAGAGAGATTAAGTCATATGCAATGCAGAGGGAGGTGGCTCTAGGATTTAGAATCTATGTTATAATTTACATAATTAGCAGGGAGAGAACAAACATAAATTCCAGCACAATGTTAATGTTGGATTCACTTAGACTGAATTTAGACTTCTACCAGCTTTGTTGCACTTCACCATGATAGCTCTTTGTAGGAGGGTGCAACAGGGATCACCTCTCTCATCCAGGTTTACTGGGTCTCCGCCTCCACTTCCCTTCAATCTCACTTAGCATGGATTGTTGTTAAGAAAATTAAAGGGAGGTTAGATGTTAAGAGGAGGGCAAAGATTTACCTGGATAAGGGCCATCCTCTTCGCAGGACTCCTCTTACCCCTGTACCCTGCCCCTTACTGCTCCTGGCCAGGGCCCAGATTGTGGCCTTAACTCCAGTACCCCTCTGGGGAGTCACTGTCAATGGGTTCTCTTTGCTTTGCCCTGTTTCTGTGCTCTGAGTTACTCACTTTCATACCTTCTTTCCCAGGTTCCCTACCTGCTGTCTCTCCCTTCAGGCTCTTCCTTATAGGATGTAATTCAATTATTGGTCTCATCAGGAATATCTGCCACTGGCTACAGGATCAATTTCTTGTCAGACAATTTAACTGTCTCCAGAGGTGCCTAGAAGGTGCTTAATCATCAATGAATTCATATATTAATTATCAAGGAATTGTATGGTCTCCTTTTGATCCCCAGAAGGTCAATTAAGCATCAATGAACTCCCCATGAGTTTTGGCTCATGGAAGATTGAACAATCCTCAATGAATTCCACAGCTTCCTTTAATTTCTGGAAGATTAATCAGTTGTCATGTAATTCCACCATCTCACTTGCTCCTAGCATCATAATTAACCATTAAAGAATTCCATGGGTTCCTCTGGCTCCTGGAAGATCAGTTACCTATCCCTGGACCTTTAAGTTTCCATCCTTTATACAAATTGAGTTAATTGCCCTTTTTTTTCTAATCAAGGTTAGAAAAGGCTTATACAATTGCACTGTCACTTTATCAGCAGTCTAGAGTCATGCTTAGTTCATTACCCCCAGGGAAACCTTGTTTTCTTTTCCACCACTTGTGTTCCTCTTCACTCATCTGGTATCACTTACTCTCTGCTTCTGAGTCTTCCCCGGCTTACTGGGCAACATGTACCAGAGCTGGGGTGATCCTGGCTCTGTATTTCCACATGGCATGCATTGTGTTTCCAAAACCTTCCACAAGTTCCCCCCTCTGGGGGAAGTAGGTACCAGCTCCTTTTTCTTGCGCCTGCTGGAACTCTCAGGGACCAGGAAGAATTGGCTTCTTCCATACATGACTGTATGCAACTGGGAGCATGCTCCTTTGTCGCAGACTGCACACACACCCTTTTTCTGGGTGCTCCAGTGGCCGTGCAACCTCACTGGGCTTTTCCGGGTAGGTCTGCCCTCTGACCCTGCTCCATCAGCATTCCTTGCCTAGAACAGGGACCGGAGCCAGCTCCCTGTTACACTCTTTCTGTTCCAATCTGCATCTTTTCCATTGGTTTTGTTGGCTTCTCATCATACAAGTTAATAAACAAGGTCTCACTTGACTTACACTTTTTTTTCCTGTAATATTTACTGATAGCTTTAAACTAGGAAGAAAATAATAAAGTGCCTAACGGTGCTGCTTTTACACTGTCGCAAAATCAATGATTTTGGAGGTGGACAGTTTGAAATTATACTCTGATTTAAAAGCTTTTGATTCTTCTAGTTAGACAAAATACTGCATTGCTTAATGATATAAAATCTTTGTAGATGGAAAACAGGCAGCTATTTAAGACGTAGGCTATGGAACTCTTCATTGCTGATTTTTAAGAGTTCAATATTCATGATATTTTTTAACCAATTTGTACACCAAATAGATATTGCCAGAAATGTACATATAGGAAATTCATTTCTTCCTTGCATCAATAATTTCAGTCTTCACTGAGATTCCCTTATTTCTAAAGTGAACTGTGTTAACCAAGTTTTCCTATTATTAATGCTAGAACTTTATTTGCCAAAGGACTCTTCCCAATGATTTCTTCCATTTCCTGCCCTGGCTTTGTGTTTAGCACATGGAAGATATCATTTCTCTATACATTCTATAACCTTAATGCTATTACAGACACTGATGCTTCCCATTTCTTTAGTTATATCCCTGTGGAAATAATTGTAAAAATACACATGCTGCTTGTGGGATGCCACATCTGTTTGTGATAGCTATTCTGTCATTGTCCTTAAGGGAAAACAGCTGTCGAAGAGTGACATAAGTTTTTGTCTTTCTGTACTATTTACTCCTGGAATTAATATGGATCATGTGGACATATGCCTTTTGTGATTTGTTTCCTCAGGGTCTTGCCAACATCAGTATAGCAATTGCCATTCAGCAGTATCTCCTTAATTGTCATCTGTCTTCACTGATCACTATGAACTTGTGGTAAAAGATAGAGGTTTTTGATAAATTACAGAGCCTGTCACTCACTTTTGGACTTCACATGGTTTTACTTTTTTGTAGAATGTGGGCCTGTGTGGTCATTCAGTACCTATTTCATTGTTCCAACTATGGCCACTATACATAAAGCTTCCCTCTTAGGTTGGTCCTCCAGGACCCATAAAAGCTCCTTAGGAATTTACGAGGTTTTGATATGCAGAGAGAGCTACAGAGCTCTCTTCTTTCTGACCTGCTCCATGTGTCTTTTACTGGAGAATGAGGGGGTTTGGTCCATGTCATTTTTCAAGCAAACATTTCTTCTGGATCATAGTCATCATTTTCTTTTGTTTTACACATTTTCACCTACTATTTCTATTGTCCCAAAGTAACCACAAACAGCACTTAATCTCATAGAGATGGGGGAAAAAGTGTTCTGATTCAATTTCAGTGGCAAATCATCATAATTGAAATCTTATGAAGATTCTCTTTTTCCCCTTTTCCTTTAAATCTCTTGCAGATATCACTTTAAATAAAAGAATGGAAGGTATAAGAAATAGAGAGAAAGGGAAACTGCTGTTATAAAATAGGCAAGTATTCACATGCTTTCAGGATCCCCCCCCATATTAGGTGCTGTTTGAGTATGACACTCATCAATTTGGCTAACACTAGGTAGTCAACCTAGAACTCCAACAACTAAGAGCATGACCTACTGTGGTTTGAAGTAAGGACTCAGTCTTCAAAATTAGAAGTCGTAGCAGATCCACACCTCCGCCAATTGGGCTCAGACAGACACAAACATATCCAGACACATATACTGCATGCTAACTGGTATGTTACAGGGAAAGTATAAAGACTGTACCTCCACAAAGACTTATAGTCCAGGGATTTGAACTTGTATTGAACTTTGAGGCCTCTACACCTGTAGTACTTAATGACGAGGTTATTATCCAATGATCTTTTTAATTATTAATTCATCTTGGTTGAAATAACATAAATTGCATATGAGTAAAACTTCATTTTAGAAAAGGTAAAGGTTGGACCGTGACAAACAATATATTTATTCAAATATTCTCAATACTTAACGCTGCATTTTCAAGAAAAAAAATAAAATCTGTCCCATCCAATGCATGGTACATCCTGCCTATGCCTCTGAACCGCTGATTATGAAATGGAGTTGTCTGAATATGGGGCAAAATATGTATTATGGAACTGCCAAGAAAAATTAAATGACACATCCTCTTCATATAATCATGCAAAAGCCACTTACTTCAAGAAGGTTATTAAATTTACTTAAGGATAAGCATGTGCCTAAAGTGAAGATTTTTCACAGGGGAGTAAAGAGCCCAAGTCCCAAATCTGACTGGAGAATCCTAGGATCCTTTGGTTGGTGGCTTGGGTCCTTACTTTTTCTTCGTGTGTAATTTCTCACCATTAGTGCTGAAAGATTTTTCAATTAATCTCATTGAGATGAAAAAAGAAAACTTGTATGACATCCCCCATCATTTTTTTTGAGCCATGTGACTTTAAAATGACTCACAATAATCTTTGCTTTTCCTACCATGTGCTGCACTGTGTTTGTTTCTGGTTAGCTTGTCTTGAGTCTTGTAGAAGAATGGTAGAATTTTGACTCAGTTTAAACTTTTAACCTACTAGAAGAATGGCTTTTATCTGACAGTTTAAATGCAGCTCAAGGAATGTTGCTGACACGTTATCTTCTATGTCAAAGACTTACTGTAAACTTTACAGACATACATAATGTGATCAACATGTAAGATTTCAGTTGTCCTGTGCACTAGTTTGATTAATTAATTCTTTCTTTCTCAGTAGCTAAGGAAAGTGTGCAAGTATGGATGCTGTGGATAAAATCCCATTGTTATCCATCTCTAGTCTTCTTCCTGCTTTCAGAATGTAAAGCAAAGAGCGGTGTTCTTTTTTTAATCTCTGGTCACTTTTGTATTCACCTACTTATGCATATGAGAAGTCTTACTGGTGTCATACCTAAAGTAAAGTCTGTGTGTAATTGTTGGCTGGATCAGAGCCTTAATCACTCTATATATCATTGATTCATTTTAATTGTGTGGTGCATTGTAGTGCTGTCTTGCTTTCATTGTGTTGTCTATCACATCTTCATGTCATGTCTTCTACTCGTTGCAGCATCACTTCATCTTAATTTCAATTGTCGTTTGTAGTCATCTTCCTGTAATCAATTCCTATTTTGAAATGTCTTCTTTTTACCCAGGTGTAGTGTATAGAATTTTCACCATTCAATACAACATCCTTTTATCTTTTATACCGGTTATATTTAAAATTGTATTCTTCCCCAACCCTGTTATCTGCAATGTGTCATGTTTTATGTCTGTTCAGATGATAATTTTGAATTTAATAATATATCTGTCTACCAAGTGTAGTTGAGCAGTCAGCAATTTTTAAAGGCTTTTCCATAAATCACAAAGTTTTACTGAAATTCCAATAGGCTAAGAGCTGAATTCCAAACAGCCATAAAGCATAGAAGTAAAGCAACAAACCATGATTGTTTGTGTATTTTAAAACATCCTCAGTTCAAGTTTTAACTCTAATAAAACTCTGGATGCTTCTAGAAAGAAACACATTAATTGTAGACTTACATTTTCAAATCTGAATAGTGATTTTGAGTGCCTCCATTTTAGCATGGGCAACTTGAGAAATTCTAAAGGGTCCTGGTTTACAGAAGCTAGGCACTGTTTAAAAAGAGATTTTTGTGAATAACCACTACTACTACATCTTCTAACATTAAAGCCAAACTTGAAGCAAAGCATATCTAAACTCTCCCACCTTTGGGGAATTTTGAATGGATGTCTAAATTCTGCATCTCCCCCCTGTATGTTTATTGGATCAAATGAAAACAAGAATCCAAAACATCCCTAAACACTAAGAAATTTCATTTTAGGAGCCTCCCTTTTTTGTTGCAGGCCATGTCTAATCATCATTATGGGACCACTGATCAAGTCCCCAGTCCAGCAAACTCATGTCACTAAATCCTTATAGAAATGACCATTCCTCTGAAATCAGTTGGATTGTCCATGTAAGTATTTGCTGAATTTGTGAAAACAGTAAGGAGTTTGTTTAACTGTTCTCCATGGGGCCAGAATATTTGGTGTTTGAAAATGAATGGAAGTTGGTAATATATTTAATGATTGAACATTTTGGGAAATTCAGGGAAATGAAGAACCAATGGCATGCAATGTGGGGGTGTGGAAAAAAAAGAGTTCCTTTTAGGTTATTGAGTATTCTCCAATTTCAAAGGTTGTATTCCTCCCAGGAGCATGAGACTTGGATGCAATATTAAAAACTACAAGAGACTAACTAAACATTTAATAAAGAATCCATCAACTAAAATTTGCTCATAAAGCAATTCTGAAAATATAAACAACAGCTGTACATAAACAGGTAAAATTCCATGTGCTATATTGCTTTCAAGTGGTTGTTGCTGCTATAGAGAATGTTCTCTGAACACATGGTGCAGAAAATGTTCCCAAGGGAAACACTCCTGGTAAAATGTTGCTTGTACCAGGTGTTGCTGCAAATGAATACCAACTGTAATTGCAGTACTGTTAAACTGTCAGAAAATTCTTAGAGCCCCAACTTTTGTAATCCTCCAATTACACGAGAATCTCTGCTTTAATTTAGAACAAAAACATTTCTAATTCTCCACAGGCACATCTACACATGAAATGCATGTTTTGCAGTAAAGTCCAGTACTTAATGCCCTGGAGTTTATTGCTCCTGGATGCTGTGATTACATGTGTGCCCAGACCCCAGCACATAGAGACAGGTCAGAGCAGCCCTGGCTGGCAGGGGACCCAAGTGGGGGAGTCAGTCTGCCAGCCTGGGGCTGCTGTGATCTAACTCAACATGCTGTGGAGGGGCTGGCTGGAGTACAAGGATGCTACAGTGCAGAGCTAGCTGGCAGGTAGCCCCCACACTGAAGCACCTTCATGCCTCAGCCAGCCTCATCAACATCGACATATGTGCTGCTGTGCAGTAA
The DNA here is from genome assembly GCF_052110815.1 of Crocodylus siamensis. NCBI lineage: Eukaryota > Metazoa > Chordata > Crocodylia > Crocodylidae > Crocodylus > Crocodylus siamensis. The sequence continues at coordinate 134,235,465 of NC_143396.1, read as the reverse complement.
ATGATGCTACTGCCTAGTATTATTTGTATTTATAAGTACTAACCTATGGTGGAATTAATTAGTTTCCTGCAGACTAACCAGGCTGCATGTGTAGATCCTGAGACTTTATTAGGGCTAATTAGGTAGTTCTGCAATAAACATCTCATATAGATGTACCCCAGCATCCAAAAGGCTTAGGAACCAAAAGGTAAATATTAATCTTCAAACCCACAATTAGTGAACTTTAAATGGATGTCATGCTTTTTGGAAGTCTGACACTTGACTTCAAATGCCCATCATTTTGATAGTGTAATTACGAGCAACAGACACATTCACAACTAATAGGATCACTTTGTGGATGATTCGCATACACAAACAAAGGATACCACTGAAATTCTCAGATTCAGCAAAGAAATGTTGATGCCCTGTTCCCATTATTGCTAGCAAAGGATCAGGCTTGTAAGGGATAACTTAAAGCTGAAAGTGCTGAATATCAACTGTTCCATGTAGGAGAAATGAGATTGATAATAGTGCTCTTGTTCTCTGGGGTTAAAACGCTTTTCAGACAAATTGGCGAGAAAAGTACAGAAACCATGACTCGTGTCATTCAGATGTGACCCTAGCAGCATATTAAAAATATCTCTGAGCAATTTTGATGGGATTACCAACCAAAGCTCCATAAATCTAAGAATATCATAGAATAGAATAGATGGCCAATGAGAAGCCAGGATGACCCTATGGAAGATGAAGACTATTTCCTGCACAATAATAATTTGTGGATTTTAAGGCTAGAAGGAACAGTTAGATCATTTAATCTGATATCTTAAACTCTTGATATTCCACTAATAATCCAATCAGTCAGCAGGCCAAATTGAGCTCATGGGCCATATTTTGCCTACTCCAGTTCCAGCAAGTCAGCCTGTAATCCAGTTTTGATTTGAAATTTTCAAGAGGCACATTCAAACCAGGCAATGTCTCAACGCAGTCAATACGGTGCAGCAATATTTGGAAAGAGCAAGAATCTTTTACTAGCAACATTTCCCTTGGGAATATTTTCTGCACTCTGTATAACAGTAACAGCCACTTAAGAACAATAAAACACCAAGACATTAACAATTTGCTACTAGCAAGTGTGACTATACAGAGGAAACAAAGTTACTTATCAGTAGCTGAAGTTATTCAGCATGTATTCTCCACAAATGCACTCTCGTTTACAGCTATGCCTCATGCCCTATGCTTTGACAAAAGACTTTTTTGCCTCAGCAGCAAACAAGAGTGTAGGTTAGCCTCACTTTTCCTGGTGCCTTGTGCCAGAGGGATAAAGGATGGGTTACACTTTCTTCTATTAATTTTCCCATCAGAGAGGGCTACATTACTTTTGATGCCAAGGAAAAGGGGGAAAGAGGGTGTAAGCGGATAATGCATTGGTCCTGCTGTGAAATGTACTGGCTTTAGTTCTTCAGTAGATCCCGTCTCTGTGACTTCCCTGATTCCTTCCCCAGTACCCCGACCATGTACCCACCTCTTCAGAATTTGGACTCTAGTTTGACTTCAGTTTGCTCCCTGATCTGCGATTCTGGTAAGCCCTCTGGTTCAGTGTTTGAACTGTGGTCTGACCTTGGTTTGCTTTCCAACCACTGACTCTGGTAAACCCCCTGGCTTGATGTTTTAACTTTGGCTTGACCTCAGATTGTTTCCTGAATGTCAGTCCTGGTTAAGCCCCTGGTTTGGAGCTCAGCTGCTTATTTCTGGCTTTTGACCCCCTGGTTTGTAACTCACATCTACTTTCTGTTGGTCTAAACCATGGCTTACCTCTGCAACCCTGGTACACCCCCAGCTCTACCCACTACACTACCTGTGGACTGTGACAGGAAACAAAACAACAAAAGGATTTATTATGTAGGAGAAAGTAATTATACAAGAAAGTCTGACCATGAGTGTTCTTGTTCTTGACAGAATGAGGAGACAAGTGCAGCTTCTTCTCTCATTTAGTTTACCCTGAGAAAGATGTGCTATTATTTCCATAATTCAGCCTTCCTGCTGATTTAGCCAGCCCTGACTGCTTGGGTTCAAACCTCCAAAGTCTTAGATCCAAAGATCCTGATTCTATCACAAATAGACCCCCAAATACCTCCCATGCATCCTACCCCCTCATCAACATTACTCTAATTGCTCATGAGTCGCAGAATCCTCAAAAAAATTTTCTTCCTAGGATACCTGACATCCCTCTGGCCAGTTGGACCATTTTGGTATTGTGTAGTTTTTTTTTCCCCGATTACAAGCAGACAATAACTTGCATGCCTATCTGTAGCATGTCGGAGTCTTGTGGCGGCTGTAATGCCCCCCGGTGTTTCCGCAACTGTGCTGCTCCACCACTAGGGCACTCCCCCATCTCACCCACCCCACCTTGATGGAATATAAATAGATATAATGGGAGGCTGCCCACAGACCAAGGCTCGGGCTCAGTCATACTGGCCCCCAGACACCTGACTAGGCCTCTATGATCTACTGACCCTATAAAGCTTTGGTGTCCAACTGGGAAAATTGTGTGGCTTCAAAACCTCCCCTTTACCATGCCCCATGCCTCATGGGTATTACCAGTACAATGTCCCTCTGTTGGGGCTTCGGCCTCCCCAGCCCCTGCCACTTTAATCTAACTAGGTCTTCTAGCCTAGGCCTGCTAGATAGGACCTGGCTTCAAGACACTAGCTTCTCTCATCCCCTGAAGTTACAGAGCCCCTCTATACTGGGTCCCTGGCCCCTCTGTGGCTGCACTCTTGCTGGCTGGTACCAGGCCCCTGGCCTCTCTGTTGGTTCCCTAAGCCTGCAAGCCCTGAGTTTGCCCCTGGCAGGGCTCAAGGCAGTCAAGTGCCCCCACCTCAGACACTAGTGAGGCCTTTACCTACCCTACAATCTCATCCACAAACCACTGGTATTCCCAACATAAATACAAGCTCCTGGGCTATAACATAAATAATGGCATGCAGCAGCTTTCTACCCCTTTAAGAGTATAAGCTTCTACTAACCCAGCACCTGGGCTCTCCTAAACAAGTGCTCCTTCCCTGGTGACAGCCAGGGAGAGGCTACCCCTTCTAGCCCTAGGCTTATATGCTCCCCTGGCACTGTCTGCATCTGGTCATCTGACTGGCTGCAGGGGGCTAATTACCTCATTAGCCAATTGCTCTGGCAAGCTGCAGCTGTGGGACCTTGCCTGCCTGCACAGTTCCCTGGCTGGGATGCTTTCCCTCTAAATGTAATGAAGATCCCCAGGCTCTCTGTTACACCATCTCACCAGAGGTCACTTTTCTGTGATTGGGATTGGCAGTATTCCTAGTCCTAGTGACACAATAGCAAGAGTTACTTATCAATTTTTCCTACTCACTTTTTCCTTTGACTGAATCATGATCAAAATCATAAAGATATACATGGATACCATAACATAATCTATACAATACTAAAAGCAACATAAATGGATACAGCATAATGCTGGCTATCCAATGACACCACACACGCTATATCAGTACAATAAACAGAAGAAAGCAGCATGACACAGCACAAACTCCCACGGCCAAAGTGGTATAGGCCCGTGCAGTGTATAATTGGACTGATCACCTTCAGAAGGGAGGATGGGCAGCCTGTGGTTCTCATATCCTCAGCACACCATCAAACTCCCTGTTTTGGGGCATAAGAGCTGTGTGGTGAAGAGGAGGTATACCTGTCTGCCTTTGGTGATGCAATTTCTACTACTTTCTAAAGGGGTCCTCTTGTCAAGAGGCTATCTAATTTGGTGGCACAGTAGCAGATGCTTATAGGAGGGAGCTCCACCTCTATGAAAAGTATGAATGGTATTTGAACTTTCATTTATAAAGGGAGATCCTCAAGGAACAAATATGGCTCCCTAGATCCTTGAAAATGCATCGGGCAGTGATTTTCAATCAGGTTACCATGAGAATCTTTTAACGGTAACACAGGTTGCTGCACAATATTAGCACAGTTAGGTGTGCAAACATCTCTACATGATTCACAAGGTACGCCCAGAGATTACAAATAGAAATCCACAGTGTCAAAAACATTGTGACCTGTTGTAGTCTTTCTGAGTTCTTTGTAACAGAAAAAAAAGCTCTACTATTTTTCCGTAATAAAAAATGAGTGAAAGCTAAGAGCTGCCATTTTCCAAAGGGTGCCTAATGATTGAGTCTAATGATAGGTGTCTTGATTCTAAAGTGGTTGAAAACCATCAGTGTAGGTCTCATCTGTCTTGAAGCTAAGCAATTCTACACCATCAAAAAGAAGAACGTTCATAGTAGCCCGGACTTCCAGAAAGAGCCAGGAAAGGCTGGTGGCTGAAAATCCTGAAATGAAGATTTGTGAAGGAATAAGAACTCTCGCTGAATTTTAAATTGACATTCTCATTGCAACTACTAGGGAAATAGGATTAGGGTACCTGTACAGATACTTAGTAGGGCTGTGCAAAACACCATTGTTTCATTTCAATGTCTGTTTTGCCATTTCAAAGGAACAGTGTTTCGTTTTAAGTTTCTTTTCATTTTGAAGTATTGTTCCATTTTGTTTCGTCGAAATTGTTTCACTGTTTGGATGCATTTTTGATGTTTTGCCCATAGGCTATAATGGGGAATCATGAAAATGCTTAAACTGTTGTCATTTCTTGCCTGATTTGGATGGTAGCCTTTTCTGAGGGCATGAATTCTGCCACATTTCAAGGAAATAGGTCCAGAGGTTTCTGGGAAACTGCACCTCAAACTGTTCAAAGCAAAACTCATGACACTTTCTGGCAGCAGCAGCCTCCTGTCATCCGGTATGCAGATCTGTGGGCCTGTACCCCGGGGGGGCTGCGGGGCTGTGGCAGACTCCTCCCAGGGGTGTGGGCCTCTGGATCTGTGCCAGATGAGAGGAGGCTGTTGCTGCTGCCTGGGACCAGTGCTGGGCACAGAAGATTGCTGCTGCCACTGGCCCCAGGCAGCAGCAGCAGCCTCCTGTCATCCAGCGCACAGATCCAGGGGCCTGCACCCCCAGTAAGAGTCCGGCAGTGGTGGGAGGGCAGGTTGAGCTCTGTTGGGCTGGTGGAGCCAGTTGGAGTACAGCCCTGGCTCTCCCCACCTCCCACCACCGGGCTGCACTCCGACTGGCTCCACAGCTTCACGGAGCTCAGCTCAGCAGTAGGAGGTGGGGAAAGCCAGAGCTGCACTCTGCCTCCCGCCACCGGGCTGAGCTTCATGGGGCTGTGGAGCCAGTCGGAGTGCAGCCCTGGCTCTCCCCTGCCTACTGCCACTAGGCTGCTTCGAAACTTGAACCATTTCAAAACTTTCAAAATGTTTTGAGTGCCCTCATTTAATTTTGAAGCTGTTTCAAAGCTTTTTGTTTTGTTTTGATTTTGCTGTTTTGAGCTTGAAAAATGTCAAACCAGCTTCAAAATGAAATACTTGGTGAAATTCCTAATGCTCAATACTCCTGGAAAGAACCCTGCACTTTTGTTTGCCCTCCTTGAAGTGGGAAGGCAAGAGTCTAGCGTTTGTCATATTATCTCGTTTGGGTCCATGTCTATCTCATTACTAGTTAAGCCCAACCTTGTAGTACCTACTTGTTACAGAATCTCAAATAGGGAATGTGATCTTTCTAACACCTCCTCTGGAGAAATTCTCAGGGTAATCACCACTCTTTATAACCTCTTGTAAACCCCCAGTACCTTCTGAGCACTGGGGTATTGAGTGGAGGTGGCATCTCCTCAGGAGGTTGAGTTTCTAGTTTCACTTACAGAGATCAACCATCCTGAATGCGGGGAAATCTCTGAAATCCCCAGTGCCATAAATGGCCATATCAGCACTGGAAGGTATCCCATAAGCCACTATGTTGATGTATTAAGATCTGCAGGCTAATTGATATGCGTTTCCTGTAGTGACTGCATGCAAGACAATAGCACCAGAGGCAGTGGTGCTGTGGTGCCTGAAAAAGTGCCTGAAAATGGCACTCCAAACAAGAAGGGTCTGCAAGTGCTGGACACACAGGCTATTTGCAGATGTTAACCCCCCCACCCAAAATGGTGCTTTACTTTAAACTTGGTGTATTCTTGTACTGAGCCCAGCACATGCGCAGAAGAGTCAAAGTATTAGTTGGACCTGGCTCACTCAATGTCTATATAGATTGGGTGCTTTAATGGGGCTTTTTTGGTGCTTTTATCTGTAACACTCACACACACTTGGGTTGTGTATGGTAAAGTGTGTGCTTTTGGTTGTTATGTATTGTGGGTTTTTTTGTGTTGGAGTTCTTATGTGAGCAAGATGATGCCTGTTGTTCTGGCCATGCGCTCTGCAAATGGAAAGCTGGGATGGTATCTGGCCAAAATCTGTAAAATCCTCTGGCCTCATTGGCCAAGGGAAGCAGAGGGTTCTTCAGGCATATTGAGTAAGAGAGAGACTGGAATGCAGCACTCCCTAGTTGGACAAGACTTGGGTGATGTTACACCAGGTATATAAGAACAACTCAACTACGTTTTTTGAGTTAGTTAGAAAAAAAGAGAATGGGTCCTGGCAGTTACTGGCCACATGGGCCCAGCCACCTCTGTTTTATAATCATAGTGTCTCAGCATGGTGGTTTAGCTGAGACTGGATATCCAGGCTGCAGCCATAGGCCTGGGCTCTTTTTGCTGTTTCACAGCTATTGCATTTCAGCTTAGCTATGTGTGGCTGAACTCCAGCCACACATTTCGCTGACAGATTTGGGCCAGGGTGAACCTGGCAAAGTTTGAGACAGGGTGAGACCTGGCACTTCTTTTTGTTGATCCAGGCCTCAGTGCAGTATAAGCCTGGCCAGCTTTTGCTGCCCAGTTCAGGCCCTTTTGTCCCTTTTGTAGTTTATGCCCCAACCAAGCAGTGCAGTTGGGTGCTAGTTGTGGTTCAGGCCCAAGACAAGATGATCTTTTCTTTGAGTTCTTTTGCAGCTTTTTCTTCCCAGCAGAACTGGAATTGGGACTAGGAAATTTGGGGTACAATATGCTGATGAAAGCTGCAGTTAACCCCTCAAAGTCACCATGTGGAAATGGACGTCAGCGCTCTACCACTTCTCCAGAACCAATGGAGCCCCTTGCAATGCAGAAAGACCCACACTCTTGAGCAGCTCCCTGTGGTGCAGTGAACCCATGGAGCAGCTCATAGGACTCTCCAGTGTGGGTCCTCCTCTCTAGCCCATTACTGAAGGGCAGGTATAGGGGTGCAGGCCCCCAGAACTACCTGCTGGGGAGTCCCAGAGTTCCAGGGTATGGATAAAGCCTCCCCCTGAGAGGGTGCCAACTATAGACTTTGTTTTGTAGTTAATGCTATTTTCTTTGGGGTTTTTTTCTTTGTAATAAATTTGGGCATTTGTGTTTATACCACTTGTGAGGAGGGGTTTTGGTTTATATGGGATGCCCCAGCAAATTTAGTGTTCCCAGATTCCTGGCTGGGGACTCAAGCCACTGGTATAATTTATGGGGTACCCCAAAATGTGAACTCAGCCCTTTTTTCTGCTGGCCAGTGCCCAGAAGAAGGGTTACATATCTAATAGCTGATCAACTCAGCTTTAGATAAAAGCACCAAAAAGCCACACTGAAGTGCCCAATCTATACAGACGCTGCAGAGCCAGGTCTAAGTAATATGGCTGCTTCTTCTGGTAAAGCACACGTTTTGGGGTTTTTTTAAAATGTCTCCAAGCAGCCATAGGCTGTGCTGCATGGAATGGAGTACCTGTGCCAGAAAATGGTGCGGGGCTGGGTGACCACAATTTGAAACATAAATAGGCATTGTGCCAGAGTAAGGAATGGTGGTGGGAGGTCTGCAGTGCTGGAGGATGCTATACGTAGACTGCCTAGGTGTAAGGTAGACCCCAAGCGGGATTTCTCCCTGGGTCTCTAGACTTCAAGCTGCTGCAGCTATCCTGAGAAGTCTGTGGCTGAGACTTCTGAAGGTCAGAAGAACTGCTGGAGCTTCAAGCCTTTAAGTGCTGGAAAGAGCTCTCAGGCCTTCAGTAACCTCTTCCATTGCCCATCTAAGCCAAGATGTCTTCAGTCTTGTCTCTCTCGATCTTCTCTCCCCTTCTGGTAGGACATCTTCCCCTGGCTCTCAACTAGGCACAGCACAGGGGTGATGATACTGACAGCATTATTAAAAAAGTCAATCTGTAGGTGGTGCAAGGAAATGTGTTGTGGTGAACTGGAGCCCACTACTCCACACTGGATGTGGAGTCAAAGGACATATCTAGGAGGAATAACCAAAACCCAGTATCTTTTTCCTTTTTAGTTCTTGACTTGAACAATCAACAGATTGAAGAGCTGTCAGGGATGTGGGATTCCCCCAGGCAGTCTGGATACTATGTGGCTGTCAGAAGCTGGTATAAAGCCATGACATAAGGGGCACAGTCAAAAGCTTTGAGAACAAACAGCTCTGGGCAATTCTGTGTCTTAACAAGAGAGGGGGAAAGTAAGGAAAGTAGCCCCCTAATCTCTACTGAAGGGAGAAAAAGAAGATAGGAGGAAGTAAGCTCTCCATAAAGGGGCACACAACCAAAAGTTTCCAAGGCCACACAATTTCATAGATTTCATACACATCAGGGCTGGAAGGGACCTCGGAAGATCATTGAGTCCAGCCCCCCGCCCAAAGGGCAGGAAGTCAGCTGGGGTCATAGGATCCCATAATCTGTGGCATCATCACAAAGAAGATGTGGTTTGCACTGATGAAAGGAGACTGAGCTGCAGTCTGTGGGTTCCCCACAGAGGGTAGTTAAAAAGAAAAAAGGGAACTCTCTCATATACTTTTTGGCACAATGAAGTGCTGCGAGGTTCAAGGGATTCTTTTGAAGGGGGATTCCCATGTGGGTTTTGCTCTCCTTTTGTGTTTAAATGTATGTGGGTTTGACATTTTCAGGTAAGAAGGTAAACTGGAAGCAGACAGGCGACTTGAAAACATCAACCAATATTGTAAATCTACTGAACTCAACAGCTGGTCTATGAATTAATTTGACCCTCTGGTAATTAATTTTATAATGGAAAAAGGCCAAAGCTTCAGATGATGTAAACTGACAGACTTCCATTTAAAGTTTATGAAAATGATATAAAATATAAACGATACTGAAAGGAAAGTATTTGTTTCCAAAAAACATCTGTCTTCCATTACTAAATTATTTTGGCTTGGACCTGCTCCCACTGAAGTCAAGAAGAATTTTGCTATTGACTTCACTGAGAAAACACTGAAGTTTTCAAGTTTTGGGACCTATTTCCCAAGCTATAGAGCATGGTGAGGGGCTCAAAGAAGTAGTGCAGGGTGTAGACACACATCGATAAAGAGCCTCAGTTTGTGTTCAAGAATTAAGCAAAGGATCCACAAAAGGAATCACACATCAAAATGCTGTGTGTCACTGAGCCTAACTGTTAGGTGTCCTGCTCCTTATTGGAGAATCCACAGCTTTGACTAGGTACCCAGGCCCCTTATGGAAAAGTTGGCACCCACAAATGGGATTCACACAAGTCAGCACAGGGTGATAAGTTGCTGATGCTACTAGCTATTAGAAAATGCCAAAGAGAGGTGTGTGTCATGAGCTTTACCACTCTGAGAGATACTGATGCCTGTCTTGAACAAGGAACCATAACCCTATGGCCTGGGGCACATACTAGCTATTTCTCAGGTCCCTGCCATACATTACATATATAACATAATTAACTGGTTAATCGCACAATACATTGAAACCAGCCACACAAGCAAAGTATCACATCATAAAAAATGTCCATCCAGCCATAAAAATAGCCAACCAACTACAAAGTTAGTGCTTGAAAATGTGTAACAACTTTATAGCTGGTTTCTATCCAGATTTAATTTGAATGTGTGGCAGTTCCCTGAAATACAGCTGGAAGAGCTCCTCTTACCTAAATCACTTGGTGGTGAAAGCATGCACCTAGGATCTTGGAAACCAGAGTTCATTGTCTCCCTCTAGGGGGATTTGCACTTCCAGGTTGCCATTTTAAGTAGCAGGAATCAGGCTTTTCTCAGGTGAGGTAGTCTCAATCCATCCTCTTTGAAGCTGCTCCACTGTGCATAAAATAATTAAACACTTTTTGGATGAGAAAGAGAAGACACCCTAATGTTCAGGGTACTCATCCACAAATTATTAAACAAGGGCTCCAGGCCCTACAGCAGAAAATACTTAAAATACTTATATATTCCTTGGCACAGAGACTGGAATCCAAGTTGTCCCTTCTCAGCTGAGTGCTTGAGCTAGGCTGGGCACTCTATGTCTGTGCCAGTGACTACTTAATTAACCCATGCAATGCAGAACAGCTTTAATAGGACAGACAGGAAGTCCCATCTCCAATTATCCCATGAATTGGTGGTTAGAACATTACTAGGAGAGGCGGGAGATGTGGGTTCAGATCTCTGGTTTGGAATAGTGTACACAATATGAAGGAACTGTACAGCCTAAATAACTCTTTTCACCAACTGTGTACAATGTGCAAGGCCCAGTTGCTGCTCTGAGGACTTCTGAAATGTAAAATAGAGTGAGAATTGCTAAAATGCTCACAGATTATTTAATGGAATATTGCTTAGTTCCGACATGCCTATGCAATACTCACATGCCAGTTAAGCCCTCAGAGATGGGATTTATGCTCTCTCTGTGCACTCTAAGTTCACCCTGCAAGCAAGAGGGAAAAAAAAGAAGGAAAGATTGAAATAATCCTAGTGTAAAATGTTTCTGGGCTTAAAGTCAGGACTCTGTGAAGAAACTTGGGAAGTTTCATCATACACAGAAATATCGGTGTGTGCGTCCCCTTTTAAGGCTCAGTTCTGTTTTAAGACCTGCTGCTGTGCATGGCTGTATATCGCAGAAACTTCACTGCCATGCTTGTATGCACAAATGCCCTGGTGGGACTTCTGAAGATAAGCTTCGTTGGATGCTCACATTGCTAGGTTCAGACCAAAGCAATCAGTAAACAACCTCAGGTCCCATTACACAACAGTGAATTCTCTCTTGAGGGACAGGAACAGGGTCACCATGTAACACAACCATGGTTCACTGTTCTATAATTATAGTCATAACTTGGGTTTACAAAAAGACTAGGGAAATAAAAAAGGTTGGAAGTAGCTAGCACATTAACAAGCATAACATATGACAGAACACACATATTTTGAAGGAGATTTACAGAAAACAGTAAGGGATTTAAGTGTATTTTCAATGGGACTCGTGATTCACATTTCTCTAGGCAGTACACTCAACACTCATTTGCAGCAACACTTTATAAGAGCAACAGCCTGTTGCTGGTAATAGTTCCCTGAGGAGCATTTCACTTACTGTCTATTCAGATTATACTTGCTATGACAGCAGCATCCACTTAGGAGCAACATAGCACCCAGATACCAACATGTTGCTGTTAACAGGTGTCAACTGTATTCAAATATTCATGATCTGAAAGGCCATGTGGGGCAGCAATTGGGGGAATTCAGGAAGCAGGTGAAGCATGGGGCCAGGTGGAGAAGAGATCAGGGGGCTCAGGGGGCAGGCAGGGGATGGGGACGGGTGGGGCAGTGATGGGGGGGGCTGCAGAAGCCAGCGGGGGATGGAGATGGGCGGGGCAGCGATCCAGGGGGCTCAGGGAGCGGGCGGGGGATGGTGCAGTGGGGTGCCCCCATGGTCCCCTCCCCCCTCCTCCAGCACCCTCACCCTCTACTTACTGGCTCGTAACCCAGGTCCAGCTCCCTGTGGCTGGCATACTGCCCGTCCTACACAGGCAGGCAGTGTGCTTTAGCACTGGAATGAGGACCAGCCATAGAAATGCTCTGGCTGGCTATCAGAGCATCTCTGTGGAGAACCAAGCCTTCATTTGCCTCAGAGGTATTTTTTGCCCCGGAGTATTTTTTGACCCCATGATATGTATCCAGGGGTCTAATTTTGCTCCTGCACTGCAAATCTGCAGTGTGGCGAATGGTGTTTTTTTTGTTCCCAGACGTGCCTCTTGCAAAAATCTCAAAGCACTTTGAGACACTGCAAGACACATGTGTGCACTCATCTGGACGTGCCCAATGAGAACAGCCCAGTCCAGGGGTGCTCCTGCCCCACTCTTCCCCTCCGCATCAGCCAGGGGAAGCCCCAGGCTCTCCCAGGTACCAGCCTAGGGGCTGGCAGGGGGAATGGGGTCCAGTCCCAATGTGCATGGGGCCAGGAAATGTGCATGGGGCCTGTGTGGCTGCAAAGGCAGCTGTCTCCAGGCCCTGTGCACACGGGGATCTGTTCTTATGTGCATAAGGCTGGGAGACAGTTGCCCCTGCAGCTGGCACAGCTCCCTGCACATGGGAGGAGCTTAGCTAGGCAACAGTGGCCCCTGCAGACTGGACTGACCAGGAACAAAATTGCTTCCAGTCAGCATCTATACATGCACTACTATGCAGTAGCTACTGCACAGTTAATCTGCTATCTCTATCTACAGGTACTAGCAAACTGGGCAGTAGACTAATTTACTGTGCAATAAATGCCTTGCACATATAGATGGTAATGCATTACTGTGCATTAAATTAGTCTAATGTACAGTAAAACTTATCATGTAGATGTGCCCACTGAGATGGAGAGATCTGGGTTCCATGGAGATAATGGTAAGCAGACTACAGTTCAGGGTAGACAAAATAACAAGGTCTACATTCTTGTTCTAGCCCATTTTCTACAGGTAAAAGGCCAGAGTAGCAGAAAAGGGATACTAGAAGTCCCATTTCTAGCTGGAAAGGATTGTCCTGTTATAGATGCTATGAAGATGGACATAAAGCTGCCTCCCAAGGATTCTCTTACTTACAATAGGACTTTGGATGTGCTGAAAGCAAAAGAGTAGGGCCACACCATGTAATGCTGCAGAAATTCAGCACTGCCTTAGCAACCTGCCATAACTTCACCTACTCCCCCGGATTGTCTACATATGGTGTCAAGTGTCATTCCAGCTTTCAGAACTACCCTAGATCAGAAGAGCACAAGGGTCACCAGATCACTTTTCCTTGGTGCTGAGTGACAGGTGCAACATAGAATTTTACCCCAAGTATGAGGGCAACACAAGTATTTTGGTGAGCAAACATACTCAGCGGGCCCATGTTCTGCAATGCTGAAGCAGCTGTAATAGCCAAGGGACATGGAAGAGAACAATAGGACAAATCTTTGTAGAGTGATATGCAGTGTTCATGGGTCACTGCTGCACAGGACAGAAAGGGATCTAGGTCAAAACCCCATCAGTTGTCATCATTCTGGAGCCCAAAATAACATTAGAATAAAGAGAAATAATCCTGGAGCTGGAAATACCAAAGAGAATGTCACTAGGTTGAGACTGACAAGGTTACAGGACAAGCAGGGATCAGAACCATCACATGTAGATTCAAAAAGGAATCTACGAGTGATGGTTGCAATCCCTGCTCGTCCTGTGACCTTGCCAGTCTCAACCTAATGACATTATTTTGGGTGTCCTAGGATTCTATTCAGCATAGACTAGTCAGAAGTAATTGTAAATTATATGCCAGCTGTTAAAAAGAGTTCATTGGTGACTGCTAACTAAATCACTGAGGCCCTGATGCAAGAAAGCATTTCTATTCAGAAAAACACTTAAGGGCATTCATAAAATTAAGCTCAAATGATTTCCTGAATAGGAATGTTCCTAGGTATGTGACTAAGTATAGTTTTTCAGCAAGGAATGCATATGCGTGTGTGTGCACACACATTGTGTTCAGCTCTTGCTTCAGAAATTACTTATATCTGTATTAGTCTCCTGTGGCCATTCTCTGTTCTTGCTTTAAATGAAGATTGACTGATCTGGAAGCTTCATTGTAGGAAAATCCCTGAGTCACTAACAGTTATGAGAAATGAGTCTTGGTATATGAGGAACCAGGAAGAAGGCAGTTAAAACTCAAATCAAATCATCCACAAGTAGATTTTATGAACTGCAAGTAAATCACACAAAAATTCATAATGTGGCAGCTAAACAAATGCAGCCTCCTGCCCATCCAAGGTTTAATACAAGCTGTGCTTTTCAAAGTCTCTCATTAAGGAACATATTTTGACCTGCACTGAGCCTGTGAATTGCACTGGCATCTCTGGTTTGATCTAGCATGCACTGCTACCTAGTGAAATCCCTGGTGTGGAGAGAGTTACCAAGGCTTTCTGTACAATGCATGGGAATGTCAGGCACCTAAGAGGGTATCCACAAACACCTGCATCCTAAGCTGCTAATATGGCCAACAATAAATACTAAGAAGAGGGTTGTGGTGAAAGCGCCATCCCTTAACAGGGTCCAGCACTTAACTCCACTGGGATTTACAGGCATGTGAGTCCTTTATCACACAACACAGCCACTGGAGGAATTTTTTGGTGCCTGTGTCCTTTTACTCAATATCCAGCAGTCAGAACAGTACCCCAGGATGTGGAAAGCTCAGAGCAGGGACTGGAATCTCAGTCCTTTCTTGCTTTTCCCCTGATGAATGCCCTAACCACTAGATTAGATTATCATTCTCCCACTCCATCATCTTGTCTGACCCAATAATTTTTTAAGTGTTCCAAGCAAATGGGTCCTCTTCAAGGTGTGGGATTGGAAAGGCCATACCCCAACATTCCTCCTAGTTTAGCAGGTAGAGAGACACCAGCTGTTTTGTGTGAGGTCTGATATGGTAGCTGCACCCTGAGAATGCACACTAGATTAGGTTCCATGGGTAAGATGGGTGGGGAACTGTCTCATACATGGGTCTAGACAACACCTAACTGCTCAGGGCTGTCAAGATTTTAGACAGGTCTGACACAGCCAGCAGCAGACCTCTAGGCAACTGGAGCCCCCCGTGTTGGAAACCTAGGTACTGAAAGACTTTTGGTACCTCCAGAGCAAGGCAGTCCACCTAGGGGGCCAAGAATCTAATTTTTGAATTTTCTCAGCAGAGCCAGTTTGACAGCAGGTTCAGTCGATTGGTTGTTTTATGGGTCTCACCTGCTCTTCCAGATGGGCCGCATGCTGTCCTACCTAATGCTCACTCCATATCTTAAACACCTGTCATGACAGAGATGGGACACTCATTGGGCTTTCTCCTAATAAAAATGAATAAAACCATTTTAATGTCCATGCAAGCTTGTACAGTATAAGCAACAGGATCTATTCTGGAAGGACAATATAAAATACAGATCACACATCAGGAATGAAAGGTTGGACTGTGTCACTGTTTGAACATCGGGGAAACAGGGAGACAGAAGGGCAGAAATGAAAGAGAGAGAGTGGGGGTGCTAGGAACAGAGGGCTTATCTCTTTAAAGATGAAATGGTGGGCAGCATAACTTGATGAAGTGATTAGAGGCTTGTTCACAGGTGCCCGGAGTTGAACCCAGGAGAGAGAGAAGAGACATCTGTCTACTTAAACTTCAACTGAAGAAGCAGCAAGGGAGGAGGGAAGAGTATCCAAGTAGGACTGGACTCAGCATCTGTGGAGGAAGGCAGGGGAAGCTATGGCTTGGGGTTCCTGAAGTGAGAGCATGGTGTCTGAGCTGCAGGGAAGCCGAAAATGAGACTGTTGAGCAAGGAAAGGCAGCCTACTGGTATGGCATTAATGCCCAGGAACACAGACTATCATTAGAAAGAACATTACTTTCAATTTCCTGTTTTTGTATCTTACCAGACACTAGGGCTCTGTGTTGCTAAGTGGTGAGGTTGTAGCCGTGTTGGTCTAAGGACATAGGCAGACAAGTTTCCGAGGAGCCTTGTGTTGCTAAGTGGACACTTAGCTCATTTCTCTTTTTCTCTGTTTATGAACTAAACTAGTGGATTGGGCTTGGGACTATTAGGAAGGTGGAGGTCCCAGGGGTGCCCTAGGACAGCTGGAGACAGTGGCTGAGGGCCAGGAACCAAAACAGTGCACGAAAGGGCAGAGGCAGAGCTAGGGTCCCAAAAGCCAGGCCCAAAACAGTGGACTATGATCTAATGGCCACAACAAAGACCCAGAGAAAAGGTCCCCAACAAACTTATAAGTGCAACAAAGTTTAACAATCAGTGAAGGAGATGGAGAAATGGACCTGAGACTGAAAATCTGCCCATGAGTTCAGGACAGATGAAGAAAAGGGAGAAGTCTGGTGAACACTATGCCCAGTGACAGAGCATCCTATCTCTACTAGCCTTCCTAACTGAAGTACAAAGATGTGGCAGGTAAGAAAGGAGGTGTAGCTGGAACTAGGGGTTTGTGAATAGGTGACTCCAGCTTATACAGAACCAGGGAGCAGGGAGGCTGCATTTTTTGGCCTGGTCAAGATCTTGTCTCAGCAGGCATAACCTAAGTTAATGCAAATATGTGCTTCTGATTAGGACCAAGCAGTCTCTGGGATGATTTCATTTGCTGTTGCCCTTAGAATGGGAAAAGCTATGCTTCATGAGACTTAAAGACATATAGAAATTAGGTATACTGTGGTCATAGGCCAAGTCCTGAGTCATTTAGTCCATCCTGTACCTATAACATTTCCATAATATTAGAGGGAATACTGAAGTCATTATATATTTTAATTTTGTTATTTCTACAGATTGCTAGAGACAATAGCTAAAGCTTAATCCAATGTTTCTGAAAGAAATAATAAAATAATTACCATGTTTTTATATAGGGTCTACCATCTGCTACAACTTAAAGAGCTTTAAAAAGCAAGTATCTATATCTCTTATTAACTGTTTTTTGATGAGGAAACAAGACATGCAGAGGTGAAGTGAATTATCCAAGGAGTAGCATGTAGGTCTCTGGAGTTACACTTCACGAGTCAATTCCATAGGCCATTTTGTGGAATTAGTTAAGAGTCTGCTTTGCTATCCATATTCTTATTCCCACCACCTCCTCTTTCCCTAACTTTTGAAGTCCAGAACCCCACAGCTATATTCAATGAATGACCACTTTCTGATAACCAAGAACTAATGGCAACAAGCAAATTCATCCTCAGCCTCAACCTAGCCTCTGAATAAAGTTCAGGCCAAAAGACATATAGTATAATATGACTACTAAAATGAAGCATATTTATTGCCAGGAATACTGTCTGCTACCAGTGATATAGTAACAGTGGCTAGCTGTGAGTAAGTGTTGGAAAAGAAAATAGGGCTTATATTCCAAAGGGTTCTACAACCAGTTGGTCCCACTGGACACATTTACATGAGACATTTAATGCACAGAGGACTAATTCTACTGAGCATTAATGTGAACAGCAAAAACCATGTTAATGCACAGTAGTATTAGTCTACTGTGCATTAAGTATCACACAAAAACCATATGATTGCACTAATGTGCAGTATGGCAGCCTACTGCACATTTATTTACTACTTGATTATACAAGAACTAAATTTAAACGTGCAGTAGGCAGTGCACATTAATGAATGTGTAGGTGCTCCCTCCCACTGAGTAGAATCCCCATTCCCAGTCAATACTGTTCTCAGTGGGAGCTGCAAGGTTACTTTGAAAATCTGGCCACTTCCTTTAAGTATCTAAAAAGGAGCTGAGCTCTTGACTCCAAATCACCCGAAGGAGCTGACACAAAAGTCAGGGACTTTAAGTTAGTTACAGAAATCTGGACCCAGTTTTCCTCTTCCTTTGAGGCAGAGAAAACCCCTTGGCTGTCTTCTTTTTTTCCTGTAGGCTGTGTTAGCAGACAGTTGTCACCTGCTGCTGTCAAAGGCAATCCACAGGCTGGAATTTGGTGCTCACCTAAAATATATTCTAGGTGTGCCCTTGAATATATATGATGTTCTTTGGTAGGCACCCTGAGTGAGAAAAGGGATTATGATAATAGATTGAAGAATAAAAGAGGTTTACTGAATTCATAAGCAAGGGAGGTTTTCATCTTCCTGCTGGAGTGTTTAAGCTGACTGGATTGCAAAAACAAGGGGTAAAAAGGGGGGGTGGGGTAAATAACAGAAATAGTTTCGTGTTTGAGACATAATTGCAGATGTAGCTCCTTTGGATATGGCTGTATAAAGAAGTACTCTTCTATAAATATTATTTAGGTTGGCAATAATGCTTGAAGAAGTTAATAGCTGGTTTCCAAAGGCAAGGAAGGGAGGGGAGAATGAATGGGTATAGTACAATAAGGAAAGAGAATTAAAATCTTTTTTTTATGTTAAGGCAGGTATATTTAATGGATTTTTAATATTACCGTGACTTGATGTTTGATGATTGTGGGGAGGAGAATCAGTCACTGGGGGCATTGAAGACATGCATAAAAAAGACATTACAGCTGTGAAGATGGAAAGGACACAATGGTTCAGTTACATGGCATAGGGTATGTTATCTCCCCACTACATAGCCTCATTCATCCCGCATGGTGATATAAAATAAGAACACTAGGGCAAGACAATCATCAGTTTTATGTAATTGGAAAACAAATGCAGAAATCATGTTATTGTGAATGTCCATTAACTATTACAAATTGTGTTGGGACATTAACAGAAGTGCAATGAATAACCAATGAGTTCATTACACATTCAGTGGTCCAAAAATAAGCACTGTAATGATGCAAAACACATGAAATAGAGGGCCCAATTGTTTAATAATCTCTACCCCATTCAAGATTTCACGTGCTTAATTTTCTGAACTTGCATTTCCATAGCAACTATGCACTTTGGGTGTTCATTTACACACACACACACACACACACACACACACACACACCATCTATATTTGCAACTGCTTGTATAGAGCAGCTATCTTTCAGTTCTTTTGAGTGCTGCAGTTTTCATTTCCAACACATTTTTACACTTAAAGAATTAAGCAAAATATAAAGGGTTTTTTTTACAATGATACGGTATAACTTATAACTTACATGTAAACGAATAAAACTGAGAAAAAGAAAGCAATGGAATCAGGAAAATCTAGGTTCATCAGTAGAACCAGCTGAATCATAGTTGTGTTGTGACAGTTTTCAAATAAATTGTTGCACTACTTTTTGGGGTGAATAATTTGTTAATACATATAAACTCCTTGACCTTTCAAATACAATACTTCCAAAAAAATTTCTCATTCTCTCAGCTGTGCTCAGCCTTGTCCCAGTTTTTCATACTGATAACTAGAAATGTTAAGTTTTGCAATCAAACTGCCCCTTTCCCTGCTTCATATAGGAAGTGATCACTGGAGTTGTTAGAGAGCTGCCTGAAGACAGACTGCAGGAGGGAATGTGCCCTGGAACTGCTTTTTAATGATGTCATCTTTGCATTCAGTAGCAGCAGCTGCAGAGCAAACTGAATGCTTGTTCATTTATTTGTCAGTAGCATTGCAAAAGGGCAGTGGAGTCTCTGGAGTGCAATGCAATACTTCATGTGTAAAGGCAGTGGCTTTGCACCAACCCCTGCTGCTACTCAGTACCTGAAAGGGCTATTTCAGAGCACTCCCTTTCAATGACTGATTAAATCCACTCGTTTTGGTAGGGAGGATTTCCTCCAGCACATTACTTCTTTCAGCTTGCTTTCTCCCTTTTGTTTTGCTCCCTTCTACCTCTCCACATTCAGTGATATTTTTCTCCATTTTCTGTCTGCGTTCTAAGTAGCAAGGGAATCCAACAGAACCCAGAAATTGAGTCAAATAACTGTTCTGCAACATTGCTAAGGGTAGCATACAGAGCAAGATAGTTATATTTGCTTCAGATCTTGTACAAAAGTATAGAATATAACTATTGAATTAAAGGTTGGATTCAAAGTCCATTGACTTGACAGTAGCATACCTGAGGGCACGTGTGACTGGGACAACAGGCCAGGCACCACCTCTGGAGGGGATGCAAAAATAGCTGGCACTGCAGGATGCAGGTTCCTGGATCTGTGGAATACCCCAAAGCACTACTTCCCCTTTTCTACAGTTGGACAGAATTCCTTGCATCAATTTAGGGTTAGTGGAAGGCCAAATAAATTCATTTTCATTTTATTGAAATTCCTTGAGAAGGAAGATGACCAAGTTAGATATGTCCTGTTCAACATTCAGCACCGATAGCATTTGGTCTTCCAAAACCACCAGATAGAAACAGTTGCATCGGAGATATCTTTTGTAGGGCCTGGTCTGAAGCCCAGAGGAATAACAGAGCAGCTCTACATTTGCCCTAAGCTTCTCTATCCATTGGTTTTTAAAGACCAAATGCTACTGGGGCTTCTTTTCTTTCATTAATCCTGAATTGATGCAAGGAATTGTGCCCATCTGCAGGAAGAAGGGGGAAGATGTCCTTTTTCGTACTTCATAGATCCAGAAACCTATACTTACCTGTCTCCTTTCTTCATTTTTCTTTTCCCCTTTGTTTAGGTACTGTGGGTCTTTCCACATTACTATTAAGGTTCGCCCTAATAATCAGCCCAAACCATATGAGATGCCCCTTCCCATCCATACCTTACCTTGTGGCTGCTGAATGTTTTGTTTCTCGAGGAAAGCCCTTCTAGGAACCAGTCTACTCACTGTTTCTCCTATACTGGCTCACTTTATTGCTAGCAGAGACTGGAAGTGGAGTGTAGAAGGTCCGCAAGTCGGGAACAGAAGAATGTTTCTGGTGTCCTGATGAATTCTGAATGCACAGCAGGGTACAGCCAGCAAAGAAGAAACTTGACATGAGGCTAAGTAGATTCCAGATGTAGGCTGGATTATAGCTGGGAGCTGAGTTTAGAGGTTTTCAATGTGGCTGGCCAGTGCAGGCTTGAAGGAGGGCATAAGCTTGACCCTAAGTAGCTGAGTAGACATGACTTCTAGTATGGTCTCATTTTCTAGTTCTCTCTTACATTTTCTTTGTCATTCCTGTGTTTTCTCTGTATTTTTTTGTTGTTGTTGTCACCACAGGGGCTAGGGTCGGACATTCAAAACGCCTGGGCCTGAATTAATTCAATATTTGCAGGTTAGTCTAACCTGGCTAGGCTGAAATGGTTTGAAACCAGACAGACATTCTCTCTGGACTGAAGATATTCAGGCACGTGCTTGCACTGGCTCAGGCTAGAAGCTGGGGGGAGGGGGGGGATGATGCTAAAGCAGTCCTGCCTTCCCTTCTGCAGGGAGCTGAGCTGGGGAGTTGTGGCCAGGCCCCGGCAGGACTCTCATTACGGATGTCTGCATGGACAGTTCCAGGCTTTTCCCCACTGACTGTTCAAGGGGTGGGAGCACTGCCAGCCCCCAGCCCCAGGCTAGCACTCTGAGGCAAGGAGGGGTGTGCAGTGCATGTATCTGTTGATCATACGGAGCTTTTCAATCTTCCTCGCTGCTTCATCATACTGTCTGCAGAAAATTGACAAGCAAGCAAGCCAGCTGGGGGCTGAAAGTGATAACAGTCTTTATCACCCAATTAGTGAAACAATGGCCTCTCTGTTACTTCAAACTTCTTAAACAGCTTATCAGCTGGCTTGTTGATTAACTCCAAACATCCCTAAGCAGTCACTATTCTGTCTGCCTGCCCAAGTGAAATTGTAGAGAGATGCATACAGACACCTCTTGGCATTAGTTAGCATACCACATACTTAGGGTCTATCGACTGGGGTCTGTGGTATGGGAGATTGGGGCGGGGGCAGGATTTCCTGGTTGAGAGGGGGTAGAGCAAGGGGAAGCCAGGCAGACCCTGCTGTGTCTGCAGTCTCTGCTGGAGCCTTACACAGCATTAGCTAGCATAACACATGCTGGCTGTGGTCCATGCTGTAGCAAAGAGGAGGAAGGGATCCCCGCTTAAGCAGTGAGTGGGGAGAGGGGGGCATGGGAAAGCCAGTAGACCCTGCTGTGCCTACAAGTCTTTGCCAGAGCTCTGGCCAGGGAGAAGAGGGGAGGCACCAGCTCTGCCGTGGAGCAGAGAGCTCTGCCCAACCCAGAGAGGATGCTGGGAGACTTTGATTTAACTTAAACCAGCAAGGGGTCTGGGACAGACACTGTATAAACCAGTTTGACCCAAATCAGTTGAGTCTGATACTATATTCAACCAGGTTTATCTTAAACTGGTTTCAGCAATTTTCAAACCGGTTTATGTGCACTGAACATCTGGTCTGTTTAAACCAGTTTCTGATCATTTAAACCAGTTTATGTGTAATGTCTGTCCTTAGCCAGGTAATATTTTTCAGTTCTGCCCAAAGTTTCTTAGATCAATCAGCTCATACCCCCTTGCTGAATAATTGCTGGAGAGAGCAGAGTCACTACATACTGCTGACACAAAAGCAGATTGTATAGTTATATGAACCTAACACGGGCCTTTAGTCTGCTAAGTGGACTGCTGTGGGACAGCTCAAATCATCAGGATTTCTGACAAATTTCAGGACTGCCCCTTGTGCCACAGCAATGGAAGTATAAATAGAAGAAAATAAAAAGAGGGATCTTGACCTGGCAAACAGAAGAGAAGTTTCTTGAGCCACACAGCTGTATTTTAAAGAAGGGTATAATCTTCCCTAGTTATAAGGAAAATATTGCTATCAGATTTTTAATGGCATTGGGAAGCCTAGGCTAAAGTTTCAGTTGAGAGGCTTTTCAGACTTTCATTTTAGGTTGGGATGAATCAAGATTATGCCGTTCCTGAACAGGTGCAACACAATCAGGTATTTCGACAGCTATGTCCATCCATGTCACAGGAAGCACTGCAAAGACCAGGAGAAGTGAAAGCAGCAGAGGACAGGTAAATTTGTTCTCCAGATCTTTTGCCACATCTTTTTAAAATAAGCATTTGAAAATAAGTAGGGCGGCAGGTGTTTTTCCCATCCTAAAACATGCATCTGTTTCAATTCCTTCTAGAAGCATTAATCTCTATTGGAGGTAAAACTTTTCCTGGTATTAATATTTAAACATTTGTGCATGGAGGGGGGAAATATACAGTCTGTTTATTTGAGCCCTGCCAGGGGTAGACTCAGGGCTTGAGTGACTAGTGAGCCCAGAGCAACCAGAGTGAAAGGCCTAGGAGCTAGATAGGAGCCAGGGGCCCAGCACCTGCAATCTACATCATGCTGGAGATCAGCCAAGATCATCATCATGGAACCTTCTGGCCTTAAATTCCAAGCCTGACAGAAATGTTGGGGCAGAAATAATGTATATGCAGGGGCAGGAACTTGGTGAAGTGTGCAGTTTTCTTGACATATGTAAAGGGAATAGGCTCGCCACTTGTGGAATAAGTCAGTCATTCAGTCTTGAAATCCTGACTGTCCTCCAAAATACATACAAGAAATATCCTAAAGAGCAGGTATTTTTCACAGAAGCTCTGAGCCTCTGCTGCTGCTTTGAACTTCACTGCAGCAGAGCTTAATAGCTTCCCCTCCCACATCATTTATACCAAAGCAATAATGAGCAACTAAGGATTGTATTTTTGGGCTTTAAATGTGGTTCTTATTATGAATTATTATCTGTGTCTCAATGGTCAATAGAACCATCACTTCACGTGTAAGACACCTAATGAGACAGGACAATTTTGTCTCCATCTCTGGCCTAGAATCCCCAAACCTGGGTACCTTTATTCCATACCCCTCTGT
Source organism: Crocodylus siamensis (assembly GCF_052110815.1). Lineage (NCBI taxonomy): Eukaryota > Metazoa > Chordata > Crocodylia > Crocodylidae > Crocodylus > Crocodylus siamensis. The sequence goes on along the minus strand of NC_143396.1, from coordinate 134,212,035 downwards.
GGAGGTAGAAAAAAGATGCTTCCTCTCTTTGAGATGGTCTAATGTGAAATTCCCAATCTTAAGTAACCTTTGAAAGAGAGAAACATTTATTAAAATAAAAGATCAGATGAAGGAAACAGTAATTGCAGAACTTTCACTAAAGAAGTCTTTTTGCCATTGCAGTACTTAGCATTTCTTTATACTTCCTTCTCGGCAGGCAAAACAACACAGATGCAACCTCCATTCTCTGGTGTCTTGCGTCATCCTTCCTCCACTCCACTAGGTCCCTCAATGTTACATTTCAGGTTACTGTGATCTGCTCCCCTGTGACACTAATGCAGATGTGCCTTTCAAGGAGAAGATACTTATAAAACACTCATTGTTTGTGAACAAGTCTGTTCAGGATTAAATCCATTGACTGGGATGAACTGTTGTTGCTTCTGTTATTCCTATATTGTTTTTACAATCTACAAAGTTTTTTTTGAAATTGTAAAAGCACAGTAATGTTTTCCTTCATGTCTTGTTTCCAAATGACCTGTCAAAGTCGATTTAAAATGTTGTTGACTGGAAACAATTTGTCCTTAATGAAATAGATTTCTAAATCCATTCAAATGTATTTACATTATTATAATTCCTGGGATTTTCTTCCCCTTGCCTCCATTTTTTGGGGGAAATACAAGAGAAACAGCATCTTGGAAAAGAAAGAAAAGGAAAAGGAAGTAGAAAATGTTTATAGTGTTCATTGCTCAAGCCTTCCCATATCTTATCTAAAATGCTTGTTTCCTACTCATACACAGGTATTTTCCTCCCAGTAAATGCGTTTCTTAGAGACATTCTATTCAGTGTAGATGGAGTGTCCTTCCTTGAGAACAGATTTTTAGCAGTGATGTGCATCATGCATATAGATCATACACATGACCTGTGCTGCTACATGCTCCAGTGCAAGCTGTGACATTCTTTTGGTTGCCTTGCCATTCTGAAGTCTGTATTAGTGCAGGAATCAAAAAGAACAAAAATGTGATGAGGGGCACAATGTGAGGCCCACACTGATCACAACATCTCTAAGAGAATCAGAGATACTATTAGGTAAACAACCATTCATTCTTTTTGCACATATTAATGCGAATCCCACTGTTGGGACTGGAAGACAATACTCCAACTGGGTGCTAGTAATGAGACATTTCAGCTATGTGTATTGAACCACCAGCGATGCACGTGGGATGCATGTGCATCCCCAGAGATTGGCAGTGCTCCTCCTGTGGGTAGTCACCGCTTGCACCCCCCCCGCCCCCCCTCCCCCCACTGCCGACACTGCCAGCAGCATCTGTGGGTAGTCTCTGATCACAGTTGGCCACTGCTGGCAGTGTCTGCGGCTAGTCGCCGACCACTGGTTGGTGTTCACCAGCCCCCACTGCTGACACTGCCACAGCCAATTGCGGGAGCTCCCCACTTGTCCTGCCCCTGCTGCCGACACCACCATGGCTGCCTGCAGGAGCTCCCCGCGCACTGTCCCCACCCCCCCACTTGACACCGCCACCGCCACCTATGGGCAGTCACCATGTCCCCCCCAGCCTCCGGGGCCATGCAACATTTATGATTTGAACAATAGTTGCAGTACTCTTCTCATCTGGCACAGGCACATTGTTTAAGGCATAGCACTTGACAAAAGTTTGTGAGCTATTTCATGTTTTCCACCTTATAGATTTCTCATATCAGCACATCTGAGGCAGATGGAGGAAGTTGCTTGCACTCTGAGTCTTGGGATTCGTGGGACAGATTCTGCCATCATCTGGTAATACAGTGAGATACATATAGTTATCCATTTTGATACTTTCTGTGCATAGATGGCATCACCTGAAAAATTTCTAGGTGGGTTAACCATGAGTAACCCAACTTCTCATGCTCTATGGTAAATGTATAAAGATCTTGTGAGATATTTATGTTTTTTTCACCTCACATATGAATATATGTCTAGATAAATAAGTGGAAGCTCAATTTGATTTGAAGTATTGAACAACAGAGCATGCTTCAAGTATAGCAGGAAGTTGGAAATCATTGGTAGATTGGTCCAGGGTGGAACTGACTTTGCCAGACTGCCCATATTGAACACTTTTTACATCTATGAGGGCATTTCAGAAACTAACAGCAACTTCAAAATAAAATCATTCTGTGTGCAATGATAATTTACATATCACTTCTCTGCATAGTCACCCTGCTTTGCAACACAGGTATTATCAAGTGATAACCCTGATAATCTTGACACTGCTTATCAATGAAAGGCAACCATGAAGCATGTGAGGTATCTTTATGCTTCTCCAAAAAGAAACATCAGGGCTGATTTGATGAAAATGATAGAGAAATACAAACTCTCATTGCCAGAAAAAAGACAGCGTCAAAGCTTGGCAGAATAATTTCACCTCCAAACATATGCAAGACATTTATGACATTAAAACTGAGACCTAGAGGAAAATTTGAGAGCAAAAGAACGAATTGTGGGAGGAAAAAGAAAAAAGATTTTAAAAAATTGGTGATGGCCACAACCAGCACAACCAAAACTATCTATGAACTAAGCACATAAGGAGCCATCCCTCTGAGGTCCAAGGATGGAACAACATTTTTTTAAAGATGGTTCCACAAACGATGCCTAGTGGAAGGAAGACTTTCAAAAATGTCTAAACTGAGATTCTAACATGGAAGGCAATACATCAACGCATTCCATTACCTTGCAGATCCACCAACTTAGCAAGAAGCTTTGAAGTCATTAAGCAGATGAAGAACAACAAAACTACGTAGTCCTGATAGAATATCAGCTAAAATTTATAAGCCTGATAAAAAGAAAGCTCTCTCACCAACTACACACCATTATTCTAAAAATCTAGAAACATTAACAGATCCCCAGTGACTTGAGAGATGCTAGAATCACACCACATTCAAGAAAGGAGATATACTGGATTGCAGCAATTATTATGTTATTGGATTTTTGTCCATAGTTGGGAAGAGCCTCACCTGGATCCTCCTCAATAAATTCACTCTTCTTGCTGAGGAGATTTTACCCATGTCCCAATGCGGTTTCAGACCACTCAGAGGTACAATAGATATGAACTTTCTTGCTTGACAGCTGCAGAAGAAATCCTGTGAGCAACATCAAAATATTTACCTAATCTTTATTGATCTGACTAAAGCCTTTGATTCAATCAGCAGAGAGGCCCTACAGAAGATCTTGATAAGATCTGGATGCCAGCCAAACATTTATCATCATCAGACTTCTTCATGATGGCATGTCAGCAACCATCCTAAGTAATAGCTCAGAAATAGACCTTTCACTATTAGAATTGGAGCCAAGCAAGGATGCATAATTGCATCAACACACTTTTCCATCTATATCACAGCTATTCCTCATTTCATTGCTGGTAAGCTACCACCTGGAGTCAGCATCCGGTGACACATGGACAGGAATCTCTTTAACAGCAACCAGTTACATTCCAAATCCAAGTTAAGCAACACCTTCATTACTGATCTTCAGTACGCTGATGACTGTGTTGTATGTACCCATTCAGTTGAAGAGCTCCAAGTCACTCTTGACTGCTTCTGTAAAGTATATGAAATACTTGGATTTACTGTCAACTTCATGAAAACCAAGATCCTTTTCCAACCCACCCCAAACCAATCAGCTGCTCCTCCATATACTACAATTACAGGACAGTCTTTTGGAGAATACTGAGCACTTCCCCTAGCTGGCAACCCCCTTTGCCAAAAGGTAAACACAGGTGACAATATCCAGCACCAGATGAAATCTAGCAGTACTGTCTTTGAACATTTCCGAAATCATGTCTTCACTGATGATGACATCAGGACCCAAACCAAATTCCTCATCTACCAGGCTGTTGTTACGAGACTGGTGTAATAGAGACAGGATCTCTGTTCCTTTAAGAAAGAAGCAGCCCAGTGAGGGGGGCACTGAAGGGCAGCCAGGGTGCAGAGCTGCAGGTTGCCAGGGCAACAGGGCAATGAGGCAGATTACTAGGCACCTGCAGACAGCCCAGGGTAGTCTTCTGACTGTACGGGGGCAGGCCCTGAGAGGCTGTAAGCCTGAGGCTTGAGCTGGAAAGCTAGTCTAGCCCTACAAGCTGCAAGGGCAGGAGCTCCTGGCCAGGGGAGCTGCTAGACAGACTCCTATCCTGCCTGTGGATTCCTAGTGAGGCTAGGGGAGGCCATTAGGATATAGCCCAGGGCTGGGAGGTATGCCTAGCTAAGCAATGAGGGAAGGTTTTCTCTCTTAAAGGGGCAGAGAGCAGCTTCCTTTTTATGTTTATGTTATAACCCAGGGGCTTATGGTTTGAGTTATTTTACATAATAAAATGGTTTGGGTTGGGACTGTAGGGGTGGTATATGGAGGTTCCATTAGTGGCTAAGGGGCACGCGATAACCTTGAGCCCTGCCAGGGGTAGACTCAGGGCTTGAGTGACTAGTGAGCCCAGATCAACCAGAGTGTAAGGCCTAGGAGCTAGATAGGAGCCAGGGGCCCAGCACCTGAGAAAGGTGCGATCAGACAGGGACCAGGGCCCTACATCTGAGAGGCATGACCAGACAGGGGCCAGGGGCCCAGCACCCGAGAGGGACACGACCAGACAGAGGCAAGGGGCCAGGGCCCCAGAGCCTGAGAGGGGTGTGACCAGACAGGGGCCCAATGCCCAAAAGGTGGCTGAGGAGGCCAAAGCCCAACAGGAGACCAGGTATTATGATAACACCTGCGAGGCTTGGGGAATGGTATAAGGGAGGATTGGAGCCATGCAATTAGCACCTAAGGCCTGGGTGCCCTGCAGGGCACAGTTGACCAGAGAGGCCTGGTGAGGGGTCTGGGAGCCATAGAGATGAGTACAGTGCTGAGAAACCCCAGTGGGAGGTCCAGTTGGATTGGGGCCATGGGCAGTCTCCCTATTGTTATTCCATCAAGGTGTGGAGGGCAAAAAAGGAAGGCACCCTAGGGGCAGACCGGGACAGATTTGTAGAGCCAACAGGGGGCATCATAGCCACCCCTGGGACCCCAATGTGCTACAGTCAGAAATACCTGAAAGCCCTAGAATATTACCATCAGTGATGTCTTCAGAAAACCCTCTGTAATAATTGGAGGGACAGAAAAACAAATGCCATTTTCTGGCTCACTAGCATTGAAACCATTTTTATTAGGCACCAGCTCCGTTAGACTGGATGTATCATAAGGATGCCTGACAACTAGCTCCCAAAATAGATCTTATATTCCCAACTCACCAAGGTGACTGCTCTAGAGGTGAGCAAAAAAACAGTTTCCATGACATCTGAAGACCAATCTGAAGAAATGTGAAATAACATCAGTACCCGGGAGATTCAAGTACTGAATTGTCCCCTTTGGTGCTGAAATGTATGACAAGGCATCAATCATTTTGAACAAACTCACCTCAACATGGAGGCAGACAGATAAGAGGGCAAGACCTGTGAGTAAACATTGCCGAGATCCACTCCTTCCCCACATAACTATTTGCCATATCTGCACTTGAACATGTGGATCTTGGATAGGCTTCATCAGTCATCTCTGGACTCATTGATTACTATCTACTTGAAAATTGTCATCTTCATGTTGAGGGACTGCTGACAAAAATTTCAATGAGTCAAAAGTTTCTTGATACCATCCCAAATAAGCTTTTTTTTTTTTCGCTATGCCAACCTCTCTTGCACTATGAGTTGCATCTCTGCATCACTAACAAATCTTGGTGTATAAAGAGACTCCTTCAATGGTCCAAACAGTTGATAATTACTTGGTACAAGATCAGTACTGTGGGGCAGATGTGGTAAGATTTCAAAGCCCAGTCCATCAAAGTCTGATCAATCATTGTGTGACCTTGCATTTATATGCTGCAGAAGAACAGCTTGCTTGAGCTTTCTACAACATTTGACCTGAATAGCTAGTGCAGGTGGTTTTGGATGGTGGTAAGTGTTGTTGGTGATAGTGATACCATTATCCATGAAATGGACAGAGAGTGGTCTGATGAAATGCCAAAACAGGATGAGCATGACCTTGCCAGAAGATGGTTGCATGCAGAAGTTTTTGGGTGGTGGCACTGATGTGCATTTCCACTGCATGCTATTCTTTTTGCTCTTGGGTTCATAATGGTGAATCCACATCTTGTCTCCAGTGATAACATGCAAGAGGAACCCCTCCCCTTTTTGTCATGCATGTTGCAGAAGCTAGATACACAGTTCCACACAATGCTGCCATCGGCATTCCCCTCTGTTGTGCAGTTTCCCACTTCGTTGCAGATATACAGCATGGACAGCGATTTTGCCATTACCTTCTGAAACTCCCTTGTAGATGAGTATATCCACCTGATAAATATTCTCCTACATTGAACAGGAAGTTCTTGGACTTGTAGGGACCTCTGAGCAGATACTAGTACCTTAAATTATTGTCAGTGTAACTGCATTTGTACATCAGTTTTCTTCCAGCCTTACAATATGATTCTGCGTGGAGGGATTATAGCAGAAAACAATCTTTTGGGCTGCTTAGAGAATGATGTCCCCCTTTAAAATCTGAGAGGATATCTACTGATTCCTCTAACTGAGGAATTTCAGCGGTATCTCTCACATCTTATTAGAGGGAAGTTGCACAGAAAGAATTTGCTAATGACGCAGTATACCCTAGACAGGGACAGCATTTGTTAGGCTCATTGACTAGATACAGGACCCACACATGTCTCAGATGGACACAGATATTTAAACCATTCTGATTTTGTCCATATGAGGTATTTCTGCATCTCATGTGGGATTTGGTAGGACACATGCTTGGAGAGTAACTGAGGTTTACTTCATAGACAAGACCTAAAAGACTCCAAAAGCCGATGCTTTCTAGTCAATCTCCGTAACTGTCAAAGGCAAACCTCATCTTTGTGGTACCATTGTTACACCATAGGATTGTGTGTAATCAATATAGCTCTACTCAGACAAGCCACATATGATGTAATGATCTTCCCAACTATCTTTTTTAATACTGAACAAGAGTGGAATCCATTCCAGTCCTTGTTTGTTGTTGTAGCAAAGAAAATTATTTTCAAAAGTGCCACAATTAAAATAGCCCAATGGAAGCAGAGAGCCGTTGAGCAAACAAACCATTAAATTGCATTGAAATCCTCTGCCTTCAAAGGAGAAATCTAATTAATGTTTAAACTGCAGTGTTAATTGCATAGCAGTGATATTCACCATGCATTATGGGTTTATTATGAGTTTTCTAAGTTGAGTAATTTCAGAGAGGCAAATGCAACTTCTGGGACCCATCTTCTGACGCTGACATGGACTTAATTATTGGCAGGAAAATATTTGCTTTAAAGCTGATTTAAAGCAAAATATCATTGGAGATCTTTTGAACAACTTGGGAACATACAGCATCATGTAAATCAAAATGCATCATTAATTTTATCATTAGAATTACTCACAGATTGTTTTTTAATCTTAATCTTCTCAATGCATCTCAGGGAGAATTAAACCTGCTGTTAAAATAGCTAAAAATAACATGATTTTAACAAAAGAAAAAAATAGGTGAGGATTTTTCTAAAGCAAAGCTACTTTATTGTATGCTGGTGATAGCATTTCAATTTCATCTTCAGAAATCTAAGTAGCCAAATATTATTTCAAAATAGAATTATCTTAAACTCTCTTCCTGATATGGAAACTGTTACAGGGGCAAAATTAATTCATCTACATGTTTTTCCTTAATTATTCCAGATGTTAGGTAAGAATTTTAAAAGCAGCTAAATGACTCAGACTCCTAAATCCCAGTTTTAAAAGTGACTTAGCATTGATAAGTCTAATTCTCTTGGACTTTCCAGGAATTTCAAGTCCTTAAGACCCAGATCTTCACAGGTATTGAAATAATCAAATCCCAGTGTATCTTGGTGCTTTTGAGCATCTAAAGTGCTTAGGTTCTCTCTGAGAATGGGATTTTGACTCCCAAGTCCCAAGGGCAAAATTTTATCTATTGTCTCATGAAGTTCAATAAGGACAAGTGCAATTCTGCACTTAGGAAATTACAATCCCATACACTGGTACAGACTGTGGGCTGTGACTGACTAAGCAGCAGCTCTTCAGAAAAGCAACTGGGGGGTTACAATGGGTAAGAAGCTGAATATGACCCAACAATGTGCCCCTGTTGTGAAGAAGGTTAACACAGGATACTGGGCTGTATTAGTAGAAGTGTTGCTAGCAGATCCAAGGAAGTGATTATTCCCTTCTATTTGGCACTGGTGAGGCCAAATCTGGAGTACTGCATTCAGTTTTGGGCCCCCCATTACAGAAAGGATGTAGACAAATTGGAGAGATTCCAGCAGAGGGCAACACAACGGTGAGGGGTTGGGGCACATGACTTCTGAGGAGAGGCTGAGGGAACTGGGTTTATTTAGTTTGGAGAAGAGAAGGCTGACAAGGGGATTTAATAGCAGCCTTCAACTCCCTGAAAGGTTGTTTCAAAGAGGATGGAGCTACACTGTTCTCAGTGGTGGCAGATGACAGGACCTGAAGCAAGGGTCTCAAGTTGCAGCAAGAGAAGTTTATGTTAGATACTAGAAAAAACTTACCCACTAGGACAGGGGCGGGCAATTATTTTGGGCGGAGGGGCGCTTACTGAGTTTTGGCAAGCCATCCAGGGCCTCATGACAGGCAGCCAGGGACAGATAAATATTAATTTCCTAACTTTTTTAGGGGCCCCGTGGGCTGGACAGAATGGCCTAGTGGGTCGCATCTGGCCCGTGGGCCACATTTTGCTCGTCCCTGCCCTAGGATGTTAGTGAAGCACTGCAACAGGCTACTCAGATTGTGGAATCTCCACCCTTAGAAGTTTTAAGGACTTGGGAAGGCAAAGCCTTGGCTGGGATGATCTAGTTGGGGATGGTTGTGCTTTAAGCAGGAGTTTGGACTAGATGACCTATTAAGTTCCCTTCCCTACATTTCTATGATTGTATGATTTTTGAAACTCCAGCCACTATTCAAATGAGTGGTTACAGATTAAGTTAATATACTCAAGTGACTCAAGGCCATATGACTTGGACCTATGTTAATAGCTGCATTTCAGAATTTTATTTAAATAGTTCTCATTTATAAAGAATAAATCAGAACATGATGCTTCCTGGTAGGCATGAGTGAATGAACAGCCACAGAACCACAAGTATTCATTTTGATAACAGGCTGCTATTCAACTCAGGCACACTGTCAACTACTAATGATCATTTGTATGAATGGGATTTTGCTTGCTCTAATAATTGGTGAAGGATTGCTCTTCATATAGCTATCTGCACCTGTATGAAGATACTGGTAGCCCACAATTTGTATATTTGTAATTTTAAAAACTTAGTTTATCCAGTGAAAGAAAAAAATGTTACCAGTAGATTCTGGTGACTAATTATGGTCCAAGAATAACTACACATATAAAACAACCCACATCGTGAACATTTTTCATTCACAGAAGGAATCAGGTCAATTCCTGAACACTTTGTGAATGGAGGTTTGGGCTAAATTCACAGCTAATACTCTTGGCAATGAATAATTAAAGCTTCTTCACTTTTTGCCTAAATAATAAATCAATGAAAATCCCCCTCTCCAAAAGAGCAGAATTTTCCACCAGGAGAAAGTACATTTAAAGATTGCAAAATATTGTATCTTTGTGAATGCACATTTTGGATTATTAAAAGATTAATTTTTATACCATCTGTTTTCCTGCATCCTGATTACAACAGACTGTGATCAATATAAATAGATTAACTGCTAAATACATTAAAATATTAAGCACATAGATATGTGAAGTAATTGTAAACATACTTAAAATGTATTTGCACTGAGAAGTTGATTTCTCGAAGTGCTCACCGCCTACAATTGGAGCTAGTTTTACAAAGGGTCAGCTTCCATGTAGCCCCCCCCACCCTCGCCCCCTCGTGAAATGCATCAGATTTTCAAAAGGGCTGAGGACCCAATGTTCACATTTTTAGGAGACTGATAGAGTAATCATCCCCTTGCTTTACTGTCACAAATTAAGGAGTATTTTTGATGTTTTGGACATTGTGTCTAGTAATTGTGTGTGAGCAGTGTTTGCAACATTTTGAAGAACACGCCAACATGCAGTACAGGTGTCACAAATGGCACAGTCAGCCTCTGGGTGTGCCACGCAGTAGACTGGGGAGGAGACAAGCAGCATAGTGGGTGCATCTACACATGTTTCTATGGTGCTGTTATTACTGCACTGTCGTTTAGTACTTCCTTTTGGACGTACTAAAACATGGCACAGTAAAAGCTTGTGCTATGCACACACACAGTTATTTTTAGGCACTATGTCGCCATAGCGATATACTATAATGAGGTAATGCATTGGTATGGTGACACAGCTACAGTGTAATGGTTCTTGCCCATGGATACTACATTGCCATAATGCTAGATGTGCCCAGTGGCAGATAGGGCAGGGAGCAGAAAGGAGAGCATCTGATCAGGCAGAGAGCACAGGGATGGAAGCAGAAAGTAGAGCAGCAGTTTGGTCAGGGGGCACAGGGCAAGGAGCAGAAATCAGAGCAGCAGACTGGGCAAGAGAAAGGAATTGGAGTGGCACTGGGGAGAGTATGGGCCTAATTTGTGGCATGCTTGCTATAAAGGTTGACCTTCACTGGGTTAGGATGGTTTAAATAGGGATGGTCCTACCTTCATGACCCTCTGAGGTCCTTTTCAGCTTTAATTTTCTTTGATTCTAAAGAAACAGACAGGCACCTGGAAGCAGCAAGATCTAGATCTGAGTATTCATCAGCTCTATGGTGTTCTCAGTTTGAGAATTCTTGAACATTTTTGGTTCAAAAAGCTGATTTTTTCAAGTTGCTGAATCTTTTCCCAAAGAAAGCTCAGAATCCTCAAATTTCATTAAGGTCGACAAGAGTTAAGGGCACTCAGCACCTCAAAGATAAGGCTCTGAATCCACACTATAGATACCTAAGAACACTATAAATATTACCACACCTGTTCCATGTTAATAACTACCACTGAAGTCGACAGCAATATTGTGTGTAGAGCTGTATAAGTAACTTGAGTCTTTTGTTCAGTGGCAGTTCAGACAACATAACAAGTAAAGTTTAATGTCAGTCACAATTTTTTAGTCAATAAAGTCCTAAAGAAAATTTAAACATTTTGATTTGACCTGAAATTGATTCAAACTAAAGGGAAACTGTTCATTTTCAAGATGGGAGCTTGCAGCTCTCCTTGTGTTTCATCTCAGATGCCTTGTTCTAAGGGTTTTTGCAATAGCCTTTGCTATTTGCGACAGCACTGTGAAGATAGGATGACCCAAGTTACATTATTTCACAGGTCATCAATGGTCTCTGTGGCTTCCTAACGAAAGGGAGCTGCTTTTCAGGATGTGGGAGAGTACAGGCAGTTCACTGGGCACAGTCTTAGAGCTGTGAAAGCATGCATACACAAGGCACTACCCATTTGAATAGTGCTGATTACTCCCTGTGTGACAATTCTTAACAGCTCTGCCTCCTTTTCATAACTCTGCTCCCTCTGGATGGTGTGAATGGAATGTAGAAGCCACCATCTTGGCCTATCCACTAAGAACTAAACTAAGAACCACTAGGGTTAAACACACCAACCTCAACAGTAGGTATGTCTAGATGAGACGCTAACTGCGCAGTAGCCTAATAACACTGTGCAGTAGCACATCACAGCATGGACAGTGCTAATACACTACTGTGCAATATTATTAGGCTACTGTGCAGTAGCGTCACTGAAAAGGCGTTTGCCAATGCTACTGCTCAGTAACTCTAGTTACTGTGCATTTATTTAGTACTTGGTTATACAAGTACTAAACTAAATGTGCAGTAAACTGCTGCCCATTAATGAACAAGGAGATGCACCTAGTATGGCCTAAAGCAGGGGTAGGCAACATTTTGTGGCTGGAGTTCCAAAAAACCCCACAATGTCTACCTTGGAAGGTTCCAGAGCACCAGCATGCCAGAAAAACAAAACGACGGCAGGGGGTACATGGCAGGATGTACTTCATATTAATAAATTTAATAATCATAAATGTTGCCCTTTTTATGGTAAGTACCAGATTTTCTAAAAATTGTAACCCTGGTAGCAATAAATAAAACTTCTGATACTCCCTTTGACCTTGTGTATTTGTTCTGTGTGGGTCCCCCCCACAACAGCATCCCAGCTCCTCGCCCCTCACCCAAAGCCCCTGCCTTCCACCCCTGCTCATGCCCCTTGCACCCCACCCCCCAGCCTGGGCTCCCCTGCTCTGTGGCTGTCAGCAGTTACCCAGAACCTGGGCCAGCTGCAGCTGGGAGGCAGCAAACAGCTGCTGCCTCCCTGCCCCAGCCCTGACCCTGGCCTCAGCTGCCTCCCAGCCTCAGAACCAGCCCAGGCTCTGGGGAGGCAGCAGGTGCCAGCAATGCTCCCCACTGTGCTGCCCTCCCTGCCACTTGTGCAGAGCAGTGTGTGGAACCCAGCGAAGCAGGGTACCACCAGTGGCACAGAAAGGTGCGCTCCCCACTGCTCTGGCCACACTTCCCCTGCAGGCAGGGGCAGCAGTGAGGGGCACAACCTTGCACTGCTGTCCGCACTGCTCCTGTACACACAGGGGAACTGTGAGCCAGGCAGCACAGGGCTTGCAGCAGCAGGCAGCTTCCCGGGCTCCGTGGGTATCACCAGCCACCCAGAACCTGGGCCAGTTGCAGTCAGAAGGGTGCAAACAGCTGCTGGCTGCTTGCCCCGGCCCAAGCTGTCTCTTGGCCCTGGTCCTGGCTGTCCGGGACAGGGAGGCAGCAGCACTTTGCAGGCTCCCAGCTGCAGCCATCCCAGGCTTTGGGGTAGCTCCTGTGAGCCACAATGCCCAGGTTGCTTGCAGCCTCCCAGCTGCCTGCTGGGAGCAGCCCAGGCTCCCAGCTGGCAGCATCTACCCAGAGCCGGGGCTGGCGGTGGCATGCCAAGGAAAATGGCTTTGCATGCCATCCTCAGCACGCATGCCGAGGGTTGCCGACCACTGACCTGAAGTGTCAATCTATGGCTATGGACTGCCATTCATTTCTAAAGGTAAGAATTTCTCTGAAATTCTTAACAGCTAGAAAAACAGCCAGGTTAGCTTTCTAGACAGGGGACACTAGAGGGCTGCTCTCTGAGCCAACCCTACCCTTAGGGGACCTCATTAATTGATATCCTGTCCTTTCCCCTGCCTGGGAAGGAGAATGCCCCTTCCCTGCCATCCCAATTGACTGCTGGATTGGGCAGGGGGGGACATTCTCCAGCAATGGGAACCATCCCAATTCTCGCCATGGGAGAATACCCCCTGATCCAGGCACTCCTTGAGGCTTCCCTGGAACAGGTCAGGGAATTGTCTCACAATGGAAAGCCATTCCAGGAAGGTTCCTAAAGCAGAAGAATGTACCCCCTCCCACCAAGCAACTGGATGTTAGGAGCCTGGGAATTCTTCATGGCAGGCTGGGCCAGCTATCAGGGAACCAGTACTCTCCATCCTTCCCTATCCCTTGGAGGGAGGGAGGGAGGGAGGGAGAGCAGAAGAGTGTACCATATTGGTCATACTCAACACCCCGGAGAAGAAGACAACTATTCAGGTTAGTTTTAAAGAAGGGAGATCTTCCTTGTTAGAATCGATCTAACTTTCTTGAGGATGAAACATTTCTCTTCATCCATGTGACAGAGCTCTCTCCAGGGCCTGGTGCAGTATTGACCTGCCCGCATGTCAAAGGCAGTCTGCCCAGTCTTTCCTGTCACATCTTGTTGTTAAGATACTAGTTATAATAACGTGGGGAGCTGCCCCTTTAATACCCCAATGTCTAGGGGTTTATACAAGACTCCAACCTTCCCTTATCATGTGTCATGCCTGCACAGATGTTGCACTGTTGTTATCCACTCTATGCACCCTCTCAGCACAGAGCCCACTGGCTTCTGTATCTCTACACTATTTGGTCACCGAGTTCTCTGGTGCCTGACTCTGCACCTCACTCTCTGGCACCTCTCTTTGGTGCCTCTCTCTCTCAGGCATCTCTCTGCACTTCTCCCTCTTGGGCATCTCTCTGTGTCTCCCCCTCTGGGGCACCTGGCTCTATGCACCCACCACTGGGCTCTGCCCAGCTCCTGTGCCCTTTTTTCTGAGCACTAATGAGGCCTCCAAACCTCCCCTTATAACCTCATCCCAGTCCACTAGATTAAACAATAACACAAATACAAACCCATGGGATACAATAAACAACACTAATGAAGACTGTCTTCTCTCTCTTTAAGTGGGTAAAACTTCCAACCTTGGGACAACACATCCCTTAGCCCTGGGTACCTTAGGCCCCTGGAGCCTCACGGTTCTGGCAGGCAGCAAAGTAGGTAGCACCTAGTCTTAGGTGGCTTGCTTGGGTAGAGGCTCCTTTCTTTGACAGTTGCTAGAGAGAGAGTGTTTCTGCTAGCTCCAGCTCTAGGCCTATATGGTCCGCAGGGCACTGCCTCCTTCTGGTCAACTGACCACCTACAGGTGAGGGCCAATTACCCTATTAAGCCATTGCTTAGGTAACCTGCAGTTGTGGAGCTCTGCTTAGGTTTCTGAGTAGCATGGCCAGGCTGCTTTTGCCCTTTAAAGTATCAGGAACATCTTGGTGCCCTGCTACAATCCAGAAATCCCTTGAATAGATATACACTCCCTTTTTGTTCCTGAAGAAAGGCTTTTTTGCCTGGCACAAATGTAATGTCTGTTAATGGCCTCTGTGGTTGAAAGTTGTACCACATCCACATCTACTAAGACCTAGGTAGTGAGAACAGAAATGTGACGTAGTGGAGAATGGGTTACACAAACACCCAACAGACCTTCTTCCCATGCACTATTTTGTTCTGCTCTTGGATGAATTCCTATTTAGACAGAGAGCCATGTTAGTCTAAAGTCAGTCAGAAAGCAGGGTAGATATAAACTAAATACAACATATACAGAGTACAATTTTTTTTTAACTCAAAGGAAAGTAAAGACTCACCAACACCTAGTGTGACCACCTGGATAACGTGGGCCAGAGAACCTCCTCCAGGGATTCATGCATCAAGCTCCACATGTCTATATGAGCCACAGTACATCTTTCAAAACACCAGTAGACTCATGGTGATGTGAGGGAGCAAGAAGGACACCCCACACTGGCATAGTATAGACTGCAGTCTAGCTATGCCCATGGTGATCTGATTATTACAAGCTAAATAGTATGGATGTGAAACTAATAGCCTTTGCATTCAACAATGCTTGTTTTGTTTACCTGTCTCTCACTTTGCATTCATCACACTGTATTTTTAGTAATGCTTTATTAAGTATTAAAGTCCTCCTTTGGACTGTTAAATTAATACTAAGGCAGCATGCAGAGTAGAGCACTCTGCCAGGGCCCCCTGCAGGAGGTGTCACAAATGATGGCAGATACAGTTATGTTCAGAGCAAGATGGCAGTTGCCAGAGGACAGTGAGCAACCAGCACATTAAAAAAAATCCCAGTTTTAACTTCCACTGAAGAAAAGATATCTGTCATTTGTAGGAAGAACTTCCTACTACAGGAAAAAAGCTTCCAAAATTCTGTGCTGAGTGACAGAGGTACAGATGTCCTTGAAGGCCATTCAGAGTGAACATACTGCCAATGCAGAGATCAAACCAAACACTTATACTTCAAACTAGTTTGGCTTGAGATAGGCTATTACTGAATGAAAGATGTTTTGAAGGGTCTGCTATGCTTCCAAATAAATCGCTAATATCAATTCTCCAGTGATCTGACATTTATGATAAAAATTTCAAACAATAAATAAAGTTATCTCTTGATAATCCCTCCACTTGGCAGAATATGACTGCAGTGGAGATATTTGGAGTTTTATGCCTCTATCAAAATAAATAGATAAATAAAATGACCAAAACCCTCAGCACAGGTTAGGATTTCTCTTTAAGTCAACGCTTATTAATTCCAATTATGCCTGTTGTTATGAGCGACTAGTGCCTCCTGAATCTGGGAGGGCACCTGCAGAAGCCACCAACAGTGGTGGGCCTGTAAGGGGGGGCACCAGCTCTACTGACAGCATCAGTGTTGGCCATCGGGGGGGCACTGGCCCCATCAGGGGGGACACGTGCACCCCCGTGCATGCCTTACCAGTCGCTTATGCCTATTGTTAAAACCACTTAAAGCTGAAGTCACTCAAAAAAAAAAAAAATCCAAACAAGGTGGAACAGTTTTTTTTTCAGATAAATCTTTAAATGTTTCAGGAAGAATTAACAGTTCCAAATGTGCAACTCAGACCAATACCAGTATCCCATATATTTCTGTATCTACTGTAGCTGTCACAGGTATAGATAAAAGACGCTATGAAAACAAATATGAATGCTTTACTTCCAGTGCACTATTCATGCTGTTTTTGTTTACTCTGGGTTTTTTATTGTTTTTCAAGCACAGCTTGTAACAAATCACAACTTCTTTTCCTAGGTACCCATCGGGTTCTTTTCAATTATAATTAATCACCCTTCTGTTGCCTTTCCGTACATTCTTAGTTCTTAGGCTATTATTATCCACATGCCCACAAAGATGCTACGTCTTCCTTATGTTAGCCTGAGCATCCTTGCTGGAGACAAAACTTCCTTCCTTTAACCTCCCTTTATTTTTCAGGTAAGTTCTTTCTGCTTTATAGATCCATTATAAAGATCAATAAATAGCTGCAGTGGGGTAAAAAAAAAAAAAAAAAAAAATCACATTTTAAGCAGAATTCCATCTGATTATATGTTTGTTTTTTGACATGCGGTATGTTGTATACCTAATTGGAAGAGTTTGATTTATTTAATAAAAGGAACCTATAGGCTAGTGGTTCTCAACCTTTTTGAACCTAAAGCATCCCTTATTAGATTCAAGGCACCCTTCAAAATGTGCTAGCTCTTTGTTTTCACTCATTTTTTTACTATAAAAAAAAAAAGAACAATTATTTGTTTCAAATAACTCAGAAAAACCACAACAGGTTAGAATGTTTTTGACACTGTGGACTTCTTTTTGAAATCTCTGGGTTTATCTTGTGAAACATGAGCAATACCTAAGAGTGCTAATATTGAGCGACACCCCAGAATACCCTTCAAAGAATCTTATGTTACCCCAGGGTGCCATGGCATTCTTGTTGAGAATTACTGCTATAGGTATTGTTGTTTTTTGATTCTCAACAGTGCCTAGAGCTTCTTACCTGACCATTCAACCCTATTGTGCTAGTGCTGTACATACAAATAGTAAGTATATTCAGTAAATGTCATATTTTGAAGAAAAAAATTGAAATTGCAGAAACACCTCATTTTACTATTTAACAATGAGAAAGTCCACAACCACTTTTGTTAGAAATGTAATTAATAGTAGCAATATGTAAAAAGGGGAGGGAGGTATTTTTCAAATTTTGGTTTATAAAAATATCTGAGATTTTGGTTTTTCCTTCTCATTCAGGCTAGGCAATAGGGGTGTATAAAACAGGCCATATTGGATTTGGCCTTAATCTGGGATGGTGATTTGATTCACTGATTCAGATCACTGTCCCTGATTCAATTCAGCCAAATCCAAACCTGAATATTCAATGCTGATTCAGTGAACCAGTGATTCGGTCACAGACAAAACTTTAAATGTTTTTTCTACATATCCTCAAGGTACCAGGCATGGCTTGAGAACACTGAGATGGTGGGATGGATGGAGCATCCCACAGTAGCACAGGGAAACCACCCCCTCCTCCCCATGTTTTCAGCAATGAAGCTGGTGGACTAGAAGTACTTCCTGTTCACTTCTGGGTCTGCCAGGGAGCGTATGGGGGGGCACGCCCCCCTAATGTAGTGATCAGCCACAGGGGAACCCCAGGTGCCCCCCCAGATCTAGGAGGCACCAGTTGCTCTGCCAGGGATGGGGGGTGGGGGCGAACCCAGAAGTGGATCAGAAGCGCTTCTGTTCCACTTCTGGGTCTGCTGCCAAATGCACTGGGGAGCCCCCCACGCTCCTGTGGGCCGCTTCATCCACCCCAGCATCACGGCATTCATGAGCCACCTGGTACCTTGAGGTATGTAGAAAAAACATTTAAAGCTGTATCTCTGTCCAAATCTCTGAATCCTTCCAAATCTCTCTGCATCAGTTTGGAGGGTTCCGATTCGATTCAGAGAGAATAAAGGTTCTCTTGATTTTATTTGGATTTGGTGATTCAGCCACCGAATTGGGCTGAATCTCCACCAAACTGAATCGGGGACCAAAGCTTTGCACAACCCTATGAGGCAAATATTTTGAAACTTGAAAACTCTCACAGGATGGGGTAACTGTTTCCTGCTCACTTCTTATTTAGAAAAAACATGACAGACAAAGTAAGGGGTTCCACGTAAGTCATAGGAAGAACTGTAATTTGCATGCAGGTTTCCTATAGGCTCAGTTCAATGTAATTTTTATGCCATTTAATGCTTTCTGCATTTTTTTCCCAATCATTCTTAACCAACTCAGAATATTTTTGTTTCAGTGAAGGTATTTCTTTTCCACCTGAGATCCAGGACCCAATTTTGTTACAATATTACTTAGAGTTCTAAGTGATACCATGGCCATATCATTTATCTCTCTCTCCTTCTCTCCAACATGCCCCCCATCCACCCAGTAGAATTCTTGAACTTTCTTCCAAACATGCACTGAGTTAGAGCTGAACAAAAGTATTTCTAAAAAGATGTTTAATGAAAACGAAAGATGAAAATACCTGTAGAAATAATTTAAATTATTTTGTTTTGAAAAAAAATCAAAATTAAAAAAATAAAACAAGCATGCTATTTTTCAAAACGTCTTAACTTTTTTTTTCTAAAATTTGCAGAAATCTTTCCTTTCTCTCAGACTTTTACTTTCCAGTCCCACTTCCAGACCCAAAAGAAGAGTATTGCTTTCCATTTTCTTGTATCAAAGTGTTAACTGAGTTGGTAAAAAGGTCTAAAGAGAAGGAAAACCAGAGCAACACAATGCAAAAGATTTGAAGTTTCTCAGTCCAAGCAAAGGCTACATGCCTGTACAGTCCAGCTGTGTTTCAGCACTGTAATACAGTTCTGAACATATAAAAGGCAGTATACTTGCCACATCCCTTCTGCTCATCTCTGCCTTCATACCAACCCTTATGTTGTCAAGCAGCAGCTGTTCAGTCTCAGCCTCCTCCAGCTTCTTGATTTAAAATATTAATGACAATATAGAAATATTGATTTGGGGATAACCACTTGTACTGTCTTGTAAAGGCAGAGCTGGAACGTCTGTCTTGGGCTGACCACTACTGAGTTTTCTTGAAGGTGATATATGCTTACCCCTAGGACCTCGTCAATATAGATGCCATTTGCTTCCATGAGTAAAGAAAGATAGTTAGCTGTTAGTCTGAATCAAGGAAGAAGATGGTAATTTCTTAGGGCATGTCCAGACAAGTGCGAATATGATGGCTAGAAAATGGTATTTAGAGGTATGATTTTGGGAGCTGGCTTGTAGATATATGCATTAGAACAATAGTCCAGGGTGGCAGCAAGGGTTAATTGATTTCTAAAAGCCTGGTCACACAGTCCTCATAGCCTTTAAGGCAGACAGGGTGTCTAACAGAATAAGGTCAACAGATACACACATAGCCTAGGAAATTGTTGGCATGTATTCACACTGTTCTGTAACATGAGATAAGGTGGCACCAGCTCACAAGGCCCAAAAGTGGGGGGGCCTGAAAGTTCAGGTTTTCGGGAGCAGACCAAATTAGGAAAAGACTGGGAAAGCCCAAATTAGGATGTATCCATGTGATGGGCTTGTGAAACAAAGCAATATGTTGATGGGACAGAACATGGACAACATGACAACCACAGAAAGACCAATTAGCAATAGCTACAGATGAAGAGTCATTGGGAGGGGAAAAGAATACAAAAGCAGAGACTTTAGAGCAAAAAAGGGTCCTTATCCCCAAGAGGGGAACCTGAGATACCATGGACAGAGGGCACACCACCAGCCCACCGCATTCACCCCACTGAGGGAGGCATGGACCTCAGCCTCCAACTTCCATGCTGCTGACATCTGACATTCAAGAGAGGACCTCAGAGTGAAGCTCACATTCTGGCCAGATGTATCTTGACTCTGATGATAGCTCTAGGATTGGTAGCTATAGAATTGCTTGTATTATTCTTTTCTGTTATCACTGTGTATCAATAAATTTGCCTATTATTAAATGGAAAAGTTGTGATTGGACCAAGGGTTTTGGATCCCCCTGGAACAAGGCATCTGGGTCTTAAATCCAGTTCCAACACAGTTTGCAGTACCTTAAAGCACCCATTCGCTGCACTGCTAATTTGCAGCATGGTGCCAAAATTTGACCAGAAATGGAGCCTGGCCAGCCAGAGCAATGCTCTGGCTGCCGGCCAGGCTCTAAGCAGCCAGACTGATGTCACTGATGCCCTGGAAGGCACCTAAGACTCCAAGTAAGGCTGCCAGGCCCAGCTCGGGTGCTGGTCCCAGCCTTCCCTACCCCACCCAGGTCAATTTGCTATCCACTGGAGTATGAATGCAGGGGCGTGTCCAGAGACAAAAAGCAGCAGCAAAATATGTGCCACTGGTGTTTTTTCTGTGGGAAATGTGTGCTCATCTGGAGACACCCATAGATACTAAATTAGAGACTTGCATTTAGGTGTGTATCTACAGACTTAGAGACGTTTTCCATTCCCCTTCACAATATGCACACATGTATACAGAGCACAGGAGTCAGAGACAGAAGGAGGTCACTGCATAGCTAATACTTAAGGAGAGTCCTTGCTACACAACACGGTATACACGGCTCCTTGTAGCCATGTGTATGTAGATTAAACAAAATGCTACCTCTGGTTTGTTAGTGGTCCAGTGACAAAGGCATGCAGTCAGTCTGGAGAGAGGATGAGGAAGGATCAGTGCCCCCCTTTGAAGTCAAATATAAAGTTAATTGAATATGTTTCATTGTTTCACTGATGATCCCTTTTATGCACAGCTGGTGTAACTCCCTTCTGCATGATTGTACAACACTGAGCCTCTTGCTGGTCACTGGTGGTGGGGATCGGTCCTAGGATACCTAGATGTAAAAGGTTTGAATCTCTACTTCCTGAGCTAAAGAATGCTACTCTGCAATGTAAGACTATAAAAGGCTCATTGACTTCATATGTGGCCCTGACACCATTAGAGGGAAAGAAAGTAGAGCCACACTGAATGAGTGCAAATTAAATCCAGTCACCACTAGAGGGGCACATGATCACAGAGTAGGAACAAATAAGAAATGATGGATGTTGGGGGATTGTGAGTTAACTTGAATCTGGAGGGGATCTGGGACAGAAGTTCAATAAACCAATTTAACCTAGATCAGGTAAGTCTGATACTACATCCATCCAGGTTTACCTTAAATCAGTTTTGGCCATTTTGAAAGCAATTTATGTAGACTGAACTTTTTTTGTGTTATAGATTTGAACTAGTTTCCGAACACTTATACCAGTTTATGTGTAATTTCTGTCCCTAGCCTTTGAGTCACAGTCTTTCTGTGCTTCATTTTGTACATCAGGATAGTACAATAACCATCTACTTCATGCAAACTTTAATGAATGTTTGCAAAATACCACAAGTTTTTCAGACTGCAGGTGCTATATCAGGGCAAATGGCCAGATTCTGTCTTTATTTGGGCCCCAGTCCAATACGTATGGGAGTTAAAGGAAGGACTCTTATTGGATCAAGGCCTTGTGCCTGCATAAATCCATGGTAGTCAGGAGATGGCTGCAGAAGGCTGAAGATATATAAATGAGTGTTTAGCACATCCCACATTGTGACTGGAATAGGATAAACTGAATATTTTTTTTTAGCTTCCTACAAGTATGGCCAGAACTGGTGATGTTTTATAGTGCCTTGTTATTTTCTGTTCTTTCATTATCTCTTCCTTTTTAAACTGTCTCTCCTTTTTGTTCAGAAACTTTTTAAAAAAAGGAAAAGATATATTTCATGGTTTGTTGCAGTGACTTTTATAGGGCTTGTATAATGTAGAAAAAATGAAAGGAAGTAGGGCAAAGTCATTAGCCACTGCATGTATATAATAGCCCATAAAGTAAGAAAGAAAATGTTAACATATTACTGGAACGACTGCAACTACTAGAACTTTTTTTTTGGTAGGAATTAGATCATTTCGACCTGAGAAGAGAAAGTTTGATACTGTTATAAGAATGTATTGTGTTTAGTGTGTAAGCATTTCAGCCTTCTATCTAAAGCTAATGCATAATCTTAGGGGGGAAAAGTGAAGTCGATCTAACTGCTCTTTGTAAAATTTGGGGTTTGTAATAGGAAATCCTCAAAAATGGAATTTTGTATGGTACATCTCCAAATTGTGGATGTCTCTTCAAAGGCCATCTGGCCCTGTTGAATTATTTTTCTGACAAAGGATCGTTTTAAAGCTAAGGTGCTAGAGTGGGATTAATGATT
Source organism: Crocodylus siamensis (assembly GCF_052110815.1). NCBI lineage: Eukaryota > Metazoa > Chordata > Crocodylia > Crocodylidae > Crocodylus > Crocodylus siamensis. The sequence goes on along the minus strand of NC_143396.1, from coordinate 134,189,570 downwards.
CTGATACAGACTCCTTATGTGATTTTGGGAAAATCTTTGAATCTCTCTGGTCTGTTCTCCACTGACAAACGTGAATGATAACATTCCCATGGTCTGTCATGTCTGTTTCAAAGTTAAGATCCTTATATCATACTGTGTGCACAGTGAATGGTCCAATTATTAGCTGATTTTCCTTGGTAGTGATATATAATGTTCTTCTGTCTCCTTGATATCTAATTTCACTCTTTGTAAGATATACAGTTTCTCTCCTTCAGATAATCTATAAAGAGAGCAGGAAGGGACTTGCTCTCACCCTCTTTTACTCTAGCAATGTGTGTGAAAATGGGTGCAAGACAGGGAAGCTTCCAGCAAAGACAATCAGATGACCTTTGATGTGGCCGTGCACCAGTGCCAACCTGCATGTACACCATTTCCTGCTGATAACATCATTATCAAAACTTAATTGATTCAATGATGGAGATCCTGGGGAATTTGCGGAAGGAAGGGGCATTATTTAAGCTGGTCAGAAACTGGAATTTTTACTTCCTGATTCTGATTTTTCTTGGTTCAGCATTAGAACAAGAAGCTGACATGTTAAAATATAGTCCAAAATGAAAAGTAAGGCCAGTTTCAGTTTGGGTCAATCAAGGATTTAATTTTCACAATGTCGATTTGTTGCGTTTCAACGGCTGTTAAACTGCTTCATTTTACTAAAGTGAAAATGTTTCATTCTGACTTCATTGTTTTGATTATTTTTGGGATGATTTTTTCTATTAAATAGTAAATATAATATATTATAATATCAAATGATAATCAACACACCAACACGACACAGAAATCAAAATGAAAATAATCAAAACAGGTAAGTCCAGATTCAATATTTTTAGTTTATCCACAAACTGACTTTTATTTTCTCAGAAGTTATTTAAATTAATTGAGAATGATTAAACCATTTAGACTTTTTTCCATAAAAAGTGTTTTTGAAATTAACATGCACCCTTGACAATTTTGGATTTTGACAAAATAGCATTTTCTGTCCAAGAACAGATCAAGGCATTATGCCCCTTTTCTGCCCAAGGTACACTAGTACTCTATCAGCCCTCTTCTTTCTGACATGTTCTCCACATTGAGGAGACTGAGATGGGATAGGATGGCTTTGAGCTTATCATTCAGGTTTTATCTACTCTAGGATTCCCCTACTTTATAGAAATCCCCAAGTGGTTAAGACAGCTCTGCAATCTCATTAGACTGGTATACTGACATCACTTGATTGGAATCAAACTCCCCTACATGAATAGTAAATCATACAAAGGAAGAGGAATATTTGCTTTTTACTCTCCTTGACTGCTTCAATGTTTCTTACAATGTGCTTCCCATACTAGACCAAAAATGCACCTTCATTTCTGTTCAGCAAATTGACATGGCTCTTAGCTATCCCTATTGCATTGGCTGTGGTGGGGCTATGTTGATTTGTACCAGATAAAAATCAAATTCACTGTGGCCACGTCTACACAAGTGGCAGACTACTAAATAACTATGCAGTAACAACTCTGTAGTTGCATAACCAAATACTAAATGACGGCACAAGAACCAGTGTTATTGAACAGTAGCATCCCCGCATGGTTTTTTTTTCCTGATGTTGCTGTACAGTGGCAATGAGCAATTGCAAGTGGCTCATTTCTACTACTCAGTAGCACCTCATGTAGATGTGGCCTGTATGCATTACTTCCAGAACATCCTAGGTTGTCACCACTGTTCAGAGAAGATAAGGCAAGATTCTCCAAAATGAGGAATGTACAGCAATCACTCAGCCAGTCTTTACCATACATTGAGACCAAGACTTCTAAACTGCTCAGTACTCAGCACCAAGTCCCAACAGCCTGGTGAACTACTGAATGAAAGTGATGCCCCAAATATTTATTATAGGCCCCCCTTCCCCCTGACCACGGCATTTATTTCATTAAAAAAAGAAAAGAAAAGAAACTAGGGAAATTTTGGTTGGTAAAAATAATTTTACTTGATCCTGTGACTCAGTTTCAAAGAAGATTAGTATCTTTGTTGTCAGTCTCTGGAAAGGAAAACTGAGGGACAAAGACTCCCCAAAGCCACCTGGTGGGCCTGTGGCAAAGCAGTGACTAGGTGTCAGATCCCTTAAAACCCAGGCCAACACTAGGCCATGTTATCTCTTTACAGTGGCATCAATGTGTGAATCATATAGAATAAACTGATTAAAACTATGTATGGCATGTGGGCAGAAAAAAATAATTTTTGACGAAGGTCTAAGGACCACGATAGCCATTTTTAAGAAGACCTATCTGTAGTTTCTTACTTGACATGCTGTAAGTGTTTTGCTAAAATGGAGACACTAGAGAGGATTTCTGAGGGTGTTACTACAATCAGTAGAAAGGGAGAGGAGTGGGGAAATGATACATGAAATGTGAGATTGTTCTGATAAAAATATGTGGTTTGGATGATGTAGAAATGGATGCTTAAAGCTAGATTATCCAAACAACTCAGCTTCTATTACAGCACCACAGTGAAGCAGACAGTTTTTCTGAAGCGCTGAGGACCAACTAGGGTGAAGGAGTCCTTATTATTTTCAGTGAAAGTTATGTTGAGGCCTGACTGTTAGGCAAATTGAATCTTTCAACTTCTCCATTTTACCCGGCATCTCAGTGATTTCAATTTGATAGGATAGTGCACTTAAACATCAGGATCTTGAACAAAAATATTATCCAGGATTTTCAAGAGTTAAGTATGTACACCCCATTGACCACTATGAAAAACCCCAGCCTCCATCTCTCAAACTGGTGAATATTTATCTCAATATGCTTTTCATATCAGAGGCAACTTTGGGACTATATAGTCAGCCTTAAAAAATACTGTAGCTCAGCAGGTTCTTTTATGACCTAGTACTGAAATAAGCATGCAAGCAGAACTTCTCAGCAGGGCAGGAGGGTTGACTTCAGTGGGTCTATAGGCTGGGCAGTTTTCTCTGATTCAGGGCTCTTCTGGAATGCAGTCATTCATTTTAAGAGGCTATAGCCACATTGATGGATGGAGCAATACTGGCTGGTTAGCTTTCCTCTGGGTTCTGTTCTGGCCAATTTTGTTGCATGGTAGGATTAAAAGAGCTTGAAACAGTTTTGTATAAATTGTAGCTCACTGTTATTATGAACAGTCTGACAGATCACAGTGCAGAAGCACATGAAGAAACCACTCTTTGAAAGATAAAGAGGATAGAGTTTAACCCCTCAGGGGATGCACGTGGCCCACAGGCCACCAGTTGGACAGCCCTGCTTTAAAACATGTTTACACCACATCAAACTGCTAGCGTGCACCACTAAGAAAATATCCCTGCCCACACTTTGGCTCCATGTGCATCAAATCTGGGGAAAAAAGAAAGAGTTCGTTCCAGTAGAGCAGTCCTGTGTGCATGCAGTGCTGTTCTAATAAGCATGTCAGACAGGGGCCGGTCTAGAGGGTATGCAGTGGTGCAGGTGCACCCCCTGTTAATTCCTGCTCCACCTAAAATTTAAAACCAGCTACGTGAGACAGGCAGTGACATTTCTATTCTGGTAATGCTGAGAGAGTCAATTGACCTCATGGCTCATTATCAGCCCTCCGCCCCACAATTCCTGCTAATCTCTCCACTCCACCGGTGTTTAAAACCCTCTCTCCTTTTTAATGGTCTTGATGTTCCACTATTCAAAGTATCTTGTCTTCCATGATTTTCCTGTCTGTTAACTATTTCCAGTAACCTATTTCACAACCCTGCAGACTATTTTTAGCTCTAGCTAACAACCTTAACTCAGGTGTGGAAATATTAAGTCAGGTATACAAATGATTGACTAAGATGTACTGGAGCCACTATCAAGATGCTAAGGAAGACTAGATTTTGCTTTATGAATCTGAATGGGAGACATACAATTTAATGACTACAGGACTAATGACACTATATATTTTGCCTATTTTTACCTGGTCTGTTGTAGGTTTTTTTAAATGTTATATATACTGTAACAAATTAGCTCACATTCTAATTGTTAGATTGGCTTTTGCTTTGATCTTAAACTGAATAATATAGTTATAGCCTCCTAGCATATTTAGTAAAATTTCTAGTTTCTCCTTTGCTGGAGAAAAATATTTTGTATTACTATATATGATGACGTGTCATACCCTCTGCATCCCCCTTTTCAAAATCCTAGATCTTCCCACGATGCCAAAGCCTGGCATGTCTGGATGTCAAGCATAGATCAGAGTACTTCAAGCAAGAATAAGAAGAGGGATGGGTTTTCAGACTGGCTTTCCTTATCACGGTCTAACATAGCACAGATATTCCTTCTGTCAAACTAGGAATATCACAACCCTCTTTCTTGTACAGACGTAGGACTGCCTTGTGAGTCAGCATTTTTTATTGAAATAAACCACATTCAGATAAGTTTGTTGAAGCTTAAGCTGCTTAGTTGCATTGGGAATAAAGTAACTTCAGTCCTGGGCTTTATAACTACACAGTCAATGGAGTCAATCCCACTCCTATTGTTTTGCCATTCGCTACTGATTTCAGTGAGGACAGGGTGAAATCTTGGACCCAAGATGAGTAGTGGAAAGCACCTAGACCCAAGAAGCACTACCTCTCTAGAAAGACAAGTTAAAATCCCACAACATGGTGGGACCATATTTGTAAAGAAGGAAATGAAATTACATTTCCAGATGTAGGACAAAGGTGTGAAATTTCACTGGCTGTTTCGTTTCAATGCTGTTTTGACTCGTTTCAAGCTCAAAACAGCAAAATTGAAAGGAAGCGAAGCACTTTGAAACAGTCTTAAAACAAAATAAGGGAAGTTGAAACATTTTGAAAATTTTGAAACATTTTGAGTTTTAAAGCTGAAGCTGGTCTTGCCTGCAGGGAAACGGGTGGTAAGGAGAGGGAGGGGGAAGAGAGGGGAAGAGCTGCTCTTATATTGACTGTGACTATTTGGCTGCCTGAAATGCTGCTGATACTACTGTGCTGCTTACTAAGTTATTACCTGTTGCCATTTAAAGTGGAAGACCGGGCTGGAGCTGTAGGGGAGGAAGACATCACATTGGGGCACACTACCATGTCATGTAGAGGCCCCAGCGCCAGTGAACGTGCGCCTTAACACACACACACACAGTCACACATGTCAGCAGCTTAAGGTGCAGTTTCCCAGAAACCCCTGCACCTATCTCCTTGAAACCCAGCAGGCTTTGTGGCCTCAGCAGAGGAGACCATGCCTTCTGTTTTCACCCCTCTGTGCCTTCACACTTACAAGTGACATGAGTTTTACTTCCAAGATTTTGAGGTACAGTTTCCCAGAATCCCCTGCACCTATCTCCTTGAAACTTGGCATACTTTGTTTTCATGCAAATCTGCCAAAAAATAACACAGTTATAGGCAGTTTTGTGCTTCCCCATTATAGCCTATGGGTTGAATGTCGAAACAGCACAACAGATTTGACAAAACAAAAGGGAACAGTGCTTTTGAAACTAAATGAAACTCAGAACAAAACACTGGCCCAGCAAAATGGAAGTCAAAATGAAGTGGTGCTGTTTTGAACATTCCTAATGGTTATGTCTTGAGTTAGGTTCTTGCTTCTAGAACACATGAATTGTAGAGACATCCCTTTGTTTTCCCAAATTAGTGTCCCTACTCTCATTGCAAACCTCATCCAAGCAACATCTTCCCTGATTTCCGAAATAAAATCAAGGTTTTCATCATCACTGCAAATTTGTTTTAATGGCTTTTATTTTTCAGCAGCAACCAATTCATCATAAGTCTATATTTAATCCCTGCCAAACTTGGCTTTGGGAGTTTGCTTTGTTGGGTTTTGAGAAACACTCATACCACTTCCCCTAACTGTGCCAAAACTCAAAGAACATGTGGAGAAACAACAGGTTAACAACTTGTTAGTACGCTTTTTTTTTTACAGTATTATAACCCTGGAATTTTATTTTCTCTGCTCTTGAAGCTCTTTGGAAATCTATGTTGGTGAATATCTAACCTCAAGTTCAAAATTAAGCAAACAATATATTCAAATTATTGCAGAAATCTTAAAAAGAAATAATTCAAATAAGTCTTCACTCTATTATTCACCCAGGTAGTACAGCTGGATGTATAATTTGTTAATGTATTTGTTAAATATCACAGTGAATAAATCTCATATTTCTGCACTGAAATATTCAGCAATTTTGCTCATTGTTTTCTCAGCCCTGTTTAACACAGAGCCTGGGCGGCACATGGACCACTATTTGAGAATGTAAAATCATGTAATTGTTCTTTTTCTCCTCTACATTTTCTTATTGTTCAGGTCCTTGCTTTAGAAGACATCTCCCCTCTCCCTCCCTGCTTTTCCTGTGCCTCTGCTGTCATCCTCATGGAAGATGTAATATTGCTACTTGCAAAAATAAAATCAACACAGATTTTGTTTAGTTTGTGGGTTTATAGTACAATACAGTATAAAGGGAAAAAAATACCTTACTTTTCACAGCAGCTCCCCAATGAATCCTGTGAAGCTTCTGTAACAGACAAGTAAGAATGTAAGTCAAGCTTTTAAAAAATTAGAAGTTTAAAGTTAAGTTCATAGTACTAGGATTGTCAAAGGTGTCTAAATAACTGACACAGTGCCAGTGGCTTTTGAGAGGATTTCTTTTCTTAACCAGCTGTGGTTTCTGATGCCTCCTTGCCAAGCCCAAAATTCCTGCTGAGAAACAAGTCCTCTCCAGCACATTTCTAAGACATCTACTCCATCTAACTGCTGGGCTTGGGTGCACACATGGGACAAGATTTGTTTCTTGGTGGTAAGCTCAGGTTCCACAGGGAGGCGATACAAGCCTGGACTCAGGGCTCTTGACAATCCTAGCCCTACATGCTTATTTGGGCTCCTAAATTAGTATCCTTTATTCAGAAAGGCTGAAAACTGAGCAGCTTCCTCCAAAGCTGATGAGACAGGCTGGCATTTTCAAAAGCATCTCAAGTGTGTTAGGTACTCAAATATGCTGGAAAACCTGTCTTGCCATTTCCATATTTTACAACTCTGTCCTGATGTGGATTTCATCACCCTGACCTGGAAGGAGAGGGCTATGTGGGAAGAAAAAGAGCAAGCCAGTGGGAGAAGTTCACCTGCAGAGACATGAAAGATGTGGAGGAAGGTCCAGCAGCCCCATGCATTTTTTCTCAGAGCATGTGTCTGAGTCCAGTGCTTTCCTTGCAACCAGCTCCTTACAATTGACCTTCTACTCTTGGCGGAGTCCTTTTGAGACATCTTTAGCAAAACAGGTGTGTAGTAACATTGGGCTGGAGCCACAGAAATAACAGCTTCACATTTTAATAGCTTGGCATTGTTTCTTAATGTCCTGTGTTATATTACTATCAGTTTATGAATCAAGAGCCACCGCATTACCCAGTTCCTAGTTTTCTAACAGTCTTGCTCCTGAATGAAATTAAGATATGCACACAGCGACTCAATGTAGCTATGCAGAAAATCTCTCAAAAACCAGCTGTCATGCAGTATCCATAAATGATTAGGTCATAGCTGCCACACTTACAACTATTACAATTACAGCCACTATATATCACTAACTGTAAAGGTGTAGGCCACTCCAAAGTTATTTTGGAAACTTTATTTTATGTTTTCTTGTAGATTGTAATAAACATCTTACTCCACTGAGACACCCTCCAAATACCACTTGTGACATGCTTCGTGATCATGACATATGACAAATGCTGTGCTAGTTTACAACAGACACAGAACTCCTTTGCCATGTAGTTTTTGTGGTTTATACCATGTTTGTAGCTTTCTCCTGTCATCTGTCTGCCTGTTCTGTCTCCCTCTTCTCTCCTAGCCGACAGGGCAAGAAGATATGTAATACCACACACACACTCCTCTTCTTCCTTTCTCCTGCTCCTCAGGGTCACAATTTTAGAAAGATTATTGGAAGCCGGTTCATTTTCTTAGGCTGTTTGTGCTCCCCTCCCAAAGAGATTAATCCAAGAGGCTGTATTTGGTCCTGTTCCTTCTTGAAATGGCCCTATTCTTCCCCGCCACATTTTCTTTTCACTGTTCCCATCCTGTTCTTGCCTTAACCCCTTCTCCTCTCTCACATGCACCTTCAAAGCTCCCAGTCATAGTACCAAATCATGTAGATACTACATTGTTCTAAACAAGGGGTCTTAAAGATATGGCCTGTGGGCCAGATCTGTCCTGCAGAGCTATTTCACATGGCCCATGTAGCTCCTGAAGGGGCTGGGAATTCAGGGGTGTGATGAGTAGCAGCAGGGCTAAACACTGAAATCCTCTGTATGGAGGTCAGTAACAGGAGTACTGAGTAACAGGTGTATTAACTGCTGCACCATTACCACCACTCACCCTGCTGCCAGTGCTGGGTCTAGATCCAGCCCATAGGCAGTTGGGAATGGGTTGTTTGACATCCATGTCTGACACTCTTACGTGCCCTGCATGAATTAGATTCATTATTCCCATTCACCTTCATCATTCACCACTTTCTCTGACTGTCTAAGAGGTCCCCAACCTAAATGGGGCCACAGAGATCTACCAAATAGAATTATGCATGAATTTATTTGTGGTTTCCTGGGCATTAAAAAGAAAAAAAAAGAGAAAAAAAAATTCTTGGTCAACCCCAAACTAACCTTTTTTTAAAAAAATGCCCAAATAATTTTTTTTTAAATGGGGCCAAAAAATGTCTTGTTTAACTCAAAATGAAGCATTGTGCTCTGAAACAGTCAAGGTCAAGTGTTCCAGCTTTGGGGGAAATTCCCCTCCTTTTTTCTAAATGTGAACAATTTGGTGAAACTGATGCACGTTGCTGAAGTGTTTTCATGTCACTGAATCTAAATTTTTCATAAAAAAAAATAAAAGTTTCAGCTGCAAAATTTCATCTGGCTCTTCCTGACAAAGGGAGAGATGTATGTTCTGAAGAGTACAGAAGGCCCTAGAGGATGTCCAGACCAAGATTTCAGATAATCCCTGCTCCTGCTCTCCCTTCCCCCTCAAATCAAAATAATACCTGAAGACTGGGCTTGTCTACACATGTATTTATGCACACCTAAACTTAATGCACCTTTGCTTAAGGCACATTAAGGCAATTTAGGTACACGTCTACACATAGACATTCTAATGTCTATTAAGGCACAATACATGTAGGTGCAAATAGCTAAGTCACATTAGCACATGTGCATACATGCTAATGCGCATTAACACAGCATGTGTCCATTGTGTAAAGACATGCTTTATGCATGTATCAAATTTAAGCTGACATCGCCTTACATTGCCATTTTTAAGGTGCATTAAGGGTGCACACATATAGCTACGCAGCCCTAATACACCTTAAAAAAGGCAGTTCTAGGCTAAGCCCACATAAAAGAGGTATGTGTAGATGCACCTCCTGAGCAAGAAAATAAATGAGCAGCAGAAAAATTGCAGAAACCAGTAAAGAGTAGCTGGAGATAGGGAAATGAAAATCAGTAAATCTGGTTTGGACCTTTGTGGATTTAAAGAAGCATGTCATGGATTTTGTCACAGACCACTCCCTGGCTAATTGGCTTCATATTTTACTCTTGGTTTTGCTGTCATTTATGAACTCCTCTACATCTACCTGTATTCACATGGTGATAATGATGTAACTTGCAAAACTACAGGGATGACTGAAATCTTTTCCCTAAGAGAAATACTAGGCACCTGGCATTTTCTTTTTCAAACAGGCTGTTAAGATTGCACACACAGATTTTGTGTGTTCTTCCATTTCTATGCACAAATTCATTCTTTTGTCCAAATGGAAACTGAAGCTGAGATTCACTAAAACTGAGATTCTCAAAACAGGAACCTAAAGCTAGGCTCATCTCCCATGTATCCATGCAAAAGGCAATGGATTCTCAAATCAAATGAGCATCCAGGGGCCATGTTCAGGTGAGCAGGGGTGTGCCATAAACCATATGCATGGAATGTTAAAAATTTGCTACCTGGATTTCCCAGTAGCCAAGAAAAGCGCCGGGGAAAAAGGTGGCTCAGAGCATGGTAAAATAGCGTGCGCTAGAACAAACAGAAGCTTGGTCCTCCAGTGAGATGCTCTGGTTGCCAGCCAGAACATCTCTATGCCATTTATGTCTCAGCTGGAGCTGGGCAATGGCAGTTTGCCCACAGCAGGACAATCTGTCCTCCAACAATGTGATGAGGCACAATGTAGTGGCACCCATTTTGTGTTGCTTCTATTTGTGTCACTACAAGCACAAACTCCTGCTCATCTCCATACAACCAGGGTCTCTCATTGGAAATTCTGTTAGAATAATAATAACTGCTGAGTGCTGAGGCCTTGTGAAAATGTTGCCAATTGACAAAGATGTCTAACCAGGAGCTGGGGGATTTAGAAAATCTGGTGCCAGTTTTGGGGACTAAGTGCTGGACAATCATAGGAACCCAACCTGAGTCATCCATTTTTAGAAATCCTGGTCTGAGTAAATGAATTAAATATGTTCATGCGGGTTCATAAGCTATACAATCAACTGTGCTTGTCAAATGTTCTTACTAAGCCCATAAAGTGAGGACACCTATACATATCTTTTGATGCCTGAAGAAAAATAGTTTTCAAAAGCAGTAGGCACCTATCTGTAGATCCTCCATTCTGATCATAAGAATATCACCAGCATATAAACACGTGATAATGAATAAGTAAAAAACTAAAAGGTCAAAAGGCCACTCAAGCATAGCTGACCTATGAGGCTACCGTAGGTAAGTTTCTGTGTCCAGCAACATGCAAGTGAACAATATGAATTTATCCAGCTGCCTTTGACGCAGCCACCTGATGGGCCCAGTGTCTATTTACAGGAGGGTCCACTGAAGGCAACCTTCAGTAGAAGTCCAGAGAAAGACTCAAACACACACCTCTGGATCTATAGCAAGACACGATATTCACCCTGCCTTCTCTCTTCAAGGAACTCCAAAATACTTCAGCACACACTAGCAAGAAAAACAAAAAATCCATTAAGTGGCATAGGCACTGACAGGCAATTAAAAAGGAGAACAATACCGCATGAGATTGAACCCTGACAGAGAAAGCCTTATGTATCCTCCATTTTTCATTATGGGAACCAGGGCAACAGGCATTAAGCCATAGGATGGATCATTCTGGATCACAGTTGAATACTAGCTGTTTCCTGTTAGCATTAATCTAGAATAACTCTTTATGATGTTCTGACCCATATCTTTAGTATTATTATTTTTTTTTCATTCCTCTTTTCCATCTTCTTTCTTCCTCCTTTCTTCTGCCTTTCATTTTTTCTTTCTTTCTGATTCTTCTTTTTCTTTCTTCCTTCTCATTCTTCTAATTAATTAGCTGCAGTAGAAGAAGTGCAAGTGGTATCAGTGATATTAGAGGTACTAATAGTTCTCTCTCAACTCATTTACTTAGGGCCATATGTCATTTACTTAGGAAAGTGTTATTTCAAAAACTCATGCCAAGACTGCTGCTTGCAGCAAAATGAGTTGAAGGCAGTATATGGACAACCACACTGTTCATTAACCCACCAAATAGACCTGCTTTACTGCTCCCTCACCTATTTCATTATCAGCATATAGACTTGTACAAAGAAGAATTAACAATGCTGTTCTAGAAAAGAAAGAAAAATGCATTTTTGCAGACAGGAAAAGAAATGAATATTCAGTCTACAGAGCAGTGACATCTACAGAAGTTTTCAGAGTACTTGGAAGAGAAAGTCTCATAAAGGTACTCAGTATTTTTTGTTTATCATTTTCTTTAGAGACAGCTTTGTATACATTCCTATGGTAGTTACTCATCTGAAATAAAGACAAATAAAAAAAAATTAAACAGAAATAGCCAGAGTTTAAATTGTATCTGCCCCCAGGAAACCTTCCTCAGATGGCAAGAAAAGAAAAAAAAATGTAGCTCATCTGCAGATATCAAAGAAAACTGATTAGCAGATTGAGAGATGGAACTTCACAATTATGAATATCAATCTTAGGGGAAAAAAAGTGTTGGAATTAACACCCTGACTTACATGAAATTGTGTATATTATACAGTATGTTACATGTTTATGTGCTTACCAGGGAATTGACCCCATCTGTTGGTTCTTCAGTTCTCCTAATGATATTGTCTGCTGCCCTGTTTTACAGCTCTTCTTTTAGCCTTTTTCTAAAGGCATCTTGGACTTCTCATGTGGTATAAATCACTGATTCTTTATTATAACCATATTTTATGTTGTTAGGAAGCACCAGTTTCCTGTGAATACATCTTCATATGATGTTATTAGTGCCTTCAAACTGGGTTCAGTGCCATCTTTTAATCTATGGTATACACCAGGAGTGGAGAATGATTTTGGGCAGAAGGCTGCTTACCGAGTTTTGGCAAGCTGTTGAGGGCTGCATAGGTAGCCCTGCCCCTTGACAGGTGCCCCACCCCCTGGTTGTCATCTTGTGACTGGAAGTCCCACCCCCTAATCCCTGACCTTTGCCATCCAAAGTCCCACCCCTTGTTCCTGGAAGTACTCCTTTTAGTAAGGGGTTTTGCCATCTCAGAACCAGAAAAATACCAAATTATATTATAAAAAGCAAACATCTACAGCATTCATTAATTTGATTTAAAAAAATATTTTGTCCTGATTTACATGTGTTTGTGTAGTGTACATGAAAGTGATTGCACAATAACTTAAAATGAAGTCTTACTCTTATATATCATGGGGGGGGTGCATACAGGTTTGGTGGGGGGGCTGTGGAGTGTGGGAGGAGGGTGGCTCCAGAGGGTGTGAGGGGGTGTAGAGGTCTGCTTGTATAGCAGTGTGAGGGGGGTGTGGGTTCATGTGTATTCTGGGGGGGTGCATGTGGGACTCACCCTATGAACACACACATATACATTGCCCCTGCCTGCACACACACACACACACACACACACAAACACACACATACATATACCAGCATGGCCCCATGCTCCCCGGTCCAGCAATGCAGCTGGAAGCCACAAAGTGCCAGAGGAGCAGGATGGGGGCAGGAAGAGAGTGAAATGGCTGGGGTGGGGCGACGCTAGGCTGCTCAGTTCTCCTGAGGGCTCCCCCTGGATCCTACTGCTCTTGACGCCTGTCAGCTTTAACAGGCAGCCAGGAGCAAACAAATATTAATTTAATAATTTTTTTAGGGGCCCTGTGGGCCAGATAGAATGGTCTGGCAGGCCAGATGTGGCCTGCAGGCTGTATTTTGCCTGCCACTAGTACACACCCTCTTAATGAGACCAAATACCTCACGTGTGTATAAGCTCCAAACAGGTTGCTTTTTTTTGTGTACTACCACTAACTCTTGTTCTGTTGTTTTACCTTTATAGCTCAGTGTAAGGGTGCAATCTCTTAACACTGGAATGGTTTTTGTATTATAGTCTTTCATACATACTCTGATTTCTGAGGCCCTTTGTACCTCTTTATTTCAGTTTCTGTGGGTATACTTACTTGTTCCCTGGTATCTATCTTATTCTTGGAGGTAGCACAACTACCACATGTCTTCATTTTAATTAGTCAATCTTTTTGTACTTTTGAGTTCTTCTTGAATCCTGCTTAGGAACAGCTCTCATTCTCACCTGAATCTGTACTTATTGTATATATGTTCCTAGTTTGTCTGCATTTTTTAGCACAATGGTTCAATTTATTACAGCTTCTATTTTCAGTATTCATGCTGATCACCACAATGCTTACATTGCTTATTGCTTCCCATGTGACTGCACTGCCCCAGGCTAATCTTGGTGGACTTTTTCTGGTTTAGTGATGGCACTGACAGTCATTCAGTGTATGCCTGTCTCTAGGCTTTATATATATGTTTCTGCTTGTTCTGAAGTTTGGCATATACATATTGACATTTTTTCTGTCAGGTTCCTCTCTCTCTGTAATCACTCACAGACTTGTTTATGATAACATCCCAAGACTACCTGGTCTTTAATGAGAAAGTCTGTGGGTGCATCTACACATGCTCTTTAGTGCACATTAGACTAATTTAATATGCAATAAAGCATCACTGTCCAAAAATGAGCTTCAATTAGTGTGCAATAAATTAATTTATTCCAGCATAGGACAGTCCCATCAGACACAGGTGCTATCCTACACTGCAGTAAATTACTGCACTTAAATGCATGTGTAGATGGTGATGTTGGGATTAGTTTACTCTGGCTCAAATTGAGCCAGAGTAAATTTAGTCACATTAATTGTATGTGTACTCCATGCAGTGAGTATTCCATATCCACATAGCTGGCTTGTTAGTTTTAAGTCTGTAACAAACTCTTCCACTGTTTTCTTTATGTTCTCATCCTGAACTTATATTTCTCATAACTATTTCTTTTCAAGCAACATAATGATCTTCAAACATTCCCATTACTTCTGCAAGGTTTTCTTCTTTCCCTCTTTCCTCCTCTGTATAGTAATCTTTACAAACATTTAGTGTTTTATTGCCTCCAACTGTCAAGAGAAGAGCCAACTTTTCTTCCTCTAATTTATCTGTGCATGGCTTTCATATACAGCTCAAGTGACTTGTGTCACAGGCTCTATAACAACTGTTTCTGTGTTCTCTCTTTTACTGGGTCCTCCAGCATGCTACACCTTCTAATTTGGGTACCATGTAGTATCTTTAGGCTTGTAATGTGGAAACAACCCTTTATTATTTCCAATTATTTACACTACAGACATAACAGTTTGCTGATGCCTTTGTGGCTGGCCTGTTCCTGTTCTGTCACCCAGAAGTTTTTGCTGACTTCACCCATTGTTTCATGAAATAAAACACTTCTGGGATACTCTGCATGTCCAGGAGGACTTAGTCTATATCACAAAGGTCACCTAAGCTTTTCATATACAGCAAGGGTGCTCAGCCCCCAAAACCATGGCATCTAGCCCACAGGGCTCCCCATGGGTCAGGATATTTGGTGGCGGGAAGAGTGCGCAGTGGCAGTTAATAGTATCACCCTCCATTGCTGCCAAATTCCCAAACCTAGGGCAGCCAGATGAGAGCCAGGCTATGCTCCCTTTTCCCCTGTATGGCTAGATCAGGGCTGGGCCATGGCTCCTTTCCCCAGTGTGGCTAGGCCATTCCCACCCCACAGGGTGAGGATGGGGCCAAACCAACCCCCCTTTCCCTACGCAGCTGGGTTAGGGCTAGGCTGCCTTCCCTCCTGCATCCTTCCATATGGCTGGATGGCACACCACTACACCTGTCCTGGGTAGATCCAGACCACAATTTGGATTTGGCCCATGGACAGATGGGCACTGCCCATTTGGTCTTCTGGGCAAAAAGACTGAGCACCAATAGTATACAGTATTTTAAATGTTAATGACAAACATATATGTTGAGGGTCAGGGTGTCGTAAGAATCTGATAATGGATGCAAAGCTTTTAATTTTTCTAAGCTGCTCACTTTAAGTTGGACAAGACTGGGAGCAACCAAAAATGTAGAAGTTCAGTTCCCTACCTAGAAGGAGGATGACTGGTGATATAATCATTTGTCCACTGGTAAATGTACCAAGACAAACCAGCACAAATAATTATTAGAATTGCTGTTGGCATTCTTTGCAAAAAACCAAACTCTCCTCGGAGATGATACCTGCAAGCTAGTAATGAGGGACAATGGAGCTTATTTTGAAAAAAAAAACCCTATATGCCTTGGCCAGACGGAATTTTTTATCAGCAAATCCCTGCTCCTCATTGTTATATAGAACATGTTGGTACATTATTGTGTATGCAGTGGGCTTACAGACAGTGGCAGTTGATGTACGTGTACCTGTGATGTGGCCTGTGATTGGTGCTTGGGAATACCTTCTATGTACTTATATGTACCTTTTCACCATGGATTCAAACTGACAAGCATCAGTATGGTACTTCATAGCAAAATTCTCACAAAGGGCCTGTTAGATTTATCTCTGCAGCTTTTGCATGCCCTGTGACTTGTTTACACCTTCATATGCAAGTCATCAAAACACATTCTGCTTAACAACTTCCTCTGCCTCTTTTTCTTGCATTAAAAACAGATTTGCTAATATTTACATATGTGAGTAACACAGATTACTCCGCTTAGTCAGTGGGGCTACCTCATTTTTAGCCCATATAGGGCCCAGCCATTTGCCTCTAGCCACACTGATTGTGAGTTCTAGAAAAACTATTAAGTGCTTAATGTTCATAAGACATTTCAAAGATGTAAAAAGCTCTGCCTCATTTTTTCTGTCATTGTTATGGTGGTACTTTTGTATGCTGAGCTTGACACCGTTAGAGGCCATTTTACTATCTCTGTATAGCTCTAATGACAGCTTGTGTGTGCTCTTATCTCCTACTTTCCATGTTAATAAAATAAACAAGCAAACAAAAAGTTTTTCTAGGCAGCAGTGTCCTCAATTATCAAATATTTCACTGTGCCATACAGAGAACAGCTCTGTTTGCCGATCACCCTAATTGTTTCTTGGTAATTTGGCAGATTCCTAATTCAGAAAAAAGGAAAAAATCTTCTAGATTTATAACAGGAACTTGCAAAGCCATATTTCTTAACAACAAAAATGACTCACATTTATTCATTGCTTATTCCTTATGGTGGGTTGTTACTGGAATTCAGTCCCAGATGGCAGGTTAAGCTGCAGAGAAGTGTTCTATATTTACTGTGCTGATGAGACATGCAAAAGTGAAATAGTTTATTAGGAAGGCAGGCGATGCTGTAGACCTGCACATCGCAAGTACCACTTTCAACCCTTTCCTTTGCAGACAGTGCTGCCATGTGTCAGGGTAAAAATGATGCAGATGGAAAGCCAAAGGAGAATAGCTTATTCCATTTTTTAAGTAATAAAAAGGAAAAAGTTGACAGAGAGAAGAAAACAAAACCACTAGGAAATGGTCTTTTAAAATAGATTATCTGACTTGCAGCATTTTCTTGGCCATACTATCAGAGCCAGACAGCCCATTTGGGCCCTCATCCAGCAAATCAATTAAGCATGTGCTTAAACTAAAGCACATCTTTTTTGTTGGATGAGAGCTTTGGTCTTCCTGAGACATGAAATTCACGAGTCTTACAGGATGAGATTTTTCAAAAAATCTGACACAGTTAAGTGCCCAAGTCCCATTGAAAATCAATGGGAATTGAGTGCCAAATTCCCCTAGGCATTTTTTTTAGCATACCAGCCTCACTGTTATGTGAAATGCTGTTGAATTTAGGGAGCACCAAGCCATATATAAAATCCTTTCAGGTGCATAAGGCATTTACCTACGAAGTCCAGAATTGCTGTCCAGGATGACAGAGCTCCACTCAGATGGGCTGTAGCATGACTGAAGTTATTCTACAAGGCACCAAAAGCCATGTTTATCTCATAATGAGAGATGATGCCTGACTGTAGGTAACCTCCTACACAAAGTCTATAAACCCACCTACTCACAGGGCCTGCTCCACAGGGAACACAACAGATGGCCATGGCAGTAGCAGTGGCCAGCAACTCAAACATACGAGTACAGAAGCTCAAACCCACGGCCTAGCAGTGTGTTATAACTACAGCTCACAGCTCCTTTGGACCAAGCCTGCAACTCTCCTGCTAGGTGCTGATCTCCCTGCCAGTCCAGTGAGGCTAACTGTGCCATCAAAAAGAGAAACGTTAATTACTCTAGAAGCACATTATCACTTCTTATTATCTACTCCCACAGGACTCTAATGTCATGAATTTTCCCCTTACTCTGAATCTGTGCACAGGAAACCATAGAGGGAAGAGGATATTTACACAGACCTGGAACCTTTAGAAGAACAAGAATTTGCAGCCAAAATTCAAAACAATCTAGGAAATTATTATAGGCCTGATTCTGCCATAGGTTGCAATGGATAAATCAAGAACATCTCCCTTGTCTTCAATAGAGCCATCTCAGATTTAAATGAGGAAGATGATGGTCCTAAATCACATACATATATTAACCATGCTGAAGTGATGAATTTGTTCTTGATTATGGTTTTCTTTGCAATTTCCTAACTGAAAAGTCTTCTCTTATCTGTATTCTTGCAGAAATAAGACTCCTTATGCTACATGTCATTGTGTTATTAAGCTAAATAGTTGTTATGCTCCACTACATTTTGGTGGTGCAGAAGTGATTTCTATTAGTGTGTACTATGTGGTACTTCACTGGGAACTTTCAGGATGAAAGATAGTACACTGAAGCTATTACTACTCTCTCCAGAAAAATACTGGCCAGAGAGCTCAGAAAGGTGGTATTATTTTTCTCATGCAGAAACAAAGAGCCACTGAAGGAAGTGAAAATTACTGTGCTAATTTCTGGGTAATGTAATCATGAAATGTCTTGCAAGATGCAGACATGTTTGTACTTGCATTTACTAAGTTCACTGAAATGGGATGAAATTAAAAGGACTAGATCCAGTCATATTTCTCAAGTGGACTCCTAAATTTTTCTAATGACTCAACAGGCCTGGAATACCTAGAATTGTTTCAATTCCCAAACATGTAGATATATTAAGGAAGGTTTCCCAGGTATATTTTGGTTTCCAGAAAAAATCTGGAAGATGGAAGAAGGGAATGCATTAGATAAAAGTGTGCTTCCCAAGATTCTACTTCAAGTCACTTATATTAGCATCCTGCATTTAGAGCTTTTCTTCCCCATAGGACCAACATCTTCAAGCGCAGGCAACAGCTCAGGAGTCAATACAATGTTAACCTTGCTCTTGCTTTTTCCCTGCAAGAGAATTTATATGTCATCACACCATAATTACAAAGGCGACTCTTTCCATGTTTATATTTTGACCATGTTTATGACAAAATTAAACATAATTTAAAAGACCAATAGGCTGAGGCTCTTGGGATTCAGGCCATTTTGCAAAGCAGTAACTGGATCAGGTCTTAATCTCAAATGTTTTCAGTTAATTTGTACACTAGCCCTCATGAACTCCATTAACCAAATGGAAAGTGGGATGTCCCTGTATTTTTCCAGTCCTTTGATCACTTGAGACATAGCTAGTTATTGAAATGATAAATCTTTTTTTAAAAAGTAGTTTCAATAAAACATGAAATGCTAACATAGCCTGGATTTAATTAATATTTTAACATGGAATAAGTATTAAACAAGAAGAAAACTATTTGCTTATGGAATTAGCTTTCAGTACTGCAAGACAGATGAAATCACCACAAATGAATATGCAGAAACAACAGGTTAATTTTGGAGAAGTTTATAAGTGACTTAGGAGTCAAATTCTTTTTTTCCTAAGTGACTTTTGCACTTAGGAGGCTGAATTCCCTTGATTGTCAAGGCTTCTAACTGCCTAAGTTACTTGTGAAACAGTACTTATGCTTCCAAGTCACTCAAATGGCTTTAAAATATTAACCAAAGGCATAGAATCTATATTTGACAAAGATCACACATTGAGAGAGAGATTCCCAGGCCCTCTACTCCTGGCTTTTAAACAACCCCCTAATATTACTCAAATCATCATCAGAAGCAAAATCCTCACTGATCAGCAGATGTTAAGTGAGGCACAGCCTTGCCTTGGTGAGAAATTCTTAACCTGTCAACACATCTTCACTGCTACTACATGACCACTTCCCATAACAAAACCATTGGAATACATGGATCCTGCGCATGCCTTTTCCAAAATGTGATATATCTGATCCAATGTACCAAATGCCCTTGTGGCTTTTCACAATGGTGAAACTAAACAGCAACTACACACCAGAAGGAACACTCACAGAAAAAATATAAAGGACATGCACACTATTAGGTGCACATTTCTCATGTTACAACCACTCCCTCTCTGACCTCACTATCCTCCTGTTGGAGGGAAATCTACCTAACTCCCTTAAAAAGTCAACTTGGGATAAAAAAAAATCATGTTTCCCTATACAGACATTGCTGCTTCCTTGATTCAGTACCAGGGTTTCAAAACACAGGTACGTGGCTCTGTCTGCCAGGCACGACACTAGATGACACCTGATAAAAACTGTTCTTCTCCAACTGAATTGCACTGTTTAGATCACAGTGATGGACATTTACAATATTTAAGAAATGGTGTTGGTATTTTAGCCAAAATGGAAACCTAAGAAGCATGTTTTTTTTTATATATATATTGACTGAAAAACTAAAGGAAATTTCACACACAGGATCAATTTTTGTATGAGGGAAAGCCTAGAAGCATTGTTTAATTCCAGCCTCAGTCTCAAATCATCAGTACGCAATGCATTCATTTTTGTAGGCATAAACTGACATGTTGGGTGTTTTCACCAAAAACAAGAGACATTACCACACGCCTTGCCTGTCTTCAGCAAACAGTTTGCTAGTGACATCATTGGGTGACATTACAGCAAGAGTAAATTGTAGCTGTATATACATTCTGGATCAGGGGTGAATTCATTATATTTGCAGAGAAACTGCACCTTCCTGAGGGTGCCACATATTTTGCCTTTGAACATGGTTCTTAATTAACGTTAAGAAAGTTAAAAAAATGAGAAGTGAAATCACAAAGGATGGGATTTACCCAGTGCTTAACCTGATACGCTATCAGTGTAGCCAAGGAGAACCTCACCATACAGCTGCTTCTTGTAAATATGTTTATCCTTTCATCATATTTTATTGTTTTCAAATAAGTATAATGAAATATATGTTAACGCAGACATAAATAGTAAATGATGAAAAATGTATAGCTCATCTGCTAATCCAAGTCATTTGACAAATCCTTTCACATGTGCTGAACTTTACACACATGAGCTGACCCACTGACTTAGAAGTCAAGCATGTGTGTGCTTTCAGGAAGAATGTCTTAGAGTACTATATCAAAGAGTATTATGGTATCCATTTGAACAAAATGAAAAACAACATCAAGAAGCTTTACAAAATAGTTGAATGCACTCTCTGTTTCTCCTTCTCTGCCTGTCTGATTATATAACACAACATCCTCAAGCTTGAGGACAAAGAGGTAGTTTCTTATACCATGGTAGATGTCATCTAATTGCCTAAGGTGCCAAATTTATATATGCCAGTTTCTACCACCAGGTATTTTAAAAGATGCCTCAGGATTGCTACTGCATAGCTGATAAGCTGTTCAGAACACTGTCTCAAGCCAAAGTCCAAAATGGAAGGACACAGGGTTTGTCTACATTATAGAGGTCACGCTACTGTAGCTATGACAGCATAGCTATGTTCATTGAGCCTCCAAGTAGAGAAGGGCTTTTTCTGCTGGCATAATTACAAGTACCTCCCTGAACAACACAAGCTAAGTGGACAAGGTTTCACTCTTCAAGCTGAAGCACCTATGCCAGCAGACTTTGGACTGTAGACCACCCTGGGAACTGAACAGGTTTACAACCCCACTGGATATTTACAATAAGGAACCCAAAATGATTGGTTTCTGGAGTGCCAGGGATGGGAAGTTACCCAGAAAACATAAAGGCCCTAAAGCCAGCTGACAGTATCTGTTCCCATCTCTTATCCAGAAATGTTGAAGCAAGGTTTTTAAAACTAGATGTAGGAAATTGCCAGCAGGGCCCAATCCGGTAAATGTGCTCTGAGCACAAGGCAGGACTTTCTCTGGGTGACATCTTATCCTGGATCAACTGCATAATTGGGACAGGGTTAGACAAAATAAGGTTGTGGAATTTCCATCCTTGGAGGTTTTGAGACCCGGCCAGACATAGCCTTGGCTCAGATAATATAGTTGGGAATGGGCCTGCTTTGAGCAGGGTGTTGGACTAGATCAGAGATTCCCAACCACTGTGTTGGCTGCTGGGTCATGGCTTCTGCCATCGGCAGTCATGTGCAAGGTTCAAGCTGGGAAGCTGGGAAGCCCCAGGAGGCAGGCAGCTGGCTCTGTGTGGCCTGTTCTGCTCCCACCGTGATGGTCATGCCCGGTGAGGTGTTGCCCATGCAAAAGGTACTGGGACCTGCACTGGGCCGGGCATGATCCACAGTCCTGCCCATGGCTGGGAGAAGGAGGATGTGGGTGGGAAAATGCCCAGGGCAGAGGACAGGGGAGGTGGCACTGCTGCTTGCTTCTAGGAAAGACAGCAGAGCCCCTTCTTCCTGGGTAGCCCCCAGCTGGGTCCCCTGGGCCACCTCCTATGTAGCCTCCTCCCATGTAGGGTCCCCTGGTGCCTGTGGCTATGGTGCGCCAACCTGATTCAATCCTCACAACCCCTCCCCCCCCCCCCAAAAAAATTAAAATTAAATATGTAAATTAAATTTAAATGTGTAAATTAGATAGCTTGCCAGTCTGCAGTATAAAAAGGTTGGGAACCACTGGACTAGATGACCTCCTGAGGTCCCCTCCAACCCTCATTTTCTATCATTCTATGATTCTAAGCTTTCAAATGTAAGACATTCTTCTTCGGGAGAAAAGCCAGCACAGCAACAGTAAAAACCAGTGGGAAGACGGCAGAGAGAAATTCTCAGGAGTAGAAGACAAACAATTTGCAAAGGAAAAGAGGCTAAAAACTGGGAGATCAAGGCCTATCAAAAGGGAGGAGGGTCATTCTCACCTTTCCTGTGTAGGAAGAATTCAAATATTTGGTAGGATGCAATGCATCATAAAGCCAATATCAGGGTTATGTTACACAGTAATTCTGAGCTGTTCCAGGAGTTTTTAAGACTACACTATGAAATATCATTGAAATATCATTATTATTGGCATAAAACAGCTAAGATAGGGGCTCCATTATGAATAAAGCTATCTAAACACATCTTGAAAAAGCATGCCTGCCTCAGCGAAATCACAGTCTAACTAGATAGAACATAGGAGATGAACAGTGAGCAAAAAGACTCTCTCAAAGTCATACAACAGAGCCTAGAGGGGAGCTGAAGTCTTCTGGTTCCATATCCAGTAAAGAGTATTATATGGTGTTATAGGACATCTAATGAAGGTTCTGTTGGCATTTTTTATCGTGCATAGCTTGAGTGTCCCAGGGGTCAATCCTGGGTCCAATTTTCTTCAACATCTTCATCAATGATCTGGAAGATGGGATAGAGTGCACCCTCAGCAAGTTTGCAGATGACACCAAGCTGAAGGGAGCAGTAGATAACACTGGAGGGTAGGGCTAGGATTCAGAGATACCTCAACAAATTGGAGGATTGGACAAAAATCAATCTCATGAGATTCAATAGGAACAAATGCAGAGTCCTGCACATAGAAAGGAACAATTCCATGCACCAGTACAGGCTGGGGACCAACTGGCTAAGCAGGAGCTCTGCAGAAAACCAGATGCGAGGGTTACAGTGGACAGTAATATGGATATGAGTCAGCAGTGTACCCTTGTTGCCAAGAAGGCCAACAGCATTAGTAGGAGCTTTGCCAGCAGATCAAGGGAAGTAATGATTCCCTTCTATTCTGCATCAGTAAGGCCACAATGGGAGTACTGTATCCAGTTTTGGGCCCCCCACTACAGAAATGATGTGGACAAGTTGGAAACTGTCTAATGGAGAGCAACAAAATGGTTTGGGGGTTGAGGCAGATGACTTGGGAGGAGAGGCTGAGGGAACTGGGTTTATTTAGTCTGCAGATCTGATAGTACCCTTTAACTACCTGAAGGGAGGTTCCAAAGAGGATGGAGCTAAACTGTTTTCAGTGATGACAGATGGCAGAACAATGAACAATGAGCTGAAGTTGCAGCAAGGAAAGTTTAGGATGGGATTCCTAAACTTCCCTTAGGTATTTAGGTAACTGGAATTTGTTGAATTTAGTGGGAAGTAAGTACCAAGGTACCTTTTGGAATGTGGTCCCACACCTTCATCTGCAAGCTGTGGTCCAGATGGTCCATTGGTGTCGAACAGTGTCATTCCACTGACTGCTTTGCATACACAACCTAATAAGTTGGAGATGAGTAAAATGTACTTTTTTTCATTTTGTCCAGCCATAACAAGTGGAAAGAATCTAGGAGAAACACAGAAACAACACTGTTTCCCCTAGTGGACTGGTTGTTCATGCAGTATAAAGGTTACTGCCATTCATTTAAACAAAATGGGCATTTTATGTACCTTAACTGTCAGACAAGATGCAGCTGAACAGTGCTTTTGTTGAACATGATAAAAGGCATAAAAAACTTCAGAATGAGGAAAGCTATTTGGTGCACAACAGCTAACCTCACAAAATAGGTCATTCTCTCTAGGATAGTATCAGCTTGTTTTTAGAATGACCCTAGTATTTTGCCCTCAGAAATCTTGCCATGTAGACAATTCTAAACATTTATTGCTTCTGAGTGAAAAAGTGCTTCCCTGGATTGCTGTGTGCTTTCTCTGCCCATATTACTGCCATGAGTCAAAAAATATATAAGCTAACATGTCTACCTAGGCTGCTGCTGCTGATGTACTTTGCAGAGATTGATTTACTTCATAATTTCTTGTTCATGGACTTGATCAGAGCTGCTTCTGAAGCTGCTCTAGGGAAAGGCACCTTCATTGATCCTTAGCAATGGCATCCTGCAACTGGTACAGTATCACTGTAGGCCCTTCAGTCCTTCCAGTAGCAAATATAACTATCTGTAAATGAGCCAGAACCTCTTACATTGTAGACAGGCAGAAACGAGAGTTCTGGGAGAAGATAAAAGTCCTGTTGAGTTTAAGGGAATGTTGATTCTGGAATCTAATCAAGACAAGTTTCACTGACCACAGCATTAACCATCTCACTGTTTATCCTTGTCATATAAATATCTTCTTAAACATCAAGAAGGTCAATTTCTTCAGCTTTGCATATAATTGTTACAAACTACACCAAATCCTGGGGGGAAGAGGCAGGGGGGTCCTGGAGTTCCATGCAGATTTTCTTGTGTTTGTTGTACAGATATGATGTGTGTGGTCTAGTTGAAAAACCACTGTTATGCTGTGCTCATTTATGTTGCATTTTTTCTCTTTTTGGATTATGTCACACTTTAGCCAAAGGAAATGAGGAATGCATACTTAAGGAAAAGAGAGTGAAACTCAGGGCTCTGAAGGTACCCAGCTTTGTGACAATAATTATATTTAAATGCTGTATTAGTGACTGTTGAAAGGTAAAGCACTCTGGAAAGGCCAAAGGTAAAGTTGTCCAGGCATTATGGACCCAGTCACCTTATGTGTATATATTAGGGTACACTCTTTAATTATGTGATCTCTGTTGTGCCTTTGTCTCTTTTCACATCAAAAACAACACAAAGAAGCCATACCAACACAGTTCCATTTCCAGTCCTTACTCCTGAATTTTGAAATATTTGTTTCTCAAGGACACAAATGTGAGATTTTTTCCCCCTCTAAAATGAGCAAAACAATTATATTTTCCCTAGTTGTTGTCTTGGAAATGGTCAAATTATTTCAGCTGAAATAAAAATTCAGCCGCAGGCAGACATCCAATCCAAATAGCTAAAATTTGGCAAAGTTAGAGCCAACTGAAAGCAGGAAATAATATAAAATGTTGGAGAATAGTAAGGGCCTTGTTACACAGTAATTCTGGACAGCTTCTGGAGCTCTTAACACCTGGATTGTCTGCAAATTAACGCCTGCAACTGGTTTGAAGCATTTTTTTAATGTAGCTCAAAGTTATACCACTCCAGGAGAAGACTATCTTTGATTCATGCGACCCAGTTTGTTACACTAAGGTATAGCCACTCTAGGCTGCACCTTAGTGTAAACACCCTACCTGCCCCTCTTCCCCCACTGTGCCCCCACCCCCACTCCCCAGATCCCCACTCATCCTCTCCCCACCCCCCTTACTTGTGTCTGGCCCTTGTGGTCTGTAACAGGGGAGAAGGCAGGGAAGTGTGTGTGTGTGTGTGGGGGGGGGTGTTCTTACCTTTCAGTCCTCCAGGTCCCTGCTGACCTGAAATGTCACTGCTCCAAACTCAAGCTAGCACTAGCATTCATCAATACCTGTGCAGCTCACAGGGTAACATGCAACGAGGCCCTAACTATAGGCGATGCTTTCAGCAATGTCTGATGATAAAATGAAGATGATTAGGAAGCAGCTCACTCTGCTATATTTTATGTGCAGTTAGACTCACTTGTAAGCATATTCCTCTGATATACAGTTGCTGGGTTGGAGCCTGGGCATTCCTGAATGTTCTAGCACAGTGAGGGCCAGGCTTCTTGGCAGATATGCCAATAATTAAGGTCCACCCTCTTCCCAAATGTCATTCTGATCCCTTTCCAGTGTTGTTCTCTCCTCCCTGCCTGGGCTGCTGCTCTGCTCTTTCCTCCATGCACTTCCTCCTGCTGTACACTTTGATCCCTGATGATCTGTGTGTCACACAAGGTGGCTGCATGTGCCACCTGTGGCATTTATGCTATGGATTGGCCACCCCTGTTCTAGCAAGTATTTTTTCCAGATCTGTCCTTACCAGAGCGCTTAAGGAGAGAGGGGGCAAAGAGAAATTCTATGACAACTATAAACAGCTCAAGAAAGAATGTGATCTTTTCTTTTTCTTTTTTTGTTTGTTTAAAAAAAAAAAACAGTTGGTAAGGTGAAAGTTAAGTTTTATTTAAACATGCACATTTAATATATTCATAGGGTAACCAAGGAACTCAAGGATCATCTAGTCCAAGTCCTTGCATATATGCAGGATGGGCTATCCCACACAAATGTCTCTTCAAAGAGTCTACTCACAGGGAAACTAGGAGATACTACAATGACATTCTCAACACTCTGGCTCCTGGGGTCCCTGTGAAAAGGGGGTAAAAGCAAGTGATGAAATTATATCCTTCTACCACCACTGCCTTGAAAAATGGAGCCACCCTCAGAGCATGAATAAGTTGCAGTGTGGCTTACAATGTTAGTTCCTCACATTTCAAGTGGATTTTCTTTTTTAAAAAATCCCTTTTCCAAAAAAAATAAAAATAAAAATTGCAAGTGTTTGAGAAAGTGTCCTATAAATCTGAGCAGCAGTTTACAGATACCCACTAGATTCAGTTAAAATTATTATTTCATTAATCCTTTCATAATTGAAGACTTTACTCTCAGGGCCAGGTACTTCACCTAGTTAATTGACATTGAATCTGTTGACGTAAATGAAGCTACCAGATTTACCCCATCTGAAAATCTATAGCCAGGCTCTGACCTCAGTTACAGCACTGTATCCAGCTCAGATATGCCCCAAGTGGTTAGAAATCACAAAAACAGCTGGTCTTTTAACACTGTTTGCAAAACAGGCTGTATGTTCTTTTTTCACCACTAAAATTTAAGTTACCTTTGGCCTCAGGTCTAGTCTCTCAGCTCTGTCCATAATCCTTATATTGATCTCTCTCTTCAACAATGAAAAACATAACTGTTTACATCAAGGTGCCAAATTCATCTGGCTCTGCAGGCCAGACGACTGGTGTCGGACTGGTTCACAAGTCACATGGATGATATAGGGCCCAGCCCCGTGGGCTGGATTGTGTACACACATATCACCCCACTCCCACAACCATGCCAGATCAAGTATATGTAGAACCTACTCCAGGTGGTCCAGGACCCATTGGCAAGACAGCCGGTAGCCTGGGCCCTTGGCTGCTTCCATGGACTTCTTCCCATGTTGCTGCTGGGGCTTCAGTAATGATATCACCTGGGTACTTTGCAGTGAAGCTGGCAAGAGTTGCAGCACTGGAGCCCCAGCAGCACAGTGGGATGGTCAATTGAGGTCCAAAAGTAAGTCTTGCTGTTGGCACAGGATTTATGACCTAGATACTTTATTCTGGGCAGACCCAGGCCCTCAGACTGACCATGGCTTCTTCTATTTAATAATAGGCAAATGTTATTGATACACAGCAATAGCAGAACAGAATAATACATACCAGGCAAACAAAATAACTCCCCCCCCGCCCTCTGATTCTATAGCTACTAGTCCAGTATGCAAGCTTCACCCTGTGATTCTTTCTTGAATGTCAGCAATCAGCAGCCTGGAGGTGGAGGGCTGAGACCTACTCCCACCAGCGGAGTGAGATGGGCTGATGGTGCGCTCTCTGTCTATGGTGGCCTCCAGTTCCCCTCTGAGGGACCTTTTGCTGCTCTGAAAGCTCTGAAATTCCCCCTCTGTGACTCTTCATTTTCAGGCATCATTGATTGATTTCCCAGTGGTCGTTATACTGTCCATGTTCTGTTCTCTTAGCATATTCTTTTATTTCACAAAACCATCACATGCACACATCTTAATTTGGTCATTTACTGGTGTCTTAATTTGGGCATGCCCCAACCTCCTAATCTGGTCCACTGACCAAAACCAGAAATCCCAAGTTTTCAACAGCTGGTCACTGTGACCTGGCACCAATGCAGCAAACGTATCTTCTCATGTTATGGAACACTGTTTGGCAGGGCTGTGTGAAACACCATCATTTCATTTTGAGGTCTGTTTTGCTGTTTTGAAGGGACAGTGTTTCATTTTATTTCAAAGCACTGTCCCGTTTCATTTAGTTGAAACTGTGTTGCTGTTTTGACTCATTTCCATGTTTCGCCCATAGGCTATCATGGGGAACCATTAAAATGCCTAAAACATTGTCATTTGTTGCCTCATTCGGATGCAAACTGTGGGGATGGTAGCCCCTTCTGAAGGTATGAAGTTTGCCATGTTTCAAAGAGATAGGTGCAGAGGTTTCTCAGAAACTGTACCTCAAAGTCTTGAAAGCAAAACTCATGTCACTTGCTGGCAGTGGCACCCTCCTGTCATCTGGCACACAGATGCAGGGACCTGCACCCCCGGGAGAGCTGTGGTGCTGTGTCAGACTCATTCTGGGGTTGCGGGCCCCTTGATCTGCACTGGATGACAGAAGGCTGCTGCCTGGGACCACCACTGGGTGAAGCCCGCACCCAGAACCAGGGCAGACTGATGTTGCCACTGGCCCCAGGCAGCAGCAACAGCCTGCTGTTATTTGGACACAGATCCGGGGCCCCACACCCATGGGAGGTCTGTGGGGCTGTGCCCAACTCCTTCCCAGAGTACAGGCCCCTGGATCTGTGCCAGATGACAGGAGGCTGCTGCTGCCACCTGGGACCGGTGCTAGGCACAGCCCGCGCTCAACACCCAGCTCCACGGAGCTCAGCCCAGTGGTGGGAGGTGGAGCGCAGCCTTGGCTCTCCCTACCTCCCCGCACTGGGCTGCTTCAAAACTCTAAATGTTTAGAAACTTTCAAAATCTTTTAAGTGACTTTTTATTTCGAGGCTGTTTCATTTTGGAGTGCAGCCCAGTGGGCTAAGCTCCACGGAGCCACTCGGAGTACAGCCCAGCAATGGGAGGCAGGGAGAGCTGGGGCTGCACTCTGATCAGTTCTGCCAGCCTTGGCAATCCCCACCTCCAGCTGCTGGGCTGTGCTGCCTGCTGTGCTCCCCTGCCTCCCACCACTGGGCTGCTTCAAAACTCAAAATGTTTCAAAACTTTCAAAATGTTTCGAGTGCCCTCATTTCATTTTGAATCTTTTTGTTTCATTTTGATTTTGCTGTTTCAAGCTTGAAATGTATCGAAACAGCTTCAAAACTAAACACTCAGTGAAATTTCGCACAGCCCTGGTTTGGATGTTTTAAATTTCCCAGGATGTGCATGCTGGCTTGCTTCTGACACAATGGGTCTTGAAGGAAACTTGGTCAGAAACAGGCTTTTAGAAACCAGTTAACCCTTGCCATTCCCCTGGACCATTATTCTAATTCATATCTACTTTACCTACAAACCAATTCCCAAAAGCAAATCTCTAAATATAATTTTTTAGATGTCATTGCTAGACTCTAGCATTTTAAGATGACCCTACCCAGTCACCATAGGTCATACAACCCCTAATTAAAGATTTGGAAAATAATTCCATTAAGAAAGCATTCTTGACTTCAATCCCCAATTTCTTATTCTAGCATTTGAAGGCCCTCTCCTGAAAACATCATTTTTTCTTGCCAAAATCTGTCCTTTTAATACAACTGCACAGAATGCAATCAATTTTTGTTTTTGTATCGTCACAACTAGATAATGTAGAAGCGGTGATTCTATGATAATACAGAATTTTCATTTCAACTGAGAATAAAGTGAAGGAACCACTGAAACCTCAGATGATCCTGTGTTTAAGACATTAAACTTCATAACACATCACATACAAGGAGAATTTTTTTTAATGAAGGAATTAAAAGATGGGTCTTTCAGAGGCAGATTCTGATTAGTTTTGCCTTAGGTACCTTTAAACCCCTCATCATAGTTTCTGAGCATTTCAGAAAAGTGTTTGTCCTCACCTATACTAAAGTGTTTGTCCTCACCTACACTTTGAAGTACTGTTATCTCCTCTCCGTTAGGTTCATAAGTCCAAAAATTCAGGTTTTTACAACACCCTTTCAGCTGATACATCAATGTGGAGGTGCCTACAGTTTGTCAGCAGCTTAGTTTCCATTTTTAAAGTTCCCTAGACACCTAGAGGCCTGCTTCTGGGCAAAAGTGGGAGAAGCTCAGTACTCAGCTTATGCATAAGCCCTGCCAGGATTCACTAACAGTACATGCCTTTCCTTGCATATCTTGTCTACAGACTGATGCAACTGACATACTCTGTATATTATGGAGGGCTCAGATGCTGCACAAAACAGGGTTGGAAGAGAAGAAATCCCTGCTCCCTATCTACCCAACTCTTCATAGTTTCATAGTTTCTAGGCACGGAAAGGACCTGAGCAGATCATCTAGTCCGACCCCCTGCCATGGCAGGAAAGAGTACTGGGGTCAAACAACCCCAGCAAGATGTTCATCCAACCTCCTCTTAAACACCCCCAGGGTAGGAGCCTGCACCACTTCTCTTGGAAGTTGGTTCCAGACCCTAGCCACCCTGACCGTGAAGTAGCGCCTCCTGATATCTAACCTAAACCTACCCTCTGCCAGCTTGTGACTGTTATTCCTGGTCACTCCTGGTGGTGCTCGGGGAAACACGGACTTCCCCAATGCCTGCTGATCCCCCCTGACTAGTTTATAACAGGCCACAAGATCCCTCCTCAGCCTTCTCTTTTGGAGGCTGAACAGGTTCAGGTCCCGCAGCCTCTCCTCATAGGGCCTGCCCTGCTGTCCCCTGATCATACGAGTGGCCCTCCTCTGGACCCTCTCCATGCTGTCCAAGTGTGGCGCCCAGAACTGGATGCAGTACTCCAGCTGCGGCCTGACCAGTGCCGAATAGAGGGGGAGAATCACCTTCTTGGACCTGCTTGAGATGCATCTGTGGATGCATGCCAAGGTGCAGTTGGCCTTCCTTACTGCCTCCCCACACTGCTGGCCCATGTTCATCTTGGAGTCAATGATGACCCCCCAGATCCCTTTCCGCCTCCGTGCTGACAAGAGGGGAGTTCCCCAACCTGTAGGTATGGTGCCCGTTGTTCCTCCTGAGGTGCATCACCTTGCAATTGTCTGTGATGAGGCCCATCCTATTCTCGTCCGCCCACCCTTGTAACCTGTCAAGGTCTGATTGTAGCCTGTTGCATCCTTACGATGTGCCCACGTCTCCCCACATCTTAGTGTCAGCAAATTTGAACAGGGTGCTTTTTACCCCCTCATCCAAATCGCTGATGAAGATATTGAACAGTGCGGGCCCAAGGACCGAGCCCTGTGGGACCCCACTGCCCACATCCTTCCAGGTTGAGAAGGACCCATCCACTACCACCCTCTGGGTGCGGCCTACCAGCCAGTTGGTGACCCATTTGACTGTGTGGGTGTTTACACCACAGTCCCCCAGTTTCTTAATGAGAACAGGGTGAGAGACAGTGTCAAAAGCCTTCTGGAAGTCCAGGAGGATTATATCCACTGCTACCCCTGCGTCTAACGATCTGGTGATCTGATTGTAAAAGGCCACCAGGTTGGTCTGACAGGATCTGCCACTGATGAACCCATGTTGGTTGCCCCTAAGCATGCAGTCCCCTGCTGGCCCCTCCTGGATGTGTGCCAGCATAATTTTCTCAAACAGCTTGCCTAGGATTGAGGTAAGACTAACCTGCCTATAGTTTCCCAGGTCCTCCTTCCTGCCTTTTTTGAAGATGGGGACCACGTTGGCCCTCTTCCAGTCCTCCGGTACCTCACCAGAGCACCACAAGTGCTCGTAAAGTTGTGCCAGGGGACTTGCACTGACCTCAGCCAGTTCCTTTAGAACTCTAGGGTGGAGATCATCCGGGCCGGCTGACTTGAATACGTCCAACCCCTCCAGAAGCTCCCTAACTAAATCCTCGCTAACCCATGGCGCAGGTGTGCCTCCCCCGGGGCCCGAGGGGGGCCCAGCAGGGAGGTGGCTATTCTGGTCCCTACTTAGGAAGACGGAGGCAAAGAAATCATTAAACATGTTAGCTTTGCCGTCTGCCAAGTTTCCCATGGCGTCCTGGAAGGGCCCCACATTACCCGGGAACTTCTTTTTACCCCCTATGTATTTAAAAAAGGACTTCTTATTGTCCTTTATCTGGGAAGCTAGCCCCAGTTCCATCTCTGCCTTGGCCTTCCTAACTATCCCCCTACATCCCCGAGCAACTACAGAATAGTCCTCCCCGGTGATGACCCCTTCCTTCCATTGGGTGTAAGCCTCCTTTTTAGCAAGGAGACATTCCCGGATGCTTTTGGTGAGCCACAGAGGCTTGTGTGCTCTCCTGCTCCCTTTGATCCTCATTGGGATTCCCTTCCTTTGGGCTTGGAGGATCGTCTCCTTAAGAAGCAACCACTCTCCTTGGACACCTGGCTCCCCTCCCGTCCGGGACCTCAGCGCTTCTCCAACTATCCTCCTTAGCTCGTTGAAGTCTGCCCTCCTAAAATCTAGGGCTGCTGCCTTACTGCATGCCTTTGCCACCTTGCGCTGGATGGTGAATTCCAGCAGGCGATGATTGCTGTCGCCCTGGTGGTCGAGCACCCGCAGCCCCCTCACCAGGTCATCACCCGTGGCCAGCACTAGGTCCAACAAGGCGTCCCCCCTGGTGGGGCTGTGCACCTCCTGGGTTAGATAGATGTCCTGAACTCTGGCCAAGAACCTACGTGAGCGTTCAGACCTGGCTGACTGTTCTTTCCAGCAGATGTCCAGGAAATTCAGGTCCCCCATGACTACCACATCCTTAGCCTTCACTACCTCTGTGAGCTGACCCAAGAGTTCCTGGTCAAGCTCTTCTCCCTGGTTGGGAGGTCTGTAGTAGACTCCCACCATTACTCCCTTTCCCCTTGACTGCCTTGTACTCTAACCCAAAGCACTTTAGAGTGCACGTCCCCTGACTCCTTGCTAATTAAGGAGGACGTGTATTCCTCCTTAATATAGAGCGGCACGCCCCCACCTCTCTTTCCTATCCTGTCCCTCCTGTACAGCCTATAGCCCTTGACATTGACTGCTCAATCATGTGTTTCGTCCCACCATGTTTCTGTAATCCCCACTATGTCCGGGCTGGTGTCAGCCAGCAGGAGGGTGAGTTCCTCCTGCTTGTTGCCCATACTACAAGTGTTTGTGTAGAGGCATTTGAGGCCTCCTGTGGGTGTGTGTACTGACACCCTAGTCCCAGCATTACTCTGGCCCCTCCCTCTTACCTGTTTGATTGCTTCGCTCGTCGGTCTGGGCTGGGCTGTACTCGTGGGTGCCGTTTGGTCTGGCAGTCTGATGTTTCCTCCACCCTCATCTTCCCCTTCCCCCGACGAGCCTTGTTTAAAGCCCGCCGGAGGAGGTCCACCAACCTAGAAGAGAACACATGCTTACCTTTAGGGGAAAGGTGGAGCCTATCCCAACCCAGCATATCTCTTGTCCTAATGTGCTGGTCGTGGCTGAGGAAGCCAAAGCCCTCCTCAAAGCACCATTCCTGTAGCTGCCAGTTGGTCTCCGCGATGCACGTTTCATGCCGTCTGCCTCATCCACTCACTGGCAGGATAGAAGAGAAAAACACCTGTGCACCTATCTCCTTCAGCACGCACCCCAGAGCGTGGTAGTCCTCCATCAGGTGATCAGGGCTCCTCCTGGCCGCATCATTAGTACCCACATGGACTAGGACCATAGGGTAATAATCGGTGGGCTGGATTACGGTCTGGAGCATCCCTTTCACGTCCTGAATCCTTGCTCCAGGTAGGCAGTATACCCTGCGTGCCGAGGGGTCCCGGTGACAGATAGGGCCCTCCGTACCTCTCAGGATGGAGTCACCAATGACGATCACGTGACGCTTCTTCCTCCTGGCTTTCTTGCCTCCTTCAGCTTGCACGGGATGCAGTGTGCGTGGAGTTGCCTCCTCCCCGCTTTCATCCTCTCCATCTTTCTCCTCCAGGACTGCCAGAGCTTCATACCTTTTCTCCAGCCGGACTGTAGGAACCAGTGCTGCCATGTCTCGAGCAGCCCTGGCATGGGAGATGACCATCTGCCACTTAGCAGTGGAGGGCACTTCTTGAGGTGCATCCTCCTTGGTCGTACAACCCTGCAGGGAAAGAAAATAGCTGTCAATTTCTTCCTCTGCCTCCCTGATTCCCCTCAGCCTGCTAACCTCCTCCTGGAGCTCCCTCACCTGTGCCTCCAGGACCATAAGGCGGGTGCCTGAAGGACAGGTGTGGGGGTCCCCAGTCCCTGCCCCCCCAGGCCTTGCTGGGCAGCTCCCGCAGGCCACGGGGTTAGGGGACACCAGCCCCCCCGTGGGCTCCGTCTGGGTGGAGGCCTCAGACAAGTCCCGAGAAGGAGGCGCCCCCCGGGCAGGGGCCCTGGCAGCACTCCATGTCGACACCATCGTAGGAGTTCCTAGCTGAGTTTTGGTTCTCTGGGCCGCGCTAACAAGAGTCGGTCTCTCAGCCCCTCCTTCTCCCCCTCCGGCGTGAACGCCGGCGCAAACGCCGGCGTGCTCTTACAGACCGCACCTGCTTGCGCACTCTGTTCACACGGCTCCCTACCAGCTCAGCTAACAGGGATCCGGGGGGCTTCCCCTCCGGATCCGGCTCAGCTGCGTCGGCCCCTCTTCCCCACTTACCTTAGGGGGATCAACTGCTGCTGCCCCCACTGCTGCTCCACTCGCCTCTGCTGCTCTCACCTCCGCTCTGGGTCAGGTAAGGGGGCACACGTGTCCTTACTCTCCCCGCTGCTCCTAGCTCCTGAGACGATCTAGTCCGACCCCCTGCCATGGCAGGAAAGAGTACTGGGGTTAAACGACCCCAGCAAGATGTGCATCTAACCTCCTCTTAAACACCCCCAGGGTAGAAGCCTGCACCACTTCTCTTGGAAGTTGGTTCCAGACCCTAGCCGCCCTGACCGTGAAGTAGCGCCTCCTGATATCTAACCTAAACCTACCCTCTGCCAGCTTGTGACCATTATTCCTAGTCACTCCTGGCGGTGCTCGGAGGAACAGTGACTCCCCCAATGCCTGCTGATCCCCCCTGACTAGTTTATAACAGGCCACAAGATCCCCCCTCAGCCATCTCTTTTGGAGGCTGAACAGGTTCAGGTCCCGTAGCCTGTCCTCATAGGGCCTGCCCTGTTGTCCCCTGCTCATACGAGTGGCCCTCCTCTGGACCCTCTCCATGGTGTCAACATCCCTCTTGAAGTGTGGTGCCCAGAACTGGACACAGTACTCCATGTGTGGCCTGACCAGTGCTGCATAGAGGGGGAGGATCACCTCTTTGGACCTGCTTGAGATGCATCTGTGGATGCATGACAAGGTGCGGTTGGCCTTCCTAACTGCCTCCCCACACTGCTGGCCCATGTTCATCTTGGAGTCAATGATGACCCCCAGATCCCTTTCCGCCTCCGTGCTGACAAGAGGGGAGTTCCCTAACCTGTAGGTATGGTGCCGGTTGTTCCTCCCGAGGTGCATCACCTTGCACTTGTCTGTGTTGAAACCCATCCTATTCTCATCCATCCACCCTTGTAACCTGTCTAGGTCTGATTGTAGCCTGTTGCATCCTTCCAATGTGCCCATGTCCCCCCACATCTTAATGTCATCAGCAAATTTGAACAGGGTGCTTTTTACCCCCTCATCCAAATCACTGATGAAGATGTTGAACAGTGTGGGCCCGAGGACCGAGCCCTGCAGAACCCCACTGCCCACATCCTTCCAGGTTGGATGCGGCCCTCCAGCCAGCTGGCGACCCATTTGACTGTGTGGGTGTTTACACCACAGCCCCCCAGTTTCTTAATGAGAACGGGGTGAGAGACAGTGTCAAAAGCCTTCTGGAAGTCCAGGAAGACTATATCCACTGCTACCCCTGCATCTAATGATCTGGTGATCTGATTGTAAAAGGCCACCAGGTTGGTCTGACAGGACCTGCCACTGATGAACCCGTGTTGGTTTCCCCTAAGCATGCAGTCCCCTGCTGGCCCCTCCTGGATGTGTGCCAGCATAATTTTCTCAAACAGTTTGCCTAGGATTGAGGTAAGACTAACCTGCCTATAGTTTCCCGGGTCCTCCTTCCTGCCTTTTTTGAAGATGGGGACCACGTTGGCCCTCTTCCAGTCCTCCGGTACCTCACCAGAGCACCACAAGTACTCGTAAAGTTGTGCCAGGGGACTTGCAATGACCTCGGCCAGTTCCTTTAGAACTCTAGGGTGGAGATCATCCGGGCCGGCTGACCTGAATACGTCCAACCCCTCCAGAAGCTCCCTAACTAAATCCTTGCTAACCCGCTGCCCAGGTGTGCCTCCCCCGGGGCCCGAGGGGGGCCCAGCAGGGAGGTGGCTGTTCCGGTCCCTACTTAGGAAGATGGAGGCGAAGAAATCGTTGAACATGTTAGCTTTGCCGTCTGGTGAGATGACCAAGTTTCCCATGTTGTCCTGCAAGGGCACCACATTACCCGGGACCTCCTTTTTACCCCCTATGACTTCATTCATTATGACTCCTATAAAGAGTATAGCAGTATAACAGGTCTGGATTCTCTCCCTGGGGACATTAAACTCTACCTCTCCCACCCCCTAAAACAGCACTCTAATAGTATGCTTGTACTTTTAGCTCTAAGAGACTTGTTCAAGGTTAGGAAGTCAGCAGCAGAAAAGAGAATTGAATTTGGTCTCCTACGTCATAGGTTTGTGCTAAACACCTGGGTCATCATTTCACATCTCTCATCACACAAATAGTTTCAGCACAAAATGTAGTCATAAGTCTACAGGTTTTCAGTTATGGCCTCATGAGGGAGTTACCAGAAAACAAAACAAAAGAAAACAACATGGCTTTATAAAGTAACGTGAGAAAATACTGCATTATGATTGGTCTGTAATCATGGTGCATCCTGATACAATATAATGTGTTTCAGAACAATGCTAGTTTTCACAACACTGCCACCTGCAAATTCTATTTACTTCCGGGGTGATGACATCAAACATTATTATTTTTACATTGTTAATCACTTAATTAAATGTTGACTCATTACATCTAATTGTACTGAACTTCCATGATCTGTGCCCTGCTTTGATTTCTCTTTTTTCACTATCCATACTTCCTGTTCTTAAATATTTTGTTTCTTTTTTAACCCATTTCCCTGGTGTCTCTTAGAGAGCAACTATAGTCTTTTTGGTTTCAACTAGAATCAGAAAGGAAATCATCAAAATATTACAACAAAGATATATTTTTACTGGCCAAAGATTGTGGATATATTCAACTCACTGCTCCAGCTTTATCTGAATGAAACTGAAACCCCAAGCAGTTGACTTCTCTTTATTACTAATAGAACGGTTTTAAAAGAGAGTAGTGTCTTCTTCACCACAACAGACATTTAAAAATGCAGTCATAAGATAGAAAACAACCTTGCACTAACCCAAGGAGGACTGAATAGATGAGCCAAGAGACCATTTACAGCAAAAGTTTTGACAAGAGTCGAAAAGATTTGGGCACCCAATTCTCAATGAAAGCCAATGAGGACTTGGGAAAGAATTCTTTTTCCCACTGCATGTCTAAATGGCAGTTTTCTAGCTGTGTAACTGCTATACACAGGTTTCAATCCTATTTGGACACTTATGCATAGGTTTCTGTTCTATTACCCCTGGAACTGGAAGAGAGGGAGAAGGGAGGGAGTAGACTGAACATGTGTAACAGACTACACACTGGCCAAGCACTACATAGCTACATGCTCATTTAGATGCATACCTGTATCCAAGTCATGAAAAAGGTAGCCAGCCAGAAATCTATGATTAGCAAGTATTGAATGTTGGAGGAGAAGCCTCTCCTGTTCTAGGCCCAGCAGCTGAATAGTTAGGACACTTTCGCAGGAAGCTGAAGACCTGGGCCCTAGGCTTCCTATCACCCAGAGGTGGTTTAAGTCCCCTCTCATGCTCTCTGACTTTCTAGCACAGCAATATAACCACCGCACTGTACACTAAGTATTAAGAGCCCACTCTCCAGTGCTTCTTTGAAGCTGCTGGGTTTTGGGGTGTAGCTGTGTTGGTCTAAGGACATAGCTAGGTAAGGTTCTTTGGGTAGATGTGATATCTTTTCTTAGACAAACTGAGTAGTTGGAATAATGTTCTTGGCAAGCTGTCCTCTTGGGAAGCCAAGATTGGAGATATGTACAGCCAGGAAGCAAAGAAGAAGATAGAGGAGGGTGGTGACTGCCTTGGCTGAGAGGGGAGCAATCTCTAGGAGCAACCTGAACCCTTGCTTCTAATAAGGCAGAAACTTCCTGAATACACTGCTTTCTTTCCAGTAACTATTACATGCAAGGGGCAGTGGCTCCAATACAAAAACAGTGCTAGAGAGACTAGAAAATGCTATAACTGTGGCGTGGTGGGTAGAGCACTGTGCAAGTAAGTAAAAGAAATATAGGTTCCACCGCTTTCTCGAGCAAGGTAGTTCTAGAACCCAGACCTTCAGCTTCCTGGGTAAGTGTTTGAACCAAAGGGTATGAAGGCTAAAACACAGAAGGGCACATGCCTGATTTACACTCTTTAGTGCCCATATACATGTAAAGTCTAGTGTATGTGCTGAGTTTCCTGTGCTTATGCATCTATAGTGTGTAGGTAAGTGTCCCAAATACCCTATAAAACATTCATTAAGGTGCACAAAAAGAAACATAATATATTCTGCCATGGGTCCCCAGTTTCCTGAGAATCCTATGAAGATCTCATCCTAGCCCCACCATCTCCGATTCTATGAACATGATAATATAGATGTATCAGTGTGGTCAAATGTATGGTTTACATATTCTCAGTAGGAGCCTTCTCAGTAAAAGCAGACGGGATGAGATCCTTAAATAGTAAGGTCTGTCAAACAGCATTTGAATATCTTAATATGTCTGTATGTAATGTTTAAACAAAAAATGAATTGAAGATAATGGCCAGAACCTAGGATATTTGTTTAACATTACCAACTCCAGAACAAAAATAAATCTTTCTGGGAGAGTGCAGATGTGACATTAAACATGACCTTTTAAGCAACTGATTGAAATGGGACTCTTCAAAAAAGACACATAAATAATGCCAAATTAAATACTGTATTCAGTCACATTTGTTTTATACAGAGAAAAAAACCCATGGCTTACCTGGCACAGAGCTTTAAAAATCCATTCTGTTAAAAATAATTTCAGTAAATGGCATCTATAGAAATTTACTCTCCAAGTGTTATATATGCTGCCCTAAATTGTGTATTGAAAGATAGTGACACTATTTTAAAAATCACTTAAAATTAGCTATTGGACTGAGTGTTCCAAACACAAGGCAGAAGGAAAGGAGACACCAAATTATTGTTACAGCATTCAGATGATCCTCTGAACCAATTTCCTAAAAAAAATACATTAAGTTCAGCCATCTTCATGAAGAATGTTTTAGCTCTACCATAGCTGGTGTCCAGCTCAATTTTTGGAGCATGTGCTTGTTGCAGTCAGCACAACCTTCTGTCCATAGCTTTGAACACACAAAGCACAGCCCATGTATTTGTTCCTGGAATACCCTTTAATAAGTGGATGGAACACTGAGGAGTCATTGGCTTTATACAGCAATGTGCACATACAGGTGCAAGCATGATTCTAGCCTAGTGCTTAGGGACACTCACTTGGTGGGAGGACGGACTTGGTTCCAGACGTCTTCCAAGGATAGTTTATTCAATTTATATTAAATAATGATTGGATAAACTACATACATGATTTTTGGAATAGGGCCTAGAGACAAGTTCTTGTTCCCTCTCAGGAGAGTGCTTTTGTCAATGGGATGCAGCCTCTCTCTATCTGTCTCTTCGTATGAGCTGTAAAAGGTAGGTGCCACCACTGCTTCCATGAGCCACTACCACCATTACCTCCAGCTACCATGATTTAAAAAACCCAAAAAACCACAGTGGTTGCTGCTTTGTTTCATACCAAGTACAATCCAGGAGGAGTATCTCACAGCATCCCTTGGATGAAGGCATCACAGGAAAAGAAAAGCCTTCTTTATGAATCCTGATGGGACTTGGGTACAAGGTAGGTGTTCTGCCCTGTCAAGATGAAGGCAATTCTAGGCCTACCCTGAAGCAGGCCTACATACCTGGGATACATTCTATTGAAGACTGAGATTTCTATGGACTTCAAAACTTTTCAGGTTTAGCCCCCAAATTATTTGACACCTTGATTACTGCTCAGAAGTGGATTGGAAGCCAGTGGAAATTATAGAAGTGCATATATAAAGCTTTATACAGTTAGTTCTACTAAGAAAGCAGGCAAAAACCAAAGATTCTGGGTGTTTCTCAAGAAAATTCCCATACAGAATGACATGCAGTTCTCTAGCCCTGAGGAACAATGATCAAGAGACCCACTACCAAGAGTAAAGGTCACAGTCTTTAAACTAGCCAAAAAAGTAAAGAGGCATTGTCTTTATTTGGTGAGACTTTCATGGGGCCATCTTCTTAAGTGCTAAATAGCCTTATAGTTCTGACCTCACTGAAAGGACCAGGAACTTGTTACAACAGATCCATTCAATGTGTTTGACCAGAAATCTCAGGTCCTTAAATGGGAACAACTTTGAAAGACCTAAACAATAAACTGTCAACACCTGTAACCTTTTCTTTCCTGTGTTTAATGCCCAGTTCAATGGGGATGTGATCCCTGATTAGGCTTTTTGGATGCTACTGCAGCTTAAGGTGTGGGGAGGGGAGCCAGAATGCAGTATCTTCCACCAGCCAGGAGTACTGTCAGGTGTGAGATAGATGAGGATGGCAGAGCAGTAGCTGCAGGGTTGGTGCCAGTCACGGAGTCACTTCCAGGGGAAGTAGCTGCTGAGTGGGGAGGTGGTAGTTAATTCTCCTGCCTCCTGTATTTGTTTGTTTTTTTGACACAGAACATTGCTTTTAAATTGATGCTCAACACACATTTTGGCAGCAGCTTCAGCATTAATTCCCATAGCAGTGCCATGTCCCATTACACTTCTGACAGCCACTGTCCCTGCCCTGTCCCATTACCACCGAGGGAGCAGACTTGCCTGGTTATGCCTCTGATAATAACACTAACAAAGAGGGGGTTTTGTTCTGTATTCAAGACATTTTTAATTAAAGCAAATCAAACATAGCACAATATTTATTAAGATCTGTTCTACATATATGCAGAACAGAGGCCTAAAGAAGAGTTGGAAAGACTGGTTCACCATAAAGCGACACGTACAGATCTTACTTTAGTCGTTTTGTGGGTCATTTACAACTTCTATATGTTGTAAACTCAGATTCTTTTGCAGCATTATTCAGCTAAAAAGCAAATACAAGAAGAATGTGCTGATAGTCTTATAAATTTAATTTGCATTAAAAGTGTTCTTATGCCATAGAAAGTTAGGACCATACAACTTTGAGTATACAACAGAAAGCCAACACTTTACATCAAAGAGATTTTTTTTTCAGTCAAAAGGTTGCTGAAAGAATGGAAAAGCAATTAGGTATTTTAGGCAGAGGGGAAAAGTTTGTTTTACAATAAGAACTGAAAGGAAAAATATTTAGCTAATGTCTCAAGATCATGCTATGTACCTTGATGAACAATGTGTCCTACGTCAAACTAAAGAAAATACAAAACAAACCTGACAAAGCCTGCTAATATACCTGGCCTTCACATTTGAAGATTTTATCTACTTGACATTCTAGTAATAAACATACCTACAGCTTTTCTATGCTTGCTGCAGAAAGAGAAGAGCTATATGATTTTGTTTCCTTGTGCTGGAGTGTGTGTGGGATGTCTGTGCTAAAGAGAAGAGTTCTTCCAAGGACTTTTGGGACTGAAGTCTGAAAGGTGCTAGCCTATTGATTGACTAAGCTAGGCCCTTATTGAAAACAAGTCAAATTTTGATCTATGCAGTCACTAGCTGACCTTTATAAATCAAAGAACAAACTGTACTGGAAGGCTCCAAAGTATATTCACACTTAAAAATACCACTCAGCAGTTACAGCTGCAGTCCCATGGCAATGCTTCAGCAACTCCATGCAATGAAATAAGATCCAGCAGATGCCTGGGCCATAAAAAGAGACAAAGTAATGCATCACAGGATGTAAATAACAGTTCCGTAACCATCCACAGGACGCACAATGAGCCAGGTAAGCTGCATCTTTACACAAACTGGCTGCCGATACCATGAAAGTTTGGGGTGACTTAAAACATCATAGACTAATCATGAATGCATTTTCCTCCTTATATCAAATGCAGGTTCTTCATGAAGGAGACAGTAGTTATAGTACCACAGAGTACTCAAAGTTTTCCTATTGTGGATGTGGTATGACATGAAATACTCAATAAGTTGAGGCAAAATTTTTCAAAAGCAGGAGACAAAATTAACGCTTTAAATATATCTGCCTGAAATATTTTTATT
Source organism: Crocodylus siamensis (assembly GCF_052110815.1). NCBI lineage: Eukaryota > Metazoa > Chordata > Crocodylia > Crocodylidae > Crocodylus > Crocodylus siamensis. The sequence goes on along the minus strand of NC_143396.1, from coordinate 134,146,968 downwards.
GGATTAAACAAATTATTTTTTCAATGGGGAATTTTCCAACCACAGTAGCTGTTTGCAGAAAAATTAAAAAAAAAAATTCTTTCCCTGGGAGCCATTTATTTTTCATAACAGGTTTTGGGTTCTTCTGTTGTTTTCCTTGATTACTATTTCCCAGTGACTTGATCTTTTCCACTTTTGCACCGTTATTTTGCTAGTAACCCCGAACTGTCTCACAAGGCAAATACTGTCCCTTGCCCCCAAAAGTTTGGAGTGTCCTTGATATCAGAACTTGTGCAAGAATTCAGAGAAGTATTAACTGAAATATGGGTCCACCCTGTGTAGCACCAGAGTCTATATTAATCACCTAGTCCTTCCCCATCACTGAAGGATCATAGGAACACTGGCCTATTTCTGTGGACTATACTCACTACCATCCTACAGCCTGAGACAATAGTTTCATCATCACCCTCCAACAATCCTACACCTGGTTTCAGAGCCTGCCTTTGTTCCAGTCTATGCAATAACATGCTGCAACATTTGTTCTTCTCTTCATGTCTGCAGCAGACGTAGAAACATAGCTCTAGGGAATAAATCCACTTAAATTTTCAGCGAGTCTTAAAGGAGACATCTACACCTTAGCTCCACAGCACATATTTATGTGAAAAAAATGTTTAAAGTGCCCTCATTGTGTGAAAACACCCTGATAAATATCTTCTGAGTGCTACATAATTTCCCTTAATTCCAGTGACCCAGAAATGTAGCTAGAAAAGTATTTATTTGCATATCATTGCAAATATGCAATTAATTTCTGTCTTACATGTACATCTTTAGTTTAGCCTTTAATATTTCTTTGCAGTCCGAATCACTTCTTTGTTTTCTTTTTAGAGATCTGAAAAAAAAATGTTCATAGTTCCAACTATTTTTTTTGTTGCCGTTTCGATACAAGAGTATTATGTTTCATTTCAGTTTCCTTTCATATTCAGTTGTAAGATGAAAAAGGACCAGGTAGAATATAGGAACTAAACAGCAACCATTTAAGTTATGTGATATTGTTTTGGAAGAACAAATTCAGCCCTCTGGAAAAGCAAAGCAGAACAATCTTTGTCTATTTTAATTTTAACCAATTTGTTTCTCAAACCTTGTGGGAGGACTGTCTTAACAATTGTGTGCCCTAGGTTCACATTATAGAGTATCACTGGAATATCATCATTACTGGCATAAAACGGCTGAGACTTAGCCTTTTTCATAATGGTGTCCATCTCAACAGATTTTGAAAGACAGTGCCTGCCTCTGAGAAATCACAATCTAACTAGACAGGATACAGCAGAAAAAAAGTGCGCAAAAAGATTCTGTTGAAGTCATACAACAGAGCCTAGAGGAGAACTCGAGTCTTTTGGTTCCACATCCAGTAAATAGTATTACATGGTGTTATAGGGCATCTAATGGAGGATCTGTTGGCATTTTTGATCCTGCAGAGCTTGAGAGCTCTCTGGATACATGGCTTCCATCTTTGTTTTGGAAAGGTCCCTATGCATAAGGTTATGACTTCAAATAATGTGAATAGGGTTGGGCTGGTGAAGATTTGAATCTCTTTCACAGAAAGCTGGATCCAGAGGGAAAACTATGAGCATTAGTAAAAAACAAAAACGTTTGCTTGAATAACTTTGCCTCTGTTATTATCAACTGCCAATTCATCAGGGAATCATCTGACTGCTGGGATTTCATACATCTGCCAGCTGAATCAAACAGTCAAATGCAAAATACAACATTCAGAAAAAGTATGGGTATTTCTGACACTCCTTTGGGGGCCTAAGATTCACGAATCAATAAGTGGATCAAAATGAGACATAAATACCAAGATTGTAATCTGTGACAGAAACAATTACTGCTATATTGTTACAAGTTTCTCAGAAAAAGGAAAGTCACTCGCTTTTCTCAGACTAGTACTATGAGATTTCATAAATTTAGAATCCATACTCAGAATGAGTAAGGCCCTGGGCAGACATGCCAGTAAAGGTGCAATGGGATCGGATAAGCAATCCCTACAACTTTACTTCATGCTATGCCACATGTGCAATGGTAGGAGGTGTGATTGTGGGAATGAGAATCAGATCTCATCACATCTTATTCTTGATACAATCCTATTACACCCTGCACCAGCAATTTGCAGGCTCCCACCAGCAAGTAGCATAGCATACTCTCCTGCAGCTGAGAGCCCTATGAGTTGACAGGGCTCCCAGCTTTGAAGGTCCATGGTGTGCTCCCACAGCTGGAAGCTGAGATCAGCTAAGGAGGCTTCCAGCCATTGGGGTATACCCTGCAACCAGGAGGCCCAGCTTGACCACATATTCAATTAATGGTGTTATAGGAACCAGCCACAAAGTTCTTACATATTTCTTGTGTAATAACTCATTGGTTTATTCCTTGGTTTATAACACCATTAACTGCATTAACGCATGACCAGATAACAAATTAAGATGTAATTAATTGTTTAATCATGTCTTAAGTGTAATGTGTGTCAGGAGCCTGAGATGAGAGGGCCTTATAGCATGGGTGACTGGTTCCTCTCACTTCTGGGGGTGCACCCACAGAAAGCATTGATGGTGTGGGCAGCGGGGATGGGACAGTGGCGTACCATGAGTGTCCAGTGACCAAGAGCCAATGCCGAGTGGAGGCAGGGGCCCCTGACAGCTGATCACTGAGTGGGGGCGGGGGGGGAAGCCCCCGGCAGCCAATTGCCAAGCCCGGAAATGCCAGTAGCGAAACTGGAAGTGTCAACAGGGGACTGAGTATGCCACTAGAATGGGGCTGGCAAGCACCCACAGAAACTGCCGTGGCAGCAGGGGCAGCCCTGTCAGCAGGGCCACGTGCCATAATCACTTATGGCAATTAAGTCAAATGTCCTATTTTTAGGGATGAAAAGAATTAAGGCAGTTTTCTAGTAATGGTTCACTATACAATGCAAAATGGAACACAATAGCAGGAAGGATGCCTATACAGGATACATTAAACATTAGCTGTAGCACAGTATCTTAGTAATATTAAGTAGCGACATTCATTAGAGACATATGCTAATTGACTTTACATATGCACCCTCTTTGCCACTGGTATGTTTTCCCTGGCCCAAGTGCCAGGGCAGGAAGAAGTAATTGGAAGCAATATGACCTAGGCAGGAAACCCGGGTTCTCTGTCTCTGACTTACTCTGTGACCTTGGGTGAATCCTTTACTTCTCTGTGCCTCACTTCTCGCTTTCTGCCCTGTTTAATTAGATAGCAAACCCAATGGGTACTCTAATGCTCTTGTCTCCTAGTTACCCTAAAAAATTATTTTTAGACAGAACTGACTTGGCTCTGACCACAGGCTACCTGTAAAGTTCTCTACATGCAAAAATGGCTTTAGGTTTTCCTAATTTACAAGCTAGGTTTCAAGGGGCCCCTGGGAGGAACCTTCCCCTTGGGATGATCTCAAGTTTCAGTGACAGTGGCCCCAGCCTCCCCTACCCCACCAAGGACAATGTGTTGCATGCCAGAGCATATATGCATGGACATTTCCCAGGAACATTGTGCCACTGCTGTTTGTCCACAAGGAAATGTACATTTCTGCTTTTACTGATGTGCCCTATGATGCTGACACAGGTTAGGAAACAAAGATCAACTGCTGTTACCATCCCTCTCACATGTCATGCATTTATAACACTATCCTATGAAGATGAACATTGCAATTATCTAGAGCTTGTTTCAGAACTTGTGATTGGGTCCAAATAAACCCCATGTACAAACAACCTCTGAGCTCTAAGGGAGTTGGGGGTCTCAGTCTGAACTTGCCAGGTCTCTTTAATTGGCTTTCTTATACCAAACCAGACAAAAATCTTGAATCTGTGTTTCAGACACTTGTGTGTTCAAACTTCATTTCTACTTAAATCTCATTAATTTGCATAGTATGTTAAATATGCAAACCTGAAAGACTCTGAATATCTTTATTTAATTTGTACCTTTGTTAAAACAGAGTTGGAAATAGGAATCTGTCAGGTTAACTGAATACTTTTCATAAGCCAATGAACTATCAGAGATGTTATGAGGTCATTGATTAAAATGTTCCTTTCAGCAGACAACAACTAAATGACAGCCTGAACTCTCATTTGGCTCAGCAACCAAAGGCGAGGCTAGTCACCTTCCTAGCTGCCAAAGGATCATTGATTATGAGGAATCAAACTCTTTGCTAGCTCACTAATATCAAAGCAGAGTGATTAATCAACAGCTGCAATCTGGGGAAAGTTGACACCACACCAATCACTTTTCCTGATCTATTAAGGATAGACTTTCTTTGAGAAACCTATAGTGCTGAGCATGTGGGGAAAGCATGTACTTAGATGAATATGTCCATTGTAGCTTTGCTAAATCCCAGTATGAATCTAACCCACTCCATAAAACTTTTTACAGCCTTTTTGAGAACACTGAGTACTTTTTCATCTTTATTTATATCCATTCACAGTTATTACGATAGGCAGTCAATTGGCTAATAAATCTACAACAAGGTAAAGGCTGTAATTATAGATTAGGCATCAGGCTGCTGTGGTGATCAGAAACTTCTGCTATGTTGCATGATATGAAAAGAAACAAAAAAAGGAGAGGGACAGGAGCTTGGATTTTCCAGGGGACCTAAAGAGTCAGGCATCTTGACTCCCAGTGTCGATCAAAAAAATCCTAGACATCTGAGGGTATGTCTACACGTGTAGTTACTGCACATGAATAAACTCTGGAGCAATCAGCTCCAGTATTTATTTATGTGCAACACATGGAACCTGGTCAGAGCAGCCGTGGCTAGCAGGGTGCCCCTGGGATCAGCCTGCCAGTCCAGGGCTGCTTTGACTTGGGATCAATATGCTGCAGAAGGGCTAGCTGGAACACAAGGGTGTTTCAGTGTGGGGCTAGCTGGCAAGCAGCCCTCGCACTGAAGTACCCTCATGTCCCAGCCAGCCAGTCAGCGTCTACATGTGCACTGTTGGGCATGAAAAAACTCTGCAGTGGGATGGCACTTGTATTTACAAGTCCTACCCTGATGTAGAGTTTATTCACTTTGTGCACCCTAATACAGGTGCACATATATGTGGCAGGCTGGTCAGTGGGCTCACCAGTAGCCAGCTTGATGGCCTGAGTTGGATGGCTCAGGCTGTTTGGTGGGGGAATGTCTCTACCCACCAAACAGGAGAAAGCAGGAGGAAGGCTTACCCCACCCTGACCTACGGGTAAAGTGAAGAAGAGAACCTGAGGGAGAACTAACCCCTCAGGCTTTCCTATTGGTCTGTTTTCAATCTGGGGGCAGAGCCTCCAGAAAGCATAAAAGACCACATGCCCAACACATGGGCTGCTTTGATGAGGGATGATGAAAAAGAGCTGCAGAAGAACTAGTAGAGCTGACCAGTGGGGCAGAGCAGTTGCCCCAGAAGCACCCTGAAGATGTCTCCACTGAGCAGAAAGCAGCAAGCAGCTGTGTCCCTGCTCCGCCATGGAGGGAGCTGCAGTGTTGGTGTACAGAGGGTCGAGAGAACCACATGAGGCAGCATGAGTCCCCAACCCTGCATGAGGTAGGAGCCCTCAGTGCACGGATTAGTGTACAGGGCTGGTGATGGTCCAGGAGTGGACAGGAACTCAGCAGCTGCATGAGGTAGCATGGGTCCCCAACCCTACATGAGACAGAAGCCCCAGTGAATGAATCGGTGCACAAGGCTGGAGAGCCAAGCTGAAGGGACCTTGGAGGCTGCACAAAGCAGTGTGGGTCCCCGACCTGGTGAGTGGCAGAGGTCTCATACTGCACAGATTGGTGCATGGGGCTTGGAGAAAGCTAAAGAAACCCCTGCAGCTGCATGAGGCAGCTTGGGCTTATATCCTTGCAGGTGGCAGAGGCCCCAGGGTACCAGAGGGTGCACAGAAAGCCTGGGAGAGTGGGTAGGCCCTGGCAGTTGCACGAGGCAACTCAGACCTTTTCACTCAAAGCAGCAGCTGGATGAAGGTGGATAAAGGTCCTAAGTTGTATCTTTCACTATGAATTTATTTATTTTTTTAATTCAATATTGTATTTTAAGAAGTTCATGTATTACTCTGTTCTGTTTGCTAATTGGTTCAGCTGCAAAAATGCCACAGAGGGTCTTGTGATTATCACTTTGGATGGAATTGGGTGCTATGCCTATGTGTGGGTTTGTATTGGTGTAACTTCATTTATGTATGCTTTAACCATTGTTTATTTAATGTTGGGTTCCATTCAGTGAACCACCGCTAACCAGGTGCCACTGTTTGTTCCCTTGCCTTCAAAACCTGAGAGTGTAAGGGATATACTGCAATAAGAAGACCACTGTGAGTCAAGGTTTACATTGATAAAGCACCTCTGCCTGTCATATCTATTTATTTCTGCCTGTGTATATGAGTAATTAGATTTACTGCCGTAGTAATACAAATTTGTAAATAGTTCTTGGATGCCCATGCCTGCTATGGGACAGGGAAATCTGGGTGAGGGGGATCCCCTACCCTCCATAAATGCTGGCCTCGTGAAGGAACATCTTGAGAAGCTGGATACCTTCAAGTCAGCCGGCCCTGACAACTTGCACCCCAGGGTACTCAAGGAGCTGGCGAGCGTCAGAGCCCAGCCCCTGGCACGGATCTTTGAAAACTCCTGGCGCTCTGGTGTAGTGCCCGAAGACTGGAAGAAGGCCAATGAGGTGCCGATCTTCAAGAAAGGGAGGAGAGTGGATCCGGCTAACTACAGGCCCATTAGCCTGACTTCTATCCTGGGGAAGATCTTAGAAAGGTTTATTAAGGAGGCCATCCTTGAGGGACTGGCCCAGGCTAACATTCTAAGGGACAGCCAGCACGGGTTTGTTGTGGGTAGGTCTTGTTTGACCAATCTCATTTCCTTCTATGACCAGGTGACCTATCACCTGGACAAGGGAGAAGAGATTGATGTCATATATCTTGACTTCAAAAAAGCTTTTGATCTGGTATCCCATGATCACCTCTTGGCCAAACTGCCCAGTTGTGGCCTTGGCTCCACCACGATCTGCTGGCTGGGAAACTGGCTCCGTGGTTGGACCCAGAGGGTTGTCATCGATGGCAGTCACTCATCATGGTGCCCTGTGACCAGTGGGGTCCCTCAAGGCTCTGTCCTGGGACCCATACTGTTCAACATCTTCATTAACGATGTGGACATTGAAGTCAGGAGTGGACTGGCCAAGTTCACCGATGACACCAAACTTTAGGGCAAAGCATCCATGCCAGAAGATAGGCGAATGATCCAGGCTGACCTGGACAAGCTCAGCAAATGGGCAGACGAGAACATCATGGTGTTTAACACCGAAAAATGCAAGGTTCTCCACCTTGGGAGGAAAAACCTGCAGCACCCTTATAGGCTCGGCAGTGCTACGTTGGTTAGCACTACAGAAGAAAGAGACTTGGGGGTCATCATTGACCACAAGATGAACATGAGCCTCCAATGCGATGCTGCAGCTAATAAAGCGACCAAAACGCTGGCTCGCATCCCTGGATGCTTCTCGAGGAAATCCCGGGACGTCATTCTCCCCTTGTACTCGGCCTTGGTGAGGCCGCAGCTGGAGTACTGCGTCCAGTTTTGGGCTCCACAATTCAAAAAGGATGTGGAGAAGCTTGAGAGAGTCCAGAGGAGAGCCACACGCATGATCAGGGGTCAGGAAAACAGACCTTGCGATGACAGGCTGAGAGCCACGGCACTCTTTAGCCTGGAAAAGCGCAGGCTCAGGGGTGATCTGATGGCCACCTATAAGTTTATCAGGGGTGACCACCAGGATCTGGGGGAACGTTTGTTCACCAGAGCGCCCCAAGGGATGATGAGGTCAAACGGTCACAAACTCCTGCAAGACCGTTTTAGGCTGGACATAAGGAAGAATTTCTTTACTGTCCGAGCCCCCAAGGTCTGGAACAGTCTGCCAGCGGATGTGGTTCAAGCACCTACATTGAATACCTTCAAGAGTAAATTGGATGCTTATCTTGCTGGGATCCTATGACCCCAGCTGACTTCCTGCCCTTTGGGCAGGGGGCTGGACTAGATGATCTCCCGAGGTCCCTTCCAGCCCTAATGTCTATGAAATCTATGAAATATATATATATATATATGCATATGTTTCATAAATTTTATTGGTCCTGTAAATAAAGTTCTGTGAATAGTTAAATTCTACCAGGGGACCACAGTCTGTGCTCTCTTCTGTAGGGGAGGATGGCAAATTGGCTTAAACTAAGCAGCCACACCCCCACGATACACCCTCCCCCCTCCCCCCCCCACACCCTCCTTCAGTTGAAGAAGGGGTACCAACTGTGTATCACCCAGGTTACATGTAGATGTGGAGACATTTACTGCTTAGTTAATTAGTCAACTGCACAGTAAACATCTTATGTAGATGCACCCAGTGATTATGAAAGTATTGTAAAGCTTCCTAAAAAAGCTTCCTAAAAACTTTTAAGGATTCTTTTATGTTGCATTTCATTCTTACTGTTTGTTTTTACAGAGACATCCGCTGAAATAATTCACTTATATAAATGAAACTGTCTTGTTGGTAAATGATAAGTTATTCTTTTATAACGTTAAGCCACGTTTCAACATGGTTCCAGGATTTATTTTTTTTAATGTAACAAAATCCAAAGTTCTCTCATGTCAGCAATGTGTGATACAAAGTTTTCTTGTAGAATGTTTCCTACAAGTATTTGAAATTCCCTTCCCAGACAACACTCCATCTTCATGGCAGGAAATAAAAAATTCAAGATAGTTAGTGCTAGCAAGTGAAGGGAACTTCTTAGTCGTCTATTATTTATCATTTCTTTTCACCTGATACCTCCTTAGAAATTGTAGCAGAATCTGACCGATTAATCAGGAGAAAAATCACACATATTTTCCCTATCATAATTGATTTATATTGCTTATGTAGGAACATATTCAAGTGGTTTGCAATCCTACTGCATTCCCGGTTTTATCCGTTGTTATGAGTCCACATATAATCACATAACATAACCTTTTCAAAGTCCACAATTACTTCTGTCCCATCTGAATGCACAGATGAATGTGCATTTCTCATATGAGGTGGGAAATAGATAATAATGCAGTAATGGTGCTACCTGTACTGACATGAAACCTTTAAAATAAAGAGAATACAAAACTGAAGGCCTTACATTTCCCAAAATGACTAGTATTGTGGGTTGCTTAAATTTCAGATACCCCCTTATACTGTTGTTATCAGGCCTGGTGTCCAGGAAGGGGGTTCTCTGTCTTTCCTTTAATTTGTCTCACGTTGGGCATCAAAATATGGAAAAATTCAGAACCACTAGTTACACCTGACATTTGAAGATGCCTTCTGTTTTTCCTCTTTACATACATTGCATATCACTCTATGTTTTTAGAAGTATGGTGTTGTATGCTGTATATTTATGAGGCCAATAGTATATAAAAATATAATCAAATTTTGCTCACAAAAGGATCTCCAGGGAGTGTTTATGCATTGAAGCCAAAAAACAAAAGAAGAAATTGGCTCCAAATCCTCTGCACCTTTCTTTCTTTGAAAAATGGACAGCAAGTGAAATATGAAGTCACTGTTTGTGTTCTGTGTTCAAATAAGGCAATGTATCTGCATAGAAAAAAAGCCACTTGCAGTAAATATTATTTAAAGATGTTAAGCCTGAAACTACATTCCATATGTATTCCCCCTTGTTTTCACAGAATAAACTACCTCTTACAATGAAACTGAAAGAAAAGACTCAACCATGTACTCTTATGATTTTGCCAGCCTGCCATACATTCATTCCAAATTCTCCCGAGTGTTTCAGTGACAGGCCTTCAGAAAACTCCTGGGAAATTATCCCAGCTGGTGTTTCTATACAACGTAGGAGAATACAACTCCTCAACAGCAGATTGATCCCAATCGCACATCTTATATTAGACAATCCTAACTCTCAGCAGGATTTTCAAAAAGAGACTATTGACTTACTGTCCCTATGTCTCAAACCAACAACCTGTAAATCATATGACAGAGTATATGGGGAGTTTATTTCTCAGACAGGGAGATAAAGAATAAAGATGCCCCTAAAAAAGATTGAAACTCCAATCATTGATTTCTTGGAGACAAAATTAATAGAGGTTTTTCTCATCCTCTACAGTTAAATCTCAGACTTCTGTCCTGGCCAAAAGTTTTCTGTTGGCTAAAGATCAAACATAATATCAAGAAATCTTTAAGGAAGTTTCTTCTGAGAAGCCTGTTAAACCCAAATCCAATTTTTGGCATTTTTATTTTGTTTTCAATTGTTCACTTATAAAAAAAAATCTCAGACTGAGAAAAATCTCAGGATGGCTTTATAGATATGACATCCATATACTGAAGAAACCTAAATGTCTTGTGCATTCAGTCTGCAGAATGTTACAGGTACTTCATTTCAGAGGTTTGCTTTATGAAGCCAAACTAGAGTTATGCTCAGAAGACATCCTACCTCAACAGTCTATAAAGTATTCCATACTTCTTTCTTCTGTGGGAAATTAAAACAACCATAAAATGTAATACTGTAATCCCTGCTCCAAAAGTTGGCTGCCTTGAGTTCTGCCCTTTAATTTATAGGTGGACTAAATGTATTTCTCCTGACAGATTGATGACTTTGCCCCTGCTCAGTACCAAATCCAAATATGAATCAAACTAAAAACACTTTCTGATAATTAATTCTAATACAGTCTTGTAATATTTTGTAGCGTCATAAAACTGTATTTCCTGAGCACCGGTACAAACATGTTTCTATTGAAAGAAACACACAGAAATGAGAGGGAGATAAGAAATGCCAGAATAGTGGTCCAGTAGCCACTCAGAGTAGCATTCTATTATTTTCTTGTCATCTAAGTGGCCATGTTTTGCATGTTTACAGAGAATTTTTGGCACTTAGGCATCCAGGGGTGTTCTATTTCTGGATATGTAGCTCTGTTCACATAGATGACTACATGTGTCCAGACAAGCAGTGCCAAAATGAAAAAGAGAGAGCAAGCTCCTATCTCTTCCCCAAACAGCTCAGCTTCCTAGGATGCTCCCCTAAGAAGCTGGAGGTTTCAGGACCCCTAAACTGAAGCGGATTTAAATTGGGGCATCTTCCCCTTCCCAGCACAACATTCTAACCACCGCGCTACAGCTCAGTCATTACTCAGTCCCTTTGCTGGCATTTGCAATGGAACTGGTCCCCTAAGCAACCATGAGGGGGAAACCTGTGGAAGGTATGTTGGGCTACGAGGAAGCAAGCAAGCAAGCCAAAAGGTGCGTGCTTCAGTGAAATGACTGCTGGCCTGGAAAGGTAGGGAGCCCTAGGTTATAACCTGTTCCCTTGTCCTCAGTGAGGCTGAGAACACTTCCCCCTTTTTTGACGTCTGTCCTTCTTTTCTATTTTAGTTTCTCAGCTTCAAAATTAGAACTGGAGAAAGGAATAAGTAATGCCTGACCTGTAGTGGGGTGGTTAGCGTGCAGTAATGGTAAGCAAAAGAGGCTTTGTTCAAAACCCCAAGATGTTCAACATCGCAGGTATGTGAAAGCTAGTGAGATGGACACTCACCATCCATTTTCTGCTCCTGAAGCTAAGTCCTGTAGTCACAGAATTGGGATGGCTATATTTTCAAGATGTCTGAGTCTGCTATGTGTCCATAAGGGGTGTGTATACAGGCTATGGTTGTTACTTCACATGCTCAGTCAGTGTGATTATACAGCTGTGCACAGTTGTCTACAAGTGCAGACCCATTGGATGCAAAGTACCAAAAACACTGTGGAAACCTGGGGTGACTGGGACAGTCCCAGATTTAGGGGGCCAGCCCCAGCCAGTGGAAGAGAATTATAATGGGCATCCCAGAAATGCAGGGGCACAGGGCAGAGAGTCAGAGTGAATTTTCAGAAAAACCCGCCCCTCCCTTCTTCCCCCTGGGGAAGATGCAGATCAATAGACACAAGCTCGTCAAGGAAAAGTTTTGGCTGGACATAAGGAAAAACTTCTTTTCAGTGTGGTGTAACAGGTTGCCTTCCTCAGTGCCATCTTCCCTGTTATCCACACCCTACGTGGGATGCCCTTGGTGTCCCGCTCTCTATTCTCCTGCCACGTCTTGCTGGAAATTATTATGCTGATGGTCTTGTAAGTAGGAGACTGTATATTGTATTTTGTATGTTGGGGTCTTTTGCCTACATAGGCCTTGACCCTGGTCTTTCTCTAGCTAGGCCTCCCTGCCAAAACCCACCAAACAGGGTTTGACTCCGAAACTCTAGCATTTAGTCTTGGGGCTCATGGCCCTCCTTTCTGCCACAATCTGGAGTCCAGCCTCCCTGGCCCAGAGGCCTGTCTGTTGGCCCACAACCAGGGGTCACAAGTTCAAAAACAGGCAATGGCCTCAAACTTCCACTGTCCCAGCCCAAAAAAATCCAACACATAGCTCCACCCAGGTGCACCAGGCCACCCTGGCCTTTCAAGATTGTGCCCTCTGGTACCAGGGTCAACGCATCCTAAATCCGACACCTACACTGGTGCCAGGGCCTATGTTCCCCTCCTCCAACCTTTGGACCACTCACCAAACCTCTGCATGGAGCTCTGGGATGCACTCCTTCCCTTTGGCTGCTGGTCCCTACTGCCACTCTACCAAGGGTTTTTATAGTCCTGGTCTGCCCCTTCTGGTCAGCTGACTAGCAGGCCAGGCTCAGCATTTAGCCTTCTCCTTACTGGCATTCTGTGCCCAGAAAGTTCTGGCCTTAAAGGGGCTAACCTATCTTCTGGTGACAGGGCTAGGGTTCTCCATTACATCCCCCTCTCTTCTCTTTCATCTGGGGTCTTTCCTTCCCCTCTGAACCCTCAACCTGTCTTCTGGTAACAGGGCCAGGGTTCCCTGTTACATATGAGTAAACTAGACTCTGGAACACACTTCCAGCAGAGGTGGTGCAGTTGCCATCTCTGGCGGTCTTTAAGAGGAGGTTGGACAGATACTTCGTTGAGCTTATTTGAGCCCAATTACTTCCTGCCCATGGCAGGGGACTAGACTTGATGATCTTATGGGTCCCTTCTGGTCCTTCTATGATTCTATAACTGAAATTTCAGCCTGAGGGGCACATGGTGCAATAGTGGGTGAGATATAGGTCCAATAATCAAGATTTCTATTGAAACATTTAAAAATCTAAACTGACTGATGACACAGTAGAAAATCCTGATTTGCATGACAAAATAATCACTGAACTAATATCTTGCAAATATGAAGATCTCTGCAAATTCAACTAAGGCCTAAAAAAAGTCATGTTTACACAAATATATACAGTTAGTGATTAGTTACAGCAAATTTTGAAATATATGGAAATAAGTATAGCCTACTTTTAAATAAGCAATACTCAGAAAAAGGCTAGACAGATTTTATTGAGATATTTCAAAATAAATTACACCTTGGCAAAGGGACTAGCATGAAAAATTTTAGCCCACTGTGGGCACATCTGGCCAACTGCGAATGTGCCTCTTGCAACATCTCAAACTCCTTTGAGATGCTGCAAGATGCATACTGGGGAAAAAAAAATGTACCCCATGCTGCAAATTTCCAGCATGGGCTCAAAATTTGATACCTCAGATCCAGGTATTAAGAGAATACCCTGGGGGAAAAAAGTAGAGCAAGGCATGGTCCCGGACTGTGACCTGAAGCAACCAAATGCTCAGTCCTCTACAGAGATGTTCTGGTAGCCAGCCAGAGCATCTCTCTGGCTGGTCCTTGCTCTGGTGCTGAAGGATGCTGCCTGCCTATGCAGGGCAAGCAGTGGTGCAAGCTTTAGGGACCTGGACCTGGCCTCCTGACAGGTAAATAAGGGGTGAGGGGGATTAGAGGAGTGGGAGGGGACCATGGGGTGGGGTCTGCCTGGCCCCAGCCCTTCACTCACTTCCCTTGCTCCTCAATTGCTCTCCTAGCTCCCCCCTCAGCCCCCCTTTAGTCCCCCAGTTCCCTGATCCTCCTCCAGCTCCCCGATCACTTCCTCTGGCCACATCCCCACACAGCCCACACTCACCAGCATTAGCAGCAGCAGTCAGGGCTTTTGGGGCCTCATGGCAGAGCACACCCCACCCTCATGCGACACGGGACTATGGGGCTTGGCCCCAACCATCTGACACCTGCGCAACCACTGCCACATCTCATGGGTGTGGCCCAGCTTGGCAGGGTGCCATGCACTGTGTTGTAGCTCCAGGATGCTCAGGATGAGTAGCACTGAGCCCTAGGTGACAGCTGCAGCACTCCTAAGCTGCCAGACAGCATGCAGCCCTGCGCAGCACCCTGCCAAACCCACCTGATGCAGCAACAGCAGTGTGGGTGCCGGGTGGCCATGGCTGAGCCCTGCTGCCCTGTGCCATGTGAGGGGAGAGGGAGACGCTGTGCCACAAGGCCCTGAATGCCGCAATCACCACTGCTGCTGCCGGTAAATTATGGGCACTGCAGGAGTCTGATGGGGGACCAATCAAGGGGCAGGAGTCGAGCGGGGGAGTGATCAGTAGGTTGGAGCCGAGTGGGGGGGATCTACGAATTGTCCTCATTGCACCCCGACTCATCTCCAGCCCTCTTTTCATTCCCCTGCTCGTCTCCAGCCTTGGAGCAGGAGAATAAGCAGGAGGCTGGAGATGAGCGAGGAATGAGCAGGGGGTTGGAGATGAGCAGAAAAATGAGTAGTGGGCTGGAGACAAGTGTGGGGGGTGGGCTTTGGGCCTTGGGGGGGAGCGGCTGGGACCCCGCAGGCAGGGTAGTCCACATGCTGTGTGGGAGCTGTACTCTGTAGAGGGCAGAGGACCCACCCCTCCTGAACAGTCCACCCTCCACAGTCCCTCCACACCTACCCACACACTGACCAGAATCCCCTTATATCCCTTCACACCCACTCACATACCCACCCACAGTTACTACTATAACAGAAGGGCTGCTCTTTTTAAATCTTGCTTTTCTTTTGAATATAAATGAGGTAACATGGTGCCTTAAATTGAACATATGACAAGTCCACAAATCAGGGCTCTCCAGGGCAAATGACCAACAAGGAGCTGATTCTCAGAATCAGCCCTAGACAGCACTTTCATTCAAACAGTTTGGGGCCACACCCCAGGGCTGGGGCTGACAGTCAGCTAGCCTCAGGACATCCCAGAGTCTAAAACCCACCCAGGTTATCCACCCTAGTCTCAGGACATCCCAGGGTATCAGAATCACCCAGGTTGTCCTGGGGCCAAACAAACAACCGGTTGATTGTCCTCCCAAACCACAGGATAGCCATAGGTCATTCCTGTATGTGGGTACCTGACTTCTAATATACCAATGCAGGGGGAGCCAAGGATTATGATTCCCAGGCCTCCTGTAGTGGCAAGTAGAAAGGGAGTGATTGGGTTCTGATCCCAGATTCCACAATCATGCTTCCTGCCACGCACATGCTATGTTTAACTGAATGCCTGCTACAGGCCTATTCTCAGGTCAGACACCAGGGAAAGCTGCTGTCTCATTGCTCTATCTGTATAAAAGTACTGCTCCTTTTGAGGGTTCCCCGTGGGATCACGTGCCACCAAAAGAGAGAGATGATAGGCAGGGCTACAGCCCTGGTCCTTTCCTTTACCAGCAAGGTGAAGTTGAGTACATGCATGTGGAAACAATTCACAATTCTGAGGAGTGGAAGAGTGAATGTGTTTCTACTGTATGACTGATAGTTCTTGGAGGCTGTGCAAAACAGCATCATTTTGTTTTGACTTCCATTTCACCACTTCAGTGGGACAGTGTTTTGTTTCAAGTTTCATTTTACTTTGAACCACTGTCCCATTTTGTTTCATTGAAACAGTGTTGAAATAGTGAAAGTTCTGACGTTTTGCCCATAGGCCATGATAGGGAAGTATAAACCTGCTCATAACTTTGTCATTTTCTGGCAGATTTGGATGAAAACAGCAAGGATGATAGCCCCTTCTGAGGGCATAATGCCTGCCAAGGTTCAAAGAGATAGGTGCAGGAGTTTCTGGGAAACTGCACCTCAATGTCTTGAAAGCAAAACTCATGTCACTTGTAAGTGTGAAGGCACAGGGGCATGAAAACAGCAGGCATGATCACCCCTGCTGAGGCCACAAAGCTAGCCAAGTGTCAAGGAGATAGGTGCAGGGGGTTCTGGGAAACTGCACCTCAAGCTGCTGACAAGCAAAACTCATGACGTGTGACACTGTGTGTGTGTTAAGTTGCACCGTCACTGTCGCTGGAGCCTCTACATGACACAGTAGTGTGTCCCAATGAGGGCTCCTCCTCCCCTACAGCCTCAGCCCAGTCAACTACTTGAAATGACAACAGGTAATAACTTAGTAAGCAGCACAGTAGCACCAGAAGCATTTCAGGCAGCCAAACAGTCACAGTCAATATGAGAGCAGTCCTTCCCCAATCTTCCCCCTCCCTCTCCTTACCACCTGTTTCCCTGCATGCAAGACCAGCTTCAGCTTCAAAACTCAAAATGTTTTGAAACTTTTGAAATGTTTTGACTGCCCTTGTTTCATTTCAAGGCTATATCAAAGCCTTCATTTCATTTCAACTTAACTGTTGCAAGCTTGAAAGTAGTCGAAACAGCTTTGAAATGAAACAGCCAGTGAAATTTGGCATGGCCCTAGGAGGCAGCTCCTTGAGAATGCTTGAGCTGCACCAAGGCAGAGCAACTTGCTCATAAACTTTCCCATATCTCACCTTGGATAAAATCAGTTGCGAGTACATTTCAGACCCATTACTTTAGATATAATGATCATCTTATTCATTTTTTTTTTCTTTTTGATACCAACCCAGCTCATTGAAAACTTTTTTAAAGATCAGAAACTATCAAACAACTTGTAATTCAGTGAATTAGCAACACATTGACTTAATGTATTAATGGGGCACTGACTGAACTGCAATGTATAGGATTAGTAGCAATTTGCAAAGTTAGCTCTCAATGCTTTTTAATTTACAATTGCATAGCACTGTGCCTGATTGTTAGATTACAATATTCAGGCTGATCAAAAACATTAAGAATTATTTTTTCTTCAGACGACATGCTGTACCTGTGCTTTTAGAGTGCTTTAGAATTAATTTACAAGCCCTTTTATTGTTATTAACTCCAATATTTTCTTCCTGATTAAAGATGAAAGGCCATGAATTTAATATTACCCTGCACCACATGTAGTCATCCACACCTGTATCAAGTGACTATAAAATCCTATAAAATGAAAATGCCTCCTATACATGCTTTCCCCTTAACCTTGCACCAGTTTGGTCTCAAATTCACCCCATAATTAAAAGGGTAATGGAGAAGACAGTAGTAAACCTAAGGACCAGCTAACAGGAGAGTGTGAGTATATCAGTATGTTGTTGTTGTTGATGATGATGATTTTACCATTAAAAGCACTAGTGTAGCAAACTTAACACAGACAATCATGATGTGACTGGTACCCTCTTCACTTTGACTGAATGTGGTAGGGTACAATTTTAGCAAATTGAAGCTAGAGAAATCCAAGCAAGAAATTAAGTCCCCATTTTTAATAGTAAAGGTAATTAATCAATGGAACAACTTATTCAGGGATGCAGTGAACCTTCCATCCTTTTCAATTTTTCAATTAAGATTTTATGACTAAAATGTATACACCCATTGAACTAGAACTTATGGATTTTGTTGTGCAGGGCATCAGATAAGATGATGGCAATGGCCCTATATGGCTTTACAATCTATAATTTTGGAAACTGTATTTTTTTTTTCATTTCACATGTGATAGGAGCATCCTTGCCTCTACATCAAGGCCATGACTTTGTTCCTTTTAGCTCCCCAGGTGGGATTTTCTAAGCAGTCACTATTGGCCTAACTCTGCTCTGAAGACTGAAGGAAATTAATCATCAACTACAAGAGATACAAGGTTAGTCCAACAAGAAGGACTTATAACAAATACTTCCTCTGCCATAGAGAAGGTGGATTCTGTACAGCCATCAAAAATGCACAAGAATATAATAAATAAGTAAATAAATCCCTGATCAGTGTTTATTTATTTATTGGCAAAAGAAAAAGAAATGTTCCCATTGCCTTCAAGGGAGGTACGAACAGACCTACAGGCCTTTAAGACATATACAACCATAATTAAATTCCCTTTTCATTTGGGAAACAAAACATGAGAGAATGTGCAAAAGCAGCATAATGCTATTTCTTCTTGCCTTTTCACTTTTCTCTTCTGAGCTCTAATCCAATCATCTGTAAATTCTTTTGTGGAAGACACCTTCTCTTCCATTCTCTCTTTTGTGCATTGATGCACTATTGGTAAGAGAAAATGCCATCACCATCAGCTCTCTAGGAGCAGAAACGCACCACCTGATATACATGTTACTTGTTAGTGGTGTGAGCACAAGCTAAGATCATGTGTTGTGCATGGCAGGTATCATACCTTCTCATGTGTTCAGAAAGTGCCTGGCATATTATGACTGCTAAAACAATAATAGTGTCTATAATTAGCAACACTTGTTTGTGGCACTGTATAAATAATCATTACTAGCAACTATACTAGCTAATACATGAACAGAAAAAGGCACAGAACATCTGTGTCTAAACTAGTTCAGTGGAAGAATCGCTGGTATCTGAATGCTCCCACTAAGCTTTAAGAACCCCAGCCAGATAAAAGATAAACAGCTACTCTTTGGAAACAATATCTATCTATCTATCTAGCTATCATTTCATAGGAGCACACGTATTAAGCATTTCCCACTGATCTGAAATGATATGCAAAATCTCTTTGAATAAGTGGCAAGAACTGCTTTAGATTAGTGAATCATTTTGACAATTGATATTTGACCCTCAAAAATCTAAAATGAGGATAGCCAGTTCTCAGTATTTTAGTCTGAGCTGTGCAATATTTGGTGTTTTTCTTAAGCCCCAGTACCTGAAGTCAAGCAATCACACTAAGAATTTCAGCTTCCATTACTTAAAAGAAAATACTCAAAACATAACACTAGTGCACCGTAACACTTAAAAATCAGAAGGAAAAATGTAAGGTAAATGAAAACTATGATATATTTAATAGCAGTCTACCTTGATGAACTCATGTTGTACTTTCACCCATTTTCCATGTACATTCACGCTAATTATCCTTCCTATCAAGACTTATTGTAAAGCCCTACACACTAGTAAGAATGGACTAATAGGTCAATAGTTTCTTGTATCACTTTCCCCCATTCTTAAATGCAGGAATTACTTTGGCTGTTCTCCAGTTATATGCAAGCATACCTAATTTGACACCTATTGTCTTTCCTCCCACTGTTATCCTCCTTTTGGAAAACTGAAGAAAAATATTTATCTAGATTTTAGGTCCTACTGAGATTATTCTTAATCTGTCCCCATTGCTGACACTGGATTTTAGGAACCCAGCCCTTGTAGTTTCAGGGCGGGCACAACCCTCAGACTGACCACAACACCTGCTAGTTGATAACGGGTGAATGTATTAATACAGGGCGGTAACAGAAAACCAACAATTCAAACAATCAAGTGATTCTATATCTACTAATCCTAGGGCCGTCACCAGAGTCAAAGTACATCTGGTCAAGACACAGACTCTACTCTGAGGCTTTTTTTCTTAGGTGTCAGCAGTCTGGAGGTGGGATGACGAGGCCCACAGCCCCACTCCAGTGGGGTGCATGAGATGGGCTACTGGTATGCCCTCGGTCCATGCTAGCCTTGGGGACCCTTCCCAGGGGATGGGGACAGGGATGGGGACCCCTCTCAGGGAGCGAAATGGGGAGAGAGTGAGGGACAGGACAAAGAGAGGGACCCTTTGTTACTCTCAGGTCTCTGCTTTTGTATTCTCCTTCCCCCTTGATCTCTGGTTGGCTGTCTCTCTGTGGCCACACATCCATGTAGCCTTCTGGGTCTTCTCCTAATTTGGTCTGTTCCCCCAAACCGGGACTTAGGCCCCCCTGCTTTCTGAAACCTTGTTGCTGGAGTCACTTATTTTGCGTTATGGGATAGTATGGTACGTACTTCTTTGGATCCCAGGCTGTGCATCCTTATTATGTTAGCAACCTGTCTGCCTTGAAGGCTGTGAACTCATGCTATGGTATGTTTCCCTTCATTCTCAGGCTGTGTCCATTTGTTGGCCTTGCTGTGTTAAACAGCTCATCTGTTTTCAGGGCCATGAGAAGCCATTTAACCCCTGCTGCCCATCTTGACCCCTTATAATGCATATATCTATACCTATAAGCCAATTCCCCAAAACAGGCCTTTAAATACTATCTCTAAGTCAACACACATATTCACTGCAATTCTCACTTTCGTTCAATGCTTCTTGAAATCTAAGACACAGATTTTTTCCAGCTCCTTGTAGGCTTCCACTTATTGCTATTTTCATCCTTGAGGCGGTTTTTCATTGAGGTCCAAAACCCATTCCTTTAAGCTTTCTTTCCTTGCTTGGTATATTGATTTCCCCTCTCTGATAATTTTAGCATCTTTGAGTTGAAGAAATTTTAGGCTCCTTCTACATTCAGTCCATGTGTTCCTCAGTTCAGCCGACTTCATTACTTACTTTCCTTAGTTTATCAAATTTGCCCTTAGTCACAAACCTACTTTTGCTGATCATCCTTCTTAATTTATATCAGTCAGCTCACAATCAACAAACTGAAGCTTATTTTCTATAATCAGATCTTCTATAACATTTTCTTTACTCACTAAAAGAAGTCCAAAATCACATCACAGGTTGTTGGGTCAGTGTTTGAAGAAAGATGTCAGGTATCACATTCAGGAATATCTGAGTCTCTCTATTATTTCTGGTATGCCTTATCCAATCTGTAACTAGAAAATTAAAGTCTCCCATCATGACAATTTCCAGCAGTGTTTATTTTCCTTAGCGCATATCCAACACCAACCCTGGGGGGTGGTCAACTGCAATCATTGTGCCAACAGAACCTCTTTGGTACATGAATGGAATGTCAAGTGGTTTTGCTTAGCTTGCTCTTTTCTGTCTTTGGTGCAAACACTCACTGTCATACCACCACAGTACAAGTTTCTTTCCATGGTAGATTAGTAATATATAATAACACCAGTGTGACCATGTGGCTGGCAGTGTTCCATTTGCCTTGTGAACATGGACTAAGTACTAATAAAACATATGAAGGTGAATGGCTTTGGTATTTTCTAAGAGGCATGTGTCATACTCCCATGTAAATGCACAGTCACAAAGACCCCAGAAAGCATCCTGGCTATGGACAGACATTCAAAAAGCCAGAACCTGATTTTTTTTCAATCTTTGCAGATTAGTTTAACCTGCCTAGGTTGAACTGATTTGCAAGTGTACAGACATTCCCCTTGGACTGAGGAAATGCAGGCACATGCCTGCAGTTGCTCAGGCCAGCAGCCAGCAGAGTTATTCTGACACTTGCCCTGAGCAAAGAGTAAGAAGCAGCAGTGGTCTGGGTGGGTAGACTCTACTGCATTTCCCTGAGGTAAGAAAGATAAATAACCCCACTCCCCCCCTAAGGGGTCCTGCTAGCTGGCCTCTGGCCCTGCCCCCACCCAGCCACTGGAGAAGTGAAGGGGGAGCAACCATGGTGGGGGCAGCAGCCCCCATCTTGGCTTTCTGGAGCATGTGCCCCTTCCTAGTAGGCGAATGCCTTCCCTGCAGCATGAATGCTCACCCTGCAGTGTGCTCCCCCCACCAGGAAGAGGCTCGTGCACCCTAGACACTGTGACAGGGGTGCTGCTCCCATCAAGAGCCCCACCACCTTGCCACTCCAGCAGCTGGGCAAGGGCATGGCCAGAGGCAGGCTGGCAGGGCCCTTTAGGCAAGGGGACAGGAAAAGGGGTTATTTTCCCCTCCCTCCAGCAGAGGGGGAAGGAGGGGGATTTTTCTGCCACTTAACCCAAGCAGGGAGGGCAGATCCCAGCTGCAATCCCCCAGGAGCAGTGGAGGTAGAGGGGGGAATAATCCCCCTCCCTGCCTCTCTGCCTCAGGGGTCATGCCAGCTGGCATTTTGCAGGTCCCCTGGCCCCGACACTGCAGCAAGTGGGGAGCACCCAGCAGACCCTGGCTTGGGTCCCTGCTGGTGGGACAGGGAGGGGGGAATTAAATGCCTTCTGGCCAGTTCAGCCCAGGTTACTGCTGGAGTTGGCCATGCCCCCATCACTGGAGCAGCCAGTGTTGAAATGCAGGTCCATGCTGATGGTACAGGGGAGGGAGGTGGGGAATAAATTTCTTTCCTGCTCCCTTCCAGAGCCAGTGTCTGGCCAGGCCCCTGCCTGTCCCTGCTGTGGCTGTGTCAGGTAGCCACCAGATATGGACATGTACTTTTATGTCCCAATGACATACCCCAGCCCCCTCAGGGTGACTGCAACCTGGTTTGACTGGTTTAGGTAGGGTCCAGTGTTCTCTCTTCCTTCCTCCCATGGCTTTGATGTTTAAGAGGTATTAATGAGAGGGAGGTGGTGACTACCTAGACTGACCATTGAGTTTCACCCTGGCTCCTGAGGCTTTGGGAGAAGGGATGATACCAGAAATAACCAGCCCAAAGCAGGTCTTTCCTTTCTCCTTTTTTCCCCCTTTTATTTATTGTTGCCCCTTGTGAAACACCAAAGGGGTTTTTAGTCCTAGAGAGAACTGGGTTGCAGACATCCTCTGGGGACTCCTTGGAGGCTTTCCCACAGCTCTGGGCTTCCCCATGCTTTTTTTTCTGATAGCAGCTGCACCCAGCTTAATTGGTGGTGTACTGGGAACTCCTGTCTTCAGCTGAACAGCTGGAAAGAAGGCCGTCTCTGCCTTTCTCACTCTGGTGGCAAACGATCTACCACTTCTGGTTAAATGCCAGATCAGAGGAAAAGAAAAGAAAAAACCCAGACCCAGCTGCTTAGGGCATCCACCTCCTCCACCTTCCCCAGGCCACCTCTTATCTTCCTTCTTCCCCTCTTCCTTGCTCTCACAGAAGGACCATCACTGCTTCTTCAATACCCTCCCAAGTGCTTACCCTGGCAGTGAGGCATTCTCCTGGTATCTCAGGCTCCCCAGCTCCATTCTCCTCACTGTCTGCCACCCATTTCCTCTCCCCCTTTGCTCTGTCTCTGGCCCCCAAATATTGCCCTAAACTGTGGGCTTCCACCAATTCACTTCACCTGCCGAGGTGATAAAGGCAGGCAGGGCTGAATAGGGAGCTCTTCCTGCAGCATAGATGTCTCCATCCAATAAGGTCCATGCTCCTGGCTGGGGATGTGCCCCAGGTGAGTATCGCTCAGGTCCCCACAGGCTGGTGACCAGACAGGCAGGGCCAGCCTGCTCTATTGGAGTCCAGCGCCCAGGCCAGAGTGCATGCCAGGATGCTGGAAGACTCAGGTTTAACTTAAACCAGGAAAAGGTCTAGGACAGGGATTGATTAACTGGTTTGAGCTCAATCAGTTAAGTCTGATACTACAGTTGACCAGGTTTATCTCAAAATGGTTTTGGCCATTTTGAAACTGGTTTATGTGCACTGAAATTACATTCTATTACACATTTAAAACAGTTTCTGATCACTTAAACTGGTTTGTGTGTAATGTCTGTCCCTAGCTCTTGTGTGGCCTTTAAATAATGTTTTCTGATGCAAGTCAATATTGAAGCACCTGAGTACTAATTTGTACACTCAGATTCCTCAAATACCGGCTTTGATATAAATAATGAATGGGTTTGTTAGTTAATTTGGGGATTTGGTTGTTATACCTTTTTCTAAAATGTTGGTCCTTAATACCTCTTTGATATAGGTGAGCATGATTACATGGTCCATTTAAATGTTTTCCTTCCATGAGAACTGGTTGTTCAGATTCTGAAACTGCTTTTTGAATTATGAATAAATTTGGATGAGAACTGTGTTTTTATGTACGCCGATTTCTTCTCCACAGTACATTAGCTTTGGTTGGATACGACATTCTGAGATTAGCTTTCTTTTTCTTTATGTTCCTCTTTTCTGTAGTCTTTATTTATTTGCCTTTTATCTTTTGTTTATCTTTCTCTGCCCCTTGCTTTCTGTCCTTGTTATGTTGTATTTTCTTTATCTTTTGATATTTGTATCTCTCTTCTTTTACTGTGTGTTATCTATCTTCTGTTTTGCAACATCTTTCTCCTCTCAATTCCTTTTTGTTTTCTGGCAAGACTTTGTAACATTTTCTCTTTTTTGCCATGCTGTCTTTGTCTATGACAGATGAATAAGTGGGGCCATAAAGTATTAGGGACAGCCCTTATCTGTACTACAGAGTTATATGTCAGCAGAGTTATATTAGCTATAGGGTATGAAAATATAGCTTTACCAGTAGACCTCTGGTGAGATGCAGCTATGTTGGTAGGAAGTGGCTTCTGCTGGTTAAGCTTTTCCCCTGTAGGGGAGCTGAAGGAACTCTAGGGAGCAAAAAAATCTTCCCACTGGCAGTTACATTCACACCAGCTGGTCCTGATGCCCTAGGCCTACCAACATACTTAAGGCAGAAGCAGCCCTATAGTTATAGACAAAGTCATAATCTATGATCTGGTTATAAGAAACCATTCACAAGCTCTTGTTCACTATGTATTTCTTGATTTAGATAGGTTTAAGTCCTATTTCAGTGAACAGAACCTTAAGCACATGCTCACATAATTTGCTAAATTTAGGGCCTCTGCAGGCTATCTAGTCTAAGACAATACCTCTGGTTATTTTAACAGCGGGTAACTTAACACTAGAGGTAGTGAAAAATGTTCAGACTAAATGTTTTCCAAATAAAAAGGTGTTTTTAGATCAAATGGAAATTTTGGCAAAAATATCTTTGTTTTTTAATAGAAAAGTCTAGATTTTTAGGATTTGATTGATTAAAAATAAAATTGTAGTTTTTAAAATTATTTTTTCCTGAAGGGAAGATCATTTGAATCTAACCCTCTCTACTTACCTTGTAACAGCTATAAGGGAGAACCCGTGCTGAACATAAATGGTTATAACAAGCAAAGGTCGGTGGGCGAGCAGATTATTATAAATTAAAAGAGAAGTAAGATTGCAAAGGCAAGTATACAAATATTAGGAAATACCAGAATGTAGATTGCTTACAACAGAGGTTTGCAACTTTTTTCATTTGTAGACCCTTAAAAAATTTGAACGGAGGTGCAGACCCCTATGAACTGCAAGCGTGGGTAGTCGCATACTTTTGATTGATTATAGACATCGTTTGCAGACCCCTTAGACTTAGTCTGCAGAACCACAGGGGTCCATTGACCACAGGCTGAAAACCACTGGTCTATGCAAACTTCATTTGCCCTGCTTGTGGAAATTCCTTGTAATGATACAATCTATAATCAGCCGGTGTTTCATTGGTACAGATATGCAAGCTAATATACAGTCCCTACTCTTGTGGAGAAACAGGGAGGGCCATTGGAGAATGAAGGTGATGTGTGAGCAAGCACTGGAAGTGCACTGAAGGGACATTCTCCACTCAGCTAGAAAAGCATCAATACTCTTGTTTAGCAGCTAGGAAGCAGGAGGTGGAGCAGTGCCTGTTTCACATGCTGAGGGTTCAAGCTATCCATCAGCCTCTGAATCCGCTCCAATTGACTGCCATTCCCTATCAGTCTGGTTAACTGATTGACCCCCCTTCTCCACTT
The DNA here is from genome assembly GCF_052110815.1 of Crocodylus siamensis. Taxonomy (NCBI): domain Eukaryota; kingdom Metazoa; phylum Chordata; order Crocodylia; family Crocodylidae; genus Crocodylus; species Crocodylus siamensis. The sequence goes on along the minus strand of NC_143396.1, from coordinate 134,121,369 downwards.
ATCTTGTGTTACGAGATAGAATGGTACGTACTTCTTTGGATCCCAGGCTGTGCGTCCCTATCAATCAACCAGATGGAGAAGGGCTGTCAATCAGTTATGAACTTCAGCAGCGAAGAGGGGTTTTCCTTGGGGGTCTACAAAATGGTTACAAAACTCAAGGAGCTGGAGGGCCTACAATCGAATGAGCTCTAGTTAAAGTGCCCCACCCCCATTTTGAAACATGGGATGCTGAATACATGAGATGCTGCTGGCCTTTTAATTACAGTGGCTCCCAAGAGCTTCTCTAATTAAAACGCCCCTTCTTCCCCTCACCATGGAGCACATGTAAAGTTGTCCTATCATTTGTTCAACAGAACAGGATCATTATTGGAAGGGAAAAAAAAATCCTCTTAAAACTCCAAGTGCTTTAAACAGGATGCTGAATTCATTTAAGGTCTTTCCAATACTTACATATCATATATTTTTGCCTGCTCCAAATCTAAAATACCACAGCAGAAACCTTGAAATCCAAAATGAGATTTGAGATGAGTCTTTAGCAAAATTTGTTTAAACATTTGGTCCACCATGTCTGTTCAAACATTCTGATCAAAGCTAAAGGGCTTTATTTTCATTCAAGCTTTGAATGTTTTTTCAATTTGTTTGTACTATTTGGTCTGGTTGAATTTGTTCTCTCTGATTATTTCTTTTTTTGTCATCATATTTTTAGTATACGTTTTCTAATGTTTTATCCCAAAGCCTTACAAAGCATGTTTGAAATTTGAAAAGCAATGTGAGAACTATTTGTTTAAAAAAGAGACATGCATCCAATTCAGAACATTGGCCAAAGTATTGAGCTAAGTCCATGAAGCACTGATTTCTCATTAGCACTTGAAGTAAAGTTTACTTCCATTTATCTATACATTTATTTATTTTGGCAGCTGTGTGCAACTATGGCTCAGTAAGATTGTCCAAAAACACAAACATTGGCATCACTCTGTCCTTTGATTCATTTCCCAATGTTTTGTCTTTCTTTATTTGCTTATTTTTAACAAAGGCAGAAGACAGAAGCTCAGTTTCATTTCAGTCCCCTAAATGAACCGGCTCTTTTTTTTAGATGGTCTCAGAAGTAGTTTGGGAGTTTTCCATTGTTTTCAAATGCCTAGGTGGGGATTTCCTGTTGTTCTCAGAGGGGTTAGAGAATGTTATTTTTTTTAAAAGCTGAGTTTTTGTTCTGAATTTAGTAATTCACTCTATTTATACAGAATAGCCAAACCATCAATGACAGGTCAGCTTTCCTCAAACTGATGCCTTACGTTAATTTTAGCACCAATACTATTCCTGCTTTTATTTCCTTTAACTAATCATTCTTTCTTAATTATTACTACTGCAGGATGGCCACAATACTGAAAATTACTTAAGCACTGAATTCAAATGAAGGAAGAGGAGAAGGGCATAGGTAAAAGGCAGAGCTAAAGTATAAAGTAGGTTTGAAGACTTACTTGCCACCTCTTCAACCTCCTGTCTGATTCAGTCCGATGAGTCTCTGTTGAAAGCATAGGAATTTCTTTCACATAAGCCAGTGAAAAGGCAGCATATATTCTATAATATTTCACCTACTGCTGACAAAATTCACACTGGTGGTTTAGGCACAAAAGTCTCCACACTTCATGACCAGCTGCCCAAACCATCCCACTCATGTCACTTTACTAAACAGATTCCAGGCCTATCTCTATTTGCCTTCAAATCATGCAACAATGATGGTATGATCTGTAGTCTCTTGTCAATGCCCAAAGGCTGGCCTAGCAAAGATATTTCAATTCACAGCTGACATACATTAGCAAGAATGTTTTCTTGTGCAATGAGCATAATTAAAGGCATGAGGGAAAAATGAACTCTTTTCTGAAGAGAGATTCAGATTGTTAGATCTGTTTACATTAGAAGAGAGATGAATAACCAGGAACAGGATAAACATGTGCAAAATAACTATCAGTTAAAAGCTTGCATGGCAAGAACTTCTGTTCCCTTTTCTCAAAATCAAAACCATGGGTAGATCTGATTAAATTAAAAGTTGAGAAATCCAAACTCATGAAAAGAAATAAATCTTCATACTATGTGTAACAGGACAGTGGAATGCCATGAGATTTCATTGAAGCCAAGAGCTTAGCAAGAGTGTCTTTTTTAGATGAATATCAAGAATGTCCAGAATTACCTATATTAATGATGATGAGAATTTTAGAATGTATATTAAATCTCAGAGTTCAGGTCTGGAAACCTAATGGGAGTTTATTGCAGATTATTCCACATGTGCCTACGGTGGGATTCTCACACCGTCCTCTGAGACAATCTGGCACTGGGTACTCCCAGGAATGAAGTAGTAAAAGAGGTGGACGCAAAGTGTGATCCACTGTAGAAATGTCTAAATTTTTCACGGTATCTACCTGCTTCACTAAGCCTAGCTCAAATAAGTGTTCTGGGATTTTAAGCACTAAAGCTCTCAAATATTTTAGAGAAAGATTGACCCTGGAAACAAGCAGAAACTAAACCAATTCCCAATTTACTATATACAGCCTTTTGCTTTGTTTTAACTCCATCCAAGTAATCCAGTTTTTCAATCTGCTACAGCTGCCATGTACTGTCAAGTGCTACTTATTGGCTTTAATGAAAGAAACTAAGGACTTGAAGGATCTAAAGGTCAAGATGGCACTGCAAATGAAAAGGAAGAGCTATTTCTCACTTGAAAAAACACATGGAAGTGTCTTTCAGGCTTAGAGTACCATAGATGTTGAAAATGATCAAAATGTGATCTTAATTTGAAGCAGATCAGCACTTGCTGCTAGACAGACCCACTGGAACTCACACTGTAGTGATCACTGGGAGAAAAAGGAGTCCAGAGTAGAGCATGGATAAAGCATCGATGAATGAAGAACAGTAAAAACTCTGTCCACTTGTGGAACTGTTTAATGAACTGCCTTGATGCTCAGGATCTTGGCTTCTTTTCTGGGAATAGTATTATTTTCAAGAATGCTTCTTTTTTAGCTCATTCTGCCTTTTTTGTTCTGTGCAGTCTGGTATAGAGACCATAGTATAACAAAGGTTGACCAACTTGTGAAGCATTGCACATATAAGGTTAGACTGACAGGTACATTAAGACAGACTGAAGGACCCTGGCTAGCTATGCTGCACTTTTCCACCACAGTCTTCAATGTATTTTTCCTGATAATCCCCTTGTTAGATAGGGCAGTGCTATTCCTCTCCTTTTACAGATGGGGAAACTCAATCCAACAGGAAGTAAGTAGTTACACAGGAAGACTTCAGGAAATTAATTCCAGGTCTCTGGAGTCCCAGGCTATGGACTGACCTGCTGAATAATGTTTAATCTCATGGGACCACAAAAAGCTCTCCACTGGCTATGGCCATCAAAGAACATTGTCTCAGCTCATGGTTAGTTTGCCATAACCTTTCTGTTAGTGGGAGGCAGGTGATTTAAGGCTGGTTATGCAACACACGAATTATCACCTGGTACATGAAAAAATTATTGTCTTGTTTGTACTACTGATGAGTGATGATAATCTGAGGATTTAGCAAAGAGTATGGAATTTAGGTGAAAGAAAATCTTTATGATTCTTTTCTATAATTTATTGTATTTGAGCATAGTATAAAGGATAAGAATATACAGAGGTTCAGTAACTGCAGCCCTAAAAGAGGGCTTGTTATCCTTGGATTCCCATTTGAAGAGGAACAATGCACAAGTACAATCAGACTATTAAAAAATGTTCTTCCCTTAAATATAACCACTTCATGCAGCAGAACAATTCCTCCTCAAGCAGAGAAAAATCTGTATAGAGACAGCATCATTTGCTAAGCAGCAAGGGTATTTCACAAATAGAGAGAGAAGAAAAAAACCAAATTTACTAGTGCCCACCAAAAGGCACCAGCACTGAGTCGATTTGTAGTTATGACAACACAAGCCAATGTTCAGAAGTTTTCTGTGGGAAGAGAAGTATTTCAGACAGAATTGGGAATGGTCACTGTATCATAGGAATATTTGTTATAGGACAGGGTAGCAGGCAAACTGACTCGCTATGGCTCTAGAGGTTGACCCTTTCTCTGAATTTCTGCTTTGACCACTGTCAATTAGCTAGGCTATAAATGGATAGCTAGTTATGTAGAATTATGAATTAAAGATGGCTAGATGTAGTGCTGGTCATGCCACTGTGCCATTCACTTGTGTGCCACTAGCTACAGAAACTGGTGCCCCTTAACTACACTAGCCATGTGGGCTGCTTGGCTGAGGACTGTTGACTTTCCCAGATGTTTATTTCAATACTGTATTAATTGATTTTAAACAGTGGCAAGAATGTATATGAGAATATAAGAAAAAGCCGTTATTCCAGGATACAGTACAGAATGCAGTGATACAGTTTTGTACTGTTGCATGAAGAACATATCACCAACTATATTGGATTTGTAATCTAGCCCCACGCAAGCACACACTGCAAAATTATTCCTCCCACCAAAGATAAAATAAGATCTAAGAGCAGACAATTATAGTGCATAGATGTACAAGCACACATTCTTGCAGTCACTACTAAGAACTGATAAATGCATGTATATTATTCTCTGTTGCTGACTGTTTCTAGAAATGGAGCTAATATTGGCAGTTGCATTACTAATAGGTATTTTAGTTGGCACACCATTGTGAAGTGCTGCAGCCATTAAATTCAGCTTACTTGGTGGTGGTAGCAATCAAAGCCCCAAAACAACCTGAATTTGCATAAATTTGATAAACTTGCATACCTTTACTTAAACCGGTTGCTTATTTGTCGCATTCATTCCAAATCCATTTCAACTCAACTCACATCTTTAAACAAACATCCACAACCTTCAGACACAGCTGCCTTCTTACTCACCCAAATGCTACACCAGCCCCTCTTTTTCTGTTTGCATATATACATCCATTCTAAACTGAATCATAGAACTACAAGGATGGATGCAACTTCAAGGATCATCTAGTCCAACCTTCTGCATAGATGCAGGATACACTATTTCTAAACCATCCTAAATCACTGGAAACTTCCAATGAGGGAAATTCCCAAATTTCCTATAGCAGCTTTCTCCATTGTCATACTACACTTAAGAGGTAGAACGTTCTGCCTGAGATTTTAACCTAAAATCTGCTCTGCTGCAGTTTACATCCATTTCCATGTGTCCTTTCTTCTGTAACAAAACAAAACAGTGTTTCTCCCTCCTCGTTTCAGAACTTTTTCAAATATTTGAAAACTTATCTCCCTGTGTTTTTTCCAAAGTAATCTTACTTCATTCTTTCAGCCTTTCCTCAGACAGCTTGCTTTCCAACCTTTTTAGCATCTTAATCACTCATCTCTGGACTCTCTCCAGTTTCTCTACATCCTTCATAAAATGCAGTGCCAAAGACTAGACACAGTACTTCACCTTGGGCCTAACCATGATTGAGCAGAGTGGTACTTTCACCTCCTGGCTAGGGACAGACATTACACATAAACTGGTTTAGGTGATCGGAAACTGGTTTAAACCTGGAACAGAACAGATGTTCAGTGCACATAAACTGTTTTGAGAATGGTTGAAACCAGTTTGAGATAAACCTAGCTGAATGTAGTATCACAGTTAATGGATTTGGCTCAAACCGTTTTTTGCAATGTTTGTAAACCCCTTGCTGGGTTAAGATAAACCAGACGTGCCCGGTATCCTGGCCTGCTCTCAGGGCTGGGCAGGGCTCTCTGCTCCAAGAAGGGCTGGCCCCTCCCCTCTGCTCCCTGGCTGGAGCTCTGATAGACTGCCAGCTCCTTCCCACCTCCCCTCATCACTCCCTGCTAAAGAGCAATCTCCCCCTCCCCTCTGCCTTGCTGAGATGTCTGTGTATTAGGTAGTAAGGCCTGTATGAAATCGCTAGTATTCACTTTGGATTCAGATTCAGACTCAGATGATTTGGAGGACAGTGATTCAATTCAGTGATTCCAATCACTATCCTGAATTGATTTGGCTGAATCTGATTCAGAGATTCAGACACCACCAAATCAGCAGAGCCTCCGAATCGAATAGGATCCATTCCCCACCCGCCCCATCAATAGCTGCTCTACCCAGCCCCAGGGACCTGGTGCTTAAAAAAAAGAAAGAAAAAAAAAAAAGCTCGCACTCATCGGCTCCTGCCAGGCGGGGGAAATCCCTGCTGCCCCCCACTGCTCTGTGCTGAGTGGGGGGCTATGCCACAACTCCCCAAAGGCCCCAGTGGCCACTTCAGCAGACAGTGAGTGATGGCCTTTATTTATTTATTTTTTTTACAGCACTGGGACACTGGGGCTGGATGGGGCAGCCATTCACACGGCTGGGAGAGCAGGCAGGGGTCAGGAAGCGGTCAGTAGGACTGTGGGAGCAGGGAAGGGATGGGGCCTGGTGGGGGTCCCCTCCCTCCTTTAGTCCCTCCCCCTACCTTCCTGCATGAAATGTGGGTCCAGCTCCCTGTGGCAGTGAGCAGGGACTGCCTGGGTCCCCAAATCTCCTCCAAATCTTTTCTGAATCAATTTGGAGGCTTGGATTGACTCAGACCTTTTTCTTGGTCTCCTGATTCAATCTGGATTTGGAGATTTGGCCACCAAATTGGGCCAAATCAAATAGCTTTGCACGGCCCCATTAGGCAGCAGACCATGTGCTGGCTATGGTCTGTGCTGAATCAATGAGTAAAATCAACAAGTAGCTGGTAATGTCCCTATGTTGTTTTCTTAATTGAGTGATAAACACAGTTATCAATTCCCTGCTGGGCTAATCAGAGCTCCTGCCAGAGCCTGGCCACAGCTCTATGCTGTGGAAGGGAGGGCTGCTCTAGAGCTCTCCAGCTTCATCCTGAGCCACTGCAGGCATGTGTCTGCATTTCTGGGATGTCTGTCTGGTTACAAAATTGATTTAGCCAAGCCAGCTTACAATAACCTGCAAGATTGAATCAATTCAGGCTCAGGCTTTCTGAATGTCCGTCCCTAGCCCCTGAGTGTTGCATGCAATGTTACTGGAAGTCAAACTTGCATTTGCTTTTTTGCAATAATATCACTTTGCTGACTCAAATTGTGCTTGTGATCTACCGTAACTCCCAGTTCCTTCATCTAAGTGCTAATGTCTAGCCACTCTCCTCTATTCTGTATTAATGCATCTCCTTGTTTCTCTTCTTGTGTATGTCACAAGTTGTCTTTACTGAATTTCATTTTGCAGTCTAAAGCCCAATCCCCTAACTTTATCAAGATCCCTTTAGATTTCACTCTAACTTTCAAAGCGTTTACAACTTTTCTGAGGTTTGTGTCATCCACAAATATGATTCATATTCTCTTTATTTCTGCATCCATCTCATTAATATCAATGTTAACAGCCCTGGACCCAGGGTGGACCCTTGTGAAACTCCACTTCAAACCTCCTGCCACTGATCATCTACAATCTTCACTTGTGGTTATTCAACCAATTACATATTCACCTAATGGTAATTCTGACCAGCCCACACTTCTCAAGCTTATTTATAGGGATATCATGTGGGACTGTGTCAAAAGCCTCACTAAATCGCAGGATATTTTGTATACTGCATTCCCCTTATGCACCAAACCAGTCATTCTATCAATAAAAGCAGTTAAAGTTGCTTTGACAAGACTTGTTCTTAATGAATGCATGCTGGCTGCTAGTCATCACGTCCTTATCCTCTAGACTGTTTTATTGTTTGTTTTAATAATTTGAAAGGTATTTCAATAAGGCCGAGAGGTCTATAATTCCCCAGATCCTCCTTTCCCCCTTTTTAAAGATGGGTACTTGCTTAGCCCTTCTCTAGTCTTTTAGAACCTCACTTGCAATCCAAGAGGTTGCATGTATTATTGCCAATGGCTCCAAGATTTCATCAACTCATACCTTCAGCACTCTAGGGTGAATTCATTTGTGTCTTGCTGACTTAAATCAATTCAAATGTGTCAGAAGGCACAACTTGCTTTTTGTTTATCATGATCTGCATCCTTCCCCTTCTTTATTAAATTTCAGAGGATTCTAGAATAGTAAATTAGAAGGGGTTTCAAAAAGTTGTATAGTCCAAACTACCAGTCAAGGCAGGATCATCCTTGACTAAACCATCTCAGTCAAGTGCTCATCTAACCTGCTCTTAAAAACATCCGAGAATGGAGATTCCACAACCCCTCTGGCATGAAGGACGAGTACCTCCTGCAGTTGGTAGGGGCACAGCGATAGTGCAAGCGTAGTGGTGGTAAGCACAGAGCTCCCACAGATGTTTCCAGTACTTTTGAGGGGGGGGCAGTTAGTGCTGACCAGGGGTCAGTGACCACCTGGATACACTGCTGGCAGTTTCGGCATTGGCCAGCGGGGATTGTGGACCTCCTGCATATACTTCCGGTGGTGTTGGTGGTGGGGTGGCGAGTGGCAACTGCCTGCAGGTGCCGGCAACAGTGTTGGTAGTGCCTTTTGTAGGGGATGCACTGCCATACTCAGGGGATGCATGTGCACCCCCTACATGTTGCCCAAAACCTTTGGGTAATCCTTCCTTCCAGTGCTTAACCATCCTCACAGTGAGAAGGTTATTTCTAATATCCAACCTAAATTTTCCTTGGTGCATTTTAAGACCATTGCTCCTTGTCCTGTCTCCTACAGTCACTGGGACTAGTCAATCTCCATATAACCACCCTTCAGGTATTGGAAGACTGTCATCAGATGCTCCCCTCAGTCTTCTCTTCCACAAACTAAATAATCCTAGTTCTTTAAGTCTGTCCTCATAAGTCATGTTTCCCAAGCCTCTAGACATTTTTGTTCCTCTTTGTTGGACTTTTTCTGATTTGCCCTCACCTTTCTTGAAATGAGGAACCCAAAACTTACTTCATATGAGGGCATGGAGAGAGGGTATTAGGCCATATGAGGCCTCACCAGGGTCAAATATAAGAGGAGAAGCACTTTGCTTTATTTGAAAATGATACTCCTATTAATACAGGAAAGTATGTTATTGGCCCTTTTTTGCAACAAGAGAACACTGACAGTCACCTTATGATCCATGGTGACCTGCTGTCCTTCCCTGGTCTGTATTTGTTCATGCAATTGTTCCATCACAAATGCAGGACTTTGCACTTGTCCTTGATAAAATTCATGATTGATTTCAGACCATGTCTTCATCTTGTCAAGGTCATTCTGAATCCTAGCCTTACCCTCAAGAGTGTCTGCAAATTTGCTAAGCATGCATTTAATTCTTGCTTCCAAATAGTTAATGAAGATATTAAACAATACTGAGCCCAGGATAGACACCTAGCATGAACAGCTCGTGCCTCCTGAGGCTGGGGGCACAGAGCGACTGCCTGCAGGTGTTAGCAGTAGTGTCAGTGGTGGGGGCATGGCAGTGGTGAGTGGGGACGTTGGCAGCAAAGACAGGCCAACAGCCATGGTGATGGTGGTGGTGAGGACAGGCCAAGCAGGTCTTTAAATACCATTACCATAATCTCTTGATTTTTTTTTTTTTAAATGTGTATATGTCCATGTTTGTGCATGCTTGTGAACTATTGGTTTGGGAACATGAGCTAGAAAAGTAAGGTAATAAAGACAAAAGTTCTATAGATCACCTTTTTCCCCACAGTATCTGAGCATTTTACAATCTATAGCATATTTACTCTTATACACTAATGTGGGATAACATGAGATTACAGGAGCATAACTGAAATATAACATGGATTATGTGACTTGGACAAGGCCATGTAGAAAGTAAAGGATTGAATGGTCTTGTGCCCTGTCTACCTAGGCATCCTTTCTTCCACCTCCTTCCAATGATAGCTCACAAGGTTGTTTCTTTCCATTGGCTCACATCAGCAAGGACTGCTCACCATGTATTTGGCAGGGAAACAACTCTTTGTTGCAGTCTCAGAAGTAAACACAGACAAAGGCAAGTAGGTCCCTAGATTTTATAGCTTGGCATGGCACCAACTTTTAATTAAATGTGTTGGTGAGGACACTGCATTTTCTTTTCCTGTCTGTGCTGACATATTTCCTTTCTAAATGGGAAAGCAGTAAGGCAAACAACTGGACTATCTTTATTTAGTTTATTATTGTCATTATTGTATGCAGCTACCTTGTTTATATCTTAATTAGTGCTATTTTTAACACAGAAATCATTGATAACTTTCTTTGTACTTAAAAGAAGGGCAGGGTTTCCACCACTTCTAGTTAGGACAGACAGATGTTATCTAGGACTTAACATTACTGATGAGCAGTCATTGTGCACAAGGAGGGATGATACTTTTCTTGTAATTGCTAAAAAATAAAGAATGGCTGACTTCAAGCATCACAAATGGAGAGTGCTAAGTTTTTATGAAAGAAAGTCTCATGGTTGAAATGACATCAAGGAACAATTCAGGATTTCTTCCACTAGCATGTTTTGTTTAGCTCTATTGACTAGCAAGCAGTAGGTAGTAATTATCTTTTCCCACATCCTTACATATTTAAATACTATATCAAGACAAATCTTAATTTACTATTACAATAAATTTAATGGGGCATGCAGAATGAAGGATTTCTTTCTTACTGGTTGTACCACATTTCAGTTGTGAAATTAAAAAAAGTGTAATAAACATGCAATAAATTATCAGCTTTGTTTATCAAGATTACATTATTTAAAATAGCAGTAATAACCTCCAGACTGGGCACTGGGCAAGGTATTTATAGATTAGCATTGTACACTGAAGAATCACAAAGCATGTGCTTTGCTATTTAAATAAAGATCTTCCCAACTACCTTATAGATCAAAACAGCAGAGTAACTAGCTAAACTTTCTATGGAATCTCTTTTTTCTTCAGCTCACAAGGAACTCCTACTGAAACTGGAAACTAATTGTCTAAGTTATGAAATGATAAATCAACTATCTTTTTATTTTTCCCATTTCTGCTTCTAATGTTAACGTACCTAGTTGAACATCAGGGTGCCATTTTTTTTTCTTGGCTACATCTGTGTACATGTAGAATAATTCCATTAGCCTCAGGAGATTATTTCAGTTACAGTGGCACAATGCAAAACAGCAACAGAATCTGGCCTCTGGGCTTCATTTTAGCTAACTTCAAAACTAATTAAACCATTTTTATATGGATAACTATTGTGACATCTCTTTCTCTCTCACCATATATATAGTCATCCTGTTTGGGTGAAATATTTTTCATATACTTTTATATAGAATCTTCATATTTTATTTCTTACACACAATATGCATCTGGGACTGGAGCTGGGGCGGGTCCCCACACAAGCTGATTTGCCCTGGGCCCTACACCCTCCTTAGATCAGCTGTGTAATGGGGCCTGGGGCAAATCAGCTCATGCTGGCCCCAGGCGGCAGCAGCAGCCTCCTGTGATCTGGCAGGCAGATCTGGGGCCTACACCCCCAGGAGTAGTCTGACACAGCCCCCGCAACCCTCCCGGGGGTGCAGGCGGGCTCTCAATCTGCCTGCCGGATCACAGGAGGTAGGTGCTGAAGCTGGGACCGGCGGCGGGTGCAGCCTGTGCTGGGAAGATGGGCGCTGCCTTTGGCCCCAGAACAGCAGCAGCAGCCTTCTGTCATCCAGCAGGCAGATTTTGGGGCCTGCCTGCACCCCAGAGACGGCTGTGCCAGACTCCTCCTGGGGATGTGGACCCCCGATCTGCCTACTGGATCACAGGAGGCTGCTGCTGCCAGCTGGGACCTAGCAGGAGCACCCATCTTCCTGGCACTGGGTGTGGGCTGTGCCCAGCACTGCTCCCAGCCACCAGAAGCAGCCTCCTGTGATCCAGCAGGCAGATCAGGGGCTGCACTCTAAACCTTTAGAAACTTTCAAAACGTTTCGAGTGCTCTCGTTTAATTTCAGAGCTGTTTCGAAGGCTTTTTGTTTTCATTTTGATTTCGCTATTATGACCTTGAAATGCATCAAAACAGCTTTGAAACGAAACACCGGGCGAAATTTCACACAGCCCTAATATACATATACATACACAGAGAGAAAGAGAGAGACTGTGTATATATACACACACACACACACACACACAGATTGCGAAATTGATTTTGTTAGGTACTTAGTTTTACCATGCAGAGAAGGATATTGTACGTAAGAAATAAAATATTAAGATTTCATATAAAAGTTTATAAAAAATATTTCATCCAAACCGGATGACTGCTTGGAATACTAGCTCTCATTTCTTTAGATTGTCACTTTTTTCTTTTAATTAGTTCTCAGTTATTTTTATGATGTGTCTGACCAGAGCCACACTATGCCTGAATATTCTGAATCTCATCCCACAACATAAGGAGTGCTTCTAAGAGATGCTGAATATCTTCAGTTTACATTTAAATCAACTATGAGAGGATGCAAGCACTTTCAGAATTAGTTTGTTAAGAAGAACAAGTTAATTTAGTTTGTTTTCTACCATGTTATAATAAATGCCATAATAAATGCCATCTTGGACAACACCAGCAACTGAACCAGTTACTTCCAAACCTACAACCATGATAGCCTGAAGAGCCAAGCCTTCAAACCGCTGTAATGAATTTACAGCTCTTGGAGATCAGGCACCAAAAGGACTAGATAACAAAGACTGACCTCCAAATCATACTTGTTCTGCAATCATTTTGCAAGATGTCACATTTATACAGAGACTTACTAAACATCTAAATACCTTTCCTGCTGTTTTTGACTGATGATGTTTCTAAATAATATAAGGCCTGACTGAAACCCCAATGAAAGCAATAGGAGTCTATCTTTGCATCAGGCTTTTATTTGAAAACTATCTATTCACCATTCTGAACACATAGATTTATATATATCACATTACTGATTTGATGCCATCAACAGTTCCAAGATCTCTTACTGCCCAAGTTTAATTTATTCCAGTCAGTCTTAATTGTGCACTTTCTACATGACAAAAGGTCTGTTCTCCAGGCTACAGCACTCAAAGTATCTTGCCTCATTGAAATGGGTGAGGTAGAAAGGTCCAGGCATAAGCCAACTAATCCTATCTGGAGGTGGCTGGTCATGGTGGCTACTGTTTTTTGCATTTGGCTGAACTATATACAATCATCAGTTTGGGCTAATCAGAAAGGAACTGATCGGTCAGACCCCAGTATGAACCAGCAGTACAGTGGTGTGGGGAATATCACTGATAAGCCCCTACAGTTATGATTTAGAAAAATCAATTATCTGCTCTAAGGTAACAACAGCCAACAGCCTCCTGGAAAGATGAGAGCGAAAAGCAGCAAGTGAGGATTAATAGAGCAGTTAGCACAGTATTGATTAGGCCTCAGGCTTGTAGGGTTGAGGTTGGATCTTGCTAAAAAGGAGCAAAAGTCAAGCTTAGCCAAATAACAACCAAATAGATATTTTCTTTGTCACCAGAAGCAGGCCCCTAGTGCAAAAAGTGCATAGTGGGTTGGGGTTGTTGTGCTTGCTAAGTTACATCTAGATGGTGTGAGTGTACATATCAATCACTCAGGATGCTGGCTCTGAGTAACATAAATCATGTCACTGCATGAAATCCTTGGGAAAAAAAGACATGCATCACTGTGGAAGTGAAACCCTGTCCATATCATGAACATTCAAAGAAATAGCCATGATGGAAGAATGGCATTGCCTGACATACAGCAACATTGGGGTAATGAGGAAATGCATGAGGAGCATGTTAAGATTTCAGGAAACAATTTGTTTTGTTTTGGCTTTGGCAAAGCCCAAACACAATGCATTCTGACTTTGATTTCTTTGCTGGTTTTGGATTCATAAATGTAGGAATACAGAGAATTTCACACTGTCTAATAAAATATGTAATCATGGAACAAGAAGCCCGGAGAACTGGACCAAAGACAGAAAATAAAGAGTGGGAATAGATGGCCACTTTTCCTTCCTGGCAAAAAGTTTAACAGTAAGATTCCTCAGGGTTCTGTACTGGGATCAATGTTTAATATGCTAAATATCTGGGAAACAGGCAAGCGGTAAGATGGGAAGATGTGCAGGTGACATAAAAGCATGGAGAGATTAGTCTGGTTCAGTTAGGATTTTTTGAGGGAATTAACCAAGATAGGTGAATGGCATCAGGCTGGCAGGTTAAATTATTGGTTGACCAAAAAATTATGCATATTGAAAGGGAAAATCTGAAATATTTGTGCATCTTGCTCGGTTCTAATTTAGTCATTAACTCAAAAAGAAAACCTGATCATGTTTCATTCTCCTTCCTGGCGGGGGGGTAGTGTTAAGAAAAACAACTATGTCTTAGGATATAGGAGAAAAAGGAGAACTCTGATGCCTTCAAGTGTCCATTTTCTCAGAGGTCTCAAATCTTACTACCTACTGAATCTCTCTCTTTTCTCTTTGTTGTCCAATTAATAACATGAGCCATTTTACTTGCTAATTCTTTCACTCTGAACTCTTTTTCTTTTTTTTTCACCCTTACTGTCTCTATTAGAGTGTGATGACAGGCCACATCCCCACAAGCGGGAACATGCAGTTTACACCACTTGAGGTGCCACAAAAGGCACACAGCCCATGTTGATTTGTTCACTGCATGGCATTATTTGCAGCATGGCCGCAAAATTAGATATTGGGAATTTTGGTATCTAAAAAAGTGGTACAGCTCACATGCCTTCCCTACCCAACTCGGGACAATTTGCCACACACCCAAGTGTCCATGCAGGGGCATGCCTGGGGACAACTAGCAGCAGCACAAATATGCTTGAACTCTTGGATACTCATGCTTTAAGGGCAGTTGTAACATGGTCCTAACACAAGATGAGTCTAAAGGAATCCATACATATTTGGGGATTCTCAAAATCTATAAATTATGTCATCCAAAACCCTGCAAGTTCTTGCTGATTCCCGTCTGAATTTGGCCAGGAGCTTTTTGCTGTTGCAGCTCACAATTGTAACAAGCAGTTCAGTGTCAAAAGGAACAGTCTGTACTGCACATTACAATAATCTACTGTATTCTATTTTTCCAGGTTCCTGTAACTTTGTAATTCATGGTATTTCTTTTAAAATCTGAGTAACTGAAGACATTAATTATATCCAAAGGAAATCTTTGTACGTGAAGAAAAAGGCTTTGAACACAAAAGCACTCTAAACCTTTGGAAACTGTGGATTCATTAAGAAAACTGATTGCTTTTGTAATAGGTTAGAAATTACCAAGACTAAAAAACCCCCCAAAAAATCCCCCCAAAAAGCTCATGAATCCTTCCTCAGTGCTTCCTGAAAAATAGGACGCACACACATCCCTGAAACATGGAAGATGGTGAATTTTAGCCAATTTTGAATTATAAACTTCATTGCTGAACAACAAGAAAGATTTCTACACCTGCCTGCCTGCCATCTGACGCCACCAGGGAAGAAATCCTGCTTGATCTACACAACGAGGAGCAAGCTCACAAAAAGACTCTCATGGACTCACAGGGACAGTTTTCCAGCTTCTGCTTCCTTTGTGCAAAAATTAAGTTTATTTCCTACATATGGGGACTTTTTACCATCTTGAACTTTCCCTGAGCCTGATGATGGGCGCATGAGCCCGAAAGCTTGCAGAAAGATTTTTTTTTTGCAATTTCTCAGTTGGTCTAAGAAAGGTATCATTTTAGAACCAAGAGTTCTAGATTTTTGCACTTCTTTGCATCTCAGACCAACATGGCTTCCAAATACATCCCTGAGGACCCTTTGATGCATTTGGAATTGGGTACCTAAAAATAGAAACACCCAAAATCTCTATCACTTGAAAATCTTGGCCATCTTATTTAATTTTAAATACTGTATACAAATATAAATGACTCCGTTTCTTTAATGGCTTCTTAGCCTCGCTTTGCTTAACTAGGCTTTGCCACAATTTCTCTGTTTATTTTCATTTAGGGTTTCCCAAGCAATTGATGATTCTCAGTATGTTAACATATATCATGAAATGAAAACAAAATGAAAAGCCTTAAAAAGACGTGGCAAGAAAGTAATATTTAGATCTATCTTTATGGACCCAAAAGGAAATTTTGACGTAATCTTTTAACCATTTGCCTCTTTATGGATTATTGAAGATATATCCCAGCATCCTGTTAAATGCCCACATCAGATACATTTGTTTGATTTAGTTATTGTTGGCAGCTGTTTAGAATAAACTCATTTTAATATATTGAAAACATACATGGGTAAATAATGGGCAAAGGCACATCATTCTGCATCTCTCTTAGATGTTGTTTGCAAAGTAGTGATCCATACAGTGACTGTGTTGTAAAATAACATAAGAACAAAAAAGTAGGCCTGGGAACAATGCTTAGCTCTGTAAGCCCCATCCAACTCATGTATTTAATAAAATGTAACTAATGGAGTTAGGTTGGTGTTGCTCATCTTAAGAGTAAATCTGTAATTTTCCTGGGTGAGAACAATGATGATGGTCTAATTCTTTATTTCAAATGAGGGTGAGGAAACAATGACGCCAAGGTATAATCTCCAGAGGATATGTCAATCTCTGCAACTCAGTATTATACCTACTAACACTAAAACCAACTGTACTAAAATAATATGTAATAAAATAGCTGCAGAGGGCCTTGAAGGATAATGGATTTAGCAAACAACAACAAAATCACAAATTAGGAAGACAGGAACAAAAAAACATCGAAGTAGCAGCAACTGAAAAGCTTGAATTCAAAACTCAAACAATTATGTCAAAGAAATCTCTGAAGGAGACACTGTGTGTCACCCTCTCCATGCAGACTTGGGAGTACCAGGCCCTTTTACTACTTTGTGTGTTATCTATACTGGCGGTCATAGAATCAGTGGGAGAGTTGGAGCTGGAGCTTCAGTCTCCTAAGTCCTGCCCTGTTTAGGCAGTTCATTAGCCAGCCTGAATCACTGTCAATAACATTTTTAATTAACCTTGGTGAAAAGTAAAAAAGCAAAATTCTACTGAATACAAGTAGCCTGTCCATGAATGTCCTAAACAAGAAAGATAAAAACAGTTCAGAAGTAAAGGGAAATGTATTTAAAAATCAAAAGGCCATGCTCCCAGAAGTAATGAAATTCCAATCCCACTCAACCCACTGCCGGTCCTCCTGTCCAGAACTGAATTCCACATGGTAGTAATTGAACAATGCATGGTTATATATTTTTACTATGCAGGAAGGGGGACAACCACAGGAGGAAGAATTCAAAACAAGACAGCAGTAGCAGTACCTAAATCAGCACTTATCCTGAGCATGTTTAAAATATGCTAAACATGTTATGTATTTTAAGGTCAAATATACAAAATTACTTGCTGCAGCAACTCCCCAAGGACTCTGTGGGTATTCAAAGTACATCTACTTGTGTCACATTTTTCAAGGCACAACTTAGGTTCAGCTCATTTCCTGGGAAAAAGGACTAATTTCTTTAGGCTCATTCTTTGCCTATTGGCAGCAATTACACAAAAACATTAGCATACATTATTAATTACCTCCCTGAAGCATAAACCCAGAAGTAACTTCTTCTTCAGAAATGCCCAGAGTTTTCAAAAGCCCCATGGAAGGAATTCAGCCTGGGAGGGCCTAGGAGCAAGGATCAGACCATGTCTTTCATGCTGTGTGTTGTTTTATTTAAGCAAAGTGCTGCCCCAGGCATTCATAAATAACTGATGTCTTGTATTTTCCAGTTCATCTGTTCCTGCAGGGTTGAGGAAGGAAAGATGTTCACTGATTCACAGGCATTTTGGCTTTTCTAGAACACACCTTGTAGAGCTGCTTGTTGCCCTCCCAATATACAGCAACTGTTCTTCAGGAGGAAAGTGAGAGTAGATTAAGAGGAGTGTAGGTTTTTGGTTTGACCTCTGCAAATCCTTCAGCATAGTATATCAACATGACTATAATCCAGTCTTGAACAGACCAAAGCAATCCCCCAGATCCTCCCTTTCCCTTTCATCCCATCATCCTTAACTCCCTTTTATTCTCCACTTTAGGTCATATTATATCACTTACCTCATACCCCAATTTTCTGCAGCAGGACTGGTATACAGATGTGGCTGGTTATAGATGACCACAATCAGAACCATATATCTGAGGTCAGATATGGCACTCAAATTCTGAGTTTACTCAAAGATTGGTCCCATCTGCCTGAAGGGTTAGAGATCCAGGTTTCGAATGCCACCCATCTAAGAAGGGGTTATGGTGAAACCCAATACAGAGCTGGGGCTACAATGATCTTCAAAAGAACTCACTGCCAAATTCTGGGTGCAAGCATCCCCTTTCATCTTACTCTCATAGGGAGATGGTAAGCTTCCAAACTTCCCTGCAACTTCTCTTCCAGGGAGAAGAGAGAGTTGAGTGTGGGTAAGAATTGAACAGAAGAAATGAATTCAGCAGGTGCATCTACACAAGATGTTTACTGCAGAGCTATCTAATTAGTCCTGCAGTAAATGTCTCTGTGTCTACATGTGTGCCCCTATTAGGGAACATTAAACTAATTAGCTCTGCAGTAAACTTTCCTGCATCTACACGTGCACGCCTATTAGGGTGCATATAACTAAAACTCTGGAGCAGGCTAGTATTTGTAAATACAAGTACTTGCTTGCTCTGGAGTATTTTTGAGTGGAGCAGTGCACAAGTAGACACTGTCCAGCTGGTTGGGATATGAAGATGCTTCAGTGTGGGAGCTCCATGCCAGCTAGCCCACACTGGGTCACTCTTATACCCTCGCTACCTCTTCCTCAGAACATCAAGCCCAATCACAGAAGCCCTGGGCTGCTCCCACCTGGGGCTGCTCTGACCAGGCTCAGTGTATTGTGCACAAATAAACTCTGAAGCAATATATTCTATAGATTTTTGCTCCTGGGTGCATGTTCAAACGGTACTCCTGGGAGCAAAACAATCTGGAGCAACAAGTTATGAAGTTTATTCATTTACATGACTTGCATGTGTAAACACATCGAGCAGGTATGTAGAATCCTTCTCTGAAAGCTTGTCTATACATATGAAGGGTGCAGTACAGGAATGAAAGGCTAACAATCTGAATACAGCATTCACTCTTTCAACAGTTCAGCTTTCAGAAAACACTATGGAATTAGTTTCACAAAAGGTAAGACAAATTAGAGCATCTTTTTTATGTTGCAGCATTGCAACCTAAATATTTTATTTCATCACTTCCTCCCTGCCTCAAACCAAAAAACCCAACCAAACAAAACAGAATTACTCATTTACATTAAAGAAGGTAAACAATATAAAGAATTTCAGTGCTTCCAAAGAAATAAGTATAGCATTCTATTTCCTTTCAGATTTGATCATCTGCCAGTGATATTTTATTTTATTTTATTCTTGATCATCTACAGGGCATTTTTGGCATTTAAACATCCAAAGGAATGCTATTCCTGGATATGTAATCCTGACCATGTGGGCAACAAAATAGGAGCTAATGAGATCTACCATCTTTTCCCCCCAGGTCGCCCACTGGCTACAACCACTCAGGAAGCTAGAGAACCTGTGTTCTCAACCCCCACCTTACTCATTAGGAGCCTGAACCCAGGTCTCCGACTTCCCAGGATAGCATTCTTACTACCACAGCACAGGTTAGCCACTATTCCAGCCCTTCTTTGGTGCACCTGTTGAAGCTGGCCTCCTAGGCAGCTATGAAAGGGAGACATGAGAGATAGGTGGGGAACCATACAGAAGCATGAAAAAGCAGATATCATCTAAAGTGTGCTGAGCTAATGGACTCCGTAATAATGTCATGTAGGAACAATTACAAGAATGTGGCGCAGACATGTTCGGGTTATTCTGAATTATGTCATAAAATTAATATTGGTAATTTATTTTAATCATCTGCAGTGATGTAAAAAATACAATAAATAGAAGAATCCATTAACAAATAACATCTTTGGTTCCATCTAATCTACACTCTACTTTCAGGGTTTTATAAAAATCTAAGACCTCCTGTACTTGTTATGCCCAAGACACATAAGCAAATAACTCATATTCTTTAAACTTAATTCGGGTTGTCGAACAGTGCAAAGACAGTTGGGTCTATGTGGTCAAAGGCTGTTATCATGAGTGAAATTCTTATTACCTGTAATTAATAATCTTGACTTGATAGGAGCCCACTGATGGTATTAAAACAGCCTACTATCTAAATGAACATAAGCTGTCACCTAGAAGGAAACATTACTGTTTCCTTTAGCATGTGATAAAGAGAAAACTCTAAAGGTTTCTAGTAACTTTTATTCAAGAGAAGATTTCTTGCTGCTCTTCCCAACTGTCTCTTTCTCAATGCAGATTAAGAGAAGCCTCTGAAGTCTGCACACTTCGCTTTATGATACAACTTCTTCTCTACTTGCAGCATGGCTTCTTTCAGATTTCTGCAGAAATATTATACCCATGTATCCTGTGGCAACACACACTTTCAAAACAAGCTATTGCCTTTACAAAATTGTCACCATTCTATCAGAGCTTTATATCTCCAAAAACAAACCAGTCCAGGTTTTCTCTCTCTCTCAACTGTGTATGTACCAGAGATCTTTAGGAAGTTGGGATGAAACCAAAACATTTCAACATTTTTTTCCTCCACAACAAAGCTCATGAGTGAGAGTGTGCGCTCAGGCATATGCCCTGTCAGGTTACTGGCTTCCTTTCCTCCCTCTCGTGTTGACCAGAGCTTTCTCCCAGAGCTGAGAAACCTTCCTGAATCTGGCACATTATGGCAAAAACATTAATTTTAGACACTTCACCATTTTCTAGTGAAAACACAGGCCCTCAAACCATGGTAGGGAGAAGGGGGAGAAAGGGAGGGGGACCAATGCATCTGTGTGGAGTCCCTGGGCTGGCAGAAGATGTCAGAGGGCCAGGCAGGGCTATGGGGAGTGGCTGCATGAAGTGACTGCATGGTATGCTGGGCTTAGCAGCAGCAGCAGGTTGGCCTCCCCTTCCTGCATCTGCTCCCTACTTCATTTCTCCAGGTGTCCTGCAGGCCAGGAAACACAGATTGGACGGGGGGACCTGACCATCACTGCCACTGTTGCTAGACAAGCCAAGCACCCCATGCAATTGCTCCTCACACCTTGCATCTGGTGGGGGCAGGAGCAACTCTAAGCTTCCACTGTCCTTGGGTTAGCAAAGGACAGTGACAAGGCAGGTCCCCGCTTCTAGCGCCTGCTGCCTGCCTGCCCCCCCCCAGTATCCTCTGCCAGCCTGGGTCTCCAGCTGCAAGGAGAGGCTCCAAGGGGTTCCAGGCTTGGCCAGGGACAGTGGTGGCTGGAAACTCTCCTTCTTGCTCCTGCTTCCTGCCTAACTCCTCCCCCACAGTGTTCCCTGCTGCCCTGGGGACAGAAGAGGTAACTGTCCTACCCAGTGGAAAGCCAGATACATGGCTAGAGCTCCAGTGCTTGTAAAATAGTGGCAAGACTTCAGTAATCGGAACACAAATATATCCTGTTATATGCCAGCTGAAGGTTTTATTAATACATATTATTGATGCATTGATTTCTTTGATTCCTCAAACTGCAACAGAGGACATTTGGGTTGGAGATTAGAACAAACTCTCTCACTAAGAAGATGGTCAAGCATTGGAACAGGCTACTAGAAAAGTTGTGGAATCTCTACCCCTGGAAATGTGTTAGAGCAGCTTAGATAGATGCTTGACTGGGATGAGTTAGTAATAGTCAGGGATAATCCTGTCTTGAGCAGGAGGCTGGACTAGATGACTTCATGAGGTCCCTTCCAGCCCTACTTTCCTATAATCCTATGATTATCATGATCATCATTACTGTGATAGTGCAACAAGGTTTTGGGTCATGAACTGGAGCCCTATTTTGAAAAGCCCTGTGAGTTTAAGAAGTACTGAATAAAAGTTCCTGTCCCATACAGCTGACAGCGTAAGTATAAAATAAAAGACTGCATGGAAACAGAGATCTGGGAGTACACAGTAACAATGAGATGGTATCATACTTGAAATGCTTCGTAATGTTTATTTACATAAATAGATAAAATTATATTACTTCTTTACTATTCCTGTTATTAATGAATTCTGATACTTTTATAGGGCATGCTACAAACACTTTAGGCTTGTGCAAATTACAACAGCAAATGATGAAGCTCTTAATGAGAGATCTAGGCCAGGGGTCAGAAACTTACAGCCAGCAGGTTATATCCAGCCCATGAAGCCATTGATCTGGCCTGGAGACATGGGGCCTTCAGCAGCATTCAGTGGTAGGGGCTCCAACAGCAGTGGCTTTCCCCTCCCACAATGGGGAAAAGTGCTAGCTGAAGGCACTTTCCATGTGTCGCTGCTGGTAAAAGCTGAAGCAGTGGCTAGGTCCTGGAGCCTGCCTATCTGCCTGACCTGAACTGGGTCAATCCAGTCGATACTTTAAAACATTGTCAACCACTGATCTAGGCCATCCTAAGTGAATGCTAATAAACTCTTTGGTTTAATCTACACTGCTACTTAAGGGTCAACCCTAGAGCTGCCTTCAAAGTCATAGCTATCACTAGGGGCTCTGCTAAACTTCAAGGCCTGAGGTCAAAACTGCATGCAATGCCCTTACCCTTCATCTCTCCCAGTCTGCCCCAAGCAGCTGACACTGAAGTCTGGAACTTGCCCAGGTGCTGCAGACTGCAAGCAAGGAAGCTCAGTGGCAGCAACCCCCACAACTTTCAATTCTAGATTTCTAGTTTTCTGCTTCTGTTTCTTGAAAAGACAGACAAGCACCAATGAAGAGGCAAGTAACTTGAAAACTAATTCCTAGAAAGGCTCCACTTAAGGAAAAGGAAGCACAGTACGCAGCAGCCACAAGGTAAGGTACTGGAGGAGATAGGTGACTTACCTATAGTAAGCTACTTAAATTACAGCAAGGGAAAAGCGTGCAGAGCTGATTTTCATAGATTTCATAGACATTAGGGCTGGAAGGGACCTCGGGAGATCATTGAGTCCAGCCCCCTGCCCAAAGGGCAGGAAGTCAGCTGGGGTCATAGGATCCCTGCAAGATAAGCATCCAATTTACTCTTGAAGGTGTTCAATGTAGGTGCTTGAACCACCTCCGCTGGCAGACTGTTCCAGACCTTGGGGGCTTGGACAGTAAAGAAATTCTTCCTTATGTCCAGCCTGAAACGGTCTTGCAGGAGTTTGTGACCGTTCAACCTCGTCATCCCTTGGGGCGCTCTGGTGAACAGATGTTACCCCAGATCCTGGTGGTCACCCCTGATAAACTTATAGGTGGCCATCAGATCACCCCTGAGCCTGCGCTTTTCCAGGCTAAAGAGTCCCATGTCTCTCAGCCTATCATCGTAAGATCTGTTTTCCTGACCTCTGATCATGTGCGTGGCTCTCCTCTGGACTCTCTCAAGCTTCTCCACATCCTTTTTGAATTGTGGAGCCCAAAACTGGACGCAGTACTCCAGCTGCGGCCTCACCAAGGCCGAGTACAAGGGGAGAATGACGTCCCGGGATTTGCTCGAGAAGCATCTATGGATGCAGGCCAGCATTTTGGTCGCTTTACTAGCCACAGCATCGCATTGCAGGCTCATGTTCATCTTGTGGTCAATGATGACCCCCAAGTCTCTTTCTTCTGTAGTGCTAACCAACATAGCACTGCCGAGCCTATAAGGGTGCTGCAGGTTTTTCCTCCCAAGGTGGAGAACCTTGTATTTATCGGTGTTAAACACCATGAGGTTCTCGTCTGCCCATTTGCTGAGCTTGTCCAGGTCAGCCTGGATCTCTCACCTATCTTCTGGCGTGGATGCTTTGCCTCAAAGTTTGGCGAACTTGGCCAGTCCACTCCTGACTCCTATGTCCACATCGTTAATGAAGATGTTGAACAGTATGGGTCCCAGGACAGAGCCTTGAGGGACCCCACTGGTCACAGGGCACCATGATGAGTGACTGCCGTCAATCACAACCCTCTGGGTCCGACCACGAAGCCAATTTCCCAGCCAGCGGATCGTGGTGGAGCCAAGGCCACAACTGGCCAGTTTGGCCAAGAGGTGATCATGGGATCATGGGATACCAGATCAAAAGCTTTTTTGAAGTCAAGATATATGACATCAATCTCTTCTCCCTTGTCCAGGTGATAGGTCACCTGGTCATAGAAGGAAATGAGATTGGTCAAACAAGACCTACTCGCAACAAACCCATGCTGGCTGTCCCTTAGAATGTTAGCCTGGGACAGTCCCTCAAGGATGGCCTCCTTAATAAACTTTTCTAAGATCTTCCCCAGGATAGAAGTCAAGCTAATGGGCCTGTAGTTAGCCGGATCCACTCTCCTCCCTTTCTTGAAGATCGGCACCACATTGGCCTTCTTCCAGTCTTCGGGCACTACACCAGAGTGCCAGGAGTTTTCAAAGATCCGTGCCAGGGGCTGAGCTATGATGCTCGCCAGCTCCTTGAGTACCCTGGGGTGCAGATGGTCAGGGCCAGCTGACTTGAAGGTATCCAGCTTCTCAAGGTGTTCCTTCACGAGGTCAGCATTGATGGAGGGTAGGGGATCCCCCTCACCCAGATTTCCCTGTTCCATAGCAGGCATGGGCATCCCGTGTGACTGATGAAAGACTGATGCAAAGTACCTATTTAATAGGTTGGCTTTTTCCTGGGCGTCAGCTGTCAGTTGCCCCATCTGGTTTAGCAGGGTTCCAACATTGCCCTTGCTTTTCCTCCGGTTCCCCACATATCTGAAAAAGGACTTTTTGTTGTCCTTGATGCTTGAAGCTAGTTGGAGTTCAGTTGCAGCCTTGGCTTTCCTGTTTTGCTCCCTGCAGGACCGGACCAGCACAGAGTAATCCTCCTTGGAGGTGAATCCCGTCCTCCATCCTTTGTAGGCTTTCCTTTTTAGCCACAGTAGGTCCACTAGGTCCCTGGAGAGCCAGGAGGGCTGCTATGCCTTCTTGCTGCCTTTCCTCCGTGTTGGAATAGATTTATCTTGTGCACTGAGGATCGCTTCCTTGAGAAGCAACCACTCTTCTTGAACTCCCATCTCCCTGGGGTCACGGTCCCTGAGGGCCTGAGCGACTAGCTCTTGAGCTTGTCAAAGTCGGCTTTTCTGAAGTCAAGGACTTCTGTCTTGCTGACTGACTTGCCAGCTTTACGGCGGATGGTGAAGGTGATCAGCTCGTGGTCGCTGTCACCCAACTTCCCATCAATCACTAGGTCGCTGATTAGGTCGTCCCCCGTAGCCAGTACCAGGTCAAGCAGTGCTTTGCCTCTCGTTGGCCCATAGACTTCTTGAGTCAGGTAGAGGTCATCCACGCACGAGAGAAAGCTTTGTGCCCGCTCGGATTTTGCTGAGTGATCTTCCCACGAGATGTCCGGGTAATTGAAGTCACCCATGACAACCAAGGTCCTGGAGCAAGTGGCTTCAGTCAGTTCCCGGGTGAACTCCTGGTCAAGCTCGGGACTTTGAGTGGGAGGTCTGTAGTAGACTCCCACTGTTGTGTCGTTGTGTCCCCTGTGCTGAATTCCCCACGAATTTTTACCCAGAATTTTGCTGGCATTTTTTTTGGGAGCCCTGCCCTTCAGTGCTGATTGGTAGAGAGGCCCCATCCATTGGCACTGATTGACAGAGAGGCCCTGAAGGGGAAGGCAGCAGCCGCCATCTTGATTGGTGGCTGCCCTTCATGCCACCCTGCCCCTTGGTGCCAATTAGTGGCACCTCCCCCCATGGGGGAGGTTGGATGAGGGGGCCGTCACCATCTTGTCTGTTGCCCTTTGTGCTGCTCCAGCAGCTGGCACCTTGCTCCCCTGACAGCAAGAACCACTGGCTCCCACTGGGGAGTCAGCATTTTATTTTTATTAATTTTTTTGGTTGATTTTGCAGATATTGGAGACAATCCTGGATTTTACAGAAAGTGCAAATTAAGTAGGTCCCTACTCATGTGGCCTAGTTGACGGTGACCCACATAGTTTACCCTAAACTACCATGTAAACAGAACTTTGTGCCATGTGTCCAGTGCACAGAGAAGATATTTTATGCAGGTTTCATAGATTTGGATGAAGTGTAATTGGGACTCTCTTCAAATCCCTTTTACCTGTAAAAGTAGATATTGCTTAGTACCTTAAGTCCAACTGTGCAGATGTTGAAGAAAGATAAAGATGATAACTAATACACGTTAAAAAAGCACATAAAAGTTACTTAAAATAGCATTTCTGTGCAGGAAAATGTCACAACATTAAAGTCCAAGCACTCCAGGGACCTGAGCAAGCTACAAATTACTGTCTTGTTCACAGGAAAGCTTGAAATACAAAGCCGTTTTTTCTAGTTTGGAGAGCCACGAGCTACCTCTAGGCTGCCATGGGGACCAGACAGACTATTGCTTAGTAGTGTAACTAGGGCAGGGCAAATGTGGCACCAGCCCCAGATGCCAATTAGGAGGAGGCACCAGAATTGTCCCTAGGAGTCTTTGCCGTGGCATGACCAGGCCTGCACTGCCCTGTCAGGCCATGGGAGCTACGTAGAGCCATGCAGCACCAGGCAGCGTATCTGGGGGCCGAGGCAGAGTGGAACAAGTGGAATAGTGCTCCCCACCATGGAAGCCTTTGTTAGAGTGGGCACAGCCCTGCACTCAATATGTATATCACAGCACCTGGGTGAATTCCAGACTTCAAAGTCAGGAGCTTAGGGCAGGGTGGGACAGGGGGTAGAAAGAGCAAGCAGAGCATCAAGGTTGGTTCCCAGGGAGCCTGGCCATGGGTCTACTGCTGCCTAAGCTGAGCTGAGGTTGCTACAGCAGCAGTAGTGGCAGCAGTAGCCTGAGATTTTAAGCCTTCTCTTCTACTCACCCATGTTCCCCCTGCCCCAGTCTACATTGTTCAGCATACCAAGTAATTGATTTGAGTGATTTCAGAATGTTCTGCCTAGCACACTCTAATTACCATCTCCTTACACTCTCCTTTAGCTAAGATGAATGGTTCTTTGGTTCATCCAAGTCTCTCTCTCTGAAGCCCAGATTTCCCCTTGACCAGTTAGTTTATGCTGAAGTATGCATGACCTGCCCACTCTATCATGGCAGAA
The DNA here is from genome assembly GCF_052110815.1 of Crocodylus siamensis. Lineage (NCBI taxonomy): Eukaryota > Metazoa > Chordata > Crocodylia > Crocodylidae > Crocodylus > Crocodylus siamensis. The sequence continues at coordinate 134,094,415 of NC_143396.1, read as the reverse complement.
AGCATAAAAGTTGGAATGTGCTGTTTAAATGTACTAAAAAGATCCCATTTTTCCAAGTCCAAATAAACCCTAAATGGAGGAAATCCCCTAAAGCAGGGATCAAGCAAGTTTCGGGACAGCTTTGAACCACTAGAGTTAACAATATCCTTTTCTCCATTTGGAGCATGGAGCATTTTGGCCAAGTCCTTCTTTCCCCTCTCTAATCTACATCTCTTCAGAGAGATTACATTTTGAAATGTCCTGATTCTCCATTATCAGATTGTGTAACTTTTCATTTCAATGCAGATACATCAGTTAAAAATGGCATGATGGAATGGGCTATAACTCTGTGAATTTTAGGATTTACAGGTGTCATTAGTAAGCCATTTGCCAGTGGACAATGTCTCATAGCTTGGATCCTTTCTGTTTGCCTGTCTCTCTAGATCATGGGATCCCTAGACCCATATTCAGCAATGCACTGAGGCATGTGCTTAACTTTACACTAAAACCCAGATTCATGAATCACCATAAAATTCAGCAGAGGATTTTGCTGAATTGGGGCTTATTTTATCCACAGAATAGGTTTTCCTAGATCTCAAGTTTAAAGAGCTTCTTGGGAGTACATAAAAGCAAATCTACAGTCAAAGTATAATTTAAAATAGCACTCTACATTTAAAATTTACAGGTGAGCCTTGCTGAAAGCGCAGACAACTGGCAGTAAGTAGCGTTCTTTAAGACTGCATCATTTTGTTTTAACTTGATGGCTTTTTTGCTGGGTTTGTTTTAAAGCAAGGCTGAATATGTAGGAGATCTAAAAGTCAAGCAGAAGAAAGGAAGGAAATAAAACACAATTTTTAAACTTCTTTTCTTCAGATACATTAGGGTTTTTTTCATAATTTGAGAAAGCCTCCTTAAAGGCAAGCAACAATGTCAACAGAGTTCAAAATCAGATGCATGATTCGTGTCTCATTCTAAAAAGCAGCAGCAGAAAGAAAAAATATTGCACGAAGAGATGGAAATACTGTAACTTAGGGATGCATTCATAAATCAGTAAGTTACAGTAGCAGATTCTGGCTGCAGGGTAGAATAAGCTGTTTGCATTAAAAAGATGTAGATTTAAAATGCAATAAAAACAAAAAAAAAATCAATAATAATACATTTTAATTCAAACAGTCATCACAGCAGTGCCATAGCAATCAGTCATATTTACCAAGGCCCTGTATATAATAATCCCCCTGATCCCTATATAATTGCCAGCTTCGCCTCTTGAATTGTCAACAGCTCTCATGGCTTATTGCCTCATACTTTCTTAATAAGCTCCTGCAATCAATAATCTTGCCACTGAGCAAGCGGCAACCAGCCAGCCAAACGTAGGGTGTAAACGTTTCAGAAGTGATCATTACAGGGGTATGAATGACAAGGTGGCTGTGCTAATGGGTTAGGCATGTAATAAAGATGTAATTTGGAAAATCTGCTTACTGGAATGTAGATGCTTTGCCATGGTAAAGTGGTGTTTCAGCTGAGGGGAACATTTACCCTTGAAAATGAAACCTGAAATCCTCCCCAGAGGCAGTTTTACTGAGATGGCAATCACCATCGCCAGTCTTTTATATCTCACCGTCAGCACAACACATCCAGCGTGCCTGGAGTGCATTTATTTTGTCTGGAAGTGCAGCCACTCGTTGCTTCTCACAAGCTCTGTAATGATGGATAACATGGATTTACATGCAAATTTGAGTATTAGTGTCACTTTGATGACAACGGTTTAAATACTGATATTACATGTAAAAAAAACTGAAACAAAAAAACCCCTTCTCCACCTCTAGCCACTTGTTAAATAAATTCCAATATAGAAAAAATTATTTCTATGCCCAAGAATCCTATTTCTCACCTCTCTTTTGTTGGTTTAATTTAACCAGCTCCGATTTTTCACAAATGGAGCACTTGGGAGGAAATTTCCCAAAGTGCTCAATACCGGCAATTAGGGATGATTTTTTAAAGAAGCTCAGCTGCTATTTAGGCAACAAAATAAAGAATGCAGATTTCCATAAAGGCTCAACCCCCAGCAGCTTGCCACAATATGGGGGAGGTTATTGTCCATTATTTTTAGTGTAGTGGTGGGATACTAAGCTGTCTCGAAAATCCAGCTACCTATTTGAATGCCTAAATGATATCTGCTCGGAGCTGCTGAGCTCTTTTGAAAATTCACCCATTTATTTAGGTGTCTAAATGGATGCTGGGCTTTTCTGAATATCCAGCCTGAAATTCCTTATGAAAGCATGAGACTTACGATGAGTAATGTCAGCAAAATGCTTGGATGGGAAAGTGATGTCAAAAGTAATGTGGGGCTCTCATTAAACCAAGCCCTTTTCACTGTACAGTTAAATCTGTTGTTCTTTGGAGATTTCAGTTCATGGCAAGATAAAGATCATGTCATTTATTCTCCCACACAGGAGATTTTAGAATGAAGTATTTTTGCAACACCACTTAGGAACACAAATAAAAGTCACTGGATAAATCTAGGAGTTTGATTAAGAGGAATACAAGGCACTAACCAACTTGGAAATAACTATTAAAATATGAATGGCATATTAATTTCTTCTGTTGCTCAGCAGCCAGACATTTGCCTTTGTTGCAGCATGTTTTATTTAAGCATTTATACTGATCAATTTGTGTTATATTATTGATTTCTCATTTCAGCATGTTATATCTGTGAAATGAGCATGCACCATTAATCTGTTTTAAATATGAAAAATAAACTAAAGGCAAAAGGCTACTGTAAGACAAGGGAAACATGCAAAGTGCTTCTGTTCCTTTTGAATAAACCTGTCATTAACAAGGCTCCAAATAGTGAATTATTTCTCATCAATTGCATTTGCATATAAATTAAGGTTCAGTGATTATTTACTCTATGGTTTTCTGAGGATTAGTACTAAAAAGGCCATCTACTGTTTACTTTCATTTGGGGTTTTTGGGTTTGTTTGTTTTTTAAGGAGCAAGTGATTGGAGCATTCCTGTTATGACAGGTGCATGCACAGAGCTCCTTGCAATAATAAAGGGACTTCATAGTGTGTGGCAACTTAAATCCTTGTTTAAGTTCACTATATTCTGAGCACTGTGTGACCAGAGCTGTTGCACACTCCCCAAGCACATGGAGATTCCTGGAAGCTTCTTGGTGATGCCTTCCAAATCATCCCTCCTACAACTCCTGTTCTTGTTGTTACAATGAGCAATGTGTTGAAACTGAGACACCAGAAGTCCCATAAATTAAACAGTTTACTAATTAACTACATAAATTCATCACTGGCACTATGACAGTCCCTAATAAAAAAGACTTAAGATTGTTGTTGAACCATAACGAGAGTAGATGACAGGAAACCAGTGATTAAACAACCCACTCCAGCTGTACACCTCTCAATCATCATATCAGTCTGTCTTAAGATTCTACCCTGCTACCCATCATCATAGGATCTTAGCTCTTTCCATGTAAAATCAACAGCCATAGCGAAGTCCCCAACTGGACTACATGGAGTCTCTGACATGTCTCTTTTCAGGGTCAGAACTCTGATTCAGTACGGTTTTTCATGTTTTAGTTGGAATGGGTTTGGGGTGAGAAAAGGGTGTTAACACTGTCGTTAACACTTATGGTCATTTTATACAAAGTCCAATTCTGCTCCTGGAAAGACTCTTTCTGATTTCCGCATGCATTGCATCAAGCCAGGAGCTCTGCCACTGAAATAAGCAAAAGTGAGTTGAATCTTACCATGAAAAAAGGGGCAGAATTTGGCCTCCATCCAAAGAAAAGCTATCTAATTTCTAAGTCACTGTAGATAAGGCTTTTGGTAAGCCAAAATTCTCCATACTGTACACAGCAGCAAGCAAATGACATTACTCTGCACAAAGGGTCAGATTCCAGTATCCTTACTATGCATCTTCCTCTACATGTTACAGTCCCATTTGTTGCTTCAGCAGGACATCTTGCAGAGCACAGGGTTGCTTAGAAGGTTATCAAGGGCATCAGAATTTAACTCATTGGCTGTGTCTACACAAGACACTTTAATTTAGGGCACATGTCCGCATGTGCGCACCCTTAATGCATTTTTTAAAAATGGCAAATTAAGGTTATTCATGCCTAAATTTGATACCCGCGAATGCAAGCATCAAATTAAGGCACAAATAATTAAAGTGCATTAAAAAACATGTAGACCTGTTAAAGTGCATTAACACTGTATGTATGGACTGATTTGGGTTTAACTTTAGCCCCAAGTTAGTTCATGTACAGTGTTAATGAGCTTTTATGCTTGTTGCCTGCATATGTAGACACCTGCCTAAACCCACTTAATGCACATTATGCTAATGCACATTTAATTTAGGCATAATTAAATGCACATGTACACATGCCTGTTAATAGGCATTATTAATTCTAGTAATAAGAAATCAGACAGCCCTGAACAACAGGTAGGTTGAACCATGACAGGAGCAGCTCCAGGTTGTGCTGTGCTCACTTCCCTTTTATGAAGTTTGCGTTCGTCATAAAAAATTGCTTTTTTTGGGTGGAAAATAGTAAGTTAGACATCAACTAGTGATGTCTAACTTACCAGCTAAGTAACACTTGGCAACTCTTTTTACCAGCTAAGTAACTATTGTTAGGAGAATTCCTACATGATAGTATATTCTAAATCACTAGGGCTCTTTTGCTCAGAGTTGCCAGGTCCCCCCTCATGGTGTTTAGCACCAAAACTTCTGAAATTTCACTCTCCCTCAGAGTTTCCTTTATTTTAGAATACTGTAAGAAATCCACAACTTCCCAGGATTCTTAGGTCATCCCTCTGTGGCCATGTCCATTCCCGCAGAAAAGAATGAAGAAACTCAAAATGTTTTGTTATCACAGCTTGATTCAAAGCACACTGAAATGACATGAAATCTTGGGACAGCACAGGTTTTTCTTCTACTCTCAGAAAATCAGTGATCATACTCCTACCAACCATGATAGCCCAGATCAGGTCCACAATAAGAAGACTCCATTTGGGATCCTTGCTGTGCTATGCCTAGGTGTACAACAAACTTCCCAGAGTACGTCTAGAACAGGGATGTCAACCAGAGCCCGCAGGCTGGATTTAGCCCATGAAGCTGCTCCATCTGGAATGCTGGGGTTCTGGTAGGCCAGGGAATTTGGGGGCATAGCTAGGGTTGGCCATGGCCTGCCTTGGAATCTGGAGCTCTGGGACCCCAGAGGACATGGCCATTGGTGGCAAGTTGGTGAGAGAGAGCTGCACCAATACAGACCATGGTCACCCTGTAGCCATCCAGCCCATCAGTACTTAACCCACTGCCACCATCAAAGCTATGGCCAGCACTCCTGCCCCATGCCAAATCTGGCCCAAAGCACAAAGTGAGTTTGACACCCCTGACACAGAACATACTTATGGCAGCAATATTCTGCTACCTACACTGAAACTGAGTATTACCCTGCTCAAGGATTCCCACTAAAATTTATAACAGAGGACATACCTGGCTTTAGATTTGTCCTACTGGTCACGACAGTCGTATAGATTAGTGTATTTTATAGCAGTGCCAGAAAAGTTAAAGCATCATGTTACAGCTCCAGGAGCTGACCTACCTGTAAATGGGTTCCTGGTCATTCAGGCAAGAGAGTCAAAGGTGGCTAGGTGTGATACCATTCACAATACTCCTTTGTGCGCTGCTGACTATACAACACCCATGTTCCTTATACAGAATACCTGTAAGGGCTGCCAGGTTCTTTGCATAAAACCAGGCTCTTTGGAATTTTGGCACCCAGCAGGTGGACAACCGGGTCAGATGGCATAGAATAACGGAGCGGCAAATGCAAAAAATGACTGACAGCTTTCAATGCAACTGTATGTCTATTTTTGCATACACTGGGCACCTTAGCATATTCAAGGGCACTGCTTACTTTGCTTTGGTAAGAATATGAACATACAGTCAAGGACCTTGATGGTTTACATCAGAGAACTTTAACAAATTTGAATGAGTGAAAGAATGAATGGATAAAAGGACAAAATAATTAATCATAAAGAAAAAAATGAATAACATCATCCAGCTAATAACCAGGGCCACCAATACATCAATTAATATGAAAGAAAATAATTACTAGCCTCAGATTGACCCCAAACATTTTCCAAAAAAACTGACAACTTTACAGCTGAGCCATTAAAATAAGACTGATTGCATATTGTAAACAAATTTGAATGTACCTATGGTAAGCCCTTTAATTTTGGTAAGGGTATTGTTTCCTTTTTGTATGTCTGTTGGACAACCTTCAGCTTTGCATTAGCTAATTAATTCAAAGGCTAGAGAACGTCTTTCACAGAATCATCAGTATAACTAATATTATTTATATCAGCCTATAAATAAAACAGAGAGAAATCTTTGAAAGTTACAGAGATGGAGAGAAAAAATACTCACATTCATTTTAATATCATATCTATTAACCTTTGAGAAGTAGGAACATTTGAGATTCAGGCGTGACATCACATCTCATATATGTGTATGGATACACGTGTGTGCACGAGATAAAAATATAGGTACAGGAAGAGGACAAAGGTGGTGAGCTTGCACAAGATGATGGAGAGACCAATCATATGGATGAGTTTGTACATAATATGGATTGACTTAGGAAAGGGAAAAGGCAGAGGGCAAGACCATATTGATAGTGAAGGAAAGAAGGTAGATGGATCAATGAAAAGATATAGAGAGGTAAACAAAGTAATTACATATGTAATTATAAACATGATTGGAGCCCTACACCATTCAGTACTAGGGTTACTGAGGGGTGTTACAGAGTGAAGTGTTATCTTTAGTTCAGTAATGATCCTTCTTGAATGGAGAAAGAAGAAAGAGAGGTGGGGATTTTAAAGCCAGGCCCTACACATGTGGTGGCCTTGCCTCTATCAGGGGTACAATATTCAGATTTTCATAGTTCTCCAAAATCTCAATTTTTTTCACAAGCAGATTCAAAATGAAATAATATGGAATAAAATCACACATTTTTCACTGTCAGTTTTTGTGGATTTCCAGTTTCACTTGTTTAATTCCTTTTTTTTCCAATGGGGAAAAAATTAGAGGAAGGAAGGAAGAAGAGATGGATAAAAACAAGTAATCCCCCTGACTCTTTTAAACCCATAACAGCTAAAATGTAAAAAAAAAGACAAACAAACAAAACCCAGAAAAATCAGAAAATAACATTAAAAATTAAATACACATGAAAAATATTTTTACTTGAAAGCTATAATAGGAAAAATGGGAAAGGATTTTCCTTTTTTGACAGGCCTTAATGGATACATTTCAGGAAATGAACCCAACTGAAACATTTGGATAAGAGAGTATTTCCATTTATCAGGATTCTCTCATTGAACTATTTTCACTCAACCAGGGATAAAGGATAGTTTTAACTAGCACAAAAAGTTTAATTCACATCACCAGTTTAATTCACATCAAGTTTCAGATTGCAGAGCTGTCAAAGAGACTAGGATACGCAATTCCCATTAAATTAATAGGATTAAGGTATCCATTTCCAGAAGGCAGGTTTGAAATTACATCCTAAATGTTTGAACCATGCATACTGTTTATTATGCGATTCATTTTCAATACATAATTAGATTTTACAGCCCATGCTATAGACATTTTTCTGAAATTTAAGATTACCATTTGCTGTATTAGTGAGGCCTTCTTAAATTATTTAAATTCTTAAGTATAGTAAGAATTACAAAGCTAAGCCATGAAACATCTATTCCTGTAATGCGCTCTGTGTTTGTTTGTACCATTGGTAAATAACAGGATTTATCTATATGAAAAATGTGGCTGAAAATGAAATAGATGTAAAAAATAGCTCAGTGGAAAAAAAAAAAACAACAACAACACAGAATTTACTTGAGAATCCAAAGTAACAATTATTGCATATCAATTACACTGTTCACAGATGCATCTGTAGAAATCTGCCTGTAATAGGTTTGAAGAATATAAAGGATCAAAATAACTGTCATCAAATTGCAATACCGTTGACAGTTCCTCTTGTCTCTCAGAGCATGTTTTTAAATAACATTTTTAAAAAAGCATTTACTATTCCATCAGTTTGGAAATGTTACAACATATGCTTTACAAATTCATTTCAAATTCCACAATGCAAATTTAAAGACATGCTGCAATACATTTACTCATCCTGGGCACATGTACATGTGCAATTATAGCACATGAATAAACTGCAAAGCGTATTGCTCCTGGGCATGTTGTTTGAACATTAGCCTGGGAGCAATTAACTGCAGAGCAATAAGCTCCGCAGTTTATTCAGGCACAGAATGTGAAGTAAGGCAAAACATCCCCGGCTGTCAGGGACCTCCAGGGATCAGCTTGCCAGCCCAAGGTTGCTTCTCCCCAGCTTAAGTTGTGAAAGGGCTGGCTGGGGTATGAGGGAGCTTAAATGTGGGGCTAGCCAGCAGGCAGCCCCTGCACTGAAGCACCCTCATGCCCCAGCCAGGCCCTTCAGCATCTACATATGCATTGATGCAAAGATTTTTACTCCACAGCAGGACCAGTACTAGTATTTACAAGTACTCTCTTGCTAGAGTCAATTAGTTTGCTCCAGCCTAATAGGGGCGCACACATAGACTCCGAGAAATTTACTATGCAACTAATTAGTCAACTGTGCAGAAAACATCTCATGTAGATGTACTACCTGACTAGTGGTTTGCATCATAAAATGTACTATTGACTTCAGTACAGTGAGTTGTGGGGCAAAGTACCACTTAAACAGCTATGCCCTTTGAGCAAGGGCATAACAATCCAGCCCTTTCGTAAATTAAGACTAAACTTGTGCAAAGCTATTCAGTTGCTTTTCTAGTTCAGATTCTCATCACAAGGTGGAATACATATGCCAGTTATTTAACTTAAAGATTTATTTTTCCTTTCCAATTTTTCTTTAACTCAATGTAGGCCTGACTCCAACTCCATTTACCCCAGTTTATATTGGGAATATGTCCACTGAAGTCAATGAAGTTACATGAGTATTATACTATTATTAGAGTAGAATCAAGTCCATTAGTTCTACTATACCTTTTCCACACATCTGAAACAAGTGCTTTCCTAATAGAGCTATGAGCTGCTCCCTTCTATCTCAACGGGGTATTGACTTTTATGACTAACAGTGTTGTCAAATTTAAATTTTATCACAAGTGTTATGATCATCGGTGTTTTTTCTTAAAGCCCCAACTCCAAATGCTGAATTCCTCATATACTTCTACAACTCTTCTCCATGAGGGCTAAAAGCTTGAAAATGCATCCCCTAAAGGCTTAAGAACTAGAGGATCAATAAAAGCTTCCACATTTTTTTCTCTTGTTTAAAACCCCATGATTTTTAAGCAGGTCTTATAATATTGGAGGTGCCCGATTCATGATCCAAATGCCTGGGATTGACAATACTGGTCTACCAACAATAATTTTAGGACCCAACAATTCTCCAGTACAATAGATGCAAATCCAATAAAGTGAGTAGTGTTAATCTCGTATTGTAAAGATCAGAAAATGGTATTAAATGAGGACATTTTAACTGTTTCCCTTCCAACTAGTTTACTAGTGTTATCTAGTCAATGTGCAAAAATATTCTGCTCAATTACAGTGGGCATGTCTACATGTGCATTAACTAAATTGCATCAATGCACTTTAGTTAATGCACATTAAATTCAGTACCTCCATTGTGAGGCACTAGGAAAATGTGCATTAGCCTATGTTAATGCACATTAACTAAAGAGCAATTTTAGTGATGCTTTAATGCTCATTCACATAGGCTAATGCACAGTAAAGCACATGTGTAGACATGTCCTAGCTAAAGGGAGAATTAAGCCCTATGAGCAATATACATCAATGCAGCTCCAACTGGTGCAATTTAAACAGTTCAGAAAGGTTCTTTAAGAGCCAGAACTGACCTAGCCAGGCTGGATACACACAGCTGGTTCAGGCCCTGACTGCACCAGCCTTGAACAACTGGACTGGGCCCTGGCTGGACCAGCACTGTGTCCAAGACTGGGCCCATAGACCAGATCTGGCTCATGAACCAGCAAGTAAAGTCTGCCACCATTTTTAATTTGGAAAAAAAAAACCATGTCTGACATATCAGAAAATTGGGAAACATCTCTTTAATGTCTGGGTTAATGATTCTCAACCAGGGTGTTGCAACACCCTTGGGGTGTTGCTAGATTATTTCAAGGGTGCTGCAAGGTGTGAGATAAACTCACGTTCAGGCTTGTTCCTGCCTGGCTGGTCACCTCTGCCCACTGCCCAGCCCCTCTGCAAGCACACTAGTGTTGCACAAGGGCCAAACTCAAGCATCTTCCATCCAGTTTAATCCAGCCTGCTGATCAGCCCTGAGTCTAGAGCAGAACACAAGGTGTACCAGGGGAGACATACTCAGACACTTGCAGGGGACTAGAACTTAGTTTTTCTCTGACACTAGTGGCAGCATTGTGGGTGTGCACACGCCTTTCTTTTCTGCTGCAGCAGAGATGATAAAGCCAATGGGCCAGTTTGTGATGGATGTGTGAGGGCGAAGAGCTGCTTAATGAACCCTCCCCCTGTTCCACAGCTGCCTGAGCAAAGGCTGATCACAATAGCAGTCACTGCAAGCAAGCATTTATGATAAAGTGAGGCAGTGGAGCAGCCAAGATGAAGCAGTTTACAGTGTGTAATAACTTGTTTTCTAATGTAGAAACAACAGCACTCTAAGGCTGTGAGATATCCAGACATTAATCAGGCCAGAGGCTGCTTAGTGATCTTTTTTCCCTGCTTGCAACTTCTGAGTAAGTAAACTTCTTTAAATTCAGGCTTGTGATGTCTGATCAGTTTAATGTGCAGCATGACAGCTATGCTAGAGATGAAGGAAAGTGAAGCAATTAGTCGTCAGGTATTGACAGCTGGAATGTGGAATAAACAATATAATATGAGCTGGGGATGGCTGGAGAGAAAATGATTGGTAAGGGCAGAGAAAGCAAGCTCACTTTTTTTTAATGGCCACAGGCATTTGCTGCCAAGAGTTTTCATGCGGGGAGCCAAATCGTATCATGGATACGATAGGCCCTACCAAAGTCCCAGGTCTAGAAAGCCCCCTGCTAAGACTATATCCCACTACATCAAAATAACATTTTGCAGAAATGAATTTTTGTGAAATATCCTATTGAGTCTTATGGGGAAAAAATAAAATAAAATCAGTGGCTGCTTAAGTCTAAGCTTTGGTCAGGACTGCAGTCATTTTTCTGCCACACATGCCTTTTTAGAATCAGTTCTTCCCTGGATATTTTCTTTCAAAGTAAATTTACAGTAATGCATAAATTAGTTGCTAATCTGAAGCTATACATGGATGTTATAACTCCATTGGTATTTGTTTTATAATTAAAAGCATATTTTTATGTAAAGCTTAATGGGAGACCTGCCTTTATTTCTTTTGTCTTTCACAAACTTTTGGTGTTACCTTGGCTGTGTCATTTAAGTAATGTCTGATTCCTATTGATTTCCCAGGGGGGTATTCTATTCCACAGAAGACTCTGTCCCTTCATTCCTCTATGCTTTAATTCTCCATTTATAAAAGAATTTATTAGTATATCCCCACTTTTGCACCAGTAGTAGTAGGAGGCGGCAGCATCTGCCAGGTTGTTGGATAAAGAGCTAAAGAGTTTGATGCGTTTGGATACTACTGAAATGGAAATCACATACCTACCTCAGATGTAACAATTATATGCGATAGTAAAAAATTATTGGAAGAAAAAGGATACAACTAGCAGAAGAAAAAAAAGAAAAAACCATAATACTTATCACATTTTTAATGTATTCTGATTCTGTGTGACTTACTTAATTGAACTAATTACGGGCTTGATTTATATGTGCTGGACATTGCTGCATCTGGGTCCATTCCTAATAGAAAAATAGTAAGACACTAAACGGCTCATAATGGGCAAGAAAAAGAGCTGTTGTTATGATCTCACTCTGATCTTATATCAAAGCCATCCCTTGTGAGAATCTGTAAAGACAGCCAAGGTTCAAAGGTCACAAAATGCTGGTCAGCTGTGAGCAATGTCAGAAAGGCAACGGTGCTCTGTGTACATAGTTAGCTCTGTTCTTTCATCAGTTACTTTTCCTGGGCCCAATCAATCTCCCCAGAAAGTCAATGAAAAGGTTCTCAATTCTTTTACTGTCAGTTGGCTGAGATCCTTTAATAGAAAAGCCCAAGGGAAAATTCTCAAATAGAAATATTTTTGTCTAAAACCAGTAATACTGGAGCATTTGTGTGTGTATACACATGCATGTATGTGTGTGGAGAGGGGGGCAGGGAGGTCTTCCTTTTTCTTGGACTCTCCTTTCCCACCCCCAACTGCATAGATATAAACAAAAGGATTTGGCATTGCTTTTTAGATTACCCTTTTCATCACGTTACAACATTACATGCCAATGAGTACTACTCACTACTCAGCCAAGGATGTACAGGGAGCTGAAACCAATTCTCCTAAGTCCCTCCAGCTCAGTTCTTTGTCCCTCAGCATAAGATCAGAATCAGAGCCCTTTGTTTCAACCATTGTGAGCAGCTCCTCCTGCTCCTAGCTTTCTGAAATAAGAATAGTAACTGATAGACACAAGCAGCCGATGACACAAAGAATCTTCAAGTCACAAAGAATCTTCAAAAATTAGTACAATTTTGGTCAAGTTCAATTCCATTTCCAGTTACACAGGTGTGAATGCAGATCAAGTCCACCTGATGTTCACTGGAGTAGCTAGGCTCAGCATATCTCCCCTCTTTATCTTCAGCCTGTCATCACATATGCTGTTGACAGTGTACTGTAACTTTAAACACATTTTGACTAATTTAGCACCTTTCCCAACAGCATGCTAGACAAGATTAGCCCAGTGTTTCTAGACTGTATTTCTTCTTTATCCTCTGCTAAGGAGGAGTGCATTGAAGCAAATTGGTATCCAAGGACATGAATACCATGGAATTTAATAAAAATACATTTAGCTTTGGACTCTTGAAGTTCTTCTATCTTGAACTTATGATCTAAAAGGTTTTCTTTGTTATTTGTTTGTTTGGGCGATTTAAAGGATGTGATTTTCACTGGATGTTTATTTAGCATTCACTTTGATGTCCTCAATTTTGCCATGTCACTGGAATTGCATTCACTCTGATAAAATAAGTAATCATTTTCTTATATTTCCTGCAACTCATTTTATTGATGGATGTTAAAAGGACATGGAAGATAACACGTGAGGAGGGAAGTGGGGAGAGAACAATGAGCCAAAAACATCCCTGGTGTAGGTTCAGTGTACTGGTGGAATAACTACTGACAGTTTGTTATTTGTTTGATTTGTTTTTACTTTTGATATTCTATAGCAACTGAAAGCCTGTTAGGATGATCAAGACAAGGCAGAAAGCAGCAGAGACATCATGCTCCCCATAACATACCCCAAAGCCTCAGGGGAATGCCCAAGCTCTCATCTCACCTCTTCTATTGACTGATCTCTATGCCCTTCATAACCCTTACTAATGAGTGGCTGCAGTAGTCACTACTGTGGGCAAAACACCACAGACTGAACAAGGAAACCCCAGGAATGAACACTGTGTGCCAAATGACATCATGCCTGTTAGATTCTGTAGACATTAGGGATGGAAGGGTCCTTGGAAGATCTTTGAGTTCAGCGCCCTGCCCCAGGGGCAGGACGTCAGCTAGGGTCAAAGGATCCCAGCAAGATAAGCATCCAAATGTTTCTTAAAGAACTCCAGTGTAGGTGCTTGCTCCACCTCTGGAGGGAGTCTATTCCAGGCCTTGAGGACTCATAGTAAAGAAGTTTTTCCTTATGTCCAGCTTAAAACGGTCTTGGAAGAGTTTGCGACCATTCAACCTTGTCATCCCTTGGGGCACTCTGGTGAACAGGCGTTCCCCCAGATCCTGATGCACACCCCTTATATACTTATAGGCAGCCACCAGGTCCTCCCTGAGCCTGCGCTTTTCCAGGCTGAAGAGAAGAGTCCCATAGCTCTCGGCCTCTCATCATACGGCCTGTTCTCCTGCCCTCTGATCATGTGCATAGCTCTCCTCTGGACTCTCTCAAACTTTTCCTCATCCTTCTTGAATTGTGGAGCCCAGAATTGGATGTAGTACTCCAGCTGTGGCCTCAACTAGGCCAAATACATTGGGATGTTCCTGTACACCAGGAACAAAGGGAGGCATCTAACTGAGCATCGAGTTTCACAAGCTTCATACTGCTTCCCTCCTCCTTATACCTGTGGGCACTGAGTGGTTTTACAAAGTTGAAACTAGAACCCATATCTCTAATGCAACTCACCCAAGTTGCATCTATGCTGCCTTCATGAATATGTGACCTGAAGCGATATGCTTGGCTGGCCTGTCTAGATGCATAGATTGCATACAGTCCTGTCTCCCCATTTCCACTTACTGTCTGGCAATGAGTGGTTGCAGGCTATTGATAAAAGCTATGTTACATTCTGCTTCACAGACTGGTGCAAAGGAAGGACAGAAATTTTACTTTATATTAAGCAGAGCGACATTAAGAGGCTTAAGTGCAAATAAGTTAGCTACAGAAAAGTGGACTGGTTTCCAGAGACGTTGAGCTCCTGAAACTCCCATTAAGATAGCAGTGCTAGAGGCAAGTGCTGAGTACCTTTAAAATTCAGGTCATGTTTTGTTTCATTCCATAATGTGGCTGCAAGAGCCATCCAGGCATAGAAAACCATGGCCACAAACTCTGAGAATATTAAAACTAAGAAGTGTCCTTTGTTTCCTATTCAGTAATTTTTTTGCTCCTTACAAGTTGAAGGTACCTTTGTTCTAGGACTACCCCATTCATCAGTGTGGATTATGGCAAAACACATGGGAGGAAATGCATTTAAAAAAATAAAAAAATAAATAAAATCAAGAATTTCTTGAATACTTGGATACACAAAAGAAAAAGAAAAACAAGAAACGAGATGCATATATTACTGCAGCTTCAGGGCATCAGTAACTTACAATTACTGACAGTTACACTGACAATTTATACATATTTGATTCAACTGATCTGTCAGCTATTCAACAAAAATGTGGTCACCATAGCAACAGCAAACAACATGGTACAACATCATTAATACAGCATCATTTACTTTTCAGATCATAACCCTGTGCAGAAACAGAGGCCTAAAGCACAAAGATCAACCCTCAGCTTTATTGAGGGTCATGTACTTGAATTCAAAGGCACCCACATAACTTTGGGTGTGGGTCTATATTTGTCAGGTTATTCTTTTGCCTCAGGGACCTGCTTTTCTGATGATATTTTTCCATCGTCGAGGAGTTTTAATGCCGTCAGAAAAGCAAATCGCTCATTATTTTAAGGCCTATAAATGGCTCCCTCTTGCATCAGAAGAGTCCATTAAAAATATAAACACCAATAAAATACAAACAACAGTGCTAGAAACAGACCTGCGTCAAAACCCCTTAGCAGCAATCACATGCACAAAGCTTGGAATTCTGAGCCAGGAACTGTGTCTGAATTTTGTGGCTGGCCCTGAACCTCTTTTATGGGCTAAGCAAGCGCCCTAGGACAGAAGACCGTAGAAAACCGGTGGCTTCAAAACCCAGGACAGAATTCATGTCTAATTACCACACCTAGCTAGAAACAAAATAGATCTGAATGAAAATACCTGATCCAGTTCAGGTCCCTTGCCAGAGTTTGAGACGCACATCTCGAGGGCCAAACTTTTCCAAGCAAAACCTTCTCAAGTATCCTTATGCCCCGAGTTTGGATCCAAATCCAGATCTGAACTCTGCAAACTCAAATTCACGTACAACTTATCAGGTGCATACGCTTTTGATTTCCTTTATAAGAAAAAAAAATTGTCAGTCAAGCTACTGCTATGGGGCCTGAAAAAGGGGCATTTAAACATGGACAATGTTTTCCCATCAGTGCTGAATGAATGAGAGCAGTTCAGTTACAGAAGAGGCAGTTATATAGCACCCACAGACAAACTACCCTCTAAACCAGTCTCAAGCTAAAAAAGCAAACAGCTCTGCTACAACCAGAAGTGACAACTGTTAAAAACAGCTGTTAAGTATGGGGTGGCTAAGGAGGAATTTACATTTAAACAAGGCATACGGCCCCATGTGCCCCTTCTCTTCCAGAAGTGAAGGGAAGGAAAGACTGCTGTTGGGGTTTATTAAAAAGAGAGGCTCCTCTTAGAAGCAGGCTATTCTTATCTCCATTGGCACTCCAGAACCCAAAAAGAGGTACACAAGGCTACCCTCTCTCTATCATGTACCCCCCGGGAGGGACATGTCATGTCAGAGGCAGTTTGGTCTAAATAACTAGACTGGGATTTGGGTCACATGGATTCTACTGTTGGTGCTGCCTCTCATCTGATGGGTGACCAAAAGCAAGTTGCCTTTCCCTCTGCATCTCAGTTTCCCCATCTTTAAAATGGTGATGTTGATCTGATCTCCTTTATAAAAGCTGAGACCTGTGAATCAAAGTGGTGAAATAGCATTGGTGTCATGGTTTCTGCCCGCTGACACTGTCACCGTAGCACTTTGCTACAGTGACATAACATCACATGTAGATGTGCACACTGTGTCCACAAATTAGTTGATGAGAAATACTGGCCTGATTTCCTTTCACTTTTACTGGTTTCACAATTAATTTCTATAATTAATTTAATAAGTGAGAAAAATCATTCAATTTCCTGCCTGTGGAGAGACTGATGGTCTAATGGTATGCTGAACTGGAAGTTAGCTGATCTTCAGTTTCTACTTCCAGCCTCCTAACCAACTGATTTAAGTATGACAATGCTTCTGTTGCCCATTTCCTTCCCCATCTTCTGTCTTCCCATTTAAATTCTAAACTTCTAGAAGCAGGGACTTTGAGACTGCCTGAGCTGGGACATGTAGGCATTACTGAACCATAAATAATGTAAAACATTCTGTCTGGAGGACAAATACCAGCACTGGTGCATCTGCAGCCCTACAACAGGATACAGCCCAGAAGGGCAATAATTCACATCTCTAGAAACAGCCTTACTAATAAAAGATCACATGGTTTCTCTCCTGACACAGGTCCACCTTTATCAAGAATATTCGTCTAAGCTGATGAAGGCAATCTCTTCCAGGCTCAGTTATTAGGTATCTTAAATATAGCATCTCCCTGAATTCATTATAACCTTTTGTTTGGGAGGAAAAAATTGTACTCTAAATGAATATGGATAAAAGCAAAGCCTCCTTTTGTAAGTTACCCAGACAGGCATGTGACTGCAACCCTGTTAGTCTGAGTAGCAATTAAAATGCATTGCATTTTTTTTTTTTTAAAAGAAACAAGTTGATTTAAACTAATTTGAAATTTTTGTGTTCAAGATCTCTCTCTCTAAAACAGGAGATCTTTAAGATTTAAACATAGAAGTGGAAAATTTTATTATGCCTAAGCAGAGATGTTGGGGAACAAGTGAATATAAAAGAAGGTATAACTGCATATTGTCTTGTTTCCATTTCTCAGAAAGGTTCCAAATATGCTCACATCCACTTTCATTATTTCCATTTCATTGGTTTAACAATAAGCAGCTGTCATTGCAGGAGCAAAAATTCTCTGTAATTAGGCAGCATACACTCATTGGCCTTTCTACGAAATGCTGGATCAAATTCAGATGATAGGTGACATGAGTAGGGGCCTACTTAACTTGCGATTTTGTGGATTTCCAGGATTGCCTGAGAAATCCACAAAATTCAACACAAATATAAACACATAATAAAAATAAAGTGCTGGCTCCCTGGGAGCCAGCAGTCTATACTGCCGGGCAGGGAAGGCATTGGCTGGTGGGGTGGCATGAAGGATAGCCAGCAGTCAAGATGGTGCCTGCCTCCTCATCCCTCCTTCTCCTGGGGCCTCTCCACCAATCAGTGTTGAGAGGTGGGGTCCACAGTGAAATGCCTGCAAAACTGGCTCTGTGAACTGCAAGCAGGCCACAAAAAACCCTTTGTGTTGCCTCAGTTTAAGTAGGCCCCTATACATAAGGTAACCTGAATGGAGGAATATAGTCTGTATAATGGCAAGTAATCCACAGGAATCAAATTCTACAATGATTTTACACCGAACTCAGGCTGAAGCCAGTGTGATTGCACCAAATGTAAATCCCTGCAGAATTTGACTCTAGGGAGCCTTCCTTATTACTTACAAACCAAGAAGTCAGAGGATATAAGCAGATATAATCTATTTTATTTACACCATATTACCACCTTGTGTTAGTTAGTTTTCTATGCCTTCCAGCATCTCAGTATTTAAATTATACCAGCTAAACACCACTCATGATCTTACCTTGCCTTTTCAGTCACCCCTTTTGCCCTTCAACTTGCTCTACCTTCTCTGAATTTTGGTTCCCAACTGCTTACTCTACAACTGATTGACATGTGTCCCATATAGGTGCTGACAGATGTTAATGTAATTGTGGGATTAGCATTTCAGAAATGTTATGCCCCCTTTCCAACCTGCCATGCTAGAAATACATGGCAGGTTGTGTGATTTTGGTGATAGGACATAAAATTTCTCAAACCCCAATCCCACAATTGGCAGCTGCCAGCCTGAGAGGAGCGCAATATTGGGAGCCTTAGGGGCTCTTGTGGTGGCAGCAGATTTCCTGCCTTGCTCTGCAGCCAGCCCATGAGCTACAGGCCAGGGTAGCTTGGAAGCTCTGTATGCTGCTGGGGAGTGAGGATTTCTCCACTCCTCAGCTGTTGTTTCCATGGACACTTCCACAGGAGCCTGTCATAGCACCCTGAACCTTTAAAACCTGGGCAGGCAGCCGAGAGTTGGAAATGGGAAGCTCCCCAGTTGCCACTTCCATGTGCATGGAAGAAAGATAGAAAGCTCCCTTGTCTCTGGCTCACGGAGCTCAGGGAGCTTTAAGGCTCCTTGGGCATCAAGAACCAGAGATCCTGGAGCCTCAACCCAGTGTTTAATCTGAGCACTTGGGAAGGGTTCAAAGTCACAGCTGCAGGTATACTTTTAAAAAGACCCCATGTGTCAGAACCCATAGTGAAAGGCACACACAGTAGGAGAGTAGGAAGCTCCCAGTTCCCTGGCTGCTGCATCCACAGGTGCCCCAGAAACTTTAAAAAGTGGGCATGCAGCTCCAGCTTCCAGATCAACACCCACTTTTTAAAGGTCTAGGGGACCATCAATATAGGTATGAGAAACTGCAGGGGTGGGGAGCATGGCTGTTTGTTTTATAATGGAAGGAGGGAAATTCAACAATGCTCCATGCTACTACACTGTCCAAAGCTTTACAAAAATTCTATGTTAGTTTTAATGGCAGTAACCTATCCTGTATCTACCAGAGACAAATGTTTCAGAAAGGATATTAAATCACAAACTTCATAGCTTAGCTCAATCTTGTCTATCAGCTAGCAGGATGCAACTGAAGTGCAGGGACAACTTATCCTTCTCTGGGAGTTCTATCATCTTCCACAGAGGCATCTTGTGCCACTATTGGTAACAGGATATTGGACTAGATAGGCCTTGGATATGATCCCAGATCCCTGCTACACATTACATTTATAGGGGAACACTGCCCAAGTGCCCAGCAACACACCTATGCCAAAAAGGGAAGGCTTGCAGAAGTTCCATGAGTAACAGAACAGATAACTGGGAGGATCTTCCTGGGACTTCGAGTCCTGTCCCACAAGATCAAGCTCCATCTTAAAATTAGTTTGGCCTTTTGCCCCCATTAATCCTGCAGAAAAACCATTCCAGAACCTCACAGCTCTGATGGTTAGAAACCCCATTTCTAGCCTATATTTATTCAAGCCAGCGTATCCCCACCTTTTTGCCTTGTGCCAACAGTATATTTTTTTTAGCTTAAATAGTTACTTTCCATTCCTAATGGGCAATAATAAATCCCCCAGGGATATGGGAAAGATTCAAGTTGAACCTATGATACACACACACACACACACACACACACACATCAACTTGCCATACCTACATGAAGGGTTCCATCGAAGACAAGGGTAAGATAAAATAGCTTTATGTCATAATTTAAAGAAACAAAGACCTATTGACTAGTACTAATTAGCTCCTCTTGTGTTGTGTTCAGAGAGGATGCAGCAGGAATATCAACATCTCCCAGCACCATACATATGACACAAGAGGAAAAAATCCACAAAAATCACAGTAGAATGAAAACTGGATTGAGAAAAAATGTCATAGAATAACTTTGAAGATGACTATGAAAAGCACAAACAGGTATGATTGAAGGAAGAAAATATCAACACTGTGTTTTCACATGATAATTCTATTGCGTCTTGCATCATTTCAAATGGTACAGGCTCATATGGCATCTAGCAGAAGTTTCAAGACCAACTCCATCCTCATCTAAATCCTAGTAAATGCTGGATGTCTTCTGAATTCCAGAAGAACAGAAAGGTTAAAATATCAATAGATGGAATTTCTGCAGTCATCCAGCCTTATCTCCTGCATAGTACAGGCCATGGAACTACAACCAATGACTCCTATTTGAGCTCTCTCTAAATTATGATATAAAAAGTCTTCAAATGCTAGACAACACATCCTATCCTTAGGTAAGTTTTCCAAGAGCAAATTACTCACTGCTGAAAACGTGTATTAACAGTATATAGGCAAAACTCCTCAAGTCTGGTGCATCTTCAGCCACATCAGCTGGTTGAAAAATCAAGTAAATTTGCCCAGTGTGGGTGGCTGGTTGGATGGCTGGTTGGCTATCCATATAGATTCCTTCCTAGTATGCCTTACCTGTCCACTGGTATGTCAGATAAATAGGCAGTTTAGCCACTTTCATGTATTCACAAAGACAGACTAAGATGATAGGATCAGATTCTCTTCAAACTGTTATTTATCCAAGTGGACTTAGGTGCCTATTTTATCTTTCTTAAGGCCCTGCAAATCAATCCATCCAAAAGGTAGGTGGGTTCTCCTTCTCATTGCCTTTTGCAACTCAGTCATAAGGCTGAGATGACAGCATGCTACAAAAGTAGATGCCTTAATGCATTTTAAGAGACCTGACTGGGATGGAATGGGGTCACACTTAAGTGACAGATGTAACCATTGTATTAATAACAAAAGATAGCACTGTGAACTGTTACAATAAAACTGCTACAGTTGCCTGACTGTAGCGATTCAGATGCAACAAAAGCACTCCAACTGTAGCTCTCCTTCATCCAAGGTCGTAATTAATACAGGTTAGCTAACTTGTATGGGACCATGAAGATATAACAGTTACCCCACAATAGCTGCTGCACACTCTCCAGCAGCAGGTCCTTCCACCCTCCCTTTAAAGTGACTAAAATATATATTGGTCTATACCTTAAAGCCATTTAGGAACTAAATAGGTAGACCAGGTTCAGGCCCTTAGTGTTTTTCCTCCAATTTGTTGTGCAGTGTGTATAGTCCCTGTTGCTTTTTAGCATGCAAAATAAACAGCCTTTAAGATTGATTAAATACCTCAACTTCATTCTGGCTATTAATCAATCTCAGCAGTTATAAGCAATAGAAATTATCCCTTAAATACAGAAAACTGTATGGTTAATGGTAACAGATTGTAGGTTTCAAGATGAAATAAAATAGCCCTCACTTCTACAATAAGCTTTTAACACACTGAATATAGAGTGTAGTATTAGTGTTAATGGGGTCTGTAGAGTTGCATCCATATGAGTTTATGGAGAACATTAGCAAAAATATTCAATTCTAAGTGAGAAATAGGTGGGAAAAGAATCATTTGTTATATAGAAGTCAGAAATTCAGTGCCTGATGAATACTGGTGCATACTGCTGTATGTGTGGAAATGCCAGTGAAATATATAAATGGGAATAACATATCTTTTTGACATTTAAAGGTATTGTATATACTGTAGCTCATTAATCTACCATGAGAATGTGTATGGACACTGCGATAATTTCACTGAGGACATGCTGATACATGTCACATGATATTCAGATCAAGCTATGATACGTAACTCAATAATTCAAAGCTCTGGAAGCATGTTTGAGGAATCTAAATTTTAAAGTTAAGAAAATTATTGTTGTTCTAATTAAAGAGAGCTTTTCAGAGGGTAGCTATTTTTTTCTTTCACATTTTTTAAAGGGCAGTTCCACATCATTTAAAAGACTGAATTGAAAAGATTTCAAAGCAATAAAATACTGCTTCTATTGTCTAACAAATTTAATTTGGAAGATAATGCATGCAATAAGCTAGGATGATGTTTTACACAAAGCCAACTCACCTGTTGTAATTTCCTCCTCAGGTTTTAGATTCTTGAGCAATGTGCAAATGTCTTGTGGTAAACTCCCCGCCCCCCCCCAAAAACAAACAAACAAACCCAAAAACCAAAAAAAACCCCCCCAAACCTAACAAACAAACAAAAAAACAAAAACAAAAGGACACCTACTCGGCCACAGTAAGTGATAAACCACGTAATGGAGTATAGATATGACCTGTTTGATATCCATGTTAGGTCTACCTATATATTGTACTTCTAGCTGGAACACCTGTCATTATTTTACCATAATTATTGTAATTACATCTCAATAACTATGAAGACATGAATATTATTAGAAGCTGTCATAGGTGAAATTCTTACTACAGATACAATACTGTCAGCCCTAATAATTAAAAAATCATGAGTCAAAACCCCTCAAAAGTTATGAGCTTATTTTAAGTGACAAGATTTTTGATTTTAAGTGATCTCCTTTCTGCTTTTTGGGTTTTTAATGTTTACAGTTTGTTTTGGTCACTTTTTCAAGCTTTTCTCTATAAGCATGAGGGCTAGAAATTTACTTTTTCTTTTAAATTAAAACTGAGATTCCAGTGTGTGCACTGCAGGAGAACAACTACTGTGAGACTTTCTATAGAACTATAAAAGATGGCATTACCTCAGAATTGCAAAGTCCAAACAGATGTTCTATCGGGGGAGTATGCAGAAAGAGACAGAAAGTAACCTACTACCCAGCTCATGAACATTTCACATGGTCACACCACAATGTCTGCATCTATGGCTAATAGGCAAGACAAATCATTGGGCTAATGAGTAAAGAAGTTTGTAAAATATTTTTTTCCTCTCTGTTCAGTGGTTCCCTGATTACTACCACTGTCAGGTTTCCAGAAAATGCAACAATAAAAACAGATGCATTAAATGTATTTCCATTTTCTGTTTCTAAAAACAATGTGCTTAAAATCTGCCAAACCACTCCTTTTTCTCTACTAGCCAAAAACTGTCCCCTTTTTTGTAAACCTGGAACTGACTAAAAAATAAATATTTGGTTGTTGGAGTTGCTATCATTAGAGTATGCTATCTGGAGTCCTAGGATTAAAACTAGCCACGTGATGCCATTTGTGCTAACACTTTCATACTTAAAGGAGGTCAAGAAAGTTAACCTGGATTTGACATATTTAAAATTAATTATGCCTTTTTTTTCTGAATTCCAAGTACTTATTTTCTCTGTTTAAATACAGATACTTCTGCTGAAACAGGCCAAGCATTTTCATTTCCTTTATTTATAAATCAGGACCATGGACAGAAGGATAAATGAATTATGTTAGCTTCACCTAAACCTAAAAAGTAATCATATTTTTTTATTACCACTGCTGTCTTTTATAGAGCCCTGCTTAGCACAAATGTGTAAGTCTGAGAATGCTTTTTGCTGCTGGTCTAAAACAACAAAGAAAGGTCACTATAGATGTGTTAGTGAAATCTTCATCTCCAATCTGCTTCAGTGCATAATTATAATAGGGGTTGTGACACTGTTTATATCAAAAAGATTAAATTTTGCTTTCACATCCCAGGCACCTCTTATTGTAAATCATTTCACATATTGCTTAAAGTATTGGCCTCACCCAAGGCAGGAGATGAAATGCTAGATTAGACTAATGGTTCGTCTAGTCTGGTGTTTTGACTGAAAACATCTTATACAAGTTAATTCAAAGAATGATGAAAAATGCTCAGCAGACACCTGTCTAACTATATGTGACTGACCTGATTATTAGCCCATCCAGGATAAAGAATTATAATCTTTGTAATATTTTTAATTGCCATTGAAGCTCATCATTTATGGGATCATGGGCATTTTTTTTTTAAACCTGCCCTACTACATCCACCAAAATACACCACAGTGGGTGCATCTACACATCATCTTACATCACCATAGCAACATGCTACGCCACTACACAACATGCTACAGTGACGTAGTGATCGTGTGAGTACACGCCTCCATTTCAGCATGCCACTACGGTGAAGTAATGGCTAAAACAGAGCATGCACCACACACATGGTGCAGTGTAGCTGGTTACTGTTCTGTGCTTTAGTACTTTCCAAAAGGAAGTATTGAAGCACAACACAGTAACAATGTTGCCATAGGGTGATGTGCAGACATGCCTTGTGAGTAATGCCTTTTTGAATTCTCTGCTGCAGTAAAATACTAAAAACATGTTGGTCCTCTGTCTGGCAATTACATTGGAATGCATATCTTCTCTATTGTATACTCTTCTGTATTGTCAATCAAAGTTGCCTGGGTTCTTGTATTTCTCTTGCAGGCTCTGCCATACTGTTAAATCACTTTCTTCCCTTTCTCTGGACTTTTTTTGCTATGTCCTTTGAGAAATAAGAACACTAGTCTCACTAAAAGACATAATAGTTCCATTCCCACTGAAATCTGTAGTCAGTCAGCATATGCATTTCTTGGGACTGGAAGAAGATACAACAGTTGTCAGTGATTTACCATATTACAGTAGCTGAGATGAAGGAGTTAGACTTTACTATGCGATACTTATTATTAATAGACCCATGTTTGCAAGAACTTATCATGGAATACAGACTATCAGGAGACATTTTTATTCTCTCTCACATTCTTCCACCACATTTAATATCTTCAGTGGGGGGTGGAAAGGTTTCCCCCGCCCCCCATGTTAATTTGGCTGTGAATGCAGCCACAGCCCATATTCCTATGCCTTCATCTCCTTTGCCAACTGTTTAATCCCTCTCTCCTTGCTCTACTAATTCAATTTCTGAAGAAGAGAGGGTAAGTCAGAGCTTGAAAAGAATTCACATTTCGGGTCTCTAAACATAACTTTATCTTGAAAGCTGTATCACTACTTCAAACAAGTACCAATTGGGCTACCATGCACCCAGGTTAGCATCAAACTGGTCTGGTCATGTCCCTGTCCTTCACCAAGCATTTAGGCTGTGTCCAGATCATTGCAGATGTTTGTTTTCCCAGGAACAAGAAGCAGAGGCACACTTTGTGCCACTGCTACTTGTCCTCAGGGAATGCCCATGGCACACAACCTCTGGCATGCAGCAGGTTACCCCAGGTAAGGCCACTGTGATGGCCTCAGCAGCCTTACCTGGGGTCCTGGGGACCAGGGAAGCTGCAGCTGCAACACTCCTGAAGCTTGAAGCTTGGCTGGCAGCTGGATTGTGGCTCCAGTGGGTCAGGCTCTGGTTTTGGCTGGCACGTGCTGCAGCCATTTGCACCACCCTGCTTTTTTTCTCCATGGGTTTTTTCCTGCAAGATAGCAGCACAGGAAATGCCTGAATGTGAGGTGTGTAGTGCCACAGATGGGTCTGCAGTGCCACATACCACACAGCTGCACTTGTCTGGATGTGGCTTTACAGAGCAAACAGAGCTTAATGGACTGTTTGATACTTCATGGTAGTGCCATGCAGCAGGTGTCAATGAGACAGAACATATCCCCTTTCTAGTTTCCTTGCTACATTTAGACTTGTAATCTTCTCTGTTGACAGGAGCTTCCAAAAAATTGGGCTGACTTTTGAACCAAAGTGTATACTTAAGAGCTTTCTCTGTATAAAGGTTTAAGATAGCATGTACTTAATGCTTCCTAAGTCAGGGCATTAAAAAACAGGAGTCACATGCTGTGGTGAAGTGGGAACTCCCTAACTAGTCACCGTGCTGGTCTCCCACCTGCCTCTGGGCACATCACCCACCTATTTCATCTGCCATGCCTGGTTGTTAAGTAATTAAGGTCTTAAATTAGGCAGGAGGCTGCCCTTTCTGGGCCCTGGTGGCTAGGGCCTTGAGTTCACCCTCCTACCTCCCCTTACATGTCCTATGCCTCGCATATGTTTCTAACAACTCTGTAAAGCTCTGGCCTGCAGCCGGGCTCAACTCATTACAATATTAGGTCTCTCACAACCTGCCCTGTTACGGGCCACACTCATACTGCCTCCCTCTCACACTCCATCATCTCTCGCCCAGTCTCTTTCATACTGCCCTTGCTGGGCATCATTTGTGCCACCCCTCCTTTTCCCCAGGGCCACACTCATCCTGCCCTGTCCTGAAGGGTCCTTGGGCTTGATACCCTTCACTCCCTGGCCAGCAAGAGCATGACCTTTTGGGCATCTCCCACTACCCTCACCCAAGTGAGTGCTGGGCAGTTCACAAATACTGCGCAGCCTCTGCCCCTGCCTCATAGCTGGGTAACTCCCCCCAGCTGTTCTCCATACAGGACTGTTGATGCATCCCCTTATTGCTCCATGGCTTCTCCTCTGCTGCCCTCCAATTGGCCTCAGGCCCCAGAGGCTTACCTGGACCAAATTGGTCCCCCAAGTTAACAGAACCTCAACTCACACCCTCTACTTGCAGGGTCTCAACTCAATACTCCACCCACTTCTCTGGGCCTAGACCACAACTCTCCCCCTCTCTCCAGGGTCTTACATCCTAAAGGGCTCAGGTGCCACCCATAGGTGTGCCTGGCCCCCATCTCCCTCTTACCAGGGTCTTGCACCTGAAACGGGCTTAGGTGCCCCACATGGGTGTTCCTGGCCCCACTACCCATTTCAGGCCTTGTGTTCCATCAGGCTCAGGTGTGCCACCTAGACATACTTGGCTCTAACTCCCTCCAGGGTTACTAGTAAACCACCAAATGGTGGGGGCAGAGGTTATTAAGGTGTCCCAACCTGCCTGTCACTGGGATGGTCCTTGAACCTGGCATTTACTGGCCCTGCCCTGCCACTGGCAGCTCCACCAGGCCTATCATGTCAGGGTGCAGTTTTAGGTCACACCCAGACCCAGGAGCCTCCAAACCATCCCATAGTTCCTGCCCTTACCTCTGTATTGTCTCCAAAGCAGCAGCTCCACCAGAAGATGTTCTTTCCTCAGCACCAGGCAGAAACTGCTGCCTCTAGCCCTGCTGGCCTGAATCTTAAAATGACTGCTCATGAGGACTGGGCTGCACCTACCCGCTGCCTGGCCCAGTTCTTAAAGTGGCAGAGCACGATGAGTACTCCGACACCGCCTTCCCCTTAATATGGTTCCTGGGGAACATTTTCCCTCCTGCTTAGCCAACTAGCTCCCACAGAGATTGCAACCTCTCTGAGTGGCCAAGATAATCTTCTGGTAACAACTAATCTTACATTAACTACTGATCCTAATAGCTACATGAATTTCAGGTATCCACTAGCACCTTGGTTTCTTCTTTACATTTGCTTAGGTAGGTCTGTTTTTGAGGCTGCTAACTCATAGCTGGTCATTTAGGGTGCCTATAGACTGTAGATTAATTTAGTCTGCTGGGGCATGGCAATTACTGTACTGCAGCAGACTCCAGCGTCATGCGTATCAGTGCCCCTACACTGAAAAATAGTGGGGGGCCCTTAACTAAAGCTTGAATGAGCTTTAGTTACAGTGCCCTGCCACCATTTTTCAGCGCAGTGATGCTGATACACCTGACATTCTGGGTGCTTTAATGAGTGACCCTTGAAGCCACTCTAATGAAAGTGCCCCCCCTGTTGAGCATGTGAATAAAACACCCTTAGAGCAGGGGTTGACAACCTACAGCCTGCAGGCTGGATTTGGCCTGTGGACCCACCCCTCCCTGACCCAGTCTGGGTCAATCCAGCCCACAGCTGTAAAACAAAGTTGGCAACCACTAAATTTGAGGATTGCTTGTGAAATGCATCAGGTATCACATCCACATACCTAAATCAAAACAATTCTTTCCTTTGGGAAATTTATGGATTGTGCATGCTGTGTAAGCTTTCTGGCATCAAGCTAAGAGCAAATGTTCCAGCTAATTGTACCCAAATTCAATCAGGTTTCAGGCACACTCTAAAATTATTCACATTTTCAGGTCATCAACCAAAGGCATGGAATAAAATGAATTGAAAGACAAAAGTCTTCAAACACTCTCCCTATTGAGATGCCTGCTTTTAGTCCTAAGGTTTATGTCCTGCTGAGAGTTCCCCTACAATGAGTCCTCTTAGTGCCCATTAATCCAGCAACATATGCTAGCTCAGTGTTCCCAGACCCTTAGTAACTGTGTCTCCCTTCTTTCTCACTCATATTAATGTAGCTGTTCTGCAAGACTAAAACTCTTTACTTCTTACAAGTGTTATGAAAACCAGATGCTAATACTGCTATTACAATTCTGGTCACAGCTAGTAGCAGCATAATATATGTACTACTCATCCCCTGGTGTGTCAAACTCTCTTATTGGTTTGCTAATAGTTATTTTTATGGTTAATTAGACACTTGCTCGAGATGTTTTTTGTTGTTGTTTTTGGTTGGGTGGAGGCTTTGGGGGTTTTTGTTTTGTTTGTTCTTTTTCTTTGCAACACCAAAAAAAAAGCTACAGTGCTCAAGCTCTGTCCCTTGGTGTTTATGCCTTAAAAAGATTGTCTTTTTTTAGAAGTGTAAATCTAAGTGTCAATTAATACAGTGTATAATATAATTATCAATGCTTTCCTGTATTCTTTAATACAGCAAATTGCAAAACAGTATGTATGATCATGACACATGACTTATATGTTTTAGTTAACAAAAATGCTATAGAAAAAGCAAATAAATCAACAGCAAGCCAGAAACGTGGAAAAAAGAACATATGAAATTAAACATGAAACAAAAATGAGCATATACACTACTAGATTTTTAAGTCACAGACTGAACACAGGAAACGTAAGTGCAAATCCTTCGGCAAAACATGAAAAATAGTTTCAATGTTCAAACCTCCAGCCCTACTGAAACAATTATTTTCAAAATATGCACTGTACTTTGTATTTGTGTGATCTACAAAACAACCTGAGTTTGAAGAGCTCCTCTTCAGCTATTGCTGAATTATTCATAAGAAAAATTCTGCTTGGAAAGAAGTTTATATACTTTAGTTTTGAACATGTTAAGAAACTAACCTTCCAGAATAATTCAGATATGGACATGGGAAAAGAGAAAGTATCTCTTAACAGAAATCTGTTTGATAAAGCTACAAGAAATGCAGACAGGGATATTTATGATGTAAGCTGGGCTTTAAATCTCATGATTAAATCAGCTCACCAGGTATTTATTTCAAATAGAGACTCATAAAACCTGCCTGAGACTTGTGTAACTCAGTGAAGCACAAGGGTAAATTAGAGTTCTAAAGAATAGATGTTGTACATATGTTTGCCTTTTCAGAGGTGCTGTCTACCCAGGGTGGGTAAACAACAATCAGTTTTAAAGAAATTTAAAATAAGTTAGAAATGCATTGTTACTAAAAATAAATGTTAAACAATAACCCTATATAAAAAATTAGATTTGAATTTATGGCAATCTAAACTTGCTGTAATCATTTTGATGGACAAAATATCAGCAGGACTAATTACTCCTCTTCATAAATTTTATTTTAAAAAGCAGATTTTATAAGCAATAATTAAACTAAATTAGAAGCATCTTTAACTTTTGAGTTTGTTTGATAAATATAGCAAGATATTAACAACTTTTTAACCATCTTTATAGCAAACTTATTTCTGGAATATTGGTACGTTCAATTTCTGTTGCACACAAAAAGTTGTCTCTATTTTTGGTTTCACTTTTACAGTCTCTTCAGACTCATCAAGCATTCTTTAGAGCCCAGATTTCAACAGGTGGAAAAAGTATCTAGTGGTTTTATTTAAATAATAAAAATAATGTATTTTATTCATCATTAATTGCATTTGGTGTTCATTAAAATGCAGTATGATTAAGGTACTGAGTAACAAGTTATCTAGTAAAGAAGATGCTGCACCCAAAAAGAAATAAATCATTCACCATTGCCTAATATAATAATAATATAATATGTAAACCATAGAAGCAAAGATTCAGAGTATACAAATATTAAGCTATATAATTACTTAAATAAGTATATTTAGCTGTAATATGTCTAAAAGAAGGGCAAAATCTAATGTAAACACTTCATTTAGTTGTAAATAATCAACTCATAGTTAGACAAAGCAATAAAAATGAAGCATTCTTTTGGAAAATAGACAAAAAAGTACAAATAGGGAGAAAAAAAATCAAACATTTAAACAGCAGTTTTCTGGTTTCAGTCAGGTGCCCAAGTTTCACTGAATATCCATTGTCATTGGGCACTTAACACATTTAGGAGATTTGAAAATCCTATTGTATGATACCATCTCAAACTAGATAACTTTACTATTGTAAATGAATGCAGGGCCATGTTCTGTATGTGCTATTTTACTGACTCTGGATGCATCTACATGTGCACTTAACTACGAAGTAGCCTAATTTGCTACGGTGTAAAGCATCACAGTCTACACATGCAATGCTATTGGATTACAGCAAACTAATTTTCACTACCGTAAGACAGTACTTTTAGGGACAGTACTATCTTATGTCAGTGAAAATAACTGCACCTAAGCACCGCATGCATTAATTGTGTCTGGTCAATCCATCCAGTTGGGGGCTACACCCCCAGCTCTTACAAGTCCCTCCACCACTCTCCAATGCCACCCAGTGCCCCTAGGCCCACTGCCAGTGCATCTTGCGTTAATGGCATATGTAGATGCACCCTTTGTGTTCTACATATCTGCGTATAAGGTGGATTTTTAAACCATAGAAGATCACTTGAAACAAGAAAAAATACAAGTGTCTGTACAACTTCATTTGAATACAAAAGACACTTTTAGGATGTACAAGTCCTGTTTTGCACACGTTCCATAGGAGCAAGGCAGCTCCCACTTTTAAAAAGTTAGGCCTCTGAAGTTAGATTGTGGCAACTATGGTTTTCAAAACCTCCTAGTAGGCTCAGAGAGTCAGTCCATCTCAATTTGAATGGGTAATGGCCTCCAAACCCTTAAAAAAGATTAGGATAAATCAGCCAATGAGTTCCTCCCCATGGTATCTGTCTGAGTAAGCACTCTGCCTGTAGACACTGGAATGGGATTGCTACATTTTGCAGTCCCCTCTCTAAGCTGCTTGCAAAGTATTTTATGTTTCAAATACACTACTGTGGCATTTAAAGGGACAATTACAAAACAGCAATAGCCATTACAATTCCCACATGGATATAAAAACAAATAGTTGCTCTTTAAAACCATTTTGTTTGTTTGTTGCCAGTAAGGAGTCTTATTGTACTGGCTTAACTAAGAATAGAAAGAATGAAAAATGTAGACTTAGAGTAGGTGTGACCCAATTACAGGTGTTCTAGCTGTTGATAGTATTGACTTCCTGAGTTACTTAGCTCTACCATAGCATTCTACTGTAGCCTGGGTCATTATTTTCAAATGGTATTGCCACATATAAGAAGTTCCCCACAGGAAATTGTATAGCATCTCATAATGGGTATAAAAGTGTCACTACTGTACCCAAAAGCATTTCAGATAACTAAAGACATCTCATGGGCCAAAAGCAATTTTTTTTCCATTACCTGTGTCCACCCAACTATAACATGACTAATAAAACAATCCAGTTTTGATAGATGAGAGGTAGATTATTTCTTCTAAATTGTTGTTTGTGAAGTACTTTTTGTTTTATAGGAAGTCCAACAAAGCTACTATAGCTATTTTGATAGAGAACATGCTATGAGTAGCTAAAAGGCAGAAAGCAACCTAAACTGGAAGTTAAATAGCTAACTCTTAATGTGACGCAGTATTAAAGCAATACCAAGGATTTAAAAGCAGCAGCAAGCAAGAAGCAAATATCCTCCTTTTCCCCCGCTCTATTCCCTCTAATAATTGAGACTGAGAAACCTTGGTTTCTAAGTCATTAATTCCTAAACCCCCGATCCCCATAGTACCAAAGTCAAAGTAATCTGCCACAGACCTATTAGTAATATTACCAGGATGATCACTAGAATGATGATGATTTATCTGGTAGGTTAGAACACAGCATTCCAGTTCATTACATAGTTTACACTTTGGCAGATAACAAAAATGTAGATGAAATGCATACACTGTAAGTATACAAATCACATTAGCTTGATGAGATTTTAAAGGCTGATCTAAAAAAAAATTCCATTAGCTCTAATTGCAGTGCAGAGAATGGAAGACAGATGTTCATATTTCAGAGGGAGCACAGAGTCCAGGGGAGCTTTTGGGGCTTGAAGAGCCTACATTCATAATAACCTTTACACCTATCTGTAGCCAATTTCCAAGTTGTTTGTGGCAGGGACTCTCTCTTAGTTTGTACATCTTCAGTACGTAACACAATGGAACCCTGTTCTTGGTTAAGGATTTCCTAGCTTCTACTGTAATATGCTTTCCCATGATCTAGAGTTGACTGACTAAATCTGTTTTAAGCAGAAGACTTCACCTTTGTTATAGACCAACCATGAGCCCCTGCATCAAGGTTAGGTCATGTCTTTCCCATCAGGTATGGCTGGTGACTTTTAATGTGCTGCCTTTATAAACAAATTAGACTAAGTCAGTTTCAGGAAGCTCTAAAGAGATTTTGTATTTGACATATTTGCAGATGCAAAGTAGAATTAAGCCTCATTGCAGCACTATGCACAAGGAGCAATTCTGTTTCCAGTTAGAGACCTAGCAGTACTTTACATAGTTTTTCATGGTGCTGCCTTGTGCTAAAGGTGTGTGCTAAAGGTGAAGTTACATGTTGCACCTAGGCCATATTAAAAACACTTAAAAAATGAACAACGTTTTCCAATGTTAAAACCTGTTAATTTTTCCGAAGTATTTTCTGAGAGTTTCAAAGTTCTCCCACTTCAGATGAGGGTTAACTCTGGGCCATGCTACCTAGCTCATCTTAGGGTAACTTCAGTCTGCTCCACAAAGATAAAATGAGCAGTTTGTAATCCTCCAGCATCCTGGGATTGACCAATCCCATCCACCCCCTTCTGCTCACCCAGAGCAGAGATAGAGCTTGTATATATAACAAGGCAAGGATTAGTTACTAAAGCTTTTGTATGTAATATTTCTTATGAATATGCAAGACTTTTTCTTGTGAAAGCAGACTTTTTTAGATAATGCAATTACATTTTTTAACTGTATTAGGTGCTACCTGACTGGACTCAACTGCTAGCTTTGACTTGGTATTTTCTAGCTAAGCCTGTGCCATGTCCTTTTGCTTATGATCTTGTTTACACACACACACACACACACACACACACACACACACTGTTTTTAAACTTCAACATCAGTAATAAGAACAAAATATTCAGTTTACCACTGTTTAAAGTCAGGGGTGGCTAACTTGTGGCATGCATGCCAAAAAAGTGCCACAGGCAGCCTCTGTGGGGGGCACACCAAAGAACAGTGAGGGGACAAGCAGCACACTGATAGATAAGGCAGACAGCAGAGCAGAAGATCAGGCAGGAAGTACAGGGTAGAAAGCAGAAAGAAGAGCAGCAGATTGGACAGGAAGCACAGATCAGGTGATCAAAGTGGCACTCAGAGATGATGTGGGGCTAATTTACAGCACAGTTGCCAAAAAGGCTGGCCTCCACTGATTTCAGTGAAGATACAAATATTTAAAATTTCACCATCTCTCTCAGACTAGGATTGCCAGCTGCTCTAAGTGAACACAGATTCTTCCATATTATCAGAACTCAACCAAGCCTTTTTCTGTCTTCTTTCTCAGATCCTCTGAGCTAGGATTCTAATGTACTGTGGGTTATAACATTTGTTGGGAGCTGGGCATAAGCCCAGAAGTTGCACTGAAAATGCTGCCTTTTTGACTAAATTACATTTTATACTAAATATGGTTATCACAAATGCTTCACATAAAAATACTTTACAGAAGTGATTAACATGCAAGGCAATATATTAATTACATGTAAATTCCTTTCCTGCATCTCCCTTAAGGATGTGAATAGAAATATTGATAAAAAAAATTCTACTTTTCCCAAAGCAATTTTAACCTACCAGACTCCTTTTTAATTGCCATTTTTTTCAGCATCTCTCTATTTTAACTCCATGCTCTAACATGTAAAATGCGAAGTGTGGGCTTTTACCTGGAACTTTACATTGTTCTGAATCTTGGTAAAGTTTTTGTTTTTTCATTCTAGAAATTATGCAGTAAATATTTTACCTGTATATCTTACAAGAAATCAGCACAAAGCAAAAATTACACATTTGAAACCCTCCCAAAAACTTTAACAAACTTGGAAAACGCCTCAACACAAATTTTCGTGCTAGCTTTTTCTTTTTTTTTTTTGAAAACAGGTTTATCAAAAAGTTTGAACATTGATCAGCCATAAATTCAGTACAGTTTTGCCTACTGTATTAGGAATGTATGAAGGAAGCATTACGTTAGTGCTTATAGTTATTATCAGAATGAACCAGGTATAGGGGTTTTATTCATAAGTATCAAAACTTAAGTGATATGTGGAGCTCGTAAGGCCTTTTGGGAAAAGATGGTCTTTCTGCAGTGTTGTATAGCATCTAGCTCTGTGGGCTCATAGCTCATAATCAGGTTTGTTAGCTGCTACAATATAAAAATAAATCATGATATCAGGAAAGTGCTGATAAAACTTTTGTCTCACAAGAGCATGTATGGGTATATGGCACACCCTACCTAGAAAGGCTCTTATAGGAAAGTTTTCATGAGTTTCTCCTTTTTTTATTTGGGACTGTATTTTTGTATCTTTTTACCAATAAAGTCTTTGTTACCACAGGTCAAAATAAACAGGGCTCAGAGGGAGTCATCAAAGCCTCCAACAACAATTTAAAATAGTGTTCATGTACAAAAAAAGGTCATTGCTTTAAAAATCTGTTGTAATCTCCACTCCTTCCATGCCTAGAATTCAAAACTGTGCGCTTTCATTAGGAACGCAAAAACCTCTCCTCACAAACTTGCGAAGAGGGCTAAAGACATCCCTAAAACAGTCTTCAGTAATATATGGAATACAGAAAGGATATATGAAAAATAAAATTACTAAGAGCAGGGGGTGCTGTGAAAACTAGTAAATCAAGCCACTTCTTAGGTGGTTAAATATGCATTTAACTTCCCCACCTGTGACATTCCTGTTTAAAATTTTTGGACTATACTACGAAATGTTCATAAATGTTTATCAGATAACACTGAAGTAAAATAGTTTTCCCTTACTTTCTATTTGTTAAACCCTCTCCCAAATCCTGTGAAAGGCTGCAAAAGATACTTCATGCCCAATTAAACTTTTTCAAAATAGACACAAATATTAACATGTTATATTCACTACTTCCTTAACAACTATATCAGAAAGCCATAAAGGAGAAGACTTGAGAAGGGCTACAGATAAAAACCTCTAACTGGAAGCACACCCAGTAATTTCAGGGCTCTGGGCAGAGTAGGGGATGGAGACAACATGGAAGGGTGGAGGGCAAATGCCCTGTATGTCTCTTTGGCAGCCATTCTGATACCCCCTCTAAATTGGTACCTGGGGCTGGTGCCCCATTCACTCCACCCTATTCACTGCCTCTACTGCTGTTTAGAGAGAGATTCCTTACCACTGTGAGATGACCTTTTAAAAATACCCTATCTTCCTCTTCATCTACTTGCTTAGCTACATGACTTTTAGCCATCATAGTTCACATCTGAAATAATCTTGAATTTGATCTTTCACCATCAAAAAACGCTGGCTGAGCAATTGAACTGTATGTTCATTTCTGAGATGTCAGGAGTCTTACCAAACTTTTCTACCACCATATTCAGCTTTCATAAACTTCATGCAGAAGGCTGTCCCACATAAACTGTTCATCTCCTTTGATCATGATTGTGCATTATTTATAGGAATAATCAATGTCATGGAGAATTTCTAGAATGATTGCATGGAACTGGAACTAAACTAACTAAACATTTACTGTAAGCGATATATTTCTCTGTGGATTTATACTCTGAAAAAATGTCCCTTTTTTAAAAAAGATGCATGGTTTATGTTGCACTTTACAAAAGTCATTAATGGGGGAGATTTCGATTTCACTGAGTTTCACAACTGCAACCTGACAGTTAGTATTAGTTATTTTCCCAGGAATAAATAAAATAAAGGTTCTAAACATAAAAGATAAGCATAATCTTCTGATCATGTGCAGTTATAGGTCCTAATGTCATCCCTCTAAATACCATTTTTATACATCATTCATCATAATGCAAGGAAATACAATTTTCTGAGCATCCCTTGTGTGTAGCTTTTCTGCCTCCCAGAGTCTTTCTATTCCTTTTCCTTCTTCCTTCCAATAAGCTGGCTATATGAATAGCAGAAGGTCATATTTAGAAGTGTTGCTAGCAGTGGACTATACCACTGATCCCTAAAATACCCTGCAGCAGTACTCGAAAGAAAACTTCTCAAGTTTATGAGAGAAGGCATCACTGAGAGAGCAGGTTTGGTTTCCATACCAGCTGAATGACCTAAGGGTTCCTCTTCAAGCCCATTACACTATCAAAGATCTTGGTAGATCTTTCATTATCTTCAGAGCAGACAGAGGACATTGTGAGTTATTCTGACCCAGTCTCATTCATTAGTCTTCCTTTAAGATTTGTGTTTCTATTCACTCCTTGCACCTAAAGCCCTGAGTGGGAAAACAAAGTTTGCACTGGTATGTTTAGCATCAGACTATGGCCAAATTCTTCTATGAAGAAGTAGAGGCATTAGTGAATCTTGGCCCAGTATAAGTTAAGATTAGGATTTAGGAAATTTGGACCGATGTTTATGTGAACTTTATCTTCTCTAGAACTAGATACAGAGGAATTTTTTTGGCCTTTTATTATATCTAAATCTGCCTCATTTATCCATCTTAAGTTATGTAATTGAGCTAGTTAATAATGTATTTTACTTTCTGCAAAACATTTATAAAAATATAATTAAAACAGTTTTGTGACTCACTCAGCTAATTTTTCCAGTTGTCAACAACTAAAATTCTGTTTCCATTTTTTCAAAAATATTTTTTTTTCATTAACTTGGAATTTTTTTTACAATAAAATTTCTGTTTGGTATAAAAATATAAAAAAAATTAAATGGCTTTTTAAAATTTGTGTTAATGGCTTATCATTTAATTTCTCTCCATTTTTATTCCAGGCATAAACAAGTCCTTCCCCATAATCATATGCATTTATTCCAAGCTTGAGCTCATCTCTGCTCTTTTAAATTATCAGTTAATGTCTTCAATTCACTCCATCTCAAAGAATTTGCCAAAACTGACAGAGGTCTGTAATTCAAAAGCAGCATATGTAATCTCCTTTAGGACTTTAACGACATGTTCTCATTTTTTGAATAGCAAAAAGGATTAAATCAAGAGAAAAAACCCTAAGGATCGGACATGATTTATTTTTAAATTCTGGATTGTGCTTACAAGTAATAAAATTTTAATAAACCCCAAGTTCTGTAGGAATTCAATTTACTTTATAATCAAAGAGAGTCTAATTTTACTTCCATTTAAGTTGGTGGGCCTTATTCTGCTCTCAGCCACACTGGTGCTGATCCAGTAATAGCAATGGAGTTATCCCTTATAGTGACAGTACAGAATTTATAGAGCTTATTAGCAATAATGATGTTATATGCATGCACCTATAGGCCAGAAGCTTTGGCATAATTTAAAACCAAGCCTTTAAAACTTGTCAAATAGCAGATGATATTTTAATGTTTCACAAACAGGAGATGTGGACTGAATAACTAGCACAACAAGCTGGCTAAGACTTAACTAAAAATTCTGCCTACATTGTTTTATCTCTTTCATCTGTTTGATATGCTTTATGGCAATACACAATAAAAGAGAGTGGGTTATTTGTTAGCGTATCATAAGGTATACTGTTTTTAATTAATGAAATCTAAAAAGGTATCAATTAAGGTTTAATAAACTATAAAAAAAATTAAATGCTCCTGCATTCTGTAACAGGTACCTTCAATTTGGAGAAGTTGTGTTGCCTAGGCAAACAGAAAATAAAATACTGAAAATAGTTCAGACTACTTTGTCTATATTAAACAGATACATGATCAATAAGATCTACCTTTGCTAAAGATTAGTTTTATATATAAATACGCACGTGTTGTTCATTGTGCATTAAGGAAGCTTATTCAAGGAGCATGTTAAGAAGTGAATGCAAAGTGTACACCTTTTAGGTGAAACCATCAAAATGTAATAAGACATAAATAACCATAAAGCCCAATGAACAGATTTGCAGTTTCACATATGGAAAGGTCCTACTTGCTTTATGAATGGGATATAGGGAATAATTTAGCTTTGTTTTAATACATGAATAATACTTTGTATGTTGTTGTTAATGATTTCCCATTTGGAAACTGGCCAAAGAAGTGAATCAAATTACTTTATGTTGCAGCACAACAGCTAGAAAATAAGGACCAAAACATCCAAGGCTGCGAAAACCCTTTTCGTAAAGATTCTCATCTAACTTCAAGATTGCTATTTCTGCAGACAGCTAATACAGATGCCAGAAACAGAAAAGAGTGGTGCAAAGTTACCTGAAGGAACGCTCTGCAAAGGACCCATGGAAAGCAATTTACAGAAGTAGATTGCTGAGCAGACCTTAGCCACCAGATTTTGAACATACATGGCCCAATACATTGTACACAGACAAGTATGGCATAATAAGTTTTGAACAAAGTTATTGGAATATTCTAGAAAAAGTGGTAAGATCTCTCTCGCTGGAGCATGAGAAAATACTCAATATGTACCCTAGCTGAACCTTTCAAACCTGTCAGGAACATTAATCACTTTCTGACTGGCTCACATCAGCTCTGCCTAGAGGAGAAATCAGGTTGTACTGCTGTGTAGAAAATGTATACAAAGTTGCATGTTATTCAGTAACTTTCTGCCAAAAGTATAAATAGTGGAGGAGGAATATTTTGAAGAGGACCATCATTGCATGGCTAGTGAAAATGCCCATATTAGGAAAGAAAGGCATGTTGTCACTGATAAGAACCCTACTAACTCCAATGTTAAAGTCAAGAATGATGGGGTGGGGATGAAGCACCGCTACTCACCACCCCACGCCGATGCCACCTCCCAGGAGCTGGGGGGCTAGGGAGGGGGAGGCTTGCAAGTGGCAGCTGCCACCGCCACCCACCACCCTGTGCAGCTGCCACACCGCATCTGGCCGTGTGCCACCCTGCCCACCCTACACCCCTGGCTGGTGTTCCACCCACTCTACCTCCCTGTCCCCACCCAGCGCCCTGCACTGCTGCCACACTGCATCTAGCTGCACACCACCCCACCCTGCTCTGTGTCTGGCCCTGGGCCACCCAACCCCCCTCCCAGCTCTGCATCTGCCTGGACCGCTGCACTGGAGCCATACCCCACCCATCATTCTTGACCCAGCAGTGACTGGAGCCACACCCCACTGGGAGCCATGCCCCCCATATATCTACACAGTAAGCATCTATCTATCTATCTAGCTATCTGTCTATGTGTCTGTCCATAACGCTCTTGGGGGGCATGGCATATATACATATACACACGTGTGTATATTCATGTTGTGTGTGTATACACAGAGACAGAATTGTTTTGCCAAATTACATCTTGTGAAGAAGCCAAGTCCTTCACAGATAGTACATAGCTGAGTTAAATCCTTCTTAATATCTAAAAGATAAAATGAACGTGTGCTTTGTTAATTAGGTTAAGTCTTACCTGTCTAGTTATTATACAAAATTATTACGTAACTGAAATCTTAGATACTCAAGAAATATACTGTACAAACTAAGCTCAGTACTATTTGTAAAATAAATCTGTGCCTCCCTACACCAAAAGTTAGGAGCAAGAAACCATAACACCAATCTAAACTTTTTCAGTCACAAAAAAAAAAAAAAAAGTCTTAGGGAAAATCTGAAAAATAACAACAAGAAAATTGATTTAAGAGATGCTGCAAAAGTGCTGAATAACATCAGTATTATGACCTGTTTTGTTTTATGTTTAATGCACGACAGTCTTGTATGTAAAAATGCAAAGGTAACTGTGATCATCTGCTTAGCAAGATCATTTTTAACTGGATTGTATTTTTTTTTTATAAGTAATTCGTCTGCATAAACTGTCCTTGTGAATTATTTAACTGAACTGAAACATAAGCAGGTCTATGATTCCATCTACAACGTATTCCAATACACTTGACTGGAAATAATCAAGGATCTAAGTTAAAGGTCTGTGTTGGTACCAAAGCCATTTAAAGTGTGTACCAAAGAACTAACATAAATTTGCCTGTGGAACAAAACTGAGATGAAACCTTGAAGCTATCTGATTTCTCTCCAACATTTAAACAATTCATACTAAGTTCAATGTTGATGTGGTGAACATATATTTTTTCAAATATATTTTGACTAGTAACTTTTACATTTATAATATCCACCAGTCTATGCTTTAGCTTAGGAACAGATGTCCAGAAACCAGTGAGAAAGCTGGTAGAAGTATCTAGTTAATTATTTACCTGTTTTCTTTTTTAACTGTCTATCTTTACCCCGATTCTCAAGAATTTAAGTATGAAATTGGACCTGATGCACCCTATTGCATTAGAAAGCTAGTCTAACTGTATTCTAACTATGTACTTGGTCCAATAAAATGTGTCACCCTAAGAAATCCTCTTGTATGAAATCAAGGCATTTTATCTTGGTCCTCAATGGGACAGGAACAGATCCATCAGTTTATCTGTATAAAGCGAGATGTTGTACATTGTAGTCAATGGGAACTGACTTAATCAGGGTTAGAGTAAATATGTCCATCTTCAGAATCCAGAGCCCTTCCATGTAGTCCTACATAGTTTTTAACACTGTGGTGATCACCATAGGACCAGAGTGCCTTCCGGCAGTGCTCTTAGCAAGAATGGCTGTCTATGTCTGTACTCTGTTCTTTGCTCTAAACTCTCTGCTTCGAGTATTTTCTCATTGTGTGGCAAGGAATAACAGCTTTGCTGCCTCAGCATAGGAACATGCCCTGGTCTCTGCTATTTCATCTATAATTTCACTAAGTGACAGTGACGTCCTTCAGCAAAAACTTAATCAGAAAAAGGCAAATGTCAGTGAAGACCATCTAAGAGTCACAGCCAAAATAACCCAAGTAAAACTCAAATACCAGGAGCTCCAGTTTAAAAAACATCAATCACTACAGAGACCAGCAATCCATCATCCCAAACACTTACAAATGAAGACCTATTTAGGTTCTCCAACCAAAGGTATTTTGAATGAGACAGCAAAGCCAGCAGGCTTCCAGCCTAGTAATTAAGAAAGTAAATGTCATTGAGCATGAAAATGATAACAAAACATCTCCACATGTTTACAAGTATGGCAAGACATTGAAGAAACAGCTGAAGCATTTTCTGCATTATATTAAGAGGCATGGATCACAAGAACCTTTCCTCTTATGAACACAAGGGACAGGTGAACTGTGCAACTGAGAAGGAAGGAGCACTAGATTTGTGTTATATTTCAATTCTATTAAATGTAAGTCTTTATACTCCATTGTCTACCACACGATCTGAACACCTTAAGCAGTACATCAAGCAATGTGAAGTTTTTCCCTGCAAAACCTTATATATGATGATTGTGCATGACCCTGGATGTGCAAGAGAGGCCCTAGATTTTATTCCAAACTGGCAAAGCTAAAACAAGCACTTTTTTTTATTATAGGCTGAGAACCTGATTCTCCAATCCTTTGCCCCATGCAAGGTCATTTAGAGTAGAATGGCAGTATGTACCTTGTATGGCAGCTAGGTTACACTTGAGCATATAGGTAAGAGATCAGGGAAAAAACGCAGAAGCAAAAGCGGCAGTCTCCTAGCACTGGTAAGAAACCAAATGGCAAAGACGAGCACAGCTAGGACTGTTGCAGAAATGACAGAGCCAACAGTGCAGAGACACAGTCGGGCTGCTGAGGCACAAGGGTAAATTCCTGTAGCCACCACAGTTGTGATTGTTTCATTAAATAGGATGCCAGAAGTAGCTGCAATTTTTTTTTTTTACTCACAGCCCTTAACAAATCAGTGCCCAGGGGAAAAAAAAAAACCTAAATAAAAATAAAGTTTCTAGCCTTTAGCATGACAGGAAAAAAAATTAACTTTATTTATTTTTTTATTTAACTGCTAAGCGTTTTATGGAATAGCATGATTCAAAAAGTAGGAGCTTATTCAAAAACTAAATGAAATAACCTCATCATTAAAGTCATCTGGCATCCTGATATTCACAAAGGCACGGCTATGAAAAGGAATAGGCAAGTGAATGCCTAGAGAATTCTGTCATTTTGATATTTCTCTCATTTATACTGTCTCCAGCTCATCAGGTTTGTTAAGTTTCTCATATTAGTGCAGCTCTGTCAACAACCTCCCAAATTTTCATTCAGATCCTGTCTCTTAGAAAAAGAAAAATCTTCCAGAAGAGAATGCGAGAGAACAAAAACTAAAGCTAATTTTTTTTTGTTGTTGTTATGGAACACACATGCTTTAAAACAATATTTTGCCAGAATAGAAGTGTTCATTGGAATGTGTTGATTTCAGTAATTTTTTGATGGATTCATTTTGAAGTTGTTTGAAATCAAAATGGAGTAGTTTGGTTTTCATTTTTTTGTTGTTTCTTTCTGAACTTTCTTTTTTCATTTCTACTATAACCATTTATAGAGAAACAGAATATTTTGATATATTGGCACATCTTTTTTAAGATGTATTTGATGTTTTTAACACATTTCTCAGAATTTTGTTCTGAAAATTTAAATTGTCATAATTTGAAACTGACATTAGCTGGAAACTCCTTTTTCTTGCCAGCCCTAATAGCAATTATAGATCATTTTTTATTACTCTGTTAAGGTTCTGTGCGGGTGTGGAACAAAGTTAGAGCAAACAGAGCAATGTCCCTAGGCACTGATTTGTTAAGCACTGCAAGCAAAAAATTGCAGCCATTGCTGGCAGCTATGTAATGAAACAATTGCAACTGTGGTGGCAACAGAAAGTTGCCATTGCCCATATGTTTCAGAGGCCCAGCTGCATCTCTGCACTGTTGGCTCTGTGTCATTTC
Source organism: Crocodylus siamensis (assembly GCF_052110815.1). Classification (NCBI taxonomy): domain Eukaryota; kingdom Metazoa; phylum Chordata; order Crocodylia; family Crocodylidae; genus Crocodylus; species Crocodylus siamensis. Next base: position 134,051,224 of record NC_143396.1, on the reverse strand, counting down.
TGCCACAGTTCTAGCTGTGCTTGTCTTCCTTGGATTTGTGGTATTTTGCTTGCCATTTGGATTTTCATCATCATCAAGTCATACTGTGGTTCAATAGCCCTTTGTTTTAGCTGTTGATTTCACCGGATTGTGTTAATAGAACCAGAACTCCCTCTTTATTCAGCTGCTAGCTACGTCAAAACCACAACTGTGGACTAGTACAAGGTACATACTGCTGCCGTTCTACTCTAAATGACCTTGCATGGGGCAAGGGATTAGAGAATCAGATTCTCAGCCTATAATAATACATTTACATGTTATAGCTTTGCCAGTTTAGTCTAGGGGAGCATGGCCTTATATTCTTCTCCTGCATATCCAGGATCACGCACAATCATTGTATATAAGGTTTTGCAGGGAAGAGTTTCACATTGCCTGATGTACTGCGGAAGGTATATATATATTATACACATACACCTTCTGGTTTCTGGGAGGGGACTTCTGTATTGTTGCCAATTTAATATTATTTTAAAACGTTAACAAAAACGACAAACTCTAAACTGAAATGGTGCACACTAATCTGGCTGCTGATCAAGAGACTGGAGAAAAAGCATGATCTGTTCTATCAGTTCTTGTTTTGCTACTGCAGTTAAAAAAATATAAAAGCAAACTTGCAAAAATATTCTTCGCACATGCCGACACGAACATCCTCTGTTCTCAGATCTTCTGTACTATTATTTGTTTAACCTTCAAAGACATTACAATTTACCTAGATTCTTTCAATATCATCACAAATGTATATAAAACATTACATAGCTAGACAAAATTATGAGAATCCAGGTTTCCAAAACTGTTCAACTTTTAGTTAATCATCTAAGTAGAGAAGTAGGACTGGAAGGGACCTCTAGAGGTCATCTAGTCCAACCTGCTGCTTGAGGCAAGATTTTCCTTAACCAATCCATCTTCTACAAATCTATCAGCTAACCTACTAGCAAAACTACACAGTACAAAACTGCAAAGAACCCACCTTAAGCTGCTACAAGCAAAGCACCCAGGTTCTCAAAACCAGAACAGGTTTAAAAAGAAAAGCAGCACTAAATGACTTGCCTCTATTGGAATGGATGAGAGTGCAGGGTTTGGGGTTTTTTTGTTCTATATTTGATAAGTTAGTACCCTTTACAACAGATATTGGGTCAAATTCAGAAGCTAGAAGGGTACAAGTGTACTTTCTTTTTAAAGGAATTGGTATGAACAAGCATGAGTCAAAGTTCTGTGTTTGCTTATATTAGATGGGAATTAGTCATTTTATAGACATTACATTTTTTAGGTTTAATCCAGACTACAGCTGTAACTATATACACATAGACATCTGTAGTCCAAATTAAAATTGGTGCTAGTCAGAATTAACTAATTCTCACTGAATGAGGATTAAAATTAATGCAGACTAGGGCAGTCCAAATTAGTCAATTTAAACTGTATTAATTAACATGTATATACAGTGTTGCTTTTAGAAAAACCAGTCCTTAGGAACTCAGATAAGTATTACAAATATCAGTTCCCCTCAAGGGAAACTCAATTGGGTTTTTGTAAAACAATAGTGGCAATCAGGCACAAAGTAACACCTTCACAAAGTCAAATGTGCCAACCACACCTCACCCTGCTAAATATCAGGTCAATTACAGCTTCTGGAACAGAACTTTAGATAACTTCAACAACATAGCACTGTTTACACAGGCTTATTATCGCCTCTGAATTACTTCCAAACTCTTTTAAGGGGCTCTCAAGTATATTGACTGTGCACAGCCAGTGCCCCCTGCCAGGATGGTCAATGATTGTCTGTTAAACCTTCATTTGAATTAAAATTTGATTCGATCTGTTTGATACAAATCAGTTAACATGGTTTAGAAAATGCTGAGAACATCTACAAGTGGCAGTGAGGCCCCTTAGCTGTAGCTGACAGGAGAACTGAACCAGCTCTTTAGCATAGCAAGTTTCAGGGAAACTGTCCATTAATGCAAGGATCAATCTCTAGGGGAAGTTATTTAGAGTTTAAAAATATAGCTAAGTGCATCTGCCAAAGGAACTCTTAAAGTGTGCAGTGTTAAATCACTTTGAAAAGGAAAAACAATGCTCTTCATAGCAAGAATATATCCAAGAAACTAAAGCTGAAGTTCAGGTATACAAATACAGGCCAATGTCTCAGGTCAGCTGGAGAAGCTAATTTAACAGCTCATAAAATAGTTTGCCCCTAGGGGTTTCCTAGTGCAGCTGCATTTATTTTGTTTTGAAAACATTTAAACAAGTCTATGGCATCATTTTTTTTTTCTTCTTCCGGAAAATAACTAATTTCCCCATCTTACCTACTTTCACAAAACACACCTTAAAATATCATCAGTAAGTGGGTATAGATTTAGACATGAAATGCTTACAGTAGTGTTTCAGAAACAAATACCACTAACATCTGAAATTCAATTATTTCTACATTGCTAGGATTAAAACAAAGAATATTTTAAATATATAGTAACAAATTATATTTCAACTACAAAGTTATATACATACAATCAATTGTCAACTTATATGGTCTCACACTCACTTTTTAAAACTTTCTCTTTGCTCTGTACCCTTTGTAGTGATGCATGAAATGTTTACATAAAAAAAACAAACCACAAAACACCCAAGAGTCTTGGGAAATTGTGATGTAATCAAAACTTAGAATAGGTCTATCAAACAACCTGATCAGATCCATACAACTCAATGAAACTTGGGGAAACTTGAACTAATCTCACAGATGTCATACACATTAGGGCTGGAAGGGACCTCAGAAGGTCATTGAGTCCAGCCCCCTGCCCAAAGGGCAGGAAGTCAGCTGGGGTCATAGGATCCCAGCAAGGTAAGCATCCAATTTGCTCCTGAAGGTGTTCAATGTAGGTACTTGAACCACCTCCGATGGCAGGCTGTTCCAGACCTTGGGGGCTCGGACAGTAAAGAAATTCTTCTTTATCTCCAGCATGAAATGGTCTCACAGTAGTTTATGACCATTCAACCTCGTCATCCCTTGGGGTGCTGTGGTGAACAAACGTTTCCCCAGATCCTGGTGGTCACCCCTGATAAACTTATAGGTGGCCATCAGATTACCCCTGAGCCTATGCTTTTCCAGGGTAAAGAGCCCCATGGGTCTCAGCCTGTCGTCATAAGGTCTGTTTTCCTGACCTCTGATCAGGCACGTGGCTCTTCTCTGGACTCTCTCAAATTTCTCCACATCTGTTTTGAATTGTGGAGCTCAAAACCAGATGCAGTACTCCAGCTGTGGCCTAACCAATGCCGAGTAGAAGAGGAGAATGATGTCCCAGGATTTGCTTGAGAAGCATCTATGGATGCAAGCCAGTATTTTGGTTGCTTTAGTAGCCGCAGCATCGCATTGCAGGCTCATGTTCATCTTGTGATCAATGATGACCCTCAAGACTCTTTCTTCCGTAGTGCTAGCCAGCATAGCACTGCCGAGCCTATAAGGATGCTGCAGGTTTTTCTTCAGGCCATTTGGTGCATTGGATGAGATATTATAATTTCTCTTTTAATAACCAACACTTCTTCCAGACAATGGGAACACCTATGGACACCAAAATGGCCTCACAGTATGCCAACCTTTTTATGAGTCACCTGGAAGAAGGCTTCCTCAAGAACTGCACCATCAAACCCTTACTATACTTAAGATATATCGATGACAACATCATAATTTGACTGAAAACCTGCAATCGCCGATTGAGTTCCATCAGAAATTCAACAATCAGCATCCCTCCAATTGACTTTCTCTAGAACATTCCAGCACCAACATCTCCTTTTTAGACACTATGATCAGTATCCAGAATGATAAAATACAGAGCATGTTATACAAGAAACCCACAGACCAACATACATATCTGCACAGGAACCAGGAATCACTCTAAACACACCAAGAAAAGCTGTGATATACAGCCAAACACTCACATACCACCAGATTTGCCACCTCACCAATCTTAAAAAGGCTTTCACTCAATAAGGACACTCCTCCAGAGAGATAGATTGCACGTTTGAAAGAGCCACCCAGATACCACGTGAAGAATTGTTGCAATAAAGAAGAAAACCCCCCACAAATCACCCCTCCCTTCAACCCATACAGAAAATCTTGAAACAGTTGCAACCCATACTAGAAAGAGACCCTATTCTTAAAGAGATCTTCCCAGAGCCACCCATCCTAGCCTTCAAACAAGCACCGAACCTCGCTAACCTCATCATCAGAAGCAAACTTCCTCAGGCCCAGAACACACCAAATGGATCCAGACCATGTCATGACATGTAATGCAAAATGTGCCAGCACATCTCTGCCATCCCCACAATCACTACACCCCACAACAGAGCCATCAGCATTCTTGGATCTTACAGCTGCACCTCCAGAAATGTTATACATCACATCCAATGCACCAAATGCCCTGACTGAAAATACATAGGAGAGACCAAACAACTGTGCACCAGAATGAATGCACACCAGAAATCTATCAAAGACAGGAATACCCAGTTACCTGTGGGGGCACATTTCTCACAAGAAAACCACTCTCTCTCCAATCTCTCAGTTCTAATCCTCAAAGGAAACATACAAAACACTTCCCAGAGGTGAACCTATGAACTTCAATTCATCAACCTCCTGGATACTAAAAATCATGGACTAAATATATACATTGTATTTATGACACATTATAACCTGCCTGACAGCTGACTCCTCAGGTACCTCTCCACTATTCATCCCCCTCCTCTCTCCCCACCACCCAGCCTGTCTCTTACCTGTTGACTCCTCAATCTACATCTTCACTGACTGCCTATCTTGTATGCATACCAGCCCAGCCTTTGGCTTCTTTACTTTTCATTCCATCCAGGAAGAGCACACACCAACTAGTGAAACTTCCTTAGCCTGATGAAGGGTTTTTGAACTTGAAAGCTTGCTTAAATTTTTTCCCCCAGCTATTTAAGTTGGTCTAATAAAAGATACCAGATTCAGCCAAAGAGCCTTGTCTGCCTATGTCCTTAGACCAACACTGCTACAACCTACACCCTCATACTGATATAGCATCTAAGTAAAATGGAACAATACCAATAAGGCACTGTTATATCAATAAAACTATCCAGAGAAGCAGAATTGGTAGAAAAATCATCTATCAATCTTTTATTTTTTTTTTAAAAGAATTTTTAATGTTGGGTAGAGGAGCAGCAACCAGCACTGGAGGCATGGCAGCATTCCAATGCCCAGACTCCCTCCCAACATTGGGGAGGGCTGACCATGCCATGGGAGCAGCAACTGAGGACTTTTCTAAGTGCCTGAATCAAATATGAATCCTCCCTTATCTTCCCCTCTATGCTCAGAAACACATTTTCTTTTCCCATCCCCCCTTACACACTAGCCTCTTCCACTGATCCCAGCTGACTTAGGGGTGAGAGAAGCCCCCAAGCCCTCTCTACTTACATGTCTGGACCCTCCAGCTACCTTCACTGTTCCCCACTCCAGCCAAGGCTGCAGGGAGACTGCTTGGGAAGCTGGGTTTGGTCAGGGACAGCAGCAGTGATGGTGGCAGTTTCCTCCTTCCTGATCCTGCTCCAGGCCAGTAGGGAGAAGCTAGGAAGACCAAGCAGGGAGGAAGAAAGTTCCCATCACTGCTGCTGTCCCCAGCTAAGCTGGTCCCCAGGGCATCCTATTTGGAGCAGGGCTGGAGCAGCTCACGAGCTCTGCCCCTTGCTCAGCTGGGAACAGAAGCAGTGGGGATGAGGGAGTTTGGGAAAGGGAGGGGTTGTACTGCTAAACACATAGGAGAAGGGAGGAGGATTTTTACCTGACTTGGGTACTTAAAAGTCCCTGACTGCTGCTCCTGTAGCATCATCTGGAAGAGGGGATATGACCACACCATCAAACTCCCTCTGGATCCTCTCATTGGCTTTCTACATTTTATACTGACAAAAAAGAAGAATAGAAACACTACCTTTACAGTGGCAGTTTGTTACTGGAGAAAAAAAAGGAGAGGACTAGGATGCATGCATGATATTGAAAGGAAAGTCTCATGTGCTCAATACATCAGTGAAATTATTCACCAGCAGCTCCATCTATAAGGAAATATCTCCACTGTGGTGCTACCATACATATTCAATGGCTGGATGAGTTGTCCTTTTCTGAAGTTAATCATTTAAATCACCACTGACTAAGGCCAATTTTACATTCCTCACCTGATTTCATAAAAAGTGTTCCATGTTGCTTATCATTCAATCAGTGTAGCTTTTTCATCTCTTGCTCGTGTCCACTGTATTTTTTCAACCTTCTGTCTCTGCTGACTTATGCTCAATAACACTCACGCTCTTGTACTTTTGAACTTGCCTGGCCTCTGCAACAACAACAAAAAATGATGGTAATGCTTCTGGCTCAAATGTTACTCCCACATACACACACATATCCTTGTTGATTTCCTCAATTAAATCTGAATGTGACATGAGCAGAAAATCTGTCCTTCCATGGAAGTTACAGCATGTAACAGATTTGTGTTCTGAGATTTTTCCTTTTCAAATTAGATACTGGGAACAACATCCATTCAAACAAAAGAAATATTTTTTCACTTCTTTAATATATTCAAATCACATGGAAGACATAAAAGACAAAACATACTGTAGAGCCAACAACATACCATTACAATAAAGCCCCATGCAATAAAGTAAAGTAAAACAGAATTATAAAGACATGAATATTATTACGCTCTTGATGCCCAATTTACCAACATTTTGTGTCAGCACAATTGATGAACAATTTATTTCTTTTTTCTTTTTCTCTAACAAATTCTGCTGAGGCAAATTTAAATCAAATGCAAGAAATGTCCTTCTATTCCTGGTAAGAGCGTAATATTTAGTTTGTAAAATATAAAAACAAAATATATTTAGAAAAAAAAATAAAAGTTTATGGTCACCAGGTGACCTGTAATGGATATGTTTCATAACAAATTCCTATGTTCAAGGCTGCTCATTGGCTATAAAGAAAAGTTTTTGGAAATTCAGCAGTGAGAATTACAGAGTCAATCTAAAGCAACTTTTTTTTTTTTATTAAGATACCAAGTATGAGTGCCACCCCCATTTAATCTACTGAGGCCTTGTCTACACTACATCAATGGATAGAATATACTGTCCTTCAACCAATGGAAATTGCTCCAGCATCTGTATGCAAAAAGCTGTGCTTGACTGTCAAGCTAGGCATCCACTCACAAAAGTTACTATGATACCTTTTAGGGCTACAGCTTCAGTTAATGTAAGCTTAAATCGGATGCCTCCGGGGAGACATTCCACTATTAGTACAAAGCCTTTCTGTTGTCTACAACCCATCAACCATGGCAAAGTGCTGTGTCCTTTCTTCACTCTGGTGCTCAATTAGAAGCTACCTCCTTATATAAACATCACTAGTCACTGACCAGAATGCAGCTGTAACTTCATTTCAGAGAAAGCAACTGCTAAATGCTAGTTGTCTCATCTAGGCTAAGTGCAGACAGTCAAAAAGCCCAAAACAGAACAAATTCAATCTGTGCAGGCTTCTCTGCATTGCGTAGAATGAACCAACGCTGAACATAACAGACTACGCTTCAGTTAGGAAAAGCAGGCAGAATCCTGCACTGATCTAGGCAAGGGATGCTAAAGCATGCCTCACAGCCTGCCAGCCAGCTGGACTATACCTGATTGGCTAGCTGACACATCCCAAACCCCCTGCAAGGAGGAAAACAGTTCCTATCCCCAACCAGCCCCGAGCAGGGATTCTGTTCACATGGTGCAGGAAGCCCCAGGCCTCCAGAAGGTTTCCCCCAGCCAGCCTGGGATCTCCCCAAACCCATCTGCAGGGTGGTGGCGATTCCCACCTACCCCAGCATGGCCAGGCCAGTGTATCACTGACTTGACCCTCACCCCAGTCTCAGTCTCCCAAGCCAGTGTTTTCTGAAATGAGGTAGGCCAAGCCCCAGGGTTTTCCCTGTCTGTGCCCAGCCAGGCAGGCTCCATATAACCCCTAACCCTGCCCTGCTCGTGTGTGTGTGTGTGGGGGGGGGGGGGGGGGGGGGGGCATGTTTCAATGTGGGACTTCCCCCTTCAGCCCAGCCCAGCCCAGTTTAGCACTTGCTTGAGCCCTGACCCAAAACACCTTGCCTCTCAGCCTTAGGGGACCAGTGGAAGGGGGAAAAAAGACCCTCATCCTGGCCCTGCCCCCCCACACTGGGCTCTGCTGCTAGGGAGGAGGGCCATGGGTAGCTTCACCCTCAGCAAGCCCCAAGTCTAGCCTGGCCTTGCCAAATGTCAGATGCTGGGGGCAGGAATGGTGGTGGTGGGAAACTGACCCTCCCCATATTAAACCCAGCTCCCCCCTCTGGGGTCTGCCATAGGAGGGAGAACATGGCATGGGGGGAGAACACGGCAGAGGGGGGTGAGCCCAACTAAGGCTCACATGGAGGAGCAGGTGGAGGGGGGGAACAGACCCTTGTCCCAGCCCCAGGCCCCTTACTGGGGTCTGCCTTGGGGGGACTGCAGTGATGGGGGAATCCCACCCACCGCACCGCCTCAGCCCAGCTTGGCCTTGCTACTCGCTGCAAGTCTCCTGGAGCTGCCTGCTGCCTCCTGCTGGGTGCCATTGTTGCCAGGCTCTGGTGAGACATGCCAGGCAGGCCAGGGGCTTGTGCTGCATGGTGGGGTCCAAACTTGCCCTTTATGGAGCCAGGCCAGCTCTACCATCCAGTACAAGCCACTAGTCTACCTGGCACATCCCACAACAGCCCAGCGCCAGTGGCAGCTGGCAAGACAAAGTGGGCAGTCCCAGGGCCTCATGCCAAGCAGCAGGGCTGGGCTGAGCTGGGCAAGCCTCCACTGCAGCCCCCCAGTAGTAGATCTCAGCAGGTGGTCTATTTCTCCCTCACACACCTGCCCCCAACACCTGACATAGGGGGTGGGTGAGGGCAGGGCTTCAGTGAGCCCCTTGCCCAGCCCAGCCTGGCCTAGCTAGGGGTTTGCTGAGGGGAACCCCCATGACAGACTTCAGCACGGGGGGCCAGAGCTTAGAACAGTCTATTTTACTTCCCACTCTCCATAGCAGAGTGGTATGTGGGAGCCAAGGCTCTCAGAAGCACCAAGCCAAGCCAGGCTGCCCTGGAGGGTGGTGAGGAAATCCCTCTGCTGCAGCTTCTCCCAGCAGACTCCAGAGGCTGGGGCCAGGGATGGGGTAGAGTTCTGTTTTCCCCCTGTCCACCCCAACACTGGGGTCTGGTCCCAAGGGAACACCCTGCCTCTCTTCCCCCTCCCTGCCTTTCAGTGCTAGGGCTGCTTGCCTGCTGGAAGGAGCAGGAATGGGTCTAGTACCTGGGGAAGACCTACCTGAATTCCCCCAGCCCCACTTCTGTGCTCAGGCTGCTAGCTTGCTGGCCAGAGCTGAAGCCAAGCCCAGTCCTGACTCTGTGCAAGCCTTGGGGTAGGGCCAGCTAGGTGCTAGGCTAGAACAGTAAGCTGCTTTCTAGTTCACCTCCCACAATGGCACTTGGGATGCCAGAGGACTATGACCTACCTTTAGTCAGAAGGGGATCTGGAATAGAAGTTCCACAGACTGCTTTTACCTAGATCAGTTAAGTCTGAAAGTGGTTTATGTGGGCTGAACTTCTGTTCCAGGTTTAAACCAGTTTCTGATTACTTATACCAGTTTGTGTGCAACTTCCAGCCCTAGCCCTAGATACAAATGTGCAGAGTTAATGGATGAAGCAACTATATATATAAAATACATCTGTTTGAAGTAGTTCCAAACAGGATAAAAGAAAATCTTGTTCACCTATCCTGCATGATGTTTGTACAATATAAACCCACTGAGACCTACTTTTTTTTCCCTCAGACAAGCAGCTGTAATAAATATTTCTCCTTCAAGTTAACCCTGCAAATGTCCTCATTATGTTTATATCATGACAGGCTAATGGATTAATGAGAAAAGGAATGTCCTGAAAACACTTAAGGCACATGTAAATGCAGCATGATATTTCTTTCTGAATACAGGGACAACATAAAATTTGTCTGGCTTTCATTAGCAGCACCGTGTATTTAAATTTTGCATCCTTACTGATACTATTATTCCAATACTGGCATAACTTTGAACTAACCAAATCATGCTTATTACAAAATAGCATTCCTACTGACATCCTGTAATTCAAAGCTTCATACACACATACAATATACAACACACTGTCTGTTTCCAGTGTTGCAGTCAAGTTTCACAAAACTTCAGTGTGGAGAATGGTAAAAAGCCTCCCTCCTGTCCTTTGAGTCTAAATGAAATTAGAAAGGGAGAATTTTAAGCAAAGAAAACTTATTCTCAAAGAGCATATTTAAGAAAGCTTTTACTTGAAAAAAAAATCCTGTACTAACAGCTGGACAATTTCAAATTTCCCATTTGCTTTGAATATTGACACATGTGGTGGTGAGATGCCCCCACAGGCTCCCAAAGGGAGCAAGCCCCAAGTCCCACAAGCAGCCCCTCTCCCCACCAGGGAAACTTACAGCCAGAGCTGAAGCCGGAGCCAGAGCAGGAGCCGTGGCCATGGCCATGCTAGCCAGTGTTACGCCAGCTGTTTAATCAGCTGTTCCCCAGGTGAGGAAAACTGGAGCCAATTGCGGCAGCTGGAGCAGCTGCCGTGGGAAGATTTAAAAGTCCCACTGAAGCCCGGGAGGAAGAGATAGAGGGAACATGCCCACGTGGAGCGCACCAGGTGTGGTGAGGCTCCTGTGGCAGGCAGCAGCATTGCAGCCGGCTCAGTGCCGGCATCCTGAGCCAGGGAAAGCTGAGCTCCTGTAAAAAGGCTGAGAGGAAGGAGGCAGTTCAAGCCCCCCCACCTCCTGTCCAGTGACCTATTTAGTGAGGAGCAATTAGAGGTGTCTTGCCAAAGATGGCAAGGAGGATGCCAGCTTACGGAAGCCTGGCTCATCAGCATCTGAGGCAGAGACGTTAGCCATCATGTCAGTCTGGCTAGTCCACCTGACTGACACTGGTTCCCCTGGCGAAAGTGGTCGACAGGACACAGCTGCACCCTGCAGGTGGCACTCCTTTGGTTGGTGAGTGGACAGGGTGTAGGGGAGGTGGAGCCCCATGGAACATTGCACCAGGACAGTGAGTACTACCCCAGGATCCCCGAGGAAGAGGATCTCCATTGAACCCCTCCTTTTCATCTGGTAACAAACAAACAGGGTACTCACCAGTCCCCCTGCTGTAGGGCAGGACCCCCCAAATCCCGGGCAGGGCCCTCCCTGGCCTGAGAAATCAGCTTTCCCCGACGGCAGGACCACTGCGCATGCGCACAGTTTAAAAGGGTCCACCAAACAGGGAAAAAAAAAGCTCAGTTAGGCTCTGGAGCGGTGAGAGACGTGCGGGTTAAAGCCCGCTGCGCCCCCGCTCCCCTGAAGCCCCCCAGACACCCCCTCAGCAGCTGCAGAGCCCCCCGCCGACCCCCAGCACAGCTGCAGGTAAGTGGGCTTGTGGTGGGAAGGGGTTAACTCCTCGCTCCCCAGGAGGCAGCGGCTGCATGGAGCCGGGATGGGTCAAGCCCCTGCTCAGGCCCCTACTTGGCCCAGCCCCCCAGGGAGCCACGCGACCAGAGCTGCATGAACAGGCTGCATAAACAGTGACTTGAGTTTGCGCAGGAGAGGGCATGGGAGGGCATGAGACCCTGCCTGCGAACCCCCCAGAGTAGTCAGTCCCAGCCGTAGCCAGCCTATCAGAGGCATGACACAGATGGGCACACGCCGCACCCTGAGGGTCCCCTCAGGCTCTGCAGCCCCCCCACTGGGCACCTCAGAGATGGCCACCCAGACGGAGCCCATGGTTCCGGGCTCCACACAGACGGAGCCCCTGGCTCTTGGCTGCAGGGGCTGCTTGTCCCTTTTTCAGGCTCTGGGGCCCGGGAGCATGGCCACCTCCCCTTGCGGGGTCTGCTCCCTACTGGCGTCTCTGGCGCGCCAACTGGAGGAGCTCCAGGCCACAGTCCAGAGACTACATGCCATCAGGGACTGCGAGCAGGAGATAGATTCCTACTGCCAGGCCCTTCTCCCCTGGGAGCCTCAGGGGAGAGCACCGTCTCCCTCCAGGACTAAGGAGGGCTCTGGGACCTCCCGCTCTGCCCAGTCAGGGGCATGGACCAAGGTGGTCAGGGCCCTAAGGACCGCCACACCAAGGCCCCTCCCTCGCCGGAGCTTAGCAACAGGTTTGCACCTCTTGCAGCTCCAGCAGAGCCTGCTCAGTTGCCAGCTCCCGCAGGCAACCCAGGCTCAACCACAGCTACTGCCCCCGCTCCCCCCAAGACCAAACGAAAGGTGTTTGTTGTGGGAGAGTCCATCCTGAGGGGGACTGAGGGGGGAATCTGCCGCCCCGACCCCTTAGCCCGGGAAGTCTGCTGCTTCCCAGAGGCCCGCATCCAAGACATTGCGGAGAGGATCCCAAAGCTCCTCTGGCCCACAGACCACTATCCCATGCTCCTTATTCACGTGGGCACCAATGACACGGCTCGGAGCACCCCCAGCCAGGTCATGAGGTGCTACAGGGATTTGGGAGCGGGGCTTAGGGGTCTGGGAGCTCAGGTGGTGTTTTCGTCTATCCTCCCAGTCTCGGGCTATGGGCTGAGGAGGATCCATGTAGTGAACCAAAGACTGCGGATCTGGTGTCATCGGGAAGGCTTTGGCTTCCATGACCACAGCCTGCTCTTTGGTGAGAGAGGCAGAAAGCTGCTGGGAAGAGATGGCCTCCACCTCTTCTGCCTGGGGAGGAGGCTCTTCTCAGCCAGGCTGGCTGACCTGCTCCACCGGGCTTTAAACTAAGCCCACTGGGGGATGGGAGGACTACTGCCACTGCTGGCCCACTTAACAACCCTTGCAAAGCCAGCAGACCAAGGCACTTAAGGGAGCCCACCCCTGCCCCAGCCCTAGCACAATCTGTGAGCAAGGCAAGAGCCCCCAAGGGCACACTTGCCTGCCTGTACACTAATGCCAGGAGCCTGGGATTATGCAAAGAATTATGACATCATTGGGATAATGGAGACCTGGTGGGACTCCACCCATGACTGGACCATGGGTATAGAGGGCTATACCCTGTACAGGAGGGATCGTGTTGAAAAAAGGGGTGGGAGTGTAGCACTCTATGTGTAGGAAAGCTACATGTCCCTGCAAGCTGATGTTGGCGACCAGCATGGACAGCTAGAGACCCTCTGGGTAAAAATTATTGGGGAATATGGCACAGGGGACACAATGGTGGGAGTCTACTACAGACCTCCCACTCAAAGTCCCGAGCTTGACCAGGAGTTCGCCCGGGAACTGACTGAGGCCGCTTGCTCCAGGACCTTGGTTGTCATGGGTGACTTCAATTACCCGGACATCTCGTGGGAAGATCACTCAGCTAAATCCGAGCGGTCGCAAAGCTTTCTCTCGTTTGTGGATGACCTCTACCTGACTCAAGAAGTCTATGGGCCAACGAGAGGCAAAGCACTGCTTGACCTGGTACTGGCTACGGGGGACGACCTAATCAGCGACCTAGTGATTGATGGGAAGCTGGGTGACAGTGACCACGAGCTGATCACCTTCACCATCCACCATAAAGCTGGCAAGTCAGTCAGCAACACAGAAGTCCTTGACTTCAGAAAAGCCGACTTTGACAAGCTCAAGAGGCTTGTCGGTCAGGCCCTTAGGGACCATGATCCCAGGGAGATGGGAGTTCAAAAAGAGTGGCTGCTTCTCAAGCAAGCGATCCTCAATGCACAAGCTAAATCTATTCCAACACGGAGGAAAAAGGCAGCAAGAAGGCACAGCAGCCCTCCTGGCTCTCTAGGGACCTAGCGGACCTCCTGCGGCTAAAAAGGAAAGCCTACAAAAGTATGGAGGATGGGATTCACCTCCAAGGAGGATTATTCTGCACTGGTCCAGCCCTGCAGGGACCAAACCAGGAAAGCCAAGGCTGCAACTGAACTCCAACTAGCTTCAAGCATCAAGGACAACAAAAAGTCCTTTTTCAGATATGTGGGGAGCCGGAGGAAAAGCAAGGGCAATGTTGGACCCCTGCTAAACCAAATGGGGCAACTGACAACTGACATCCAGGAAAAAGCCAACCTATTAAATAGGTACTTTGCATCAGTCTTTCATCAGTCCCACGGGACGCCCATACCTGCTATGGAACAGGGAGATCTGGGTGATGGAGATCCCCTATCCTCCATAAATGCTGACCTCGTGAAGGAACACCTTGAGAAGCTGGATACCTTCAAGTCAGCCGGCCCTGACAATCTGCACCCCAGGGTACTCAAGGAGCTGGTGAGCGTCATAGCCCAGCCCCTGGCACGGTCTTTGAAAACTCCTGGTGCTCTGGTGTAGTGTCCGAAGACTGGAAGAAGGCCAATGTGGTGCCGATCTTCAAGAAAGGGAGGAGAGTGGATCTGGCTAACTACAGGCCCATTAGCCTGACTTCTATCCTGGGGAAGATCTTAGAAAAGTTTATTAAGGAGGCCATCCTTGATGGACTGGCCCAGGCTAACATCATAAGGGACAGCCAGCACGGGTTTGTTGCGGGTAGGTCTTGTTTGACCAATCTCATTTCCTTCTATGACCAGGTGACCTATCACCTGGATGAGGGAGAAGAGATTGATGTCATATATCCTGACTTCAAACAAGCTTTTGATCTGGTATCCCATGATCACCTCTTGGCCAAACTGGCCAGTTGTGGCCTTGGCTCCACCACGATCCGCTGGCTGGGAAATTGGTTCCGTGGTGGGACCCAAAGGGTTGTAATTTATGGCAGTCACTCATCGTGGTGCCTTCTGACCAGTGGGGTCCCTCAAGGCTCTGTCCTTGGACCCATCCTGTTCAACATCTTCATTAATGATGTGGACATTGGAGTCAGGAGTGGACTGGCCAAGTTTGCCGATGACACCAAACTTTGGGGCAAAGCATCCACGCCAGGAGATAGGCAGGTGATCCAGGCTGACCTGGACAAGCTCAGCAAATGGGCAGACGAGAACCTGATGGTGTTTAACACTGAAAAATGCAAGGTTCTCCACCTTGGGAGGAAAAACCTGCAACTTCCTACAGTAGGCTTGGCAGTGCTACGTTGGATAGCACTACAGAAGAAAGAGACTTGGGGGTCATCATTGACCACAAGATGAACATGAGCCTCCAATGCAATGCTGCAGCTAGTAAAGTGACCAAAATGCTGGCTTGCATCCATAGATGCTTCTCAAGCAAATCCCGAGACGTCATTCTGCCCTTGTACTCGGCCTTGGTGAGGCCGCAGCTGGAGTACTGCATCCAGTTTTGGGCTCCACAATTCAAAAAGGATGTGGAGAAGCTTGAGAGAGTCCAGAGGAGAGCCACGCGCATGATCAGGGGTCAGGAAAACAGATCTTACAATGACAGGCTGAGAGCCATGGGACTCTTTAGCCTGGAAAAGCGTAGGCTCAGGGGTGATCTGATGGCCACCTATAAATTTATCAGGGGTGACCACCAGGATCTGGGGGAACGTTTGTTCACCAGAGCACCCCAAGGGATGACTAGGTCGAACGGTCACAAACTCAGACCACTTCAGGCTGGACATAAGGAAGAATTTCTTTACTGTCCGAGCCCCCAAGGTCTGGAGCAGTCTGCCAGCGGAGGTGGTTCATGCACCTACGTTGAACACCTTGAAAAGCAAATTGGATGCTTATCTTGCTGGGATCCTATGACCCCAGCTGACTTCCTGCCCTTTGGGCAGGGGGCTGGACTCGATGATCTCCCGAGGTCCCTTCCAGCCCTGATGTCTATGAAATCTATGAAATTGTGGCAGGAGAGTTGAGAGGAAGGGCCCTGTGCCGGACAGATAGGTGGGGTCTGTGTTGGGTGACGTATTAAGGCACCGTCTTCCACAACACATAAGCTTGAATTTAAGTATATGCTGAAGTCCCTTTTGGTGCTTATAGACATGTGGACACGTTGCTCCAATGTGCTGTAATTACAGCATGTCAGAGCAGACTTGATTAAATCAAGGATGGAGGAGCATGTTAATTAGTGGGCTCCTCCAGCCTCCACCACTCATGAATTCAGTATCCCCATGCTTCAAAATAGTGGTGGGGGTGTGTAACAAGCAGGTGTCCTAGGGCCAGTCTAAATGTAGGCTCACCCAGTTGTCTTAGGGCCAGCGCCTCACTCCTCTCCTGCCATGGCTTGATGTTAATAATTATCCAGTGTTAATCAGGTGGGAAGCTGCCCATTTATTTTCCCTGATGACAAGGGCCTATGTATATAACTTCAACCCGCCCTTATCATATACCATGCCTCACATATGTTTCCTCCAGCTAGCTAGCACTGGGACCCAAGCTCTGGAGTCTCACATGGGACTCTCACTCCCCACTGGAGCTACTGGTTTCAGTGCCCTCACCCTGGGTTCTCTCTTTACACAGACACTCTCAGGGCTCCAATGCCATGAACACATTCTCGGGGCTCTAAGTCTTCCTCTGGGAATCAGGGCTCTAAGCCTTGTCCGCAAGCCCTCCCTGGGCTATCCCCCTTATCCCTGGCCCTGGGAGTTTGCTTAATAGTTCCCCAAGGCTCAGGGCCCCACCCCCTGGAGCTTCACACTGGCTCCTATATGTAGCCTCAAATCTCCACCAAGAGTCTGAATGCTGTCACAAGTCCCTCCCCCAGTCTGGGCCTTGCCTCAGTACTCTCAGAGAGAGTCTGGGTTCCCCCTGCTTGATCTCACTCACTAGGGATGTGGGACTACAGTTAGGAGGTACCCTGTACCTGCCTTTCACCAGGGCAGTAACTGGCTTGACACTTCTGAGGGGACTGTCCCACTAAAGGCAGTCCCAGCAGGCCACCCATCCCTGGCAGGGTGCACTTTTCGGTCATGCCCAGGACCACGGGGTCTCCTCCTTCCCCATAGCCCCAGCCCTTACCTCCAAGCTATTCCTCGAGCAGCAGCTCAGCCAGATGCTGACTCTCTGACCACTGGTGCAAACCCCTTTGCAGTCCAGGGCTCAGCTCTTAGAGCATAGCTGGGCCCTACTCCCATTCAGGCCACTCTGCCTAATTGGCACTGCAGGCAGCTGCAGGATGCCTAGCTGCCACTCAAGCCCCTGCAAGTAACACAGCACCCTGTGCTCTATTACAGGGTGCTTCAACTAAAGCTCGTAAAATAAGCTTTAGTTAAAACAACCCCATTGGCATTTTGAAGCATGGGATATTGAATACATAAGACACTGTGGGTACTTTAATTAGAGCGGCTCTCAGAGCTGCTCTAATTAAATCTCCCCACTCTCCTCCCAGCCCCTGGGGCACATGTAAATATACTTTTTGGATATTAAATAGGAATTGGGTGTCAATGGGGGGGAGAGGGTGCAAAGCAAGGGATAACAAAATAAATTAAAAAGCCCCCAAACCTATGCTTATCTTGTTTCTAGGACCCAGCAGGGTAGTCCCAGTGAGGACAGAGTGAAAAGTAAGTAGGTGCCCAAGTGAGGACCAATGCAACTGCAGTGGCACAGCAGACTTGTTTGCTTGAAGCTAAGCAGTATGCTATACTCTTTGGGACATTTGTGCTCCAACTCCCCACCCCCCTCCATTTTGAAGATGAAATAACTCCCTCTTTCCACTACCTGACCAAAAAGAATAAGAGACTGAGAAAAGCCAGGGTCTTAAAGCTAGAAGCTTGCCCCTCAAGTAGCTACATCAGAGCAGGCTTCAGAGCTT